>NW_025814823.1:39707884-40318076 GCF_022079265.1 Lynx rufus
TTAGTAACCAGTGAGAATTTTGTAGGGAAGGGTGTTTGATTTCTTGTCTGAAGTATACGATGTCTGCAGACCAGTTGTTGGAATGTATCGGAAAAAGCTTTTGTGTCTCACTTGAGAAAAGTAACAAAAATGAATATGCAAAATAAACAATAGCTTATCAGCACATCTTATTCAATATTCTAGAAAAGTAGTTTGTAGTCATTATCTAGTCTGTATCAGTATTATCAAACTTGGCAATACATTATGTATACAATCTCTACATTTTTACTATTAGGATCTATATAAACAGAAAACACTATGGAAAGAGTAAAGTCTTTTATTTTGAAACCCAAGAAATGCAATGTATGAACAGCAAAAGGCAGTGGGAGACTGCCAGCCTCTCCATTGATATAGCTCTTTTCATTTTCTCCTGGGGTCTTGCTGGTCATGGGATTGTATCAAATATTCTTAACAGCATGAAATAATCAACAAACCGGAACTAGAGAAAGAGCAAGATCAGTAGGTAGGAAAATGTTCTGATGGATTAAAAAAAAATAGTTATGAAGTTTGGGGATACAAAACTCTCTCTTATAGTTCTATTAAAAATATGTACTTATAAAATGATTTTTAAAAGCATCATGTGGGTACCTTAAAAAAAATCCTACCCTTGCTCATACTTTCCTGGATGTGATTTATAACACAGGAGCTTCTCAAGTCTAAAACTAGAGAAAAAAAATTATGTTTAGGAAAAGCAGCTATTTTAGTAACACTTTTCATTTGCCTTTAAATCTAACATCTTAGAATTATAACCAAGAGGAATAATACAAAATATAATAAACCTCATACTTCCCAAAAGTTTCTCCAATTCACTTCAAATTCTCTTTCATGAAAGTTCTTTCTTCTCACTCATATATCACATATTATAGTCTCAGCACTCTGCCTACATGCACTTTCTAGGGAAATGTTCCATGTGATACATTTGTATCATGGGGGTCTACAGACTTAATGTAAATTTGTAGTTCCCAGTGAGAAATTTTTAATTTTATACTTTCACTTTTATAATAATTTATTATTAAAACAGTATGGATAACCCAAATAGAAGATTTTTTAAATGCTACATGATTTTAGTGGGGCAGGTGGTGGTGGGGGGGCTTGTATTTGTCTTTGTTTTTCGATTTTGGTGTTAGTTCCAAATGATGATTTTCACCATTAAGAAATTAGTAGCAAGAAATAGCATTACCTTTCAGTTTATGTTAAAGGTATGGTTAGATCAAATTTTACCATTGATTATCTCAAATTAAATAATACTCTTTGCATTGCAATAGATTTTCATGACAATGGTCTTGAATGAATCACCTCTTTGCGTGTTCACACCCTTACAGCATGACTTCAATGTGACTAGCAATCCATTTATGCACCTCTAAGAACAGAACTGGCTTCTGTCTCAAGCTGGCCAACAGAATGTGGCAAAAATGATATTGTGTGAGTTTGACTCAAGAGGTCTTGCGGTTTCCATCCCTGCCCTCTCAGAATGCTTCACCATCATGAAAGAAAGAGTCTAGCCTGACAGTATATAAAAAGCCATGTGGATAGGAACTAAGACATCTCAGCTGAAGCTGGTACCAACCACCAGACTTTGTAAATGAGGCCATGTTGGGCAATCCTACCCAATTGCCTTGTTGATGCATAAAATTCTGAGGAAACTGTTTTTAAGTCATTGAGTATAGAAGATAACTCATGTAGCCGTATCCTATTTTTAAATATTAATATATTTTCCATTGTTATATGAACATCATGTTGTTAAATGTCATATCATTAAAACATCACATCTTTAAAATTCCCTAATCCAAAGTTCCCTAAAAGTACTTAATTATAAGAAATAAAATATAATTTTTATTGAAAAAATGATAAAGAATAATTAATATTTTTCCATCTCAATATTACAGTTCACCCCGCCAATATTTGGGGGAAAGTTTTTGACTCTTAAATATTTTGGGGGGCTCAGAGGTTGGAAAAATAGTTTTATCTTGAACTCTGCCTAAGAAATTAGTATTAGGTGTTTCATGACAGAGAGAAAAACAAAATCTTCCATGATTCTTTCCATTTCTGGAGGAAGATATTTGAAGACATATTTTGCTCACCATAAGAATGCATTTTAGGGTGGCCTGGGTGACTCAGTCAGTTAAGCCTCCGACTCTTGTTTTGGGCCCAGGTCATGATCTCACAGTTCCCGAGATCGGGCCTTGTGTCCAGCTGGGCTCTGACAGTGCAGAGCCTGCTTGGGATTCTCTCTCCTTACCCTCTGCCCCACCCCATGAGCATGCACTCTTTCTCTCTCTCTCTCAAAATAAATAAATAAACAACAACAAAAAAAAGAATGCATTTTAGGGAGAAACATTGATCCTCCACTTTCATATTGGCTTTTTACTATATAGTATCTTTGTTTATTTGACTATAAAATCAATAATCTTTAATAAAATATTTTAGACAAATGGAACTAGATTGAAAAAAAATAATTATCTAACAGTTTGAATTGCGTTTCAGTAGAAGTTTAGAATGGTAGATATCAGAATATTATTAGAAATCAAAATGACCTCTCTTGTTTTGCTCTGGAAAAATATTGATGAGCTGGAGAGCTAATTGGGAGGGGGAAAGTTATCAAATACATTCTGTATGGGAAGTGATGTGGATAATGTAAATCAAAGACTAACAAGCAACTCCTTCAAGGAAAGAGCTTGGTTATAACCTATTGGAACCCTGAAAACTAGTGTTTGTTTTATCGTTATTTACTTTCTCCTCTTTTAGATCTGCATTAAGAGATGCCTCTTTTGCATGACTATTTATGTGTTCTGTATTAGGAACAATGATCTTTATACATATCCCATGTTAGTTTTTAATATGGGATATGTATAAAACAGTCTCAGCAAATAGGACAAGTTATCATTAGTGGGAAAGACTACTTTCATACTAGTTTACAATTTAAGTTTAGGTAAAGTATAGGTAAAGGTATGCAGAATGAGATGCCCCAGAATGTGCATAAAGATTATTTTGAGTTAAAAGAAATCAAACCCAGCAGATACAGGAAAGGCTTGCTGCCTTCTCCATTTACATTGGAAAGAAGAGCCTGTAACAGGAAGACAACTACTAACAGACTCTCCTTTACCTAAGGAACTGACCTGCATACCAGGGCAAATTTGTTTTTCCAAACATTTTTCACCTTCCTACAAATGAGTTTTCTCCCCTCTGAATCCCCAGCCTCTACCCCTCTCCTTAGCTCATATGAGCCTCCTCTTGTCTCACTGTCTTTGGAATCTCATGCCTGTGTGGATTCCCCATAGATACACCTATTAAATTTGATTTTCTCCTGCTAACTGTCTCATGTCAAAATGATCCTAAGTCCAGCTAGAAGGACCACAGGGCAGAGGAAGTTCTTCTTCCTCCACGATAAGTAAAACTCCGTTTAGTTTTAAGTTTATTCTGTAAATAAATTATGAAAGGATACAGACATGATGTCTTAGACATAACATCATGTAAACATAAAATGATTATTTAGAAACAAAATAATAAAATTTAAATATAGACATGATGTCTTAGACAATAACATAATGGAAACATAAAATTAAAATGATTATTTAAAAATAAAATAGTAAGAGTAGAAATATAAAAATACAAAATATTAAGTTCACTTAACATTTTAAAGCTACGTATGATCTCCCAAGTGACACACAGCAAAACTATAGAGTGCTTTCTTGTCCTTGAGCTGAATTATCTCCATGTTATATAAAGAGTAAATATTTATACCCTCAGTTCCTACAATAAATATAGGCATGCCATAGGAGACATGATGTGAAAGCATTTGTTTATAACTACCTTAATAAATATCATTCTCCTGACTAATCTTTATACTGTAATGCACTTTAATTTGACAATAGAATTGACTATCTCTTTCCTGAATTTAAAGGTATGTAAATGATGCAATTTTCACCTCAGCCAGAGACCTTTATTTTTCTTTGATTGTGTCAATGACACAGGCAGAACATAGCCAAAGCTTCAAAAACTTTAATAGTTAACCATTTATAAGAAGTGGCACCTTTTAAATTAGCAAGACACCAAAAAGCATCTGTGTAAGAAATGTCAGAATGAAATACAGCAAAGCTGGCTTCATACTGAGAATCTTTATCAGAGTGCATAAGTCTTTTCCCTTGTGGTCCTTATCCTAGCACGAAGATCATAGGGGAAATAATTGCTAAAGGGTGCATCCAGCTGAGTTTCTATTTTATCTTTACATTTACGAGAAAGAAGATAAAGGGCAGTGCTCAATTTGGCAAGATTAGAGTTTATAGTTCCCCTTGGATGTTAGTCTTGAACTTGGGTAATACAGGTTGCATTTCCTAACGAACTGACGATGTGTGAAGATGAACAACTTAAACCTTCTCTAAACAAAAAATATTTCCAGTGGAATACAAAGGCTCCACAATTAATTAGTCTTTTTAAGAAATTTTTTATGGCTTTATTTACTCTCAGGTTATTAGGATATGCAGTCATATTCCATGTTTAACAAATGGGAAAAAAAGGAGACAGTGTATTTCAACCTAATAGAGAATGAAGATCAAGGTAATTAAAACAAAATTGAATAAGGAAGACCAGAGAGACTCGGGTGTGAGAGCACCTTTAATAGAATCATTTGATTGACCTGCTTCAGGAACAATATAACACAGTGTTTACTCAGAAAACTTTAGGTGTTTGGCAGAATTTGTCATTTTTGTTTTGGAATAGGGAATTTCAATGGTGGTATATACTAATAGGAAATAAACCAAAATAAACTCTAAGTACGCTCGAGCACATAGCTATATCATTAAAACAAATAGTTTCAAAGAGCTTACCTTCCTTGTACTTTAATTAATGGTCTCCTGCACAGCAAAAACTAAAGAAATCTGCACTTCATATTTAGGTATTCATTTATTTATAGTCTGCTCTGGTATAGAAATGTTATAAGGTAGTTCAATATTATGTTAGTGTGTATATCTTTCGTATTTTTGAGTACACAAAGATATCCTAAATTATCTAAGATTTCTCAAAATCAAAGAGTGTGTTAATCATTAGTTTATCAATGATTGTTGACTATTAATGGTTACACACCAGTACAGTGCAGATCAATACTTTAAGTTTTACATTCTTTGATCGACAGCATGTAAAGAAGATAGTCTAAATAATATTACCTTAGATAGGTGGGTTTTACAAAATCCCACTGTATTGAAATATAAATATTCTTAGTTTAAGATGCAACTATTTGAAAGTGTGGAAAAAGATTTACTTGTGGTTTTTCAAAGTTACCAGTTAATTTCTATTGATCAGCTGTAACTGACATGGATATAAATTCAATTGTTTCTATGAATTGATTGATATCTAGATTAACATTCTTAAAACTGTCAATAAGAATTTGTTCTTTAAGACAGATAATCTAAAATTTTACCTGAATTTCACTGAAAAATAAAAAGTTTAGAGAAGTACATGAACACATCAATGACTGCAATACTCAAAGGGAATCTTTCTAGAGTATTAACTGTCAACTGTTTTAATAAGTGCAGCATAAAATCTTGACAAGGTCAGTTAAAATGACTTTCCAAGTATTTAGTATCTATGTCATATGCATCAATAATTAATTCTGGATAATTTTATGTTTTAGAAGACAGGCTTGGATAATAGGAACAGTACAGACTTCAAAGAAAAAGAAAAAAAAATGTTCTCATCCCAAATGAACTCTCAACTAGGTGTGAAATCTAAGGACTAATGACCTACCTTCATTAAAGACTTATTTTCTTATTTGTAAAATAGAGGTAACATTTTACACATGACTGTTAAGGAACATTTAACACATTGATTCTTACATAGCTTACATTGCTAAATAGCAAATAAAATGGCCATTTACCAATTTTCTTTCTTTTGTTTCTAAGAAAGTGGCTTTCTGTAAGTTTTTTTTTTCCAATCCAAATGTTAAGACAGAAATTAGTCAAGCATAAAAATATTCACAATTTTACTTGTATCCATATAGTATTACATTTGTAAACCTGGTAATATTGACAGTCGAGTTTTATGTCAGCATAAAGTGTGTAATTGTCACTGTGAATGCAAAGCAAGTAAAAATTAGGGGCTTAAATAGGAGAACTAAATAGGACTGTTAATGTGCCATCAAGTTCATGTTCGCTGTGTCCTAGATGCTTAGATGCTAAGGGCTGAGAAAGGAGTTTGCACACACACCCACACACACACACAACCTGTCTTCTGCCTAATCTTTCCATGATTTTCTCTTCCCTGAATTTTCACTCTGAAAATGCAGTTTAATACATACTTATGATCAGAAAGTGTCAAGATGTACTAAGCGTAAATGTATGAAAGCAGGTTTTAGAGACCTAGTGAACAGGTGAAAAATGCTAAAAGCACTACAACCTACTGTGTTGTCTTTGAATCTTGTTTATTTCATTTCACTCTTCCACACTCAAGTGAAATCTTTCCCCTCTGATTTCATTTGTTCTTCCACTTATCCAGAATGAGTCTCCCATGAATTCTTTAATCATGAAAGCATAGCTTGGATTCCTTATATTAAGTCCTTGGTTACAACTCAAATTTACATATGAAAAAAAGCTATCCATGTTTCTTTATTTACACATTTTTGGCAAAAATATAAGATATTTAAAGCACTTGGGTGCTGTGTGTATACTGTTTATTTCATATATATGTATTCTTTGGAATATATCTGCCCTTAAAATAGTTTTAAGATTAATATTCTTCCTCAAATCATAAAGAAGCTTAAGACTTGCTAATTTATATTACAATTATGAAAAGTAAAGAGAGAATCCCTATATAATATTTTATCAGTGACATCTAAGCATGAGTGTTTGTGTTTACAATTTTTTCCTGAGAATTATATTATTACATAATTATTATTAACAGAATGTCTGTTAATGATGATACTTTTGTGTTTACTAATTAACAAAATGTGTAAAAGTTGAATGCATTACGTAAATTCCAGTTAAATACTTTTCTATTCAGTGACTATTCAATGCAATAAAACTCACTGCAATATTATTTGACAATATGAAATAGTTCTAAATATAACAATGTTGTAGGCATATAATATCAATTTATAAAATAAAAATGAAATATTGATATTTGTATATATTAATATATTACAAAATATATTGGTAATCTAACAAAAGAGAGCAGTATTTTGACTTTAAACAGAAAGAAAACATATAATAATCATGCCAGATAGTCAAAATGAAATGTATAACACTATATTATTATTAATTCAAACAATATCTTAGTTCTATTTTCTCTAATAATAAAAGTGAAATCCTAAGATTTACCATCCTGAGAACTCGTGGATTAAGTGTTACTAGACATATAAGGATAATTCTGTTGGGTACTTTTTTTGGAATAAAAGAACTTTTCAAAAATTCCCTCAAATGATTTTTGATTTGAAAAATAATTTTATTCATTTAAAAAAAATTTAATGCTTATTTATTTTTGAGAGACAGAGCATGAGTGGGGGAGAGCAGAGAGAGAGAGAGACACAGAATCTGAAGCAGGCTCCAGGCTTTGAGCTGTCAGCACAGAGCCCAATGCAGGGCTTGAACTCATGAACTATAAGATTGTGACCTCAGCCAAACTCTGACACTTAACCAACTGAGCCACCCAGGCAACCCTATTCATTTTAAATGAACAGTTTAGTGCAGTCATATAACTGTAGAAAGAGAAAAAAATAAAAAAAAATTAGATTTCAGTGTAGGATAGTTATTGTGCAATATTTTATTTGTGTTTGCTTTCCCCACATATGTTACCTTCCCTAGCTTGGTGAAATCGCCTGGGACTATCTAATGACTGACTTCCTGACCCCAGTCTTAGTTCCTTTTCAGCTACTATGACATCTTGGCCAACATATTAATATGTGTCTCCCCTATCTATTTTTAAATCCTTACTCATGATTTGCTTTTTTAAAAGACTTTTTAAAACGTTGATTTATTTTTGAGAGAGAGTGTGGACACATGTGTGGGGGGGAGGGGCATAGAGAGAAGGGAAAAGAAGATCTGAAGCAACTCTGTGCTGACAGCAAAGAGCCCATTGCAGGGCTTGAATTCAGGAACCAGGAGATCATGATGTGAGCCAAAGTTGGATGCTTCACCAACTGAGCCACCCAGGTGCCCTTACACATGAATTGTTTTTATAAGATTTGGAAGTATGACTTCATTTCATCTGCATGGTAACTTTAGACAGTAAGATATTAATTCCCATTTTATAAATGAAGGCATTGACTAACAGAGAATTTAAATAGCTTAGTTAGGAGCACCTGAGTGGCTCAGTTGTTGTGTGTCTGACTCTTGATTTCAGCTCAGTTTGTGATCCTAGGGTCCTGGGATTGAGCTCTGCGTTGGGCTCTGTGCTGAGTGTGGAACCTGCTTGGGATTCTCTCTCTCTCCTCTCTCTCTCTCTCTCCCTCTGCCCTCTCCCCCTCCTGTGCTCTTTCTCTAAAAATAAAATATTTTTTTAATGTTGTTTACTTTTGAGAGACAGAGAGAGACAGAGCGCGAGTTGGCGAGGAGGAGAGAGGGAGACAGAATCTGAAGCAGGCTCCAGGCTCTAAGCTGACAGCAGAGAGCCTGATGTGGGGCTCAAACTCACTAACCGCGAGATCATGTCATGACCTAAGCCGAAGTCAGACACTTAACCGGCTGAGTCACCCAGTCCCCCCAAAATAAAATAAATCTTTAAATAAATAGCTTAGTCAGAGTTTTTCCAAAAATAAAATATGCAGAGACAGAGTACACTTTTCTTTGTTCGAGCTATAATCTCTCCCTATGTATGGGTTAAATTCTATCTGCCTGTTGCACACTTTCATTTCAGCAATTGATCATTCACGGTCTTTTAAAAAGAAGGAAAGGAGGAAAGGAGGAGGAAATGAGATAAAAGAAACTGTAACTCTCTTCTACTATCATATATTTTCCTATCCTACATCAACTTTAAAGGGCTGCATATTGCAGAATTTATAAATTCAAATGCCTAGAAAGGTCTTTTGGAAATATTATAAGCAAAGCAGTTCTGTATTGAGAAAGATGCATAGCAAGTTCATGGCGGAGATGACCTCAAGCAGGGGTCTACAGTTCTGTCAAATATTGTTTCAAGGAAATGTGTGCAGAAATGGCTAAATCTTCCAATTTTTCAAAGAAAGCCATATATCCAAATTTTTATGCAAAACCTCCTAATTATAAATTTCACAGTGAGTTGTAAATACAACCAATTTATAACTTCCCATCTATGGTCTCTACCTTCACTTTTCCCAGAGTGTTTACTGTTTAACTCTCTGATTTCTGGAACCTGCCACTACCACTCCATAATGATGGAGGTTGGCAATGCCTTCGTGTCATCTTTTGAACACATTTTAATTCACATCTTAAACAATCACGAGCAGTTCAGAAGTGTGTTTATTGAAAGATTCCTTAATTATTACAATCACTCAAAATAAATGGTGATTATGTGATATGATAGAGATGGTAATTATAATTAAAATGACAACCATATTTAATATATAAATATATCAAATTAACTCAATACTAATTTCCTTAAATTTACACAATGTTATATGTCAAGTATATTTCAATAAAAATTTAAAAAAAAAGATTCCTTCATTTGCCTTTGTATCCTTGTCTACTCTCTCCCTTGTCAATCTCGTCTATTACCACATTTCAGTTATTATCTGTCATGCCAATAAACTCTCAACCTTAAGCATTTAACATAGATCCCTGTTCATTCCTTATAGGAGTATTGGTATATCCTCATATTCCTATATCCAGGGGACAGCAAAAGTGTTAATTTCCCAAACATACGCCTGGTGGTTATTTTTTTTTTAACCTCACTAAATATCATTATACTTTTATAGCACTATTTTTGTTTCCTAGACCTTTATTGTTTTATTGTACCTTTAATTATACATTCATGTCTGGATAATGTAATGTATCCCCTACTAGACATAATTTCTATAGGGACAATAATTTTTTCTTTTATCTTTATTGTGACATCTTAGTACCTAATATACTGCCTAGCATGCCATACGCTTGTCAGTAAACAATTTACTGCCTCTCAGCTCCAAATTTCCCCTTCAGTGTATGCTCTGCCATAATGGGGGGAATTCCTTCTTTATGTATTTCTTTCACAGTGAGCAAGATGTTAATTAAGGCTTCTCAGTAGAATATGCTGGAAGGACATTGCAGGAGAAAGGCCTGGCCTAAAACTTCTGACCACTCAACAGCAGGTGCACAGTCGTGGGTGTGGGAACATGCTGCCATGTTCTTTCCCAGACAGGAGTTTCTTCAGCAACCTTACAATCTGGGCCTGGCCTGGTGACAACCTTCCCACAGGATTTTCTACACTGACACCATGAAGAACTCCACGCTTCCTGTCTGCACAGGTGCCCCAACTTTCCACTGGTACCCCAGTACCTTCGTTTGCCCTTAGCCCAGTCTTTCCACACACTGGCACTTGGGTCACGTGAATGAGATTCCACCATGTGCCACCTGTGCAGAGGATACTGCTCTCTGCTTGTCCAACAATTAACAGACTGGCTCTGACCCAGCAAATCTGTTAACTTCTCTGCTATTTTGTGGGCTGCAACTGCCACCTTTTCCAACAATGGTTGGGGAGGGAGACTCTGGGAGTAGTCTTATTTAATTGGTAAAGTTTAGGTCATTTGCCCAAACAGATACAGGCACACCTTGGAGATACTGCTTGTGGGTTCAGTTCCAGACCACAGCAACAACACGAATATTGCAGTAAAGCAAGTCAAATGAGGTTTTTGGTGCATATAAAGTGCATATAAAAATTGTATTTACACTACACTGTAGTCTAGTAATTGTGCAATAGCATGCCTTTTAAAAATGTACGTATCTTAATTAAAAATACTTCATCGCTAAAAAATGCTAACCATCAACTGAACTTTCAGCAAGTCATAATCACTGATCACAGATCATCATAACAGATATAATAATAATGAAAAAGTTTGAAATATTGAGAGAAGGATCAAAATGTGACACAGAGACACAAAGTAAATAAGTGCTATTGGAAAAGTGGTGACAATAGACCTGCTCAACTTGCCACAAACCTTCCATTTGTAAAAAATATGCAGTATTGGTGAAGAGGAATGAGGTGAGGCACAATAAAATGAAGCTTATATTTATACTGATTATCTGTCATTGTCAGCTTTTGTAGTGGGCAGCAAGTTCTACACTGCACCTGCAATCGTAAAGTGGAAAGTTTCTTAATAGTATGAACAGGATTCATACACTGGGCAGCCAAAATACATACACGTACACATACATATGTTCTCACTACATATATGCCCAAAGGTGTTTGTTTCAGCATTCCATGCAGTAGTAAAAACTCGAAAAAAAGTCTAAATGTTGATCAATAGAAGAATGAATAAATTGTGACTTGTCATTGGTAGACACTATTTTTGGCTACCCACATGCTAATCTCAATAAGCTACTGTCATTGGCATTCTACTGTAAAGAATAAACACCATAAATAATTCTGACGTATGTTTTTTGTCTTGGAGTGACCATGTGAATTACATATTAGCCAATGACATTCGAAGACTGTTACTGAATTTAAAGAGGTCTGCTGTGTAGCTTCTGAGAAAGCTATTTCTCTCCCTATATAAAGGCTTGTGTCTGTGTTTGTGTGTGTATGTGTGTGTGTGTGTGTGTGTGTGTGAGAGAGAGAGAGAGAGAGAGAGAGAGAGAGAGAGAGAGAGAGAGAGACAGATAGGTTCTACCTACCTACTTCCTGCTTAAGAATGAGGGCATGATGCAGTTAATTTCAGCCAACTAGCTTCTAATTATGAGGTTACAAACCTAAGGATAAATGCTAAGGATCAGTGATGGAAAGAGGTGAGACTGGATTATGACATTACTTAGCATTGGCCTCTACTGTCAAATTCTTATTATTTGAGAAAATAATCACCATATTTAAATAGGGAATTGCTGAGAATTTCTAATAAGTAAAAACTGAATGAATCCTTAATTTATTCCATATTTATCCGATAGACTATGAAACAGCCCTTAAAGATTGGATCAATGTCAATAAATCTTAACAGTAAAATATTGAGTAAAAAAGTACTGTGTTTGATTTGTATGATAGATTTTGTAATTAAGAAAAGTAAAAAAAAGCAGCACTACATATTTTTATGGGTGCATATGTAATAACTACATGAAATATGAATAAGAAAGTTGCACAGAAGGTGAGAGAGAAAATTGAATATCAGTGGATAGGATGGAAAGATCTGACATTGTCTTTCATATTTTATTTAGGAATAATATGAAGGAAACATATAAAAATATTTAAATTCGTTGAATCTGGAAAATAGGTACATTGGTGTCTATTATGCTGTTTTTTCTATATGTTTGATATAGTTCACTTAAATATTTTTATCTTAAGGTGTTTGCAAAAAAGTGTTCAATTTAATTCCTAATGTAACTTTGTAGAGAAAACATTATCTTTATATTACAGAATAAAATACTGAGATTCATTAAAATGATATGATATGTCTGTCAGTATTCCAATTACAGTCCCCCCCACCCCCCGCCTCCCAACTTGTTAATGTGACAGCATGGTGTATTTCCCATGGGAAATATTTACCTATCACTTAATAAAATTTTGTCCAAAGAATTCACTAAAAACATTTTCATAGCCTACATTCTTCTAATAGTCATATATAATTTGGAGATCCACTATTGCTTATAAAATACTCTAGTATCGGTAGTTTAACTGATATTTCAAAGGTCACCCAATACTTAACTCCATTTCACAGATGTAAGGGATTGCTTAAGCTTTTTAAGAAAAGGAAGTTTCTTCCTGGTTTACTGCTGTACAAAAATGCTGCTGAAGAAGAAAAGTGCACCAACAATTATGTATTTCAAGGCAGACCCAAGATTTGAAGGGACAAATTAAGTGGCAACGATTAGAGTGGGGTGGGGATATAAAATAATAACAAATATAATTCTTTTCAAATGATATTAAATAACCTGACCTGTATTTACCACAAATCAAACATACATTAAGTATTTAATAGAAATCAGAAAACAAATGTTGCATGACCTTATTGAATTTGTAGAAGCACAGCGCTGGTGGCAGGGGTTGTGGGGGGAAATGAAGAGATAATGGTAAAGGGGTACAAAGTTTCAGTTAGGAAAGATGAGTTAGCTCTGGAGAGCTAATATACAGCATAGTGACCATAGTTAACAACACTGCATCATACACTTAAACGTGGGAAGAGGGTAAATCTTAAGAGTTCTCCCCATGGACAAAAAAAGGTAACTATATGAGATGAAAGATGTGTTAATCTGTTTGATTATGGTGGTCCTTTTACAACACTTATGTATTTCAAAACATCAGCTTGTACATCTTAAACATATACAATTTAAATTTGTCAATTATATCACAAAAAAGCCAAAAAAAGAAAAAGGGAAAAAAAGGCAGTGAAATGTCAGAACATAAATATTCACACAAATTAAGAGATGTGTAATAACCCATTATATCTAAGTGTCAATTAAGAGGGAAAACATGGAATATAGGTGAAAGCTAAGTGAAGAAATGAAAAGAAGAAATTTTAATTTTACTTCACTAAAGAAAATAGAAGTAGCAAACGAAGAATTTTAATGTGTTGCTGTGCTAACCCAGAGTTGTCCCTCCTTTGGATTTGCAGGATATTTAATAATAGTGCCAACGAATTGTTTCTGTACTACTTGGAAAAGGCTGTGGCAATACTTTTCAGCTTAATTAAGATGGCGTTAATGTGGATAAAATGCAAACTACTACAAGTGCAAAATTTTTCCGTAAATTTTGGCTGCATATTCTGTGTCAGACTCTAATCCTTAACATTGCACAGGTAGAAAAGTGAGGAAATATAAATTGAAGTATCTTTTGTGGTTCAAACATTGCCAAAGGTGAGGGCTGGTCATTGTTAATTCTATCAAAAGTGAGAATTGTCTTACTGTATTACATGTATTTACTATATATTTACATAAAAATTATCTCATATTTTAGTTCTTTGTAATAAGCTAATGTATGTGGGGATATAGGTATATGTATATATACACATACATATATATATATGTATGTGTATATATATATGTATGTATATATATCCGTTGTATAGGTAAGTGTATGTATTCGTGCACGCGCACACACACACACACACACACACACACAATTGCATACATATACACCACGGGAGGAGATTACTTGAAAGAGAAATGAAATTAAGATTTATTGAGTCTGCACTAAATGCCACATGACATACTGGATATTATATATTATTTCAAGTAATTTCATAATATCTGTAAGGTAGGTTGCCATTATTATCCCAATTCTGCTGATAAGAAAACTGAGTTACAGTTTTATCAAGTACTATGGGAAGCATAGCCAATAACAGCAGAAGTATATTTAAAGCAAGATGCAAAGTTTCTAAAGTTCATAATTCTGACATATCATAATGTTTTAGGTTTGGCAAAACCACAAGTATTAGAATGTCATGGCATTCATCCACGTTCATATCTTTACAACTTATTAACTTGTTTCCTATACTTGCCTATACTTCTGAGCTTGTTTTCTCATCTCAAAATGAGAGTCTTAATATAGGTTTTATTAGAGTGATTCTACCTTTCTCCAAAAATTATCACTAGAGGGACAAAAAAGCCTAACAGCTATATATAAATGTATTAAAATTAAAGTATACCCATTGTTAATGATTTTATGTTATTTATGTACTTTTCTTATGTGAACTTCATTTTTTTTTCCACAGGAAAAAGAATTCAAGTTAATTTGAAGATGTTTGCTTAATCAATGTCCTATACGCTTATTTTATGAATATAGTTGGCCATTTTACTTTATGTTATATTAAGATTTATGTATAACCATGCAATATGCACTAAGTGCAGACTCTTCTTTTTGATAACAGGAATGATACCAAAAAAGGAAAGTTAGAGTTTCATGGATTAAACTTAATATAAATAATATTTTTATTCTTTCTTGGAACTAAGATATCCGATATTTTCAACTAGATAAAGATTCTTCTCATTTTTTATAGTTTTCAATTAAATGTTACATTCAGTTTAACTATAAAAATGTTAAACTTCAAATACTCCACTATATTGCCTACAAGCCATGCATGAGTACACTTGACATGATGGTCAGAAAAACAAGTCTTTTCAAGTGGATACAGATGCCAGCTGAACCTGCCACAAGGTTACCTCTGGTAATAAATTTACTTTCCTTGAAGTAAAGAGATCGAAACACTAAATGGCATAAAGATAAAAGGTTGTCTGTGGAAGGCTTCATCTGATCAAGGTAAATACAGTCTATTCTTGACAGCAGGTCAAAATATGGCAATCTGGTATCTCAAAAAGTTTTGTATAATCTACTGTCATTTGTTTGTTATAGGCTTATGAGAGGCACGATGGGTGAAAGCTAGCTGTACTCTGTCTATACAAAAGAAGTAAACAAATCAAAGAAAAAGAAACTAAAATATTCCTACTTTCTGGCAATCAAATATATATCATGTTATATTCAATGTCTTTGATCATATTCCTTCAATTTGGGGTAAATATATATTTAACCTAATTATCATAGATGTAGTCATGAAGAAGCCCAGCTTTAATCAAATGTCCAAACCAAAAGAGAAATATTGAATGGTTAGATTCAAGTCCTAAAAAAAAGACATAAATGGAAGAAAAACCCTGAAACTAATTTAAAAAAAATTTTAATGTTTGTTTATTTTTGAGAGTGAGAGAGACAGAGCATGAGCGGGGGAGGGGCAGAGAGAGGGAGACACAGAATCCTATAGATGCTGGAGAGGATGTGGAGAAACGGGAACCCTCTTGCACTGTTGGTGGGAATGCAAATTGGTGCAGCCGCTCTGGAAAGCAGTGTGGAGGTTCCTCAGAAAATTAAAAATAGACCTACCCTATGACCCAGCAATAGCACTGCTAGGAATTTACCCAAGGGATACAGGAGTACTGATGCATAGGGGCACTTGTACCCCAATGTTCATAGCAGCACTCTCAACAATAGCCAAATTATGGAAAGAGCCTAAATGTCCATCAACTGATGAATGGATAAAGAAATTGGGGTTTATATACACAATGGAATACTACGTGGCAATGAGAAAAAATGAAATATGGCCTTTTGTAGCAACGTGGATGGAACTGGAGAGTGTGATGCTAAGTGAAATAAGCCATACAGAGAAAGACAGATACCATATGGTTTCACTCTTATGTGGATCCTGAGAAACTTAACAGGAACCCGTGGGGGAGGGGAAGGAAAAAAAAAAAAAAAAAAAAAAAGGACGTTAGAGTGGGAGAGAGCCAAAGCATAAGAGACTGTTAAAAACTGAGAACAAACTGAGGGTTGATGGGGGGTGGGAGGGAGTGGCGGGTGGGTGATGGGTATTGAGGAGGGCACCTTTTGGGATGAGCACTGGGTGTTGTATGGAAACCAATTTGTCAATAAACTTCATATATATAAAAAAAAAAAAAAAAAAAAAAAAAAAAAAAGAGACACAGAATCCTAAGCAGGCTCCAGGCTCTGAGCTGTCAGCACAAAGCCTAATGCGGGGCTCGAACTCATGAACTGCAAGATCATGACCTGAGCCAAAGTCGGATGCTCAACCAACTGAGCCACACAGGTGCCCCCTAAATTGTTTGCACTTTGGCAGAGCAAATAAAATCCTTTGTTTCTATAAAAGAAAAACAAAATATTTCTGGAATTGTAATATAACTGGTATGTAAGAATTATCTGTATCTCAAGGCAGATTAAAGACTGAATTAGGGAAGATATGACTAAAGGAAACAAAAAAAAGTGGTAGAATAAGGAATTAATAGTTTAGATTTAAGTGG
The DNA here is from genome assembly GCF_022079265.1 of Lynx rufus. NCBI lineage: Eukaryota > Metazoa > Chordata > Mammalia > Carnivora > Felidae > Lynx > Lynx rufus. The sequence goes on from NW_025814823.1 coordinate 39,724,807, forward strand.
GAATAACCTCATAGTGTTGGAGAAGGGATATATTAGAAGGGATTATATTGTAGATTCGACAAGATTTGGACAAGGGTTTGGCTGAGTTAGATTGTAGAACTGAGCACAATTTGGAGATTTCCAAATTCCATCCCAGAAGATGGTGATACAAATAAACCCAATGGGTAAACAATTTGCTACAGACCTGCACAGCATTCATTCTCATGAATTCATAGTTGTTATTTTTTTCATGTATCTTTATGCCATATTGCCTCAGTCTTTTTGTTTCTTACCTTTTGTCCTTCAGTGCCTAGCACAATTTACATCTATTACAAAGCATTTCTTGGGGGAAATTAGTTGCATCTTTCCTGTTGGTACAGGACATCTTTAGACCACTTATTGCTGAAATTATGTTATTAGTCCCCAAACTGATGGTCGGTCAGCTTCATGAAGGATCAGTAGTAGGTATTTTTTTCATTGTTGCAAATAGAAAACTATTTGTTTCGGTGTCCCATGTGTGAAATTTATTGTTGGTAAATGTGTGTTCAAATACCTGGTTAATAAATAAAATTAATAAATAAAGGGCATTAATTAACTTCTATGAATTTTAAGTATGTACTGCCTGAGTTATTACTGTGTGTAATGCAGCTGACAGCCTTTCTGGAGAAAGCTGAAATGGAAACACCCGGTGATTGAGTAATAAAGTCAGCTTAGATCTTTCTTTCATTTTTCTTCTGATTGCTTTTAAAGTTATTTTATTTTTTATATTTTCATAGAGTAAAAATTGAACTTTTAGCATCAATTTATATGAAAATCAATACATTCATGGGTTCATGTGACAACCAGAGCACTCTGGGTGCAGAACAGTTCCATCACCCCCAAAACACCCTCCTGATACCCCCTTTAAAGTCACACCCTTCTCCCACCTCTAAGTCTTACTGGCCACTGATCTGTTCTCCATCACTTTAATTTTGTTTCTTTGTTGTTGTCTTTTTACTTTCATATAAATGGAATCAAATATTATGTAACATTTTGAGTCTTGCTTCTTTTGTTCAGCAAAACGTGTCGATCGTCAATTCTTTTTTATTGATAGACAGTAGTTCATTGTATGGATACCACTGTCTCTTTGCCAATTCACTCACTAAAATACACTTGGTTATTTCCAGTGCTTGTCAATCAAGGAGAGAGCTGCTGTAAACACATTTGTACAGGCTGTATGTGTTTCACTATTTCTAAGCAAGGTTTTTTTCTTTTTCCTTTCCTAGGAACTTTTGGGTAGAGTCACATTTTTTAAAAAACCATAACTCTTTCATAATGACCAGCAATTGTTTGACCGATACACCTATTTATTTATCAAATAATTTTTGCTGTATCTACCACAAGCATGTAAATCCCATGAGATCAAGTGTTTTGTGCAGTGCTATATCACTAATAGTTCAGAAAGTGCCTGGAACTGAGTGAGCACTAAGTAAATGTATATTTGTGAACGAATGTGTGCATGTGTGTGTCTGTGTGTGATAGAGAGAGAACGAGAGGGAGACATCTTAAACTTCCAGCTCATTATTCCAGAGAAGAGTAACCATAAACAAGGTATGCTAGTTTACAGGAAGGAATGCAAGAGTAGCTTTATTTGGAGAATCTGTATTTCCTGATATTCAATGTTATCTAATATATAGAATTTTAATAGGAAGTTAATAAATCAGAAGTAAAACAAATTAGAGTATCAGGGAAAGTATTTATCTGCTTACATTTCAAAACCCCAGGAAAACAAAACACCAGCTTATATATTTCAAAGTTTAGCTGTTTTTCAATTTAATTTATGTATTTCATTAATGTATGAAACATATGTATTATCCTTAAATACTTACATATTTTCTTAAATTTTCAGAGCAACTTAAAACCATCTAAAATCGTTGTTCACAGAGCTGAGAAATGGGAAAAAGCAATATGAACAAGGTTAACCAAAAAGCTAAGGATGATTTTTTTAAACACGCTAATAAAATGTTTAAACCTGTCGTTTAAAAGAGGAAAAGAAGTGATTGATATCCGTACTTAATAGAAGTTAAGTGAATGAGAATTTTCTAACAATTTCACATTAATAACCATATAAATACAGTATTAGATATTTATAACATGTATGTCATAAGGGTTTTGACAAGTGGTTGAAATTTACTGTCTATCTTGATGAACCAAAGCAGGAAAATGTTTCAGGAGTTCATCAGTGCTGAGTGGCTGCTATCATCTTCTAATGTGGGGAAATATTTGCTGTTTACTAACTTACGGGATACCTGGGAATAGCTTTCATCAGGTTAACATTAACAAATCAGAATAAAAAAGAGTATATTCTTTAATTTGATCAAGGCCTAAGCTTGTTGTCTTATTCAGTCAAAGGAATGTGTTAACAAGGAAAATCTTTTTTTTCCCCTCTGAAATACATTTTAAAAAGTAGATGCCCATATCATATGTCCCATTATTTTCCAAATACTAGGATTTGAACTAGGATATACTCTTAATTTTAAATTCCTTTAATGCCCATGATGTTAGAGATTTCTTTCAGAATCACCCTTGTAATTTCTTAGGACATTTATCAAAATCTTAGCATATTGCTTTAGGTTGAAAATATATTAGTACAAATGTAACTGTAGTTCTGCGGCACAAGGTAGAAATACCCCAGAGTCTATGACTGGTCATTCTTATTCATGAGTATATCATAATAGGCTGATAGGCTACTTTTCCCAGGAAACAAATTTCCTTTTCCACGTGGTCCTTCTGATTAACTTGTATCTTAGCACAAATAATGATACCAATAGCAGAAATGTGAGGTCCTAGACATTTAATCACTGACATAACCTAAGTGTGAAGCATTATTGGGGAAAATAGTAGGCTTCCGAGTTATTCATTAATTGATCAACAAGTATTTATAACTTTTATCGTTTGCTTGATACTGTGTGATGCTGCAGTGGGGGGAAGACCTCAACTGTGCTTCCGCTCCTGAAGGCAATTTCAATTTAGCAATATCTGTTATACCAGGGCCACTGAATGAATAAAATTATTCAACTGTGCTCTAACTGTTTAATTCTCCAAGAGTGCCCCCCTTGGACACCATCGTTTTTATTTTTTTATACTAGTTTCCCTACCTGTAAACTGCTTCTCTCGTTCTTTTAACCAGGCTTTGAAGAGTAATGACATTGAGTGACGTTCCAATTTCTGAGCTCAGAGTGAGAAGTGGCAGCTTTCCCTTCCTGCCTCCTGAGCCACCGCATTAAGAACCCTGCCAGAGAGAATCCTGCTAGAATGCGAGAGACCACAGTGAAGAGCAGTAAGGCTCCAGACTGGTTAAGTGGAGAAGTGACGAGGTGAGATCTGCTGGGCAGACCTCAAATGAGGCCAACAGAAGAACCATTTAGGTATGGCCCAGCCAACTTAGAGAATCAAGAGAAACCATCAAATGGTTGTTGTTTCAAACAAGTAACTTTGGATGAGGTTTCTTATGCAGCAATATGCAGCAAAAGATAACCGAAACAATAAACTGGCACATTGACATAAAAGAAGAGTAAGGAACAATTAGATTGTTTTCAAATTCAGCTTATGTCCTAAAGATATTGGATTTCTGAAATCATGATGGCAGCACATTAGTGCCTTTTGCAGTGCACTCTCAGAGCAAATAAAGCTGCTGTGATTTGCCATTTCATTGACACAGGTGTCTCATCACAAAGAGAGGGAATAATAGTCTCTTTCTCACGATTCAGCTGAGATAATTGGTATATTCTTGTCAGTTAGGGTCAGCTCGTTACTGTAAAGATAAAGATTAAATGGAAGAATTTAAAACACCTACTTAGAGCAAGAATCACTGGCTTATAAAGCCAGAATAGAAGAGCAAATTTCTTACGTTGTTTTACAAAAAACTATGAAACTCAGGTGTAAGCCTCGCTTATTAATAGGGTGGATTTAGAAAAAGGTAATGCTTTTTAAACCAGCCTATCAGAAATTTTGCTACCATCTCCAAAACAATGAGAATCACAGTGATTTTTCAGTGCCATTACAAAAGCATGGCATATAGGGAAATAAATCCATATTCAAAATAAATGACTATTCGATAAGGAGAAATTACTGTCCATCCAAGCAGGAAGGTTTCCAATGTAATCAACTATTAGCCTGGTAGCTAGCTGACTCCCCTTAGGAGAGGTTGTATCAGAGATTCAATATTAGCCTCTCTATTACAGATAAGATAGGAACTCATAACTTTTCATTTTGAAATTCAGACCCTTGACTTGCCCCTTCTCTCAAATTGATAAACAATTGCTCTGCCACAGAGTATGTATGCTGTGTGACATTTAATTCAGGAATTCTGCCGAGTGCTTTCATTCACATGGAAGGTTCAGTATTTTGTCTAAATTTTGAATACCTTTTGTATGGTATTTATGTTTATTACAGGAACAGCCTTTATAATGGCAGTGATAGAATTTTAAAACAAAACTATTCTGTTTTTTCTCAAGCTTCTCAAGAACTGGTTAAGATCGCAAGTTAAGCTCTAAAACCTATTACTAGCATTTACCTCTATGAATGAGGATTTTGTCTTCCGGTATAATTATAATAAAAGGTAAAATAAACTTGAAACTAGGGTTAGCTAAAGATTGCAAACTTCGCCTCTGATCCACAATGCAATGCTTATCATAGATGGTTTTTGTTTTAACACAATGTACATATTACAACTCTGAATTTATTAAACAGATATATAGAGTACCATACATGTTGAGAGACAATTATCTGTATAAATTATATGCTGCAGATCCTTTGAGCAAAGGCATTATGTTAAAGTAAGAATGTTTGTATAAGGAGATTTTCCAGAATAGTAAAGTATAAAGACATCATTGACCTCAAAGATGTTCCAGAATGTAAAGACCTTTCCTTCCCTTCAAGAAAGATTTGCTTACATTGATAAGCAAAATAAAGATAAGGAAATGAATTAAATAAACCAAAATAAAGATAAGCAAAATAAATGTAAGATAAAGTAAGTTAAGGCCTCTCTCTCTCTCTCTCTCTTTCTCTCTCTCACTCTCTTGCTCTCCAGAGCAGAATATGGACAAGATCACCAGCTGCTGTCTATAAGACTGAAGTCGTACAATTTGGGGTCCCTCTCCTGTACTGCCCCTACTGCATGCATGGATAACATCTAGTCCTCCTGAAATGCTCTGTCAGTGTTTGTGTTCAGAGAATGACACAAAATTCAGCTTCTGATACAGCAATACCCTTTTCATACAGATTATAAATGAGTGGTTCCATGTTAAATATTATTTTAAAGTTTAGATTTATAGAAAATTTGGAAAGATAATGAGGAGTAATTCCTATGCTAATTTTTTTCTAATTTTATTTTCCCATTGTCATTTTAGCTATATACTTTTTGCATTTTGGAGTGGGTGTGTCTTTTCTAGGATTATAATATAGATCCCTAAATTATACAGTTCATTTATTATTCCTGTTATACTACTTCATATAAAATGTAGAAACTTTGTAATTGGATAGGTTAATATTACTCTTTTATGTTTTATACTATGGTCGACAAATATTTTTGTCTGTATGTTTTTATACATGTATACATGTAATTGTGTATAATAACATCTACAATGCAATGCTACAAATTTTGCTGTTGATAGTTAATGTAGCACAAGGGACACAAGAGGAGTAATTTTTTTTTAAGTATAACCTTTAGTATGGATGCAGAGAGTAGTCATTTCTATGCATAACATTCCTTTCTAAGGTTGCAAAGTTCTATCTAGTATCATTTCCATTGAGGCTATAGGACATTTATTTTTAGCATTTCTTGGAGTGAAAGTCTTCTGGTGAAAAATTCTTATTTATTTTATTAATCCTAAAAAGGTCTTAATTTTTTTTTAATTTTTTCAAATGTTCATTTATTTTTGAGAGAGAGACAGAGCACAATCAGGGAAGGGGCAGAGAGTAAGAGGGAGACACAGAATCCAAAATCAGGCTCCAGGCTCTGAGCTGTCAACACAGAGCTCAACACGGGGCTGTAACCCAAGAACCATGAGATCATGACCCAAGCCGAAGTCGGATGCTTAACCAACTGAGCCACCCAGGCGCCCCAAAAAAGGTCTTCATTTTTGAAAAATATTTCACATGTTGTTAAATTCTGGATTGATAGTGATTTTCTTTAAAGATGTTGTTTTGTACTGTTTTGGCTTCCTTGGTCTGATGAGAAGTCAGACATGAATCGAATTGTTTCCCCACTCTATGTAATGTCTCATTTTTGTCTTACTGCCTTCAAGATTTGCTTGTTTTCTTCAACTTTTAGTGCTTACATGAGTGTTGCTTCCTTGCGAGTTTTTTCTTTGAGCATCTCATAGCTGTCAATTTTTGTCATTCACCAAATTTAGAAAACTATTTGGCTATTACTTATTCAAATAGTTTTTTCTTCTTACTGTCTTTTTCTTCTTCTTTTAGTCCACATGTCCAGATGCTGTATAATTGAATATTATCCACCACTTTCTGGGACTATGTTCACTTCATTTCATTTGTTCTATATTTATTATCTGAATTCTTTCTTTTTTTTAAAATATTTATTTATGTTTGAGAGAGAGAGAGAGAGAGAGAGAGACTGAGCGGCGGAGAGGCAGAGAGAGAGAGGGAGACACAGAATCTGAAGGAGGATCCAGGGTCTGAGCTGTCAGTACAGAGCCAGATGTGGGGCTCCAATTCACAGACTGTGAGATCATTACCTGAGCTGAAGTCGGACACTTAACCTACTGAGCCACCCAGGTACCCCCTATTATCTGTATTATTTCTATTGACCCACCCAGCTATTATTTTTATTTCACATATAATAAGTTTTAGCTTTATAATTACGCATTTGAGTCTTAAAAATAATTTATATTTGGGGCGCCTGGGTGGCGCAGTCGGTTAAGCGTCCGACTTCAGCCAGGTCACGATCTCGCGGTCCGGGAGTTTGAGCCCCGCGTCAGGCTCTGGGCTGATGGCTCAGAGCCTGGAGCCTGTTTCCGATTCTGTGTCTCCCTCTCTCTCTCTGCCCCTCCCTCGTTCATGCTCTATCTCTCTCTGTCCCAAAAATAAATAAACGTTGAAAAAAAAATTTATATTTAACTACTGAAATTTTCCGTATTTTTCCATTGGGGGCATATTTATTTTACTTTAAGTATTTTTAGCAGCTGCTTTAAAACTCTTGCCTAATAATTCTGACATCTAGATTATCTCAAGGTCAATCTTAATTGATACTCTTTTCACTTGAGAATGTGTTACGTTTTCTTCATGCTTTGTATTAGGACAATTTTGCATTGTATTCTAGACTCATGAAGGTTAAGTTGTGAAGATCCTGGATTCTATTTATTGTTGTCAAAAAAATTTGGTTTGTTTTAGTAAGCAATGATTTTGGTTGGAATTCAACTGTAAACAGTATCTCTGGAGTAACATTTTTGGTCTCAGTTCAGATATTTTGTTTTTTGTTTGAGCTACTTTGAGTCTTTCCTATACACAAATATTTTAGAGATTAATCAGAATTGTGCATAGTTATAATTTGATATCTCTTCTCTGGCTCTTTCCCTAATAGGACTTGATGTTTATTAGCCAGAATTTCCCTGACCTCAGTGTTCTGTATCTCCTGGCTAGAAAGTCTGTATCTTTTCACTGGGTACCCTCTCAGTTAATTTACTGGGCCCCCAAAATGGAAACTCAGTATACAATTCCCTTGCTCTAGGTCTACACACACTCTGAGATTCTTTCTGCTTCCTTCACTTCGCAGGAATTGCTTTTTATTATGTTTCCATATATTAGAGCTGCCCACCCTCTTCCCCCACCCAACACACACACAGGAGAGTCAGGTAGGAAGTCATTTAATTATTACATGAGAAAATCCTCTTTCTTTGATCATTGTATTGATCTTTGTGTCCTCACTGTTTCTTTTCTAGTGTACCCAAATGCCCTTTGAATATTCTCATCAAAGTTAGACCTGGCAGCCACTGAAAGATCTAGTTAATTACAAAGTAGAGCAAACTTGGGGCGGGCGGGTGGCTCAGCGTCTGACTTAGGCTCAGGTCATGATCTTGAGGTTCGAGAGTTTGAGCCCAACGTCTGGCTCTGTGCTGACAGCTCAGACCCTGGATCCTCTTCAGATTCTGTGTCTCCCTCTCTCCCTGAACCTCCCCCACTCACACTCTGTCCCTGTCTCTGTCTCTGTCTCTCTCTCAAAAATAAAACATTAAAAATAAAAAAAAAATAAAATAGTAGAGCCAACTATTTTATGTATGTATTGATATATTATGTTTTTATGTGATTGTGAGAGTATCCCATAGCTTGTGCTTAAATATATATTGATTATTCTTTTATATTCAAGTATAATTAATATACAGTGTTATATTAGTTTCAGGTCTATAATATAATGATTCAAAATTCTGTACATTGCTCAGTGCTCATCGAGATGAGTGTACATTTTTTAATTTTATTTTTTTTTAATTTACATCCAAATTAGTTAGCATATAGTGCAACAATGATTTCAGGAGTAGATTCCTTAGTGCCCCTGACCCATTTAACCCATCCCCCCTCCCACAACCCCTCCAGTAACCCTCAGTTTGTTCTCCATATTTATGAGTTTCTTCTGTTTTGTCCCTTCCCTGTTTTTATATTATTTTTGTTTCCCTTCCCTTATGTCATCTGTTTTGTCTCTTAAAGTCTTCATATGAGTGAAGTCATGTGACTTTTGTCTTTCTCTGACTGACTAATCTCACTTAGCATAATCCCCTCCAGTTCCATCCACATAGTTGCAAATGGCAAGATTTCATTCTTTTTGATTTCCGAGTAATACTTCATTGTATATATATACCACATCTTCTTTAACCATTCATCTATCGATGGACATTTGGGCTCTTTCCATACTTTGGCTATTGTTGATAGTGCTGCTATAAACATGGGGGTGAATGTGTCCCTTCGAAACAGCACACCTGTATTCCGTGGATAAATGCCTAGTAGTGCAATTGCTGGTCGCAGGGTAGTTCTATTTTTAGATTTTGGGGGAACCTCCATACTGTTTTCCAGAGTGGCTGCATCAGCTTGTACTCCCAGAGATGAATGTACTCTTAACCCCCTTTACTTATTTCACTATTTCCCCCCCACACACACACACCTTCTTTCTGGCAACCACCAGATTCTTCTCTATATTTAAGGGTCTGTTTTTTTGTATCTTATTTTCATTGCTTGTTTGCTGTGTTTCTTAAATTCCACATATGAGTGAAATCATACATTTGTCTTTCCAGAATGATTATTCAAAACATAGTTTTTCCTATATTTAACTCTCTCATTGGCAATCAGTTAAACTAAGAATTAAGTTTACATTCTGTTAATACACATTCCCTCAAAGTATTATATCCTTTATAGGAACTGTCTGAGATAACATCTTCTTAATGCTAATTTTCCAGATTGGTACAAATGAAGAGAGCTATTGATAAATTACATGTGTTTTATATTAGTCTGAATAAGGACAAACAGTGCGGTTTCTTCATGAAAATGAATGTAACATTTTCACTTCCAATTGATTGTTCCAAATTGTTCTATTTCACCATGTCTCAGAAATATCTAATATTTATGACTAGGGTGGTACAAATTTACTTTCTATCTGTAGAAATTATATGTTATCCAAATTAATTCTAATTATGATATTTAAATCTATTTAATCAGTTTCATAGCTTGTTTATTTTATACTGACAAGAATTACAACTTGTGATTATCCAAACTCTGGTGAAAACAAATTAAATGGCAGTAAAGGCATCAATAATAATAAGACATAATTCTCAAACCCACCAATGTATATTCTTTCCCTGTAATTACAACAGAGATTGCAAAAGATAGGAAGAATATGTAACAACTCTAGAATTAACTAAGTGATTTAATGATTTATTTTTAAGGTGCTGTTGATTTATTCCAACTACCAAAGTCATAATTATGGATGACATGTGAATAACTTTCTAATCATGTTTACTCAGTGTTATCAAATGCAAATAAAAAATAAAGCAGTATTTTGTCATTTAAATGTAAATTAATCTTAACCTATATTATCTTTCTTAGCTATGATCTGTTTTAGAGCATATATAAACAATACATAGGGTACATAAATAGAGCCCACATCACTGCAGTATCAAAATTTTCTTGGTGTCAATAAAATTGTAAAATGAGGAGAGGCCATTGTAGGATTTCTTTTGACAAGTTTTAACAAACAAAAAACTTCCCACATCAATCATAATAGGAATAATTAGCAAGGATGCTTTAATCCTCCATGACCTTCCCTGTGAATGACAATGTACTGCCAAACATCAAGTCTCCTTACTGAACAAAATTTGCTCAGTAATGTCTCTTGTGGCTACGATGATAAATCTAAAAGCCCAACCTCATCTATTTCTGTGGCATGAATTACCAGACGTATTAGCCAAATAGATTATCTTTCAAATTTAAAGGCAAATAATGACGTAATTATCAGTTCACTGGAGAAGAGAGTAAAATTTGACATTGATGAAGAGTAATATGTCCATTATGAAAACAGGTTGGATTCTTTTTTACTTCCTATCTATCTGCATTAACTAGCTATACATGCATCATCAGTACTTTATCAAATATGATCAGATAGCAAGACTCATAAAATGATGGTTTAATTATGAATTCTAATATCTTAATAGATCATATTACTAATGTAGGTATGCACAAACACACTATCCTTATTTCAATTTCAGTTTATAACTATTTTGCTAGTATTTTCAAGAAATGATATTTTTATAATTTAAAGTATATCAATGTTAAAGTTATTCATAAAAATTAACACTATAAATAAAAATATAAAATTGTTCAGGAGATTTGTCACTGAATACTGATATTATTTTTTAAAATTCCTGTGAAATACCACTTGGAAATCTCTATGGTGCTGACCAATAAGAAATGAATCTTGCTGAATCTGTTGAAGTCCTAAAAATGAAAGATCATTCAAGGAAATGAAAGACTTAAAGCAATTCTAAAATATGGACCAAATACTTTCCTTTTATCGTTAGTACAACTCTGTAAGAGGCATATTATCTTTACTTTTAGGTAGAATGACAGAAGCACAGCAACATTAAACAAAAAGTTGCAGGTTAGTGGAACTTAGGAACTGAGTTAAGTTTATCCAAGCTCTACATTTGAAAATAGTGGTTAATTTTGACATTTCTTTTAAAAAAATACTTTGAGCTGCAAGGAATTTGAAACGATCCTCAATTTGTTTCTTCCTTTAGGTGGCTGAGTATGAACCAAAAAAAAAGAGTTTCTTATTATTTTTTTTTGTTTCCTTGACTATCTTTATTTTTATTTGATTTTTTTTCTTCTGCTTTTTCTTGAAGACGTACTAAAGAGTGGCAAAGCTGGGGACACCAATAACTTTCTTGATAAATTTTCATATTTATATCCATTTCCAAACAGTTAATTTTACTCTTTCATTTTTTAAAAGGTTTTATTTTTAACTCATCTCTACACCCAACATGGGTCTCAAATCCACAACCCAGAGATAAAGACTCACAAGTTCCATCAACTGAGCCAGCCAGGTATCCCAATATTTCAAGTTTTTAAATTTTGTTTTATTGTAAGAACACTTAACATGAGATCTACTTTCTTAAGAAAGGTTTAAGGATGCAATACAGCATTGTTAACACAGACACAATGTTCAACGGATCTATTAAACTTATTTATCTTGCCTAACTGAAACTTTATGCCCATTGATTAGCAACCCCCCACTTCCTTCTCCACCCAGCCCATTAATAATCACTAATCCACCAAGTGAAATTATGCAATGTTTGACTGGCTTATTTAATTTAGCATAATGTCCTCAAGGTTTATTTCATATTGTTGCATATTGCAAAATTTCCTTCTTTTTAAGTCTGAGGAATATATTGTATGTATGTACCACATTTTTTTATCCATTTATTTGATGGTGGATAGGTTGCTTCCACATCTTGGCTATTGTGAATAGGGCTGCAATGAATATGGCAGTGCTAATATTTCTACAAGATCCTGATTTCAACTCTAAATAAATATCCAGAAGTGTGATTGTTACATCATATGATAGTTGTACTTTTAATTTTTTGAGGAATCTCCATGCTGTTTTACATAGTGGCCACATTTTGTATTCCCAACAGTGTACAAATGTTCCAATGTTTCTACAATCTTTCCAACACTGTTTTTGGGAGGTTTTGGGGGTCATAGCCATCTGACAGGTATAAAGAAGTGTCTCATTGTAGTTTTCATTTGTATTTCCCTAATGATTACTGACATTGACCATATTTCATATATCTATTGACCATTTGTATGTCTTCTTTGGAGAAATATCTAGTCAAGTCTTTTGTCCATTTTTAAAATTGGGTTATTAGTTTGTTGTTGTTGCTACTGAGTTACAGGAGTTCCTTATATATTTTGAAAAATAGCCTCTTAAAGAAATATGGCTTGCAAATACTTTCTCCCATTCCTCTCCAGTCTGTTGATTCTTTCTTTTATTGTGTGGAAGCATTATAGTTTGATGTAGTCTTACTTGTCTATTTTTGTATTTGTTATCTATGCTGTTGCCATAAAATCATAGCCAATACCAATGTCAAAGAGCTTTCATGCTATGTTTTCTTCGAGAAGCTTTACAAAGTCAGGTCTTACATTTAAGTTTTTTATCTGCTTGAGTTGATTTTTGTGTGTGGTTTAAGATGAAGATACAATTTCATTCTTCTGTTTGTTTAGCTAGAATACTCAGTACCATGAAGTGATGAGAAGTGATGAGAGTGGATATAATTGCCTTGTCTGATCTTTGAGGAAATTCTTTCAGTTTTCACCACTTAGTATGATGTTAGCTGTAGCATTTAACATATGGCTTTTACTATGTTCAGATACTTTCCTCCTATTCGCTAATTTGTTAACTTCTTTTTTTCTTTTATCATGAAAGGTCTTTGAATTGTGTAAAATGCTTTTTATGCATCTGTTGACACTATTGTGTGATATTTATTCTGTTTTTGTTAATGTGAGTTATAACCTTGATTTTTTAAAAAATATTTTAATGTTTATTTATTTTTGAGAGAGAGACAAAGCATAAGCGGGGGAGAGGCAGAGATAGAGGGAGAAACAGAATCTGAAGCAAGCTCCAGGCTCTGAGCTGTCAGCACAGAGCCAGACACAGGGCTTGATCTCATGAACCATGAGATCATGAAATGAGCCGAAGTCGGACACCTAACCAACTGAGCCACCCAGGTGCCCTTGATTAATTTTCATAATTTGAACCATCCTTACATCCCAGAGATAAATCTCACCTGGCCAGGGTATTTGATATTTTTAATATTGTGCTGAATGTGATTTGCTAGTATTTTGTTGAGGATTTTTGCATCTTACCATTTTCTTAAATATCAGGGATATTGGCCTGCAGTTTTCTTTTCTTGAGGTGTCTTTATCTGGCTTTGGTATCAGGGTAATGCTGGACTCCTAAAATACATTTGGAGGTGTTCTTTTCACTTCAATTATTTGGAATAGTTTGAGAAAGATTGGTGTTAATTTTTCTTTAAATGTTTGGTAGAAATCACCGGTGAAGTTATCTGTTCTTAGACTTTTACTTTTTAGGTTTTTGATTATTCACTCAACATACATACTAACAATAGATGTGTTTAAACTTTCTTTTTCTTCATGATTCAATCTTATTACATTATATGTTTCTAGGACTTATCCATGTCTTGTAGGTTATCCAATTTGTTGGCATACATTATTTATCTTAGTCTCTTATGATACTCTATTTCTGTGCTCTTCTTTTATTTCTAATTTTTTATTTGAATGTCTCTTCTTTTGTCTTAGGCTAAAGGCTTGTCCGTTTTGTTAATCTAAATGAACAAACAAGCAGCTCTTAGTTTCATTGGCCTTCTCTATTTTTTTAGTCTCTATTTCATTTATTTCTGCTCTGATCTTTATTATTTCCTTCCTTTCCTTCCTGTTAACTATAGTCTTAATTTGTTCTTTTTTTCAGTTCCTTAGTGTGTAATTTTAAGTTGTTTATTTGAGAACTTATTTTATTTTGAAATGCAGGTATTCATCACTATAAATTTCCCTCTTAAAACTTGTTTTTTTTTTAATCTTAAAACTTTGGTATGTTAAATTTTCATTTTTGTTTCTGCCAAGATATTTTTACAATTTCCCTTTTTTAAAGTTTATTTATTTTGAGAGAGAGAGAAAGAGAGAGAGAGAGAGAAGGAGCACAAATGGGGGAGAGGCAGAGAAAGAGGGAGAGAGAGAATGCCAAGCAGACTCCACACTCAGCATGGAGCTGATATGGGATCCATCCCATAACCACAAGATCACAACCTGAACTGGTATCAAGAGTCTTATATTAACTGACTAAGCTACCTACGTGTCCCTCCAATTTCCCTTTTGATTCTTCTTTGACTCGTTGGTTGTTCAAGAATGTGTTGTTTAATTTCCCCATATTTGTGAAAATTTAAGAAAAATTGTTAAAAGGGTAAACCTTATGTTCTTGCCACAGTAAATTAAAATTAAAAAAAATTAATTTTGAACATCATCTACTGTTTTCAATAAAAAATTATAAAGCCACAAAAACAAAATTTCCTAATACCCTACACCTCCCTTTCTCTATGTACTAACAATCTTTTGTTGGTGCATAATGTACATATAACATATGTATGGTCTCTATGTCTATGTGTTTTTATAGTAATGGAATTACATTATTCATATTGCTGTATAATTTGCTTTTCTCAAACAACTCATATTTCCTTTCCATTTTTTGTTCCTGTTTGCTAAATTCATCTTATATGTTTTCCTGTCTTTCTTTCCTTCTTTTTTTTTTATGGTAAGCAGGTCTTATTTTATAAATAAAAATCTCCAATTTTTAAAATGAAATTTATTTTCAGAAAAGTTAACAGATACAATACTGTTCAACTAAATCAGGCTTTATTCACTATTATTACAAGAATGATTAAATAAATTTCTTAATCTAATGTTCTTATTCTAAGTACAATAGCAATGATAAGCTTCACATAACTACGGGACAATAAAGTACTTAGGTTATGCAGGGAATTTTAGTTTTGCTTACTTAATTTTAGCTCAATCATACCTTCTAGTCATCAGCTCTCAACTAGCCATCTTGAGAGACCTGTCTCTTATGCAAAAGATTAGTGAAATTTTGTTTTGAACAATGGAAATTTTACCTTCTTTTGCTTTTAATGATGAGTTAATACTGACACAATCTTTCTCATTTTAATTTATGTAATTTATCAAATATGTCAAGACAGATTTAAATTATAATTATTAAATAAATGTAACATATATCCTATGGGCTGCTGCATTATTCAACGTTTTGTAAATTACTCACCTTTTTGGTCCTAAAGATAAATTATATATCATTATGTGACATTTATTTATTTAGAAGAATTATGAAGAATAATAACACATAGATCTGGATACCAGATTATTTATATGACAAATTCTGTTTTTCAGGTTTGCCTAAAGCAAAATATGTTTGAGAAAATAAGAACTGTCACTGCACCTAATTCTTTACCTACAAGAAATTATGCCTAACTCTGGGGTTATTCCTTATTGTCTTCCTGAATTTCTTTTCCATTTATTTGTCATTTCAATTTGAAGTTTAAGGAGAAAGAATGGCAAGAAAATTTACAAACCTAGCATTACATTTTACCTTAAATATATATTATTATTTTTAGTTGTATATATTAACATTTGTATTATTTATGGTCAATGATAATTACTGAAATTGTTGGATTATTTTTTCTCAATATCTTGCTGCTTCCCAATGCCAGAGGGGGGCAGATATGATCATTATTATCATGAGTTTTCTTCCATGCACACAAAACACATAGAGATCAGGATTTTCTTTTGGTGTCCTAGAGTTTAGAGAATGATTTAAGAATAAGGAAAATTCTGCCATCCTCCACCTAATTTTTTTAGGATTTATCCCTCATGACTTTGATATTGGAAAAGGCTATTGATCTTCATCTTGGAACACTATTTCCTTACACTGAGTCTAATCAACCCAAGTTTGTTCAATCCATTAGTTTCTAATTACGTCTATAGCTCAATTTTGGAACAAACTGGCTGAAATTAATATTTTAAAAGACAAAGAAATAGAATTTTCAGCAAAATGTAATTTTCTATTTGCTTTTTAGTGTCATCTCCTATTGTGGTTCTCAAATAATTCATGTTTCATTCCTCTTCCTTATTTTCAGAATTTTACAAATGGAATATAGGCCTGTAAATGCCTCATTTTTTCCCCATAAATTTCTCTCCTAATACAAATATAACACAAAAATTTTTGTACTGGGAAGTTTATTATACTTGGAAAAGGCCAGTCTCAAAAAATGATTTTTGTATTTGTTTTTTACAATAAACCATTTATGTTTTCTAGGACAAAAAGACCTTCAAGAATAATAACATAGCTATTTTAATTCTAATTCTTAAAATAAATATGTTCTGATTTTTTTAAGTATAATTCTCTATAAAATGCTCCTTTCTCTAGTCTTGCATTCCATTATTTCATGATAGGAAATAAGCATGCTCATTAATATATTTTCAAAATGCCAGAAAATCAATAATTATCTTAGTGTCTTCCCATGTTTACCATGCATTGCACCTTCGAATTAAAAAAAAAAAGAGTAACTCTGCATTTATTTGTAACAATCTTATTGAATGAGATGGACCCCTTAGGGAGCAAATACAGAATCACCCACTTTTTTTCCTGCCACCTCTTGCTTGCACACATAGTTTTTCTATCTCTTTCTCACCCATGAATGACATCTTGAGTAAATTCCACAGCTTTCACTTTTAATTATGAGATCTGTCTGTTTTATTAAAGTGGCTAGTTTAACCTACATAAAACACTTTTCATCACCTGCCCAGTTTACAACATTCCCTCTTTGGCTTGAACCAGACTAGGAAAACTGCAGTGGGAAAAAAGATGATGTACACTCAATGTCCTTGTTCTTCCCACTTCTAGCTCTTTCTCTTCTGCCTTTGTTTCCTCCAGACTGACATATGGAAGGAGATGTGAGAAGCAATCAAAGAGTCCTAATTAATGGTTTTATGGTAGTCTGACCTTGGTGCTGTCTAATTTTCTGCTTTGTGCAGTTGCTTCAGGCACCAAAGGGCTTATGAGACTGTATATCCTTGGAACATGTGATACACTCTCTGGATGATATATTATCACTTTCCCCTTGGCTTATGCTTGTGTAGAAACCTCACCATGACAGGTAACCCTCTTGAGTGAGGCACTTTCAATCCCACTCTATTAAAATTAATGTTTGCAGTGTCTTCATAACATATGGGAAATCTCATCACCTTTGCCCTGCTGTATTCTGGAAGTTTAATTTGCTCCTATTGCATCTTTTATCCTTGACTCAGAAATCACAATTAGTTCTAGCCAGCCCTTTAGGTGGCTTCCCAAACATCAGGATATACAGGTCAAAACGCCACAAGAAGCATCTCACATTGCTCTGCGCCTAATACCTTAGTGACACTGGAATGTTAAAAGCCACTTCGTACTACTTTATTGAAATGCATAAAGGAGCAAAATACTGCACTCTACTCAACAGACAATACTAACAAGTGAATTTTCTTTTTCTAATTGTCCTTCTTCTTTGATATATAGGATAGTGGTAACTGGTTGACCTTTTGTCACAGGACTGGTATTGGACATATCTTGGGTACTAAAATTATAGGATTCTACAAGATTTATTTAACATGAATGAATACATGACATAATGATCTTAAAACTTGGAAGTAGGTAATTGGGCCAACTCTTTTTAATAAAAGCCAAAGATGCATAAAAATAATATTCTTGTAGGAGCTCAACAGCAAGTAATACATGCCATGCCAATCAAATGATATGTTAAACTGGAGATGCAATTAATATTTAAAAATTTCACTAGCAGGTGGAATGGTTATTGTAGCATTATAAATGTATTCATTTGCATCAATCAATATCCAGAGAAAAATTTTCTAAGCTTTTCAGATTCTAAGTATTAGAATATTAATTAGACTGATAATCAGCTACTAAAGCCATCCTGATCTAGTGTTACACAATATCAGTTGATTTTTCATGGTGCCATACTCAAATATTTTGGCGTGGCACAGATATAACTTACTTTGTTATGTTGAGATTGAACTTTACAAAATTAAAATTAGAAGGGGAATATATTAAAAACAGATGAGAGCAACTCTTTATTTTGATGATATGAGCTCAATTTTTCATTTCATGTCTCATATAATATAACTTACACAAATGTCCATTATTGATTCTTAGAATCTGAAGACTTCCAAAATTTATATTTCACATTTTGCAGCTTGATCTTAATGGAAAGTACTTCAGAATGAATATACATTAAAATACACTGAGTCGATCCATTAATATTTTTCAGTTTACTATATAGCAATAGAAACCAAATTAAAAATGAAATTAAGCATAAAACCATTATTCCTTTCTGTTTCTTGAAAATATTTTTGGCATGCAATCATTAAAATGTAGACAGTGTGATCTATCCTTCCCAACTCTTGCTTCTTCAAATTGACATTTGAAGGGACATCACTATCTGTGATTCATTTGATAATAATATTTTTTTTCATGTATCAAAGCTATTTTACAATTCTTCAAGTTATAGTCATAAACTGAATTAGTTTTTCATAAATTTTCAGCTTAAGTTTATATCATTTCAATTATAAATGCAAGTATAAGAAGGCCAACCAAAAGGGATTTTTAAGGCAGTGAATAATTGTAGATATATATCATTAAAATTTGTCCAAAGTCATAGAATATAAAATACCAAGTGAACCTTAATATAAACTATGGACTTTGGATGATAATGATGTGTCCGTGTCAGTTTTTCAATTCTAGCAAATGTACCCCTCTATGACGGATATTGACAAAAGAGGAGGTTTTGCATGTATGAGGGTAAGCAGTATACAGAAAATCTCAGTACCTTCTGCTCAATTTTTCTGTGAAACTGTAAGTACTCTGAAAACAAAGTATAATAAAAATTTATAATAAAATTCTAAGATTTATTTCATGTTCATAATACATGTCCAATGCAATGATAAAGCTTTTGTTAGTAGAAGAGCAGTATTTGTCATATTTAGTCATGACGTAGGTAACAAACTACTCCATCCAATGAAACCATCATTGCAACAGAAGACCTTAGTGACCTCTCAGTCAAAGAAAGAGAATATGGTGAATCATGTGCCAGTTCCTCAGTGCTCTTTCTCTTAAAGCACACATAAGCCCATTCCATTCACAGTAATCTGGCTAAAGTGAGTCACATGGCTACATCTAATTTAAAAGGCTAGAAAGTAATAAGTCCATTATGACTAAAAGGAAGAGAAAATCTTCTTTCTACTTGCAATGTACATTCGACCAATCATCACGAAACACACCCAATTTTTCCATCCAACAACTAGGCTCAAGTTCAGAGTTGAGGGTTCTCATTGATGAGATTGATAAATATATATAAAACAAGTTTGGTCAGGAAGACTTTGCTTTATCATATAAAAAACTTACAAAATTTTTTGTATACAAAATAGTACAGTATTGAATTTGGAGCACAGGAACTTAAATTGTAAGAAATACAATTCATTCTTGGTATTGGACCTTATAGTATAATAAAATGTGCACTTAATAAATGGTGTTGGCACAAATAGTTATCAATCTAAAAAAGAAGAAAATGTAAGCTCTAACAATAGTTTATAAAGAAAAAATCAGAAGGAATAAATGCTGAAATGTTTATTAAAAAGAGTAAATGTTTCAGTTTATTTGGGAAACATGAGGACATATTAAAGAAATTATAAAGTACAAAAGTTACAAAGTAATGACAATATTGGTAATACAAAAAATTAAGATTTTATTCAAAAATACACTAAAAGCAAGAGAAAAGCAATGTTCTATAAAATAAATGCAAATCAAATGATAATGTAATAGGTAGTTTCTAAAACATACGAAACTCTCCTGAATTTTATTACAAATGATGAGTATTTAATTGAAACATGGCACAGTTTTAATAGACAATACATAGAAGTAGAAATTTAAATTTCCAGAGGATATGAAAACTCAATTTTGTTAGTGTTCAGGAAAATGCAAATAAAAGTAACAAGCTCTAACTACTGAGCCATAACTACTTAACTCTCACATTCGCATAATTCAATGGGTGAAAATTTTAAATGCTAGCATGAATGTAGGCAAAGTCTACTCTCAGTGATTGACAGAAAAATGTGAATTTCAACATATGTGCTGGACTTTGTTTCTCAGTATTTGTAGAGTAATATATAATGTGTACACTTTGACCCATTTCACCACTGGAATCACACACACACACACACACACACAGCATATACACATGCTTATACTCAAGGCATGCTATGAGAAAATTTATTGCAGTACTTTTGTGATGGAAAAATAAATCTCAAATTTACCTAAATGCTAATCAACAGTGGAAAGACTGAAATAATTACAGAACATCTTTACCATGGAATACTAAGCCACTGTACAAAGGATCAAATTATTTAATTTTTACTGCTAGTAGTTCTGCTTTTACAATATATTCATGAGTAGAAAAGCAAGCTGTAAGCAAATCTGTGTTGTTTGCTACCATTGAGATATATGATTGTTATATTAATTATTTCTATAAAACACAATAGTATGAGCAAGGAAAATATGGTAATGAGGAAGAAAGAAGATGGGTGTTGTAGAGGTTAGTGAAAACAAAGATTGCAAAGTAGAAAAATATACTTGATATGGTGTTAATTAAAGACATAGAATATAGAATTGTCTCATTAACATAAGAAAATATTGATTGTACCTAAATATAGTATACTTATGATTACATTTTAAGGAACAGCAAAAAATGTGTACAAAGAAATTTATGTGGATAAATAACAATATTGATTTAATTATATAATACAGTTACTGGCAAATTTTACAATCTTATTCCTTATAAAATTCCTTATTCCTAATAAAAGAAGTGCATATGTCCAATATCCTATTTTTCATACATTTTTCCAATATAACCTAATTTTTTCTAAAAATCATAACATACAAACACATGTGTGCGCACATACATATTCTTTTTTTTTGTAGCTTCAAATTTATTTAAATTCTAGTTAGTTAACATATGGTGTAATACTAGTTTCAGGTGTAGAATTTAGTGACTCATCACTTACATACAACATCCAGCGCTCATGACAAGTGCCCTCTGAATACCCATTCCCTCACCCACCTTTCCTCCTGCAACCCTCAAGTTTGTTCTCTATAGTTAAGAATCTATTTCATGTTTTGCCTCTCTTTTGTGCCTTAAATTCCACATATGAGTGCAGTCCTATGGTATTTGTTTTTCTCTGAATGACTTATTCACTTAGCATAGTATAATACAGTCTAGCTCCATCCATGTGGTTGCAAATGCCAAGATATCATTCTTTTTGATGGCTGAATAACATTACAGTGTGTGTGTGTAGCACCTCTTCTTTATCCATTCATCAGCCGATGGACCTTAGGGCTTATTCCATAATTCGGCTATTGTTGATAATGCTGCTACAAACACTGGGGTTACATGTGTCCCTTCGAATCAGTGTTTTTGTATCCTTTGGGTGTACCAAGTAGTGCAATGCTACATCATAGGGTACTTCTATTTTTAGCTCTTTGAGGAACCTCCACACTATTTTCCAGAGTGGCTGTACCAGTTTGTATTCCCACCAATAGTGTAAGAAGGTTCCCCTTTCTCTTCATCTTCATCAACATCTATTGTTTCCTGTGTTGTTAATTTTAGCCATTCTGACAGGTGTAGGTGATATCTCACTGTAGTTTTGATTTGTACTTTCCTAATTATGAGTAATTTTGAGCATCTTTTCATGTGTTTGTTAGCCATCTGTGTGTCTTCTTTGGAAAAATGTCTATTCATGTCTTCTACCTATATCTTAACTGGATTCCTGGTTTCATTCATCTTTTCTACTGTTTTTGTTTGTTTGTTTGTTTGTTTCTATATAATTAATTTTTGCTCTAATCTTTATTATTTCCCTTTTTTCTAGTTTTAGGCTTCATTTAGGGAAGTATTCGCCTTGTGCGATCACACAAGGATCGCAGTCCTCTTTCTCGCCTTTCCCGAGACCAGGGTCCACTCCCCTCAGCGGCACCTGCAACCCATTTCTCCTTCAATCTATGTCTCTACACTTCCTACCTTCCTGGATGTGGACTCTTCTCTCCTTCTAGTTGTGTAGTTTGTTCTGTCAGTCTTCAGATCAATTTTTTTGGGTATTCAGAATGATTTGATAGTATCTAGGTGTGCATGAGGGATGAGACAAGCCTGTGGGTCCTCCCACTATTCTGCCATCTTAGCTCCCCCCACCACACACGTTCTTGGACACAGACAGCAACTTTCATTTTCTTTGCATATTGCAGCCAGTACCATAGAAGTATCTTTGCTGACACTCTTGTACTCTTCCAGAGGTCCCAGCACATAATTCTTTAGGCAAATTTAAAATTTCCTGACCTCTCCCATGTCTCTTCATGTAGCATATCATTACTTCTGATTTATTTACCTTTTTATAATGAACTGAATATCTTTTAAATTCATAAAATACTTTGTAGTAAGAGTCATCTATATTATGTCCTCATAGTCTATTTCACATTTAGGGATGTTCATCATTCAAATGCTTATATATATTTCCTTTCACAATTTTTCAATTTGTGTTTATAGTTTTTACTAAGCTGAAAGTACTAGACCACAAAAAATATCAGAACAAAAAAAGTTTATACGAAAATAATTCTTCTGTCAGCAGATGAATATACTTTATCACCTTATATCTTCAGATTTATTTAATTGAGAGACCTTCTAAGAGTAAGTAAAGAAATATTTGATGTGTACTTTGAGAACATTATCGTTCAAATTCTGAGTTGTAGAAGTAATACTAACCTCTTTTAATATTGCTAATGTATCACTCTTTGCTGTCCTTCTCTTATAGCAGGAAATTATTCTTAGTCAAAATATCAGGTCATTGATGTTTGAATAACCCCTTCTTCTGAGAATTAGCTTCCAATTTCAACTTATTTTTCTTTCTCTAGAAAGATATTTATAGCATAAGTGAATAATTTTTCAACAAGTGAAGAATTTAAAGGATAAATGTTACTCTGCTTGTGAAGTTTGTCTATGTGCTTCCCTTAAGCCGATAAGAGAATGTGTGGTAAAACTGTGGGTGTAACAGAAGGTGCTCAGACTGTCATAAAGCTGGAAGATATGATGGAAGATCCTTCTATTCTTAGCAGAAAACAGACAGAGAGTGCACAAGAGAACTGCTACTCTTCAATGAGAGAAAGGACAAAGAGCCAAAGAATACTGGGAATAGTAGCATGGAGGAAGATTTGTCATTCTTTCTACATCAGATGATTTTTCATAGAAATCAATAGATTATTTTTATTACTTTAGGAAAAACCTGACTGTGGAGAAACTTCCTGCACATTCATGGAAGTCATAATTCTAATGTCCTTGAAACTCTTACCTTGTATGAATGTAATAGATGAGGATAACTTTTTAAAACAGTACTTTGTTTCTCATAAGAAAGTACTTTGTTTCTCATATCTTATTCCTCATAAGACATGGCTCTTTATTTTTCCAGATATATGTAGCCAATAATATTTCAATAAAAACTAAATAACTTTTATTTAGATATTTGCATGCAAACTTGAAAGTACATTTTTTTTCATAGAAAAATACTTATTTCTTTGAAATGATTTGAATGACTAGATTTAGTTATATATATATATATATGACATATAAATATAAATATATATATATTTAACAATCTTTGAGGAGTCTTCAATGCATTCAGTAATGTATAGACCTTTGAAGCCTATGATTTTATGTTATGTATATTGTATAATGAGGTAACAATTATTTTCTTGATAACTGGTATCAGAATTTCCCTTATAGGAGAAACCATTTTCTTTAGGAGAGTGCCTCGATGAATACTCTTGGATTGGGTGAATCCTTGTAAAGGTAATGTCAGACAATGACAAAGTGCAAGTTAAGTGGAGAAAAGAAGGGAGGTATGGGGAAGAACCAACTAAATGAAGAAAGGCTGGCATTACATAGGGTAAAAAAACTAGTCAATCTTCTCATTTAGTGGATTGGGCAAAGGACACTTTAAAGGTAATGAGCCCTGGTATTTTAGTTGAAATAGTTTATAGTATTTGAATTTAAAACACTTCTTAGTCTTTCCTAGGAAGTTTAAAAAGTCTACTACATTCATAGATTGTGTACATACTACTTATGGATACACAGGCTTGTAGAAATAAAAGAAAGGATTGAGTGTAATACATGGGTTATTGCAGTACTCAACAATATTGCTATTCAAAGTGTGGCCCACAGACCAACAGCTTTATAAAAACTTGGTAGAAATGAATATTATTAACTGCCACCCCAATTACCAACTCAGGATTTATATTTTACTAAAATTCCCATTTGATTTTTATGTATATTCAATTTTGAGAAGCCCTGAACAGAACCTCCAAACTTCACACACATTAGCAGGCAGCAAAGAAGCTTCTGTGGGCATGCAGAATTCAGACACATTTGAAGTAAATCTTTGGACTTTCATGACTCATAAATGCTTGTATCAGAATGCAAATATTAATGCAAATATTACTGGAAACTCAAAAGACAGCTGGCACAATCCTACCATTGAAGACTGACTTAAAGTCTTAATTCCTGGAAATTTAAGATTTGAGTAAAGATAACTTTTTCCCCCAATGTTTCTGTGTACCTGTACTTTCCTAGGGCGTGAAAGGAGAAAAATCTGCACAACCTGGCCCAGAAAGCAAGGATGGAGAGGGAAAGTAATTCTGGAAAACACAACTTTATGAAAAAGTTCACAGACACCATCTAGGTCGCTTACACCTCTAGGTGGAAAGAATGGTACAAAGTGAGCCCAGGCAGGAAGACTGCGGTCAAGTGGAAGTAACATTAAAAACTATTCTGGGGGCACCTGGGTGGCTCAGTTGGTTAAGAGTCCGACTTTGGTTTAGGTCATGATCTCACTCTTGTGAGTTCGAGCCCTGAGTTGGGCTCTGTGCTGACAGCTCAGAGCCTGGAGCCTGCTTCGGATTCTGTGTCTCCCTCTCTCTCTGCCCCTCCCCTGCTTGTGCTCTCTCTCTCTCTCTCTCTCTCTCAAACTAAATAAACAAAACAAAAAACCAATTTTTTTAAAGATACTATAAAAAAAAAAACTATTCTGTAGGGTGGCACCTGAGT
Source organism: Lynx rufus (assembly GCF_022079265.1). Lineage (NCBI taxonomy): Eukaryota > Metazoa > Chordata > Mammalia > Carnivora > Felidae > Lynx > Lynx rufus. The sequence continues at coordinate 39,750,096 of NW_025814823.1, forward strand.
GGCTTAGTTGGTTGAGCGTCCGACATCAGCTTAGGTCATCATCTCATAGCTTGTGAGTTCAAGCCCCGCGTCGGGCTCTGTGCTGACAGCTCAGAGCCTGGAGCCTGCTTCTGATTCTGTGTCTCCCCCTCTCTCTGCCCGTCCCTTGCTCACCCTCTGTCTCTGTCTCTCCCTCCTTCAAAAATAAATAAACATTAAAAAAAAAAACTAGTCTGTAGTCAAAGAGACTAAGTAAGTTTTTTTTAACTTTTGGGTAATGATATTACCATTTTAAGAGTATTTCCAATAAAGTGTTTAATAATTTTTTTCACATTTACGGAGTTTACCTTACTGATGATCTCATGACTTATAAGTTATTAAGTCAAAGAAAATTAAGAATATGGTGAAAGAAGAGGCAAAAGTCCTCAAATATAGTTCTAGTATTGGCTCAGAATATTAAATACAATAGAAAAACTCTTGTACCTTTACTATTGTGTTTCATCATTAACACCAACCTTAAAGAGGTTTATAATTACATTCTAACCTAATGTAGTGCGATACATTTGAAGGTGTTTGCTCTATATTGCTATGGCCAAAAGGTTACTGAAATAAATTTTAGTTGAAATGATAATAATGTTTTATTTATTTATTTTTAAAATTTTTAATGTTTTTTATTCATTTTTGAGACAGAGACAGAGCATGAGCACGGGAGGGGCAGAGAGAGAGGGAGACACAGAATCTGAAGCAGGCTCCAGGCTCTGAGCTGTCAGCACAGAGCCCGACGCGGGGCTCGAACTCACGGAGTGTGAGATCATGACCTGAGCTGAAGTCGGACGCTTAACCGACTGAGCCACCCAGGCGCCCCTGATAATAATGTTTTAAGGAAGCTAAGAATAATTTACATTTTAAAAATTTTACAAAAAGCTTTCATTTGTAAACAATTTGGAAACATTCAAAAATGTTAGGTATCATTAATATTAATAAGCTTGATTTTTATGTCATGAAGTAAAGCTTGGATCTTGCCCTGAATATTTTTCTGAAATGAAAATTGCTAAAGGGTCAAAATAAAATAATGTGGAATACTCCTTTTGACAAAAATTGTCCTCATTTGTATTTCACTCAGTGGAGACACTATAATATGCTGTTACACTGAAGTCAGACAACCTAGGTCAAAATTCTCATTTACTATTGTATAGTATCATAACCCCGTACAAGTTATTACTCTCTGTGCCATAGATTCTCGATCTGAAAAGAATAACATTTTTATAAATATCTAATCAAAAGACTGTATAATACGCACAACACAATCAAGCAAAACTAACATATAAGGGCTTGTTAGCTCTTTTATTAAATATATGTACATTTTACCACCACCCCCACACAGAGATATATAGAGAGTCCTAAATTCATTCACCATTAGTTTATTATTACTTTTTTTGTTCATAAATTCATGAGTTGATTGTAGTCTATCTGGCATCCTCACACCAAAGTTGAGGTAAAACCACATGTTCTCATCAAGTTTCTAGCTCCATGGGATGTTGATGATGTTTGGAAAATTTTTCATCAAATGGTACTTGAAAAGAGCCCATCAAATTTTTGGGAATTTTTACAAACTTGAAAGAATGAGGTGTGAATTGGTGAGAATGGGAAGAGAAATATATAAGAGGATGCCTTTAATGTTTCAAGAGTTTTTGTTTTTGTTTTACAGGAGCGTGCAAACAGGGATGTTGCTGGAAGGAATATGAAGTCATTGAGAACTTTTGTAAGTGTGGTAGCAGGTTTTCATGCTTATGGGAATGATCACATAGAGGATGAAATTAATGAAGCAGGAGTCCATGGAGCTGCCAAGTAATAGATCAGTGTCCTTACAGCTATGTTCTCTCCTCTTCATCTTTCCAACAGACCCCTGAACAATACATAATGAAAATTTGATCATGTCATTTCCCTTGCTTAAATCTGTGTTAATGACTCCCCACTAATTTCAGGATGCATTTTGGACTTCTGGCACTGATCTGTGTATTAGATATACAGAGTTGAACAAATAGCGTTAGCCCTTGCCCTAGTGGAATTTATAATCAAGTTGGAAGAAAAGGCAAAAACCAACGAGCCAAATAAGCTAAAGGAGTGCTGTGAGACAGAAAGGCTAAGCAGTATTTGTATGCGTTTGAAAACAATGCAGAGGGAAGAAGGAGAGCAGAAGAGAAACTAATGGAAGGACCAAAGTCCATAAGGAGAGAGGGGCTGAGTACAGAGTACACATGAAATGAGTACTTTGGGTAACAGGAACAGAATTCTGTTGCGAAGGAGGGAGGAAGAAGAAACCCATTTGCTACTGTTAGCCCCAACTTTCATAATCTACATGAATTGAACTTTTTTCCTTATTCCTTTCTCTCTTTTTTAAAAAGTTTATTCATTTGAGAGAGAGGGAGAGTGATAGAGAGAGCAAGGGAGGGGCAGGGAGAGAGAAAATCCTAAGCAGAGTCTACACTGTCAACACAGAACCCGATGTGGGGCTCAAACTCACGAACCGTGAGATCATGAGGTGAGCTGAAATCAAGAGTTGAATGTTTAACCAACTGAGCCACCCAGGCGCCCCCATTTCCTTGCTGATTTTAAAATGGATCATTCAAGCTTCTAATATAATAGAGATTAAAATGAACAAATATATAAGTCATTTTCTCTGTTGCCAAAGCCCTACTAGGGGGGCCTGTAGCTTAAGGACCCGTGCTAGTCTTTTATGAACCAAATAAATCACTTCCCTGTGTATAACAATTAAAGGCCCAAGCCAACAATACCACCTGTCACATTTCAACCCATAATACTTGTTGCTATTAAGTATGACTTAAAAACCAATATCCAAATCTCATAAGAGTTGTGATTTCCCCACAAGGTGTTTTTGTTTTGTTTAGTTGTTTCCTCCCATGTTAATCGCTAGACATATTAAATTCACTTGAGCTGTAAATTTAATTCACTACTCTGCATAAATCAGCCAACAAAATGGGAATTGGATTGGAACGATTATATTAGCATATTATCCTCCCTTTGGAGTGCAGTGGGTGGCAAAGTCAAAGAGGTCAAATCACCACAGGGAAAAATTTAAAAGAAAGGGAGAGAAGTCTGTTTCATTTCTGCACCAATAATTCTTCATCAACATAATTCTTTATACATCTGTGTTAATGTTTCTAAAACACAAGTAAGACTTTGTCATTCCCTTTCTTAAAGATCATGAAGTGAATTCTCTAATTTTCAGTCTCTTTTTATAATATATATCTGTTTAGATATAGATATGTCCTTAATATCCAAGTCGATATGCCCTTAATAAAATGCATAAGCTGCTTCAAATTCTGCCATAGCTTCAACATTAATTCCTCTTACTCACAGTCATATGATTATATTCTTTTTCTATATCAAGACTTTCTGGCTTCACATACCCTGTTTCCTCTGCCTAGATATCCTTGTGTTTTTTTGTTGCTGTTTTGTTTTGTTTTGTTTTTGTTTGTTTGTTTTCATTTTCATAAACTCCATTCAACTTTCAATGACAGGTAATGATAGTACTTCATCTATGAAGCTCAATGGACATGATCACTCCAGTGAGGTTTGAATATTTCCTTAGTTCATTTTCCTGGCCTTTTTTCACATTGTTGTGACATTGTTTCTCAAATGCCTCACCTCCATCAGGACAGATATTATCTTTTATTTTTATATTTCTAGTACACAGTGATATGTTTGATATGTAGGAGGTGTTCAATATATTTTTGTTTAAACGGTGATAAGAAGCTGGAAGGAAGATACTTAATTTTTTGGCTAGCCAAGTAGACGAATGAAAATACTATTAAACAATATAATGAATATAAAGGTTCCTCAGAAAATTAAAAATAGACCTACCCTATGACCCAGCAATAGCACTGCTAGGAATTTATCCAAGGGATACAGGAGTACTGATGCATAGGGGCACTTGTACCCCAATGTTCATAGCAGCACTCTCAACAATAGCCAAATTATGGAAAGAGCCTAAATGTCCATCAACTGATGAATGGATAAAGAAATTGTGGTATATATACACAATGGAATACTATGTGGCAATGAGAAAAAATGAAATATGGCCTTTTGTAGTAACGTGGATGGAACTGGAGAGTGTGATGCTAAGTGAAATAAGCCATACAGAGAAAGACAGATACCATATGGTTTCACTCTTATGTGGATCCTGAGAAACTCAACAGGAACCCATGGGGGAGGGGAAGGTAAAAAAAAAAAAAAAAAAGGACGTTAGAGTGGGAGAGAGCCAAAACATAAGAGACTGTTAAAAACTGAGAACAAACTGAGGGTTGATGGGGGGTGGGAGGGAGGGGAGGGTGGGTGATGGGTATTGAGGAGGGCACCTTTTGGGATGAGCACTGGGTGTTGTATGGAAACCAATTTGTCAATAAATTTCATATATAAAAAAATAAAATAAAAAAATAAATAAATAAAGCTATAATACACATTTTGCCATTGAAGATTGTGTGTTCATTCTAGATGTTTTGAGATTGAGACTTGGTGGTGATAAATAAAGTTTGTTTGACAAACGTATGAATCTATATGTTAGTACCATTCTCTAAATGCAAGATAAATAATTGGAGGGAATCAACACGTAAGTGGTCAACAACTATATTAGTATATATTTTGTTAGTGGAAAGTGCCTATGTGAAACAAAAATATAGTAAGTTGAAAACACTGATGAACATCATTCTTATGGGATATTAAGAGGGAGATAATACAGAGAAAACTTTAAGTTTATTTATTTATTTTTGGAATTTCTAAACCCAAGGTGGGGTTTGAACTCCCAACCCCCAGATCAAGAGTCACATGCTCTTTTGCCTGAGAGAGCCAGGTACCCTAAGACAGAGAAAACTTAAAACATATGAGAGCAGGAGAATCAGGAATGGTTCACTCATGAAAATCCAATATGAATTTCCACAAGAAAGAATTGAGCCATGAGCACTGTACAAAGAAGAAAGAACATGTAAGTAACCCTGACGGTGATTTTGGATTTGGCTTTTAGAAGATGTCATCCAGGATGTGGAGATGTAAGAATGGGTACCAGAATTCTGCATATTGAGGACTGAATAGAAGATGAGAAAATGAAGGTAATGGTGAATGTTATTGCTTTTGAGCATTTGGATATATTTACCACTTTTTGGTTCTCTTGATTATTTATGTAGATCCACTTTTCTATCTGATACTATTTTCCTAGGCCTGCAGAACTTGCTATAATATTTCTGGTAGTGAAGATCTGCTCACAGTGTTTCTCTAAAAAGTTACTTTACCTGTGTTGTGAAAACACATTTCAAAAGGTATAGTATTCTAATTCAGCAGTTTCTCCCCACCCCACTTCAATTCTTTAATGTATTGCTACATTGTCTTCTACGTAATTATGTCTGACAAAAAGCCGATTCTCATTCTTATTATTTTCCCCTCCTTATATAATTTGTCTTTTATTATTTAATGTTTTTCAGATTTTCTCTTAATAACTGGTTTCTGCCAGCTTCATGTGCTTTGCTGTGGTTTGAAGTTTATGATATTTGGAGCTTAGTTTCTGATTCTCTAGGCTTACTGATTTCAACAAATTTGGAAAATCTCCAGCAGTTACTTACTCAAATACGTTTTTTTTTGCTATTCCACCTCTCCATCTGAAACTGTTTGTGTGTGTGTTACATCATGTGATATGGCACTACATGTTATTGACAGACTTTATATTTGTTGTACATACATTCTTTTGGAAAGGTCTTTTGCTATACATTTAAACTCACTCATTTTCTCTTCTGTGTGGTTTCTGTCTTTTTTTAGGGCCCTTCAAATGAATGTTTTCATATATTATATTTTTCATCTCTAGAAGTTCCATTTGGATCTTTTTTATTTTCTCTCCTCATCATGTTCATTCATGAGTAAATGGTATATTCTTAGAATTGCTCTTTTAATGTCTTTTTCTGTTAATTTCATCTTATTTTTTATTTGCATGCCACATTCCTGATTATGGGTGATATTCACCTGCTTCTTTATAAGGGATTCTGGGCACTGTTGATTTACATGTAAAAGTGTTGAATTTTGTGTTACTCATTTAAAAAGTGGTTGATATTTTCTGGAAGGTAGTTATATTCGTGGCATTAGTTTGCTCATTTTGTGACAGCCTTCATTGCAAGACTCATTTAGCCTCATTAGTAATAAAAACCCTTCTGAGGTCTACACTGAATGCCCATGTACTCAGTGAGAATTCTCCATTTTTGATAGGTGGAACTCAACTGATTACTTGAAATATATGAGCTCTGGGAATTATTTAACTTATAACTTTTTGGTAATTGTTCTTTCCTTGGATCCTATTCTTTCCTAATCTCATGTGTTCTCACCCTATGAATGAGTAGATTGGTTTTCAATCAAGAGGAAAGAAGACACTTTTTGCAGTTTCTTAAGTGCTTTATACATGTAAATTCCTTCTTTTATATACTATACTTTGGAATTTTCTAGTCATTTTGATGACCCACACTTCATTACCTCTCTCTTCAATTGAACAAGAAAGATTCCTGGGCTCTCTTATGGGAGCCACAATCTTGGAATTAGGTCTATGCCAAAACCCTTGGAAATACTATATTTCACCTCATTTGTTTCTCTTTTCTCATGGACCATCATTTTTTTTATTGTCATTTTGTTGTAGTTTATAACATAAGGGTAATTACAGAATATTTTGTTCACTCCTGGCCAGAAGAGAAAGCATCTTCAAAGTGCAATTATGAAATGAAAGGGAAAAGACAATACAATTTTCCAAGGGATGCTGCATTTAGAATGAAATGTTTCTCAACAATAGAAGAACTTTCTTTTTGTTATTTTTAGAAAGTTGTTGGTGATGCATTAATGAAAAGTAGATATTATTAGAGAAGCGTTATCTAGCATCCCATGCAGAGCTTTTGTATTGGTCTTACACATGCATTTCTTAACAGTATTAGGCAAAAATAGCCCAGAAACCAGAGTAATTTTGATTTAGCATAACACATGTTAGTTTCTAATGAATTGCCCTAACTTTAAAAGTTTACCTTGTGCATAGTTTTTAAAATTTCCCATGGAAATATTTTTAGTATTAGTTAATTATTTGTATTAAATCATCTTCAAGGGGCGCCTGGGTGGCTCAGTTAGTTAAGCATCCAACTTTGGCTCAGGTCATGAGCTAGCAGTTTGTGAGTTTGAGCCCTGGGTCAGGCTCTGTGCTGACAGTGCAGAGCCTGGAGCCTGCTTCAAATTCTGTTTCTCCCTCTCTCTGCCCCTCCCTCACTCACACTCTGTTTCTCTCTCTCTCTCAAAAATAAATAAACATTAAGAAAATTTTAAAAATCATCTTCAAAAAAATTCTAATTTCTGAAAATGACATTAATTGAAATAAACTGACAATACATTTAAATGTTATATAATAATCCTTTGCATTTTAATTATTTTAAAATATTAAAGTGTTTCTTCTCATTTACACCTTATGAAATGTAGCTCATTAAATTTTATGGAGAATTATGAGAAAATCCAAATTTTCCAACTTTATCGATGACCATTAATGGTTAATGAAACTCATCAATGATATATTAATTGATTCTTAACATCAGATATTTAGAAGGAATATTTGTGTAATATAGGTATGGTAACAAATTGTATTTCTTAAAATCTCTAAATTATTATTTATATTTCAATTCTGTTTTAGCTACATAGATTTGATTTTAATACAATCCAGGCAATAAACAATGGCATAGATATTTCATTATTGTATGTGAGATTATTGACCGAAATGCTCTGAATAATTGGATGGAAACCTGTTAAAAGAAAAAAGGTCCAAAGAGAAATTATGATGATAATACAGATTATAAAATTCATTGGTCAAAATGTAACAATGACAGTGGTGATTTTCAAAGGTCATCAAAGTCTAATTCTTCCAGAAATTATTTTATTCAAATTTAATCCATTTTAGCTTTTACTGTCAGGGTAATTAACTTTCTCTGACCTATATTTTTAAACAATACACTAAGAAATTAATGTACTCTGATAACCACACATGTTGTTGATTCTATATACTATATATATATATATATATATATATATATATATATATATATATAATAGCTGCATTTGAAAGGACAACAGGGCCAAAATGGTGTTATTTGTGCTAAACCCCATGTCAGCAAGCCAAAATTTAATATCTAACCTAATTGCAGTTTCAGCTTCTCCCAGGAATGTGACCTTTAACCAGTCAATCCAGAATTACCTGGTCAGCACTAGTGAGGTGATCTGCCTGATAGACCCTCACCCTTCCCCCAAAGGAAGGTGACCTTGCCTGAAATAAATTTTTCTTTTATTTATGACTCATTTGTCTCATCTCTCTGCCTTTAAAAATCTTCCATTTTGTACAGCATCTCAGAGCTCCTTCCTATTTGCTAGATGTGATGCTTCCTGATTTACAAATTGTTGAATAAAGCCAATGAAATCTTTAAGTTTACTCCACTGAATTTTGTTTTTTAACAAGAGACAGTTTGCAATAAAGTCACTTATGATTACAAATGTAAATACAGATTTGTGCTAGTTATATGTATGTATGAATACAACCCAGACTTATTTCAAAACATATTCAACAAATATATTTATGAGAAAGAATAATTCATTGGCTTGTAGGACTTACATATTTCATTTACACACATACACACACACATACACGTAGAAACCTAAATTTTCATTTTATATGTTTTTAACACAATAGACTCAGCTTGTTAAGGAAAAACCCGAGAACTCTGAAAATCACTCAAAATATTTAATTATAATAAAAAATAATGTTTTTATTTATTTTTGAGAGAGAGAGAGAGAGAAGGCAAGCACAAGCAGGGGAGGGGCAGAGAGAGAGGGAGACACAGAACGCGAAGAAGACTCCAAGTTCTGAGCTGTCAGCACAAAGCCCAACTCAGAGCCCCAACTTATGAATGGTGAGATCATGACCTGAGCCAAAGTCAGACGCTTAACCAACTGAGCCAGTCAGGCACCCCTTTAATTATAATTCTAAATCTTAGTTTTTACCTTTAATAATTTCAAAGGGGAAAAGTAAAATTTAAATAATTCTAAAGTATTGTTTTTCTTTAAATTATAGGATGTTCTCCTAGAGAAGGACACAGAAGTGTGTCCTAAGTCTTTTTCAGATACGGGTCACTAGTCTTTTTTCAGAACCTTCCAGTAGAACCTCTTTGTCTATGTTCTATCTTTGCCCTGCTTTTAAAAAATAGTCCCAGGGTTCTTATAAACATAAGTTATTGGAAATAATTCATATGTTTAATTTGCCTTATTTGATTTTTATTCATGAATGTTTTTCAAGAGAAATGTATAAAAATAAAAAGTATAAAGAAATTGAAATACAATTTGAAGACTAAAAAGCTAAAATAATAATTAAATTTGAACTCATGAAACAAAATGGTTACTAATCTGATGAAAATTAGGTATTTCTTCAAGCCCCAAACTTCCCAAATCCAAAAGAGAAAAGAAACTAAAGGCATGCAAAATGTTGCGAATGTATAACTCAACCTAACTAGCGAGTATGGAAACTGATGCAACTTTTTGTTAAACAACTTTTAAAATGTGTTGGTTTTCCATGATAGAGTATTTCTATTTTAAAGCTTTACACAACCTGTGGTCTGTGTTAATCCTGATCTGTTGTAAAAGCATAATAAGGTATGAGGAATAAACCTGTCCTCTAATACAAGATGTCATTGAGAAATGAAACCATTACTATTTTCAATTTATAAAATATAAGATTCTAATACAAAAAACAGAAGTTAATTGCTTTGGTGCACCATGAATTATCACATTATATTAAACATTCATACATTTAAGAGAAAGGAAGAAAATGTGAATATCAATGCATATATTTGAGTTGTAGGAAAGCACAATGCTAACATCTTTCTGAAATGACAACAATTATGTTTTAAATTAGTATTTCAAAAATTGTCTACATATTTCTTTAGTATCTAAAAGGCCAACTTAAATACAAAGTGCAAAAATACTGGGTACACCAACTCTATTCTTCGCTTAGAAAACCTTGCACCACAGTTCTGGGCTGTGTTCAGTCAGAAGAAAGAGTACCCTTCTCTTTGGCCCAAAAAACATTATCATATCAATAAGTGAAACATGTGTGAGTCTACAAAGGTAGCAGAAGATCTAAGTCTACCTCCCCTCTGCTCCCTAGAGCAGAAATATCGATTTAAAGCAGCCAAAATCTAAAGATGATCTAGACACAGGCTTGCCAATCCAGTTTTGTTTTGTTTCATTGTTTAACTCTCCCAAGGACTACATGGGATTGGTATTAGGGCGTCAGGAAGAAAGAGTGCAAAGGGCAAATTTGACTAAGGTGTAAGGAATACAGGTACTAGAGAAGTTGAAGAAAGGAGAGAAAGAAGATATTCAATCTGGGGAAAAAAATGTCTAAGAACCAGGACCAAACAGTCCTTCAATAAGAATCCTACTTCCCGTAAAAATCTGGAGATCCTTGTCTCTCTCTATAAACAGAAGGTGGTAAACGGGCAAAGAAGGAAAATAACGCCTCGTGACCAATGAAGAACTCATCAATATGATCTGTAAACTTTCCTTTGAAAACGAAAAATGACAAACTCAGCAATGGTACGCTATACTGGTAAAACAATTCCTCTCGATAGTTTTCTAAGAAATAAAGTAGTATCGCTCTTGGTTCTTCCCATTTCTGATAACCGTCACTCAGTTTTAGATATAGTCTCTATGGTTTTAAAATAGTAAAGTCTTCCTCTTCCTCATGACACAAAAGTAATGAGGTTAAAAACAGAAGAAGTTTTGATTAAAAGCATATTGCTTCATGTAATAAGTTTAATGGATAGTATTGACCTTTAAATCATAAAACACATCCATGAATCAGCTAAATAATAGGTCATCTGGCAAACAGAAGTTCTATTCCAGTTTATAAAGCAGAAACAGCTAGCAGACATGCTTTTGATGGCCAGTGAAATATTTCACAGTATAGAAATAAAACATTTTCTTACTCTATTAAAATGTCAGACTTTATTTACTTGAGTTCATAACAGCAAGTTTCTTTCATATGCATATTAATTGTAAAGTATGAACATAAATTAAAAATATTTTTCCAGCAGTTTGGTATAAATTGTTGATCTTTTTAATGTGTTGGCATTTTAAGGAATGGTTGAAAATAATATAACTTTTGCTAAATTAAGCATTCATCTCTCTGTTAGGAACTTACCTTGGGTTAAAAATCTTAATAAACAAGGTATAGTTTGGCCTTTTTGTGGAAAATGGATATAAGGTATTATCTTTGAGATCCTTCGAAATACTGCACCTTTTATATACAATCTAGCCTTTAATTTTCTAAAAACTTTTATGTAAATTGACTAAATGCAAATGAACAAATCTGGATGATGACTTCTTCCATATAATTTTATGTGCCAATTTTCCAAATAAAGATTTCTAATTAAATAAAAATCTCCTTGTATACACACAGTTTTTACTACTTCTGCCTAGAAGTATATAATTACTATATACTTTAATTTCCATTCTACTTCATTTATTATGTATGTTCCAAAAGTAGAGAAAGATGATTCTCTATTGTAATTTGTAAGAAAATTGAAAAATAATGAATTCACCTGAGTGTTCATCTATGATGAGTTTTTCTCAATATGTGTTTCTCTACTACCTGTAGATTTGCTCTAAATTGTGACTATAAAGTTACAGCATTTTTAGAAGATCAACTTGGGCAAATAACATTCAAAAAGGAAACAGTCATTACTTTTCTCAGCAAAATCAACGTAAAACATGAATAAGATTATAAAAAATAAATACGAGGCGTAACTTAATGATGATGTTTTAGAAATTTAAACCTGAGTTAATAACATAAAGAATAGACAGTTATCTTACTCTCCCGGTTTCACACTCTTCTTCAAGACAGGAATTTGTTATTAGCACCTGGCCTCCAGGCTTGCTGTGAAGCCACACGGTTAAAAATCTAAACTTAGTCCAATCAGTTATCTCTATCATTATTGCCAGGCTCTATTTGAAGAAAAGCACCCTAGCTGGGCATCAGCCAGGAGTTCACTGAAGGGAGTATTAATGAGACTGACAGGAAGCAGGCAGTTATTTCTCCAGAGGGTGAAGTGTTACAAACTAGTGACCATGAAGAAGTTAAAGGAAAAGACAAATGGGACTGTTCCTTTTCTGGCTGAGAGCATATCTTATTGAGAACAATTCCTTAGGAGAAGTCAGAGTTCTGCTTTGATAAATACTGCCTGGGAAGGCCTCACTTTGATCTCTGCCTTATTTCAGGGGTAGACATCAAAATACACTTAATGAGCTTTAGTATCCCCTTCAGGTGAAAATGGACTCAGGGAATTAGGAATTTTGAGGCCATATATTTTGATATCATTTTTCTAACTTTCATTTCTATCTCATATTTTACACATGAAGAACTTGAAGCAGAAGTTTACATAACTTGCTCAAATGGCAACTAAATTTAGGGCCAGAGACAGGTCTGAAATTTACTCTATTTGGCCTCCAGTCTGAAGTTCTTCTTTCTTCCACTTTTTTTCAGTGTGGTTCCCATATCATCCATATCGAGTGTCTTGTCATATTGGTGATACACACTTCTGCAAGACTGATTCAATGTGAAGTTTTTTGGCTTTGTTTCTTATGTTTTTAATGTTTATTTACTTATTTTGAGAGAGAGCAAGCGTGCACTCATGCACACATAAGCAGGGAAGGGTCAGAGAGAGCAGAGAGAGATAATCCCAAGCAGGCTTCTCACTGTCAGTACAGAGCCTGAGGTGGGACTTAATCTGGTTTTACAAACTGTGAGATCATGGCCTGAGCCAAAATCAAGACTCAGATGCTTAATTGACTGAGCCACCAAGGCACCCCTCAATGTGAAGTTTTTTGGCATATTCATAATACTGAGAATAATTGTATTAGATTTTATTAAATTTGTGCTGAAGATATTGGATGCTTTCTTTTCTTTTTTTAAATTTGAGAGAGAGAGCACGAGCAAAGGAGAGGGGGCAGAACGGGGGAGAGAGTGCGAATCTTAAGCAGGCTCCCTGCTCAGCATGGAGCCTGATGCAAGGCTTGATCCCACAACCTTGGGATTATGACCTGAGCCGAAATCAAGAGTCAGATGCTCAACCAAATGAGCCACTCAGGCACCCCTTGGATGCTTTCTGTAAATTCATGCCCACTTTCCTATTCTTTGGATGAGTCAACTGGGATGGGGACATCATTAACCTTTCTCCTCAATCCAGAGTCCACATGTTAATCACTCATGTTCAATTTATAAGTGAAGTGAATGCAAAATCTTCATTCATCTGGGTCTTGTTTTTACATATATTATCGATTCTAATATTTATTATAATCAGTTTTCTCCATTGAAGGAAGTGCATTAAGTATCCATAAATAATACTGTCTTTTTATATCCAAAAATATAAATAACTCTCAGAGAACCATATTTTGCTAGTGTATTCACATATAAATACAAATTGCATTAAATTAGAAATGTTATAAACTATAACATTATCATTGATCAAAATGGAGTCAAAGGGCACATTCATTAAAATATATAGTTGATTCTAGCTGCTACAGATATATGAAGCATATTTTTGTTACTTGTGATATGTATATGTATATATACATACATATAAAAAATCCACATAAAAATACATTATATTATAAATGTTGAAGTAGTTTTACTTTTGTATTTAGGTTGATTATATATTAAATAATTTATCGAATTAAGGTGTCAAATTGTTTTAAAAATGTTGTCTTTATTTACTTTTGTTTTCTTAATGAAAAATTCTACTGCAATAAATTACATCCAAAAATATAAAATGAATAAAGTAATGTTATCAATATTAATACTTAATACCTTGCTATATTTAATTTTGAGTGATCATCTTATATCTAAAAGTAAATCTCTTCTTAAGCAATAATATAACCCTATATAAGCATGAAGATTAGTAAACTAGGGATTGGTGGTAAAATGGGGGGAAAAAAGTGTTCTCAGAATGGGAAGAGGGGAAACAATGTGGAGAAGTATTAAAATAGATTAATACAGCTTAAAAAGCAGGCATATATTTGGTAGCACTCAAAAACTGAATTTTTGCTAGAAGGGACACTTTATGTCCTAGTTAGAAAAGCTTAGTTCTTTTTTTCCCTTGAGACTTTGACACAAAATATCTTAAACTTCTATTGTGAGGAAAAATAAATAAAAATTCACATTAAAATCAGAGAGGATCATAACTTTTAAAAGGCTAAAAATTAAAGAGTTTGAATTCAACTTAGATTATACCTTAAGAAGAGAAAAATCTAAAGAAGAGAAAAATCTAAATTGTCACATTTATGTTAGATCAACCCTATTTATATAGAAAAGCGAATCATTTGGGATAAATGAGAATAATTTAGTACATATCTATGAACAAATGGGTCTCAGCATTCTTGAAGTGTTCTTTCATAAAGGTTTCATTGCATGAATTGCCTCAGAATAGTCTAATTTTCAAAATGTTTTATCACAAGATGATTTCTGATGAAACATTACTGGCTACGGTTAGACTTTAATCCAAATCATAATTTTATGCATGTGCTTTTCTACAAGCATAAGTGGATAGGATTGTGAGATAATTAATACACTTACTATGTGCTTGGATACATATGATTGCTTATCCTCTTTCACTTCACAAATATATAGTTAAGTGATATTGCATGACAAGGGCACAGCTCTAAAATATTTAATAGAAAAAATACCATGGATACTTACTGGAAAAAAAAGTTGAATACTACAGAATTGTTCTCCATAGTTTCAAAGCCATATAGCAGTTTGGCATTCCGATAATACTCCTTGTGAGAGGTATACTGTGTCTCATTGAAGTAAAAGAAACTAGTGATCCTTACTGAAGAAAACTGGCAGAGTTAATGACTTAATTTCTGTGTCTTCTATTTTTATTTAGTCACATGTCAGTTTTTATTGAACTAATTTGAATTTGATGATTGATGCTACCCAGATATTTGGGGATGTTATAGGGTTGGATTAATTAATTTATTTATTATCTCCACAAAACTATATTCTTTGAGCCAATTTCACTTGACAGACCAATTATATGATAGGCCTTTCCTTCTTTAACTGGGATCTTTATAAATCAGACATATAATGAAATGTGTCAAAGGAAATGTGAAGCCACAGGACAATGATGACATAGCTTTAAAAAATCAGTTAACTTGAATATTTGAAGGAGAAACTTTTTCTATTTTAATGTCAATTGATAAATATGGAAGAAATGGTCAAGTTAAAAGACTATTTGGAAAAATCAGATGAAAACCATCAATGAATGAGTAAACTCCAATGAATTAAAATATGACACATATTTACCAAGTATGTGAATGACAGACACATATTCACCAAGTACCCATATAATTTTTAGTTATAAGAGAAAATTGGCATAAACTAACCTATGTAATAAATCAAACCAATATCAAGGGCCTCCTAATATAATACACTGGCAAGAATACAATGTCACTTATGTTGTTCATGCTTGCCCTGAAATGCATAACTGTAATATAATCATGAGGAAATGCCAGACAGACCCACATAATGGAACACCTTACAAAACAATGCTGCAACTATTTAAAAAGATTAAGGTCAATGAAGACAATAAAAGACTGTGAACTTTTGCAGATTAGAAGACAATAAAGAGATAAGACATGAAGACTAGATGCAACATATTATAGAGGATTGTTTGATACAGGTTCAGCTTAGTTTTCTTTCTTTTTGCTATAGAAGACATTAATGGAACAATTGAGAAATATGAAAAAGTGTCTGTAGAATAGATGATAGTTTTAGATGAATGTTAATACTGATAAGCTTTTATTCTTATTTTGGTAGGTACAACATGGTCATATAAGCAAATGTCTTTTTTCCTAAGAAACACAACTGGAAATATTTAGAAGTGTAGGGACCATATGGCTGCAAATTATATTAAGATAACCAAAAAAAATGTGATTGTGATCCCATAATTGATTGAGATTAATTTGTGGAAATTTTGGGATCTCATCTGTTTTATTTTTTTTTCCCCAAATAAATTTTGCATTTACTACTACTTGGAGATAATATCACTTCTTTCTTCTTTTAATGTCCATGGTGTAATCTGAAATAATTATTTTCTATTTCTTCCATCTAACTCTGGCAACAGTAATTCTGAAATTTCCCTAGGGCCCACCCTACATTTTGCTGAAGAAATTAAGTTCTTAGATTTAGTTGGATTGCAGTTACCACTTTTGCTATTTAATAGTTAATTTTGTGTTTATGTCCTTTTAGGACATTTTTTAAGGTTATGAAGATACACTTCTGTATTTCCCCATATTTGTAAATATTCCATATTTAGTTCTATTAACTATTTTGATTTAATACTTGTAAATGGTTGTCAAGACTGAGAGGGTCTGAGATTTCATAATAGTCTTTAGTTCAGAAGTTAGCCTGTCACCAATTTATGGATGCTGGTAGAAGACTCAAGATCCCTGTCTCAGAAACAAAAAACAGTTTATTATGCACAGCAAAAGCAATAGTTGCAGTATCAACATTTGTATTAGTACTACAGTAACAATTTCTATAAGGTTGTATGAAGAGGTATAGATAAATCTAAGCAAGGAAAAGATTGCATTAAGAAGAGAAAAAGAGAGAAACTCTAACTTAGTGATCCCAAGTTTTTAATAATGTGCAGTGAACATGCCTGCTATTCACTCCAAAGGAAGACACTGTCTCTGTTTTCCAAGGACATAATCAAAAATTCTTTGTTTTAACAAAAGATGCCTATGATGTGTTTCCAAGGTCATTTGTGATACAAGCATCCTTCAGAAGATGGCCTTCAATAAAGACCATCAATGACTCTTCTCAGAAGTCATGGAGAAATGTTAAAGATTCATGAAGAGTTATCTCCCAAGAATATCCACCATCAATTTTTTCACCTTCCTTGTTTCTGATGAATTTCTCTGAGTATGCCATTTTGTTGGTGTCTCTGAATAATCTGATGGACATTGGCTGTCACCAAATCCATTCAGTTTGTCTTGCAGAATTTACTTAAGGTTATTATCAATGGAATTTCAAGCAGAATGATGAGATTAAATAATATCCACCAAGGTCCCATACCTGACCTCCACAACGCCTATAAACCAACAAGGTCTACCTTAGAAATCCAGGTGGATTTCTCAAGTTTCTATTGACCTCTCTTCCTGCCCTCAGACATTAATCCAAGTATAGTAAGATGTGTTTATAATAGCAGACTAGGTTTTGGTTCCCAAAAGGAAAGCTTAAAGCCTTTCTGTTGTCCATAACAACCAAAGTGGAAAGAGGCTGAATGACTGATTTCCAAAGTAGAGATGAGTACTAATGAGTCTAATGAGTACTAATGAGTACTAATGAACATTTAAGCTAAAGTCAAGGACTTGGTTTTTCCTACATTTTCCAGTTGGATGGTTCTCATGGTAGAGACCACTTCATGCAGCATAAACATAAATAACAAGTCCCTTAACCCACTGTAAAGCTCCCCCAATGAACGAAAGGTAGCCTTATGTTAGATAGAACACAGTCTAAGGTCTGGATTTAAATAAATGAATCTAGTGCATGTTTTTGGAAAAAATATCTGAGAACAACAATTGATCCAATGTAAGTTGTTAGCCTGTCATAAATTCATTGATGTTAGAAGACTTAAGACTCCTGTGTTATAGATTACTCACAGAAATCTGAATTGCCAAAATAACAATGTTTGTGTTGGTTCCCTGAACCCCAATTCCAACAGGATGATTTGAAAAGTGCCAAGAAACACCTGCACACAAACTGTATTATACTACAGAATCCTGATCATGGGGAACCCACATATTTTACAATAGATAGTAAACATTCCTGCTCTTTCGCAAATTATCTTTATTCACTAGACTATAAGCATGTCTGCCTTATGCCTCAGAGGAGGTAACTGTCTCATTTCTTATTAAGACTGTTCAGATTACACATCTCTTTGAAAGGATGGTCCAGTTAAGTGTCAATGTGTGAAGAGTTTAGGAGGCATCATTACTTGTGACAACAAGAAAAAAGGTAAAAACAAATTAACCACTGACTTTTCTTGGATCTATCAGAAAACTGAAGTCACAAGGAACACTGTCATTCTGAAATCTGGAGAAAAGGGTAAATACAGAGAATCACATTCAAGGTAAATTTGTCTAGAGCAGAATCTACTAAAGCTATAAACAGTTAGGACCACATAAACAGAAAATTTGATGAATTACTCCCAGCAGAATTACTTCCAGCAGACAAGCTTGGGAAGGAGTGATTCCAGGGGGCCTCACTCTTAGAGAGCAACCATACTTTTCTGGGTTTAAACCCTAGGAAAAACACCAGGTTCTCACAGTAAAGAGATAAATAAAAACCTTCATGTTTCTGGCAAGAGGAGGGGGAAATATTAGGGCAAAACAGACTTTATTAAAGACAAAGTAGACTTCAGGCAAGAATTATCAGAGATAAAGAAGGATGTTCTATAATCATAAACTTATTACGTGCCCAAGAAGACAGCAATCCTTACTGTGTGTGAGCCTAAGAATGCTGCACCAACATACACCTGGATATTCCCCAGTGTTTAAGGGGAAGCTTCCTTTCCTTGTGATTTCATGTTTGTCATTTGGGGTGACTTCTAGTGAAACCATTGGCCTCTCACTGCTTTCTCAACTTTGCTAAGGGAAGTAGGAATGATTTATCTGGCAATTTTTTTAAAGCAGTGGTGGAAATATTTGTTGTTGCCGTTATTAGATATGCCTTCTGCAGAGCAGTTGTATTTTGATTTGCTCTTGTTATGTGATAAATGACTTACTCTCTGGTATCTTGTAGTTGTACAACTGTGCAAGTGATCCTGTCTCTTTATCTTCAGAGATAAAGTATTAGCAAATTAACAATCCCATTTATCAAATCTCTATTTTCCTATTTAGTTCCAAATGGTTCTGAATGGCAGAGGGGAAGACAGTCTTTTTGTTTGCTTTAGCTTGAATTTTTTTTTTTTTGCAGTAATTCCCCATGATTTCTACATGCTCCACAATGTTTCTACTTATTTTATTATATTTACCTTTATTTTATATGTTCCTTGTAATTTTTGTACTGTGCACTGTTTTTTTTTCAATAAATATTTATGTAAGAAAAATAGACAATACCATCTGGCTTTTGAGTTATGAGGGAGAAAGGAATAATCAAATAATCACACCAAAATTTTTATAATTGTGATAAATACTGAGACAAAAAAGAACAAGGTGCTCTGATACCTTATACAAGAGAAATCTTTGGGGATTAGGTGAATGTGGGTCATGAATGCCTCTTTGATAAAGTGGCTTTTGACATGAAATCTAAAGAATAAATAGGAGTTTATTATTATTTCTGAGGCAACACAAAGAACGTAGACATTATTACTTCTTTGAGCCAGACAATATTTTTTTCTTGATGTAGGCCAGCGATTGGCAAACATCTTTGGTTAAAAACTGGGTAATAAAAATTTTTAGCTTTGTGAGTACATGGTTTCTGTTACAACTCCTGAACTCTACACTGTAGTAGGAAGGTAGTCACTGATGATATAAATGAATGCACATGGCTCATTCTAAAAACCTATTTTTAAAAAACAAGTGATGGACTTATCCCTGGCCAGCCCAATAATATATTACATTGTTTATTGCTACTAAAAATATCTTTACATTAAATTCTTTTAAATAAGGAGTTTGCATCCTATTTTTAAATTGCTTCTTCATCTACCTGAAGGAGTGTGCATGTGTAACTACTGAATTGCACTTGTTTGTTTAATTCATTTTACCACATGCATTTTTAAACTTTTTTATCTATATATCATTTTTATCTTCCAGATATGTTATTCTCAAGACCAAAATCATATTCAATGTCTTTATAACAGTTAATGATTACAAATGAGACACTGTCAAGAAAAGTGTTTTCCAAAGCGCGTTCCACGGACTACAGAACCTTTGAGATGCTACCCAAAATAGCATCTTAAATAAGTTTAGAAATCACTGTATGTCATTGGTACCCAAATTCCAAACTAACACTTTATTATATGCAGAGAAAAATGAGAAAAATGAAGAATATGGGGTTGGTTTTGATAGATATAAATGTATTTATTTTAAGACTTAAGTTGAAATTGTAGCTTTCATATATTTCAGGGAAAGGAAGTATGTACTTCAAAGAAATATTGGTAATGGTAGGTTATTTCATTATATTATTCTAGAGAGTAAATATTTTACAACTCACAAATAAACTTTAATTTCTGTTCACTGTACCCATATCTCATACCCTAGGACCCACTAAGGAATATGGATAGAATCTTGAGGATTGCACTTGCATTTGCCAATGCTTTTAATACACTGACATTGAACAAATCAAGGCCTGAAATTTGAAATATTTTAGCTCAGATAGGTACTCTTTTATTAACTACTCTCTTTCTGACTGAATTCCTCTATAAGTATGTTTGCTCTATTCTCCCAGTTTCAAGGTAATACTCCTTATATCACTAGTTCTAACCTTCCCTTAGAAAAGTTCTTGCAATGAGGTAACTATGGGTATCCCATATGTACTTGTTGATAAGAAAAAAGTAACCTGTAAACAGTCTATTATCTTTGTCATTTACAAAAGAAAAAATATGCTAAAATATGTTCTTTGAGTGTTTTTTGACATGCTGTGCTGCCATGCTAATGTGTTTGCTTTAAGAGTCTCTTATTCTTCATTATGTAACTGATTATCAGATTGTTCTTTGTGACATGTT
The DNA here is from genome assembly GCF_022079265.1 of Lynx rufus. NCBI lineage: Eukaryota > Metazoa > Chordata > Mammalia > Carnivora > Felidae > Lynx > Lynx rufus. The sequence continues at coordinate 39,770,930 of NW_025814823.1, forward strand.
AATCAGAGTAACCCAGAACAACAACAACAAAAAACTGACTCAAAAACATCCCTCTATTATCTTTTAAGAAATTGGCACACTAGCTTGTTGGACTCAAACAATTGATAAATAATAATCCAAATTGTTGTTGTCCAAACCACCATTTGACCTACTTGTATTGTCTGGTCACCTAGCCTTCCTTTCTCTTTTGCCAAAGATTTCATTTCAGTATAGTCTCCTCATCCCCAGGAGTTTCTAACAATGTTCATCCACAAAGTGGGAGGTAGTATGAGTTAAAGGCAAATTTCTGGATACCTATGAACATTTTTTCCCATGTTAAATCAATTGTTCTGACTCTCACAGTGATGAAGTGTGAGAAATGGATACATTGATTACTTAATGGGCTCTCAACTTTCAAATATTTTATTCAGGCAAGCAGTTTTGTACTTTTAATTTTCTTATGTAGGGCAATCTCTTAATATTGATATTCATTTATTCATAAATGGATTGTATTCTTTTCACAAAGTATGTGTATTTGGGTCCTAGTTACAAATTTTTCCTAGCAAGATTTTGCTAGCAAAATTAAGCCAAGCTGAATCATGGATAACATAAATGAGTATAAGATCAGCAAGGGCAGAAGCAATCTTCATAATGGGCTGGAAGTTATAGCCCATGGGAGATGAGATGGCCAAAAAATGAGCTAAAGTTTAAAGCTGATACAAAGGTAGCCAGTGTGAGCCTAAAGGGCTTAGTGGATAATGTTCTCATTAAATGATTGCTTCCAACTTTCTGGTTGACTGGAAGTAAAAGGAAAAAAAAAAGCATATATAATTCAGTGTTCCCCAAGTTGTTCAAACAAAAATTTTCACTTGATATCTAGGATAAATGACGTAAATTTGCATTTACTTTATCTAAAATAAAACAATATATTGAGGCACCTGAGTGGCTCAATTGGTTAAGTGACCGACTTCAGCTCAGGCCATGATCTCACAGTTCGTGGGTTCTAGCCCCGCACTGGGCTCTGTGCTGAACGCTTGCTCGGAGCCTGGAGCCTGCTTCAGATTCTGTGTCTCGATCTTTCTCTGTCTCTCCCCCGCTTGTGCTCTGTCTCACTCTGTCTCTCAACAATAAATAAATGTAAAAAAAAAAAAATAAAAAAAATAAAACAATATAACAATGTCTGAGAAAAACCTTTTCTATTGAAATATTAAATATGAGTTAGAAATATTTGACGTTAGAATAAAAAGTTCTTGGGACGCCCGGTGGCTTGGTCAGTTAAGCATCTGATTCTTGATTTTGGCTCAGGTCATGATCTCATGGCTCCTACGATGGAGCGTCACATTAGGCTCTTCACTGACTGCATGGAACCTGCTTGGGATTCTCTCTCTCCCTACCTGCCACTACCCCACTCATGCTCTCTCTCTCAAAATAAATAAATAAACTAAAAAATAAAAAAAGAAAGAAAAAGACTCGTGGATATTTTCAATGGATTTTTATATTTACTGAAAACAATACCTTTCCTTCAATTAAATAGTAAACATTTGATTTATTTATAGACAACTATGGTTTTGGTATTATATTTTTATATTCTATAAATTATGCTTTTTAATATCTTAAAATATTCAGGAATATAGAATCACTAGCAGTTTATTTTAATAATTGCAACCTGTTTTTAATAAAACTTTGGGGAAATAATTTTTTAATACACAATTTAATTCAATTAAGTTGTCCATGATATCCTCTCTGTTGGCAATGATGAGCTACCATTTAAGAGGCAGACTGCTAGGAAAGCCTACCAAAACCCCATCAATTTTTCATGTTAATGAGAAATAAAATTTCATTGTTTAGTCACTGATATTTTGAGATTATTATTATTGTAGCTAAAATTAACCTTATCTGAATATTGCAGTGCCATATTATGCTGTTTGTACAATTTTTGTATCATCCATTAGAAATGATAAAGCTCGTATACCTTCTTCTCTCTCCAGTTTAGGCTTATTAAATCAAATGGTGAACCACACAAGGAAGTAAAAACACTGTCATCCGCCCCCTATTTTCTTTAATCATCTCAGGATGTAAAAGAAATGACTAATGCGGAAATCACTTAAAGACTAATTTTTCCTTTAAATTAAATCCACTAATGCATATATACTTGTGAATCTGACTTATCCATTCTACTATATTGAAAAAGCCTCTATGGGAGAAAAGCTTTTAACATATTCATATTTGTATCCTCTATATCATTAGCGAATGGTACATGATTAAAACTGCAAGATGGAGTTGAAAATCTATTCTCATGTGATAGTTTCAGCATTGCTCACTGTCTTATTGGTTCAGCTTTGGAAGAGCTAAAGTTTAAAAAGTTTCATCTTGGAGGTTCCTGATTGGCTCAGTCAATAGAGCATGTAACTCTTGCCCCCAGGGTTGTGAGTTCAAGCCCCACACTGGACATGAAGCCTACTTAAAAAAAAAAAAAAAAAAAATTAAAGGTTCTTCTTGAACTGGGTTTTAAAATATTTTTCCCAGAAATGAATATACCATTTTAATATAATTTTATCAACTCAATATCTATGGTATCATTGAACTCTGTTCTAGCTTTATTTTTTGACTATGTAACTTAGACTACATTATATATTTATATAATAGTAAAGGGTCTCCTTGGGTTTTCAGTCACCCAAGAGGCAACTCTTGTGGGTAAGGCCCTCAGTTATTTTAGAAATGGTCAGGAAATCATTCTGCACAGTTTTTTGCAGGGTATATGGGGTACCTGCAAATCCCTAGAAATTGAAAGTTTTGGTTAAAACAGTATATGGCAATTCAAAACTGATGACCAAGAGCATAGCACTACTAAGAATAACCTGTCAAAGAAAGAAAAATATTACTGGGATGTGACAAGGAAATTTCAACGTGCACAAAGAAAATTCAAGAATCTACATTGATTCCAGTGTGTGATTCTGTAAAGGAAGAAAAATCTTCTAGAAATAACTGAAATCATACATCTATTTGTCCAAAGCTATAAATGTTCAACACCAAGAGTGAACTCCTTGGTAAATTATGGATTTTGGGTGATTTTGATGTGTCCATGTTAGTTTATCCTTGGGAAAAAAATAAAAGTACCACTCTGGTGAGTGATGTTGATAATGGAAGGGGTTATATAAATGTGGTGCCAGGGAGTATATGGGAACTCTCTGTAACTCCTTAATTTTGTTGTAAACCTAAAAGTTCTCTAAAAAAATAGTCTTTAAAATTTACTGAACATCTTATAGTTAAAAACTCAAAACTCTATTTCAGTGGCTCTAGAAAAACTATTTCAGATACATAAATTTCCTAATCATAGTTTCCATAGATGTTAAGACAAATATATAGTTAAAAATTCGTCTACACTGATGTTTTTATACCTTTTGATCCTTTTTTTTCAAATATCTTTTGATTCTTAAGCAAATCAGGACAGAAAAAGAAGCAGATGTTTAAGAATGACCTGTGATAGGGAATCACAATTAGAAATAAAATCTTCTCCCAATTAAGAAAATTTCTCCATAAACGTAGTAGACAAAGAAAACTGTGTTATTGAAAAAGCATTAAACCAGAGTGTGATGCACATTACAGGCAAACCACTAAGAGATTGCAAAGACAGAAAGAAATCTCACCATTTTATATAGCTTAGGAGAGCAAACCCATTACACACGTATTCTCAAGATAAACAATAACCAGTCTTCATGTAAGAGGATTTGACAGGACCATTTGTCACACAGATTCGTCCTAGATTTACCTGGTAAAAGGGATTATGCTCTGTGTTAGCCAACTGGCTTCGTACAGAGGAAAAACAAATTTCTGGTATCTTTAAGACAGGAGATGTTTTTGCAATCTGGAACAAAGTGTCCACTGAAGTCGGGTTTCTATCCAATCAGAGAAACATGGAGATAGGGGTGCTATCATCCTTGATGCTTACATTTCAGTGAGATGGTTCCTGAGTCCTTAAGAAAGGCATTCCTGGGTCATAAAGCAGTCAAAAGTCCTATGTAGTTTTCAAAAGGATTTACATACATTTCAACAAGAGAAGTGTTTCCAATTATAAACTTTCTAATTCTTCCTTAATTTCAACAGGGAGAATTAAGCCTCTTCTTTTTTAATTTGTATTTTTCCTCACATCTAAAATATAATATTGTCTAGGATTTAATGAAATTTCTTCTCCTAAAATAAATTCATGGGGTGCTTGGGTGGTGCAGTCAGTTAAGCATCCGACTCTTGATCTGGGTTCAGGTCATGATTTCACAGTTCGTGAGTTCAAGCCCTGCATCTGTGCCATCAGCACAGAGCCTGCTTGGGATTCTGTCTCCCCTTCTCTCTGCCCCTCCTCCACTTATGCGCACTCTCTTTCACTCTCAAAATAAATAAATAAACTAAAAAAAATAAAAATAAAATAAATTCATAAGGATTATGTCATACAAGATTTAGAAGACAGGTAGAACCCAAACAAAGGAAACAGCAATACTGACATGAAGATATACCCACAAAAAACTATTTCCAGAGAAATTAACAACTACCTTAGTTAAATGATGACACTGTTAGATATCTAAAAATATGACAATTCAGTATCAGAATGGGCATGATTTTATTTCCAAAATTATTCCCTACAAGAGTGTAAGGAGGAGTTATGTCAACATGGTTTTCCATATAAATTCTGTAAAAGATGATTTTATTGAAAACTTAAGTTTTATAAAGCAAGTCATAAGAAATGACTCTAAGAGCTTTAATCATCCCAAGGCATACCTGCCAAATGTCATTTTGTCCATTGAATATTTTGTTTTCTCAAAGCAAGCTATAATCTCTAATCAGGGACTTTCATCATGGTCAAAATATTTTTTATTCATGCCTTAAGTGTGTGGCTGTGTTCAACTTGAAAACCACCTAACAAAACCTTTCAAAGACTTTGAAACCCTTGTTTCAGAAAAGTTCTTGTTCCCCGAGCTACTCAGTATTTATAATTTGTTATTCATCTAAATAAATAGCAAATAATAGATAGAATAAATTCTAATATTTATAACCAATAACAATAAAACAATTTTTACAGTCTGGGAAATTTGGAGCATATGCAGTTCTCATTATATTAGTTTTAAAACTCAGTGCTGTGAGATGCATGGGTAATTTAAGGATGGAATGCTCAATGTTCATCTCATCAGAAGCAATAAAAGAAAGTCCAGGAAAACTTCAACAAAGAATATATAGTATTTTTTACAGTTACAGGGAGGTTCTCTCTGACAAAAGTGATTCACAAAGAGTTTTTTATTCAGCCATAATCAAAAGAATGAAATCTTACCATTTGCAATGAAGTGGATGAATCTAGAATGTATTATGCTAAGCAAAATAAGTCAGTCAAAGAAAGATAAATACCATATGATTTCATTCATATGTGGAATCAAGAAATAACAGATGAACTAAGGGGGAAAAAGAGGCAAATCATGAAACAGACTCTTAACTATGGAGAACAAACAGGGTTTCTGGAGGAGAGATGGGCAGGGGATGGGTTAAAAGTGTGATGGTTATTAAGGATGAGTCTTGGGTGTTATATGGAAGTTATGATGAGTGTGATAAGGATGAGTCTTGGGTGTTATATGGAAGTTATGAATCGCTGAATTCTAATCCTGAAACCAATATTGTACTGTATGTTAACTAACTAAAATTTAAATTAAAAGAGAGAGAGAGAGAGAGAGAGAGCTAAAATTTAAATTAAAAGAGAGAGAGAGAGAGAGAACAAGCCCCAAATGGGGTCATTTGTGCCAAAACTTGTCACCAAATCACGAAATAATATCTAACCCAATTGCAGTTCCAGCCTCTCCCACAAGTCTAATCTTAACCAGTCCATCTGTAATTTCCTGGTCAATACTAGTGAAGTAATCCACTTGATAGACCCCTCATTTTCCCCTAAGGAAGGTGACCTTGCCTGAAATACTCTACTCTTTGTCCTGCCTCCTTCTGCCTAAAAAAGTCTTCCATTTTGTGAGGCTCCTCAGAGCTCCTTTTCTATGTGCTAGATGGGATGCTACCTGAATTATGAATCTATGAAAAAAGACAGTAAGATCTTTACAATTTATTCAGTTGAATTTTGCTGTTTAATACACTACTTGAGTGATTGGTGTGAATGAACCCAAAACCACCTTTATGCTTCTCTTTAGTTGGCATAAAAAGCAGGGATGTAATGAGCACTTCAAGATAGCTGAATAGTTCCTGTTGACTATCAAGCAAGGAGGAAATTCAGTGTTTGAATGAACAATAACAACTAAGTGGTAGTTCCCAATGTTTCTAAAATACAACAGAGACAAAATAAACTTAAAAGTTACTAAATGATTAAATAGTTGCAACTTCAAAAATCTAATATAATGAGGAGTGCCTGGGTGGCTCAGTGAGTCATCCTGACTCTGGATTTGGGTCAGGTCATGATCTCATGGGTTCATGAGTTTGAACCCTGCATTGGGCTCATCACTGACAGCATGGAGCCTGCTTGGGATTCTCTTTCTCACTCTCTCTCTTCCTCTCCCCTGTTCGAACTCTCTGTCTCTCTCTTTCATTCTAATATAATAATCTAAGCTAAGCTAAGATAAACTAAACTAAACTAATCTAAAAAAATTAAGCTCTTTTAAATTTGGTTTAATTAATTAGCATTAGTACACCAGTGAATCATTGAACTCTCATTACTGCCCACCTTCCCTTTTCTTTTTCTTCCTTTTAGTGGGTGAATCACTTCCCAGGACAATATTTATTTTTCTACCAGTGTATTAGAGGGATGTAAGGGAACATTTCTCTTCTCTGTTTTACTTCTAAACTTTTAGTTTTAGATGCTTCTGATTTGGTTTGTAGTGATTTTTACATGACTAATGATTACCTGGAACTAAAAGCTACATCATCACAGATTCCCCACATACTCAAGCCCATGAATTTACCTCACCTCATACTTTGAAATAATCACTCATTTTTTTCCTGGCCTGTTAATTTGATTTTCTTCTATGTATGATTATTACTTTTGATGTCAATGGCTTTCCTAATTTTCATCTTTATCAGTACTTATTGAATGGTAACAATTCATCTATTTCCATATCATGTAAGTAGTGTTAAATTATTTAAACAAGGAGGCTGTTGAACAGAAGTAGCTCTAATGCAGTGGTAGCCTACATAAGCAAACCAAAATCTAAGCCCATAAATGCCTCAAGATTATGAAATCAAACCTAAGAACAACAAATCACAAGTACCCACTAGGCTTTAAGCTATAGCCAATGAAACAATTATCAAATGATAACTCAATTTACTTTCTAGCTGCCATTTTTGGTTCGCAAGAGCTACTGGTCATCCACATGTTACACAGGATTTTAACTTTGATAAGATAATTGCTTTTGTAAAATAAAACTACAAACAATTCCAAAGATAGATCATTCTCAAATATTTTAATAATAGTGAAGTCCTCTTTTTTAACAGCCTGAAGGAAAATGAAAAAGCATGAGAAAAGTTATTTAAAAAAAGGAAAAGATCTCTCTATATTTTTTCTAAGTAGCTGTATTCAGTTAAGACCTATAGGCTAAGCAAACCACATGTGTTACTGCAGTTACCCTCAAAATTAACACTTTGATTTGGGTACCAATGAGGAAACTAATACTCAAAAATTTTAGGCAAATTTTGTAAGTTGTTTTACAGAGGAAAAAAAAAGGAAGATCCAAAATCATGGATGTCAAGGGGCGCCTGGGTGGCGCAGTCGGTTAAGCGTCCGACTTCAGCCAGGTCACGATCTCGCGCTCCGTGAGTTCGAGCCCCGCGTCAGGCTCTGGGCTGATGGCTCAGAGCCTGGAGCCTGTTTCTGATTCTGTGTCTCCCTCTCTCTCTGCCCCTCCCCCGTTCATGCTCTGTCTCTCTCTGTCCCAAAAATAAATAAACGTTGAAAAAAAAAAATTTAAACAAAATCATGGATGTCAAATCAATGTCCTATATACTCTCTTAAACTATATCAAAAAGTGAATAAAATTTTCAAGTATAAAACTCCTAGAAGAAAATGTAGGAGAAAAGAAAATGGCCATACAAACATTTTTCTAGATGTGTCTCCTTTGGCAAGGGAAACAAAAGCAAAATTCAACTATTGGGACCACACAAAAATTAAAAGCTTTTGCAAAGCAAATGAAACCATCAGCAAAGCAAAGAGGCAACCCACTAAATGGAAGAATATATTTGTAAATGACATATCTGATAAGGGGTTAAGTTCCAAAATAAAAAGAACTTATATAACCCAACACCAAAATCATCATCATCATCTGATTAAAAATGGGCAGAGGACATGAATTGACATTTCTCCAAAGAAGACATACAGATGGCCAAAAGACACATGAAAAGACGTTCAACATCACCCATCAACGGGGAAATTCAAACTGTACCACGAGATATCCCCTTAAACAAGTCAGAATGGCTAAAATCAAAAGAACAAGAAATAACAAGTATGGGTGAGGTTGTGAGAAAAAGGAATCCTCATAACTGCTGGTTTATGGAATGCAAATTGGTACAGCCACTGTAGAAAACAATATGGATGTTCCTCAAAAAATAAAAATAGAATTACCATATGATCTAGTAATTACTGAGTATTTACTCAAAGAAATGAAAACACTAATCTGAAAAGATACACACACCCCTATGTTTATTGCAGCATTATTTATAATAGCCAAGATATGGAAGCAATCCAAGTGTCCCCTGATAGATGATAGATGAATGGATAAAAAAAATGGTGGTATATATATAATGGAATATTACTCAGCCATAACAAAAACAAGATCTTGCCATTTGCAACAACATGCATGGACCTAGAGGGTAAAATGCTAAGTGAAATAAGTCAATGAGAGAAAAACAAATACCGTATGATTTCATTTATATGTGGAATTTAAGAAAAAAAACAATTGAACAAAGAAAATAAAAGAGACAAACAAACAAAAAAGCAGACTCGAATACAGAGAACAAACTGGTGGTTGCCAGAGGGAAGGTGGTGGGGGGGGATGGGTGAAATAGATAAAGGAGTCATTGTATTCTACACCTGAAACTAACATAACACTGTATGTTAATTATATTTCAATAAAAAAAAGAAAAAAATTGCTCTATCAGTTCTTAGCAGAATGACATAGGATAAATTCTCTGATCTTCAGGTTCTTGTGATTTTGTAATATGGAAATCCTGTTATATGGAAATAATGCTACTGATAATGGGTATATAATAGATGAGGAAAAAAATTTCCTCACTCTTCTCAATAGTTTAATAAACTGACAGCTATTCAAGGGTGTTAAATTGTATATATGACATTTGTTAAACTTGATAAAGTGTTAAGTAAGCAGATAGGCTTTGGTGGGGACAGTTTAGTATCTAGACAGTTGCACAAACAAGATGTAGAAATAAAAAAGTCAAGTATATATATCTTTACAAGTCCAACACTGTCCTTTAGTATACCTTTATCTGTTTTCTTATGTTTGTTTTAACCAGTGTAGAGTAGTAGAAAAGCAAGTTGGGGAATGGGGTAAGGTGTAAGCAGATCATGGAAAGCAATGATGAAACATATTCTAATAGTTAATGGTGTAGACGTAAAGGTGGGACATAATGTCTTAATATGAACTTTTTGTAACTAACAAAATGGGTGATATGATAACTGGGAAAGTTTGGGGCCAGGAAAAGCTTAATAAGAGATCTCCACTTTCTCAAATATCCTCCTCAACAGCTATGAGGTTTGAGATTACAGTTCGGCAGAAGAAAAAAATTTTGAGGCTGCACCCAGCTGAAAATATGAAACAGCTCATTTTCTTTTTCCAAAAGATTATTTTAAAAATCTACTACATAGGGAAAATGAAACAACGAAACAACCTTTGTCTAGACAAAGGATCCAGCACATGTACATTCCAGGCTCTATTCTGTTACTTACTTACTTACTTACTTACTTACTTACTTATTTATTTATTTATTTATTTATTTATTTATTTATTATAGTAGCTATTTATTTTTTTCAGATACTACTTACTTTTTTATGCTGTGCTTCTGAACAGATTGTTGGTTTCAGTATAGCTGAGATGTTAATCACTTGCTGGCACACTGAAAGTGCTCAACAAACAGTTGTTAACTGATGGACTGAGAAACTTCTATGCCAATCTAGAGTTTATTACATATGACCTCTTTTGGGTCTGGAATAGACTTGAATAAGGGAAACATCAGACACCATTTCCTAAATAACCATAATTAATTTGAAGAACACACACACACACACACACACACACACACACTACATATTCCCAACTTGACATCATGAATCTATGACATAATTCCCATTTGATGCCAAAGGGAAACACTCTGCCTGTCTCCTTTTAGGAGACTGCCTCAGTAAAGCACCTACCCTCATCCAGAAACTGGGATATAACTGGGCTATATATTCCTTGATGACCACATTTCAGAGAGATTCCTCTAAAGTCTTTGAAAATATATTTTGGGTTATAAAATTGGCAAACGGCTTTTTAAAAGATTTACACCTCAAAGGGATGGAGAAAGAACTCAAAAGTTTTCTAAAGTAAATGCTCTAAGAAAAGGGATGTAGGAGCTTAAAGTCAGAAGACTAAGATTTAGTCAAGCTGGGGTGCCTGGGTGGCTCAGTTGATTAAGCGTCTGACTCTCGATTTCAGTTCAGGTCTTGATATCTCAGTTCATGGGATCAAACCCCTCACTGGGCTCTGCACTGACAGCATGGAGCCTGCCTGGAATTCTCTCTCTTCATCTCTCTCTGCCCCTCCCACACCGGTGTTCTCTCTCCTTCTCTCTTTCAAAAACAAAAACATATTTATTTAAAAAAATAAAAATAAAATAATAAAATTTAGTCAAGCTGAGGGAAATGTTAAGGTCAATAGACATAAACCACTTGGTCAATAGACATAAACCACTTACGAAAAATCAACTAGAATCCATAAAACCATACAAGTTTGCAGGCAAATAAAAAAGTTCATAAAAAGTATATTTAAATTTTCGTTAGTTCTATGACCTATTTCTTATCAAGTGCATTTTGATTTCTTTCAAACTCAGAGAAACTGAAATTATACCTTCTAACACAATATAAATGACTTATCACTAGTTTGAAATTGATTATATTTCACATTGGGAACAATTTAAATCTAAAAGGACAAAGTATCATGTTTAACGTTGAACCTTGCCCTATATATGATTGAAATTAATAAAAAAAATCAGACTTTTTGTCTAATGAACTGTGAATAATGAAGTTTTATTAAAATGCCTAATTTGTTTAGGTACCTGCATTGCCTAGTTACCCAATTATTCTGGCAAAATTACAAATGAAGAAAGTTGAATTTGTTAAATTAAGGAGGTCATTGAAGTAATTAAGACTGGTGAAGCATATTATTAATACTTTACAGGGGAAGGTAGTAATGCAAAATGTACCTGTTCCCTTATGTTCAGGCTTGTATTCGAAATGAAATTTATTTACTTAAGACCTCAGAAAATAGTGTGTGTGTGGGCATGTGCGTGTGTGTGTGTGTGTGTGTGTGTGTGTGTGTGTGAGGTCATTATTAAGACTACAACTAAGACATTAAACAAGAAAATAATTTGGGGCTTATTCCATTTTATGAAGTGAAACAATGGCTTATTAATAAGTAGAAAGTAGCACAAATAGAGATACGAATGTGTGATAACTTTTAGTTTAAAACAGACACCTAAATGAAAAATATCACCAGAAATAATTCATTTAAGAATATTAGCATTAGTCATCCCAATTTCCCTTTTTAATTAGCTAATATGCCTGAGAGAAAGGGAAAAAGACATATAATGAAAGTGCTAAGGTAGTGTATATAGAAAAAAGGGCTGAAGAGTAGGAGATAAGAGAAATGAATAACAATACATAAGTACTTTAGGTACAAATCATGAAATTCACTTCAATTTGCATCACAGGAATTTGAGTAAACATTTCTTGTAGTATAAACTACTAATAACTACCATATATCTCATAAAAATTATGTTAAAATATGAATTTCTCAATTACTGCATGTTTTGAAGTATATTTCTAGTTCAAGTGAACTTAAATATTTATAAGTGACTGACAGACAATTTTTCTTCCACTACAACATGGGAACAGGAGAATTGTAGAAACTAAGGTCTCATTTATCACTTTGCTCCCCAAAGCAGATTATGGATATTGATAGAGTTGTATCAGAGTCAGAGAAATCCTTTTACCCTGTTTCCCCAAGGTACACTCTCAAATAATCCAATGTTTTATAAAGCGTTTTCCCATAATCTGAAATATGTGAAAATGATTTTGTCTATTAAACACAACCACACAGCTGAAAAATTGGACCCACCAACCCAATTTACTTATTTACCTCAAACGTTGAAGCTGTGTTTTTAATAAACTTAAACTTAGTTGTCAAATTGGCTGCCCACCTATATAGACTAACATGGTATTTTCTGGTCCTATCTTCTAGTGTGTCAGGTAAGTAAGTGTACCAACTTCTCTTCTTCCTCTTTTTTTTTTTCCCTAGAGGAATTTCCTCTGTCTTTCTCTTGTCTTTTTTTTTCCAGTTTTATACCCAACTCCATTATGAAGTCAATGATACGATTTATTTTACATATCTTTATTGACTCTGCTCTACATAAAAGTGTGATAATCACTAAAGAAATAAGCATGCATAAGACAAGGTCTTATCATTGAAAATCCCTCAGACAAGAATGAGACAGTGTAAGGAATGAGTATGTATCTGGGTTTGAAAGTTATACAATTTTAAAGGATGCTCTTTAAGAAAAATGTCACAGGACACAAATAAAAAACCATGTATAGGCACTTCAAGGAGACTATGCAAGTGAGGGGTTCTGGGTCTTAAGTTTCACTTGTGTTATGGTAAATCCACTACTGTTAGCATTATAATGATGATATATACAAAGTACTATGGGAATGCAACTGGTCAGATTATTTTCTCATATACTGTTACCATCTTCTTAAATGTTAGAGAAAGAAGTCTATTTCTGCCACCTATGGGAGTCAACTGAGATCTGATTAAAGTAAAATCTGAGCTAAGGCTGGCAAATGAGAAGCAGTTCACCAATTAGAATAAGTGGGAAGGCAAACATTTCAGACAGCAAGAGACAAACAAATGACAAAAAGAGAGGAATTTGCACCTTTTTAAAAACTGCAATTATACACAGCATGGTTGCATCATGAATGTTCGAACAAGAAAACCAGAAAAATATGTATAGGCTGGACACTAGCCTGTTATCACTTAGAGAAGACTTTGGTTTTTGTTTGCCATGCTAAGTACAATTACTATATATTTTAAACCAGTGAAATGCTTAACTAGGCAGTTGTAGATCTTTTTTTGTAAACATCTCTAATTAAAATGACGTGTCACTCACCATAGTTTTTCAGTAAAAACTTATAGTTCATGCTGTGTGATATACAAATCATTTATTGTTCATATACTTATTATGGAATGTAGAAAAGATAAAAACTACCATTAACACTCATATTAGTTTACATATTAAATATAAATCATGTAGAGAACATTATTTGTTCAGTGACTAGATATCATTAAATCACAATGAAAATATTTATATTGCCATCCAATTTTTCCCCATTTATATATGTACTTCCGTTTGCTCTGGAGAAAACTGCCAGGCTAATGACATTTAGAGTGATGACAGAATCATCTGTCAGCCTTCTCTGTAATTCTCTCCGGGCCCTGGCAGACAAATACATTTTCACATGCTATAAAAAATTAAGTACCAAAACAATATAAAAATAACTTTAAGGGTCTGATAAAATAGGCTAAAGCAAGGACATTGAAAGTTAATGCTTCCCTTTCTGCCTAAACTTGCCTTATTCAATTTCACAGATTTTATAAAATGTAATAATTCTTAAAAACCTACAGAGGGCAAAGAGAGACTAGTTCTTTTAAAGGAAGATATAAATAATGTTCTAAATGTAATTGTGAATCATCTAGATGACTCCAAATATATTTGTCTTATCATTTAGGATGGTTCCCGCTGAAGGTAACCAAAACCCAACACAAAGTGGCTTAAATTATAAGTAGAGCTGTGGCAAGTCCTGGTTCAGTCATAGCTTTGCTGTATTTAATGACTCTTTGTTTATGATCGTGTTACTAGTATTAATGGATTTAGTATTAATATAATGGCTTCAGCAGTTTGGTTCTCCCACTTATGTCCTGACAGAAAGCCCATTAGTTCCAGTGCTCCCAGCAAGAATGGCCACATAATTTTGTGTATGCCCAGTACTTAATCAGTGCCTGCCCAATAAAATACAACATACCTGTTCATTCAAATCAACCCTGTCCTTTCTTCCCAGCTGGGGATGTAGTCAATGTTTTCAGGTTGCACTGAGATACATGAGGAAGGAGGATTCTTAAACAAAAAGTTGAACACTATTCAAATAGTGCAAAAGGGAAATGAATCTTGGGCAATCAATTATGCTTATTGCAACTGCATAAAATTGAATGTCATTGCTTTATCTTCAGTACTCATTTATCTCCTGAAATTTTGTGATGACTCTGAATTTCTCTTCTTTTTTATTTATTTTGTCCACAAATTACTATCCATATCTATACTGTGCTTGTTAAATAGCAAATCTGACTTACCTTCTCAATGTTTTTCAGAATGCCCTCAACTTTAGCAAAAAGTGTAAGTTCCATGGAATGGGCATCCAAAGTTTTTCATGGTATTTCTTATGACTTACTCATTGTGCCTCCTGTTCCTTTCAACTATACTTCAGAATGAACATTGCAGGATTATAAACTATATGAGTTTTTATGCTTCTTTTGTTTCAATGCACTTGCATGCTTTTGCTATAATATCTGTGATCATTATTCCACCTTTCCCTGAACTTTTAGTTCTTCCCCAATAATCACAACTAGCTTAGAGGCCTCCTTGTTCAGGAAGGCTTCCTGAATGCCAAAGGCTACAGTGTTACCCAGACATCTATACACCTGTATAGTGTAGTTCATGGAATATTATTAGAAAAGGTCTATTAATGTGTTGTCATATGAGGAGATCTCTGGAAGAACCGGTTCATGACTGTGAACTCAGCTCCTGACACACAGGTGCACTTAATAAATATTTGCAAAATGAAACTACAGTACATATACTAATATACTAATTGTGGCCTCATGTGCCACATTGATCCTCATTTCCTATGTCCCAGTTTTACATGATTTATTTTATGTCTTTAAAATATACTATTTCTTTTCTTTTTTTCCCTTCCTTTCTCCTGGAATTCCCTTATCATCTTACCAAGTTGACTCCAATTAACTCTTAAGGTCCCAGCCTAGAGTGTCATTGTTTTCCAGGCAGCTGTTTATGCCTCACATGTCCATGTTACGTTAGCCTGTTACACATTCATAGAATAGCCTGTGGTATCTTTCTCTTATAATACCCAGATTGAATGCATAAGGATTTATTTTATTTCCTTCTTTTTAATGCTAAATCATATTTCATTGTATGTATAGGCCATAGTTTCTCTTCTGTTCATCTGTCTATAGATATTTAAGTTGCTTCCATATCTTGGCTATGATAAGTAATGCTGCTGAACATGGGAGTGTATGTATCTCTTCAAAATACTGATTTTACCTTTTTTGGATATATATCCCAAGGTGGGACTACTGGATCATATGGTAGTTATACTTTTAATTTTTGAGGAAACTACATGCTGTTTTACATAAGCTAAAGCCATTTGTATTCCCACCACCAGTTTAAAAGTGTTTGCATTTTTCCAAGCCTTGCCAGTGCATGTTACTTCTTATCTTTTTTAAAGCTTATTTTTTTAATAATTTCTACACTAAGCATTGCAAATATCCAGTAAGAGAATTATTGGTGTATTCCTGTTTTCTTGGGTTAATATGGATAGCAGTGAAGAAAGGATGATCTGATTGAGTGGGAGAGAACTGAAAAAAATTATAACTCTTACTGAGGTCATAGTAGTAAGCGTTAGGAAGAATTAGGAACTGTAAGATTTAGGAAGACAGAGAAAAAATGTGTATGGCCAGAATATTGAAAGTTATGATTTCAGAGATACAAATATAGAACTATAATAACCCATAGCCACAATATTACAAAGTATATATTATTTAAACAGTGAAAACACTAGTAATAGAGAAATCAGATAAAATACCACATAGATTTATTTTTATTAAAAATTTCACTATTTTTCAACGTTTATTTATTTTTGGGACAGAGAGAGACAGAGCATGAACGGGGGAGGGGCAGAGAGAGAGGGAGACACAGAATCGGAAACAGGCTCCAGGCTCCGAGCCATCAGCCCAGAGCCTGACGCGGGGCTCGAACTCACGGACCGCGAGATCGTGACCTGGCTGAAGTCGGACGCTTAACCGACTGCGCCACCCAGGCGCCCCAAAAATTTCACTATTTTTAAAATGTCATTTTTAATGTGAATATGAGTAAGTAGCTTCACATGTTTTACTCTATAAGAAATCAATCAAATCTTAAGTTGGTATTCTTAAAAGTAGATTTAACAGGCAAGTTGGTTCCATTAGATTCTGGAAACAAATAAATTGATATTATGTCAAATAATTTTGGCAAGTGCTGCATACCCTACCTCCCCCTTAGCTATTCACAAAGCTTAAAAAGACTGGAGGGTTTGATAAGTCCTGCAGTATAGCAATCTCTTTAGTTTTCAACATGTATATTACGAAAATGATTACAGGACCCCTCCTGCCAGACATTAGCAACTCTTACAATACTCTGAACCCTGTTTCTCAGAACACTCTTTGCAAATCATTGTTGTAAGCTAAACAACATACATATGTATGTATATATGTATGTATGTGTGCGTGTACACAGATACTTACATCTCAGAGAATTTACTGTGTCCAAGTAACAAGATTGAATTTCTATGTCTGGAAGCTATCCATGAATACAACATGTCCATTCAGTTAGTCAAAATGAGCTCCCCAGCCAGGATGGATGCTCTTTAGTCAAATTCCTGTAGGAATGAGTGGGAAGGTTCTTTCCTGCTCAGTTGGGTGGTCTGCTTCCGCAGTCAACCTCCGAGCCTGTGTCTTGTTGCTGGGCTGGAATGGGTTCCTTGATTCATCCTAATCTGTGAAATGCCAGTGTTATCCACAGTTTGAAATAGGTCTGGACTAAAAGGGTAAGACAAAAGCTTGCCATTTCAATTTGCCAGACGTTGCTGCAAGTACAATACTGAGCCTCTTATTAAAAACTAAGTGGTCTCTGCTCTGAATGAAAGGGCTAAATGTGATTGTAAGTATCGCTTCAAAAGAGCTGATTAATTTCCTAAAATAGGGGCAAACAGTGGCAAGGAATGTAACCTTGATCACCTACATCACATGGCCTGGCATGAGAACACTCAGATGATCTGTACCACTGTTTGTTTGTTTCTTTATTTGTTTGGTGTGGTTCCTGCATATGGGGAACAATCTTTTTCCATTGGAGAAAATAATTGCCCTGCCCATTTTCACCATACTTCTGTGCTGTGGTATGTTTCATGCAGGTAATTCCTTCTTTCCTTCTGCCTCTAGTTTATCCCTCCTCTTACAAAGATGTTGGTATTATCTGGCATTCATATAAAGAGGCTCTTCTTCAAGCCTCTCTGTCCCAGGTAGAGGGATTCCTTGGATAGGATGCACAGATTCAGCACCAAGCACCATCATTAATTACCATCCCTCCTGAATTGACCATTTGCCTGCCATTGGTAGAGTTACAGTGGTGGGCCCTTGCCCACTGCTGGTTTGTTGGTATTGGCCTCTGTCTGAACAGTCTGAGCCTCTGCCAAACTGGCTGCTGACATGGTGGTCACGCCTTGGTAGAGAGTGATGCCATCTGCATTAACTGGCTGATAGAAGATGGTCTGTCCTTCAACAGTCTGTGCTGCTTGCTGCTCCGAAACAGTGATCTGCTGCCGTGTTTGTTTCTGGCTGGCGCTGAAAGCTGCCTGCAGCTGCTGAATGATCATCTGCTGAGTAGGGTCCTGTTGGCCCTACACCTGCAACATTTGTCCTCTGTTTCTTCCCCAGTGCTGGATCTATCTCTACAGATCCAAGAAAATCTGCTATAAGTTCTGTGTCCCAGATACAGGTTCTCTTGTGATAATGTGACCTCGTCTACAAGGAACAGTTTAGGCAATGGCCAGTTGATGTGATTAACTGGCCAGTGATTAACACTGACTTATACCACTCATGGATGCCCCTGGACCTGCTACTGAATCTGACAATCTACTTTGTTGACATACATATTGCTATTTGCTGCATTCTGTTCCATGGTCCAATTAAGTCAGAATTCCATTCACAAAGAGCTTCACTCTGGAGGTCCCAGAAAACTGTGAAGAACACCGCAGAGTTCAAGGGAATTTGTGGCAAGACCCCTTTGCACGTGGAACCTACCTGGACCTAATGGTGAAGGAGAAAGGGACACATCTCCACTTGGCACTAGCATTCTGCAAGGGTCAAGACCCCTCAGTGTACCTGTTCTAGTGGTGACATCCCTGCATGGGACTGGCCACTGCAGGCCTTCCTTGGACTGGAATGCCCAGAGGCACTTACTCATGGGCTCTGGGCCAGGGCCACCAACCTCTCTGCATATCTGGTTAGGCTCAGCTCAACTCTAACGGTTATTTTTTTCAACATATATTTATAGGCACACCCTTCTGCACACTGGACTGTATTACTTTCTGATGGAGATACAAAGATATTTAAGCAAAGATTATTCATAAAAACCATCTATAACACAGGAGGAAAAGTGAGAAAAGCACAGAAAATTCCTATGAAAAGACAAACTATGAGATAAAAGAAAAGTAGAAAGAAAGTTTTAGGGATATTATCAGAGTAACAACCCTGCCTGGAAATCAGAAAACAGAGCACAGAAAGAGCGATATTTGAGCATGATTTTTAACATGGAAAAGATTTTGATCAAACAAGTGGGGAAAGTATGGAAAACAGATAGGGTGTCTTCTGAAAAGTAGGATAACAGTCCAATTTGGCCACAACACAAGATACATATAAAGAGATTGAACTGAATTGTTGCTGTGTTCTCCCTCAAGATTTGCTTTTTTCTTTCTACTTCTCTGTTGCTCTTTTTGTCTACTGTGGGCTTCTCATTGCAACCCCTCAAGTCAGCGCTTCCTAGGTATCTGGCCTGTCACACTCATCCTTAGAGCTGACATCCACAGCCATGGCTTCATGAAAACCAGAAAGGCTGAGATGTCCATCCTAAACCAGTCTCCTAAACTCAGACCATTTCACCAAATTCCTCCTAGATTTCTCCCAATGAATGCCCCACAATAACCCTAAAAACATTATGTCGATCATTTCCTCACAAATCTACGTTGCCCTGAGTCCCCTAACTTAATCTATAGCAATAAAATGCTTGAGAAAAACAATAAGGAGGAATCCTTAGGCAACAATAATAATCATATGATGTCACATCTCTAGACAATTTAGAATATCCCTCAGAAATCTTCCACCCAGAGGAAATGAGAGAGAATGACAGCAATCTACTCTAAAGATGGTTATACTGGCAATGGAATTTCCCTGAAATGTGCTTCTGTGAAGTGGAAGAAAAGAGCAGAATAGATTTTCAACTTTAAGGGGAGGCATGCAACACTAGCTGCATAATTTGCAGTGCTCAGTGAAAGATGAACAGTGGGCTCCTTTATTTAAAAATTATTAGGAATTATCAAGTCAGCAACAGTAGAGCATTGAACTGAGTGTCAGTCCCTTCCAAGTGCCAGCCCCGGGCGACTGCACAGCCCACACACCCTGAAGGCATCCGTGTGTGCAAGCCCTATAACCTGCCAGAATTGGTGAGTTATAAAGTACTTGGGGTTCACAGTAAAGGACAATAAGGTTATATTAAAGATAGGAAAGCATTCATAGAAAAATTTTAAAGAAATGTAAAAGAAAAAAGTGAGCTGTACATGAGAAAAAAACGTGACATCTAAATGTCCACTATTCTGTGCATCCTCTATTCAGTTCTACCATGTAATTGCCACAGGGACGGTGTGAAATACTTTGTAAATATTCACACCAATTAAGGGCTTGTACTTTTACTTTATTAACTCACACCATCCTGCATTCATATCTTTCCTCACAAATATGTTTGACATTTATTCATGTATTTTGTGATCGAGAACTCTCATTGTGCCCGTCAGTATTTGTCTTAAGCTGCACGTGCTTATTTTAAAGAAAATATTCATGAGGCTCCTATAAAGCCTTGGTTTCAATTCTGACATCTTATCTGCAACTTCCTTCATGATAACCTCAGAAAAAAAAGCTTATTATTTCTGTTCATATTCTATTCTGCTCTTATTTAATTCCTACCATTATCCCTCAGTGGTACAAAGTCTTCCATTATTGATCACGCTATCTTTCAAGAAGTAGTGAAAGAATCTTCTGTTGTTTTATTCACTTTCAGTGCTGCACATCTTCATAGCGTCAACTGTGCTTTTTCAGTCAATGCATTTTGCCCTTTCGGTTTTACTTCATTATTTACTCTTTTCAGTGTATGAAATATTTTCCCAGATTTAAGCAAATTAAGCATCGATGCAAAATGTATGTCTAGTAAGACATCTATAAAAGAATTCTGGGAATATCTGGGATACATTTGTGTATCATTG
Organism: Lynx rufus; assembly: GCF_022079265.1. NCBI lineage: Eukaryota > Metazoa > Chordata > Mammalia > Carnivora > Felidae > Lynx > Lynx rufus. The sequence continues at coordinate 39,791,565 of NW_025814823.1, forward strand.
TTGACATATATGCCCTCACTGGTCCAGTTTTGATCCCTCATCATTGGAACCTGTCAATCACTGTAAATTGTATGTGGGTTTTATAATGTGAGGATATTTCCCAGAGGCTAAAACAACTGACAGTGTTGGGCAAATGGAAAAAACAAACTAATAAAGAAAGAAAGAAAGAAATTCAACAAAAGGCATGACAGAATGTGCCATTCTGTGTATTTTTACAATTTGGATTTTCAATGCTCTGCCATACAGGAAGATGAAAAATTCTACTACTAAAATTCTTATGGTGAAATGGTTTTTAAGTTTATCTTGTTTTTAGAAAATAAATACGGTAAATTAAATATCCTGAATGATACCAGGGAGAGAAAGCATAATGCCATGCATTTTGTATGGTTGTTAGGTTATTATGTTTTTAATAAATGGTGCATATAATTCTTTTGATACATAATTTTAATGGCATGTGTAGCCAATAAATGTTTTTGTAATTCTAACTTCTTTTGCATTGTTTGCTATTCTGGTCATGTGCTACTTTCTTTTCCAATATTATTATATTCAGTATCTCTTTTCTGTTTCATTTCATAATTATGAATGAGAAAAAGCTTATTAGAGAACATCTTTCTAAAATTAAAAAAAACCCACAAATTAGAAAATATCCATATATACTTTTAATTTTTCATTAATTCTCATTAAGCAACTAGTGTCCATTATTCTATCATGAATCCTGTAATGGGAGTGTTTAGTTCTAAATCATGTGCACAGTAACACAGAGTTTCCAATATTTTATCAGCTCACCACATGAGTTCCAAATTCATATTTTGCTGTAGGATCTGAGAAATAAACCTGTAGAATTTTGTAGAAACTGTATAAGGACAATCTAAATTATAAAACATAATTTTACATTATAATATTGGATGTATTTGGATGTATTATGGTGTTAGTGTTTTTGCTTCTTTTTACTTAATGAGTGATGAGTGTGCAATAGCCTCTAAGTCTTATTTATTTAATCTTCCGTGAATCGTATCTCATTCAAAAATGACCAAGGTCAGGGGCGGCTCAGTTGGTTAAGCGCCCAACTCCTGATTTCAGCTCAGGTCATGATCTCCCATTTCATGGGATCGAGCCTCACACTGGGCTCGTACTGACAGCATGGGGCCTGCTTGGGATTCTCTATTTCCTTTCTCTTTGCTACTCTTCCGCTTATACTCTCTCTATTTCTCTCTCTCTCTCTCTCTCTCTCTCTCTCTCAATATATTTAAATAAACTTACAAACGACCAAGATCAGAAATATGATGTGTCACATTCCTTGCATAATCAAAATTTTACCACAGGAGCTTGTTTTCTAAGTTCTAGTTTCCTCTCCTCTCAGACATTTGAGTTGTGTGTTTATGTTGGTGTTTGAGAGCGTTTGCGTTAGGTATGGTGTAGGTATCTCAGTGAAGAACAGCCTTAACTTATAATTATTCAAGAATACAATCTCAGAAGATAATTCACTGAAAAGTGAAAAAATTATCACATTTCTATTATATTGCTATGATATGTCACATGATGATAACGTCTTAGTTGACAAAATAAAAATTTTAAAAAAATGTAAGAAAGTTCAAGAACAGAATGGCGATCTTACCCAGAGATGAAGGTACATACTTACAAAAAGGAAGATAAATACTAAGAGAAAGTTCCAACTGTAAGGTTTACAATGTGATTACAGGCATGGTCAACATTAACTAAATTCATTATGCCAGTAGGGTATTGTGGCTTAGAGAAATGTATTTTATGAGTATACTATTAAATTATACTTACTGGGGCTACATTAATTAAAGTCAAATGCAATGAATTATGGAGTATCTTCTATGCTAAAGCAGGGTATGTTATAAATCAATTTACCATTTGCTTATATCATGATATCCAAATTACTGCATACTTTGGAGATGGCTATTGAACTCAAGAGAACAAGTCTACGAGGATATGCATCAAATGAGACTGGACTGTAGGTCAGGCCTTTTCAATTCTGGAATGCACATTAATACTAGACACAGTATTGCCCATAAATCTGAAGAGGTACAAGGGAATTTTAGAATAAAAAATCAAAGTCTGTATTGTCCCTTTCACTGCTAATGTCCACTAATTCTGTGAAGTTCAACCTCTTGATAATTGGTATGCTTTGTTGTGAATTATTCATCAACAACATGGAATTGTCTAGGCTTGCGCAAATAATTTTGGCTAATAGATGTGTTTATAGAATTTTACGCATTGCAAATAGAGAATACACTTGGTATATTAAAAAGAAACCATGTACTAGAGAAAAGAAAATATCATATTCAAAAGAAGCATCATTAGACCATGTTTACCATATTTTCTAATCATAATGCAATAAAATTAAAAATCAATGAGAAAATGTTATAAATCCTCATATCTTGTAACTAACCAACTACAAAGTGAAAGCTGGGTTAAAGAGAAAATAAGGAAATTTGAAAAAAACTTAGTACATAATACCTATGGAATCCTCACATGCCAAAATATATGAGCCAAAACTGAGCAAGCACTTGCAAGAAAATTTGTAGCTAAAAATGCAATTCAAAAGTAAAATGTTTCTACTATACAGCCACTAGAATGGAAAAAAGTAAGAAGACAGATAATCACAATTATCAGTAAGAATGTGAATCAATAAATATTCATATATTGCTGGTGGCAGAGTAAATTAGTACAATCAATTGGGAAAATTTTATACCTTGATGGTATCTTTTAAAATTGAACATTTGAAGTGTGCCTGGGTGGTTTAGTTGGTTAAGTATCTGACTCTTGATTTCGGCTCAGGTCATGGTCTTGCAGTTCACGGGTTCAAGCCCTGCATCGGGCTCTGCGCTGGCAGTGCAAAGCCTGCTTGGGATTTTCTCTCTCTCCCTCTCTCTCTGCCCCTCCCCTGTTCTTGCATGCAGTATCTCTCTATCTTTCTCAAAAATAAATGAATAAACTTTAAAAAAATGAAGTTGAATACTGGGATATCTTTTGACCTAGATTTACACTCCTAAGTACATGCTTAATAGAAACATTTACAACATTTATTAACCTTAAGACATGTACCAGAATGTTCATGACAGCACTACTTTAATTGGCCCCAAACTTGAAGCTACCCAGATGCCCAACAATATTAGAATGGAAATTACATTATGGCATATCCATATAATGTAATACTTGCCAACAACAGAAATGAATAATTTGGACTACACGCAATATGAATAGATCTCATAAGCACTATGTTGAGTGAGAGAAGCAAGTCATAATATACACTATTTGGAAGAAATACTGTAGAATCCTATACAGAATGCTGTTTTAGAAGAGGGTAGAAACAAAGGAACTATGAGAGGGCTTTTGAGAGGTTATGATTGATCGAGGCTGCTAGTTTCACAATGAAGTCAGTTTATCAAAATTATGCTAGCTACACTCTTATATGCACTCTTTAGTAGTTTGTATTATACTTCAATAAACAGTTTTAAAAGATGAATAAATGTTAAAAATACATAAATGCTCAATTCAAGACTTCAAAACGAATAAGGAAACAAATCCAACATATGAAGAATAAAGAAAGTTGGTTTTGAAAAAGAGTCAAGAGCAATGAATGAGCGCAAATTACAAAGCCTGATTCAGGCTTGAGGATGGGTGAGAACAATGATTTGGATTCAATGAAGGTTAGTAGCAGCTTCGTTTCTTATAGAATCATCCACAACTAGTTCAAATTCAAATCCAATTTATGGTCACAGATACATGTGATTACATTTTCCTCCCTTCAAACAGAAGAACAAACCAGAGAGAAAGAACTCCCAGAGGAAAGGAATCTTATATATATATGCATTGTGTGTGTGTGTGTGTGTGTGTGTGTGTGTGTGTATACACAATACATAGTTATAATAATATAGTATAATATATAATATACTTTTCCATCTGATCTACTATCAGTTTCCTTAATTCAGGAGACATCATAAGAGCTGGTGACTCTACTGACTTTCCTGTCATCCTTAATAATTCTCCATCTCAAGAGGCAGTAGCCCTACTCCCATATTAAAACTAACTCCTGGACACTTGCATATTCTATAGAATGTAGAATGGCTTGATAATTGGGGGCGGTCTTCATGTTCAGCTATTAGCAGACAGGTAAGTTCTGGTACAGGGTTTGCTAGAGTATCTGGGCCCCAGGAATAGATTAATGTGTGCCATTCTGAGAAGTGACCTAGATACACTCCCTCTTTTTCATTTCCTGCAATTACCATATGCTCTTATTGCATTTGGCAGGTTGAAACCTCCCTTCTCAAATCCAGTGCTCTGCTTGTGCTTAAGTAGATAATAAGATTATAAAGCACATGATCAAAGGCAGACACAGAAGACCCAGGTAGGTAGAGGCAACCAAGCCATAGGGTTCCCATGCAGGTGCCCCCAGTTATAGTACAGATGAAGAGTCTCCTAACCCACACGAGTTGTATGGCAGCATCTGTCAGGCAGCACCTGACACTGGATGCTGCAGGGAGCCTTGACTCAGCTGGATGCAAGATTAAGGAATGATCTCACCTGGGAAAATTTACCAGTAGAGGTTAGCCCATGTCCAGTGTCCCAATCCTCATCCCTAATTCTGAACCCTCACTTGGGTTAGAGGTTAAAAAGTGTCCTCCCAAACTTTCTTTGAATTTTAGGCTGTACTCAAGCAGCGATCCTAGAGGCCTGACTGCCTTTTGCCAGAGGCCCTTTCCTAGACTTTTAGGTGTTCCTTTTTGTCCCTTTTTTGCCTTAAAACAAAATAAGAAGAGGATGCAGATCATATTTATTTTGGTCTTTCCCCTTTCTCACTTATAACCTCTAGGCTATTTTAGCAATCCTGCCACAGCTACTCCAAAGTGCAGACAGTATATCTACAAAATATTTGTCATGGTTTTGTGTGTATGTGTGTGCATGTGCACATGCATGTACATGCATGTAAGTTGGTGAGTAGATGGGGGAAAAAAGAGTTGTCTGCTACTGGAAAAGTTGATAAGTAAAATGTGGAGAAGGCATAGTGGATAATACACGTAAGAGTCAGCATAAGCAGTCTAGGAGAACAGTAATACACTTCACCCTGACACCTTAACCTTTCCTCAAAGAAGATGACAAACTTTTTAGTTTTATCAGGCAGCATAAAATAGAGAGTTGCTTGGGGTGCCTGGGTGGCTCAATTTGTTGAGCATCCGACTTCAGCTCAGGTCATGATTTCACAGTCTGTGGGTTCGAGCCCTGCATTGGGCTCTGTGCTGATGGCTCAGAGCCTGGAGCCTGCGTCAGATTCTGTGTCCCTCTCTCGCTCTGCTCCTCCCCTGCTTATGCTGTCTCTCTCTCTCTCTCTCAAGAATAAATAAAACATTTAAAAAAATTTTAAATAGAGAGTTGCTTCTTTGAACTTGATTGTCCTTATTTAGACAAGGAGAACTGTCATGTCTCCTGCTCTATGTATGTTTCTTCATGAATACATACAAGTATCATAGGGTTTGTTTTTTTTTTTTAATTAAAATAGAGTGTATTGTTGGTCTGTGTCTCCACATTTGACTGGCAACCCACTCTGATCACCTGACAAAGGCTAACACAACTTTCTACTTTGTAACTTATCTAATCTAAAATTTGGGTGGTTCACCAAACTTAAAAAAAAATTAAGCAGCTGCCTTAAAAAATATTATGTTTATTCTAATTAGCCTGGCTTATGAAATGTATATCACTCACCGAACTATAAGCTAAACTAGTATAATGACTTACTTTGCCACATTCACAAATTTACCTCTGGAATACAGTGCATTACTGGTTTCAATGTATTTTTAAAATAATGAATGCCTTTTACATTCTGGTCTAGTTCTATATCCCAGCTCTTCCTATGTATTATCATTCACATATGACTTAATAATCATGTGTGGAACTTCATACCTGTCACTTACTTTTCTTTTATTAAAGTGTTTTCCAAAGCTATAAATTAAGAAGCTTTTTAAATTTAGAACTGTGGCAGAAATTACCTCAGGTTCCTTTCTACACTGGATACAGAGGAATACTATGCTGCCCTGTTCCCTAATGTTAGCATGTTTATATGACACTTTGGCCAATAAATAGTGAGTGGACATGACATATACCACCCGAGTGGAAATATTTAATTGCTAGTGATTGAATCTTCCATTCACTCTTTCTCTGTGGCACAGAACTAGAAAGTTGTGTATTCTGGACATATGTCTACAGAGGGTGGGGTCTCTTTCAGCCTGATTTACTGAGTTTCCTCTTAAAGGAGAGTTTCTCCAGTGACCACTTAGATTTATAGAATTTACCTAAGTGTTAAAGTCACTGAGATCTGGGGCGCCTGGGTGGCTCAGTCGGTTGAGCGGCCGACTTCGGCTCAGGTCAGGATCTCACAGTCCGTGAGTTCGAGCCCCACGTCGGGCTCTGTGCTGACCGCTCAGAGCCTGGAGCCTGTTTCAGATTCTGTGTCTCCCTCTCCCTCTGCCCCTCCCCTATTCATGCTCTGTCTCTCTCTGTCTCAAAAGTAAATAAACGTTAAAAAAAAATTAAAAAAAAAAAGTCACTGAGATCAGAGAATTGTTTGTTGTCACAGCATAACATAGTCTGTTCTGACCAAAATAGAACTGTTTTTCACTTTATTATGTTTTATTATGCTGTCTTTTTCACCCTGCAGGAATGAGTAGTATCTCCCATGAAGCTAAAAGGGCCTGTACATTCATTTGCAGAGAAGGAGCTAGCTAGTGGGATGGGCCATTCTTGCTTGTAAAAGACCCACAAGTGAAAGAATAGGTGGAGAAAGAAGGCAGAGGCCCTGGGTCACAAAACATTCCTTTTTTCATGGGTTCTACCTTTTCGAGCTTGTAGTAAGAGGCAAGAATTATAATTCACGTAGTATTCATCTCAATTGCTACTAGCCTATACCATTTATGAAAGCTGTAGTAGAGGGAGTTTCATTTTCTTTAGAAGAATAGCTTCACTTACTGGTATATTTAAACATGGTTGTGAAACAAATTATTTTAGTAAAATGTGGTTTAATTAGGCCAGTTGTGACCATGCCTGTGGAGGTAAGGTCGGGTAGCTACTAAAACCAGGACTCATTCAAGCATGAGGTTCCAATGAAGTCCTGTTTTGTTCCAACACATATCTTCCAGCATCTGAACTTGCTCAATATCTGCTCCAGAGACTCCGCTCTGTTTTTGCTTTCTTTGTTAGTGTGTAAGAATATCACACTGCACCCTCTATTCTTTATTATTCCTGAATTTTCATGTACTGAAGAACACATCATTCTGTATGCTGAATGAGTTATAACAAACTTTCACATACATACATATGTAAAAATTGGTTAAAAATAAATAAAATCACATATGCTTTGGTAGTAAAATATTAAGTCAATCAATTAACATAAAAATACAGTTGAACTTCTATTAGTGGGATGGCATAACAGATATTACTTTTTAATGATTTGTGCTAATAGTGATCATTCAGTACTTATAAAATAGTGACCTACAAACTTTATTGGTAAATAACCAACTTTGAGGGCAACAAGTATGAGAACCAGTGGGACTGATGTGAAGTTTTTATAAGTTGACAGCTCATCTTTCACACATTAACATTTATGCTGGATATTTGGAACTTGATATTTTTCATATCATTTCTGTTCATCACTTTATTCTCAATATGCCATTGATGGTGCATTCTGTCTTATATACATTTGTTGACACCAGAGATGGAAAGGTTGCAAATAACATAGCTGAGCAGAATAAGTGAGGATAGGATAGGTCAGAGTCACTCTGGCAAGAAATTGGATGTTACAATGGATCCAAATTTATTTTGGGAATATTTTATAAACCACTAGATCAAAAACACCATGAAGTTGAGGAAATGGTCTGTGAAATAAAAAGAGCCTATGATAAAGGAGAAGAGAACTGATGAAGGATTTTAATTACCTAGCACATAAAGGAAAAAATCTAAAAACTATGCTGTTCAGAACTACATAATACTGTCTCATAGTCAAGCATATTACTTCTATTACCTTTTTTTACTCAAATTAAGATAAAACTTTTGTATCATGTCATTTTATACATATATTTTTAAATTATCTGTCTAGTTTTGTATTACTAAAATTTGTGATTTCTATTTAGTCGGCATAGATATTCTATTTTTTTTTAATTTGGCTACTCAATGATGATGAAAAGTAGAAAGATGATTAATAATGATTATACATCCATAAAATCAATTTGTCACATTCACAAAGTTTTGCACTGAATATAATCCAAATTAAAGTTGGTTTTGCAGCTTTTCTCCTAGTTAAAAAATAATCCTTTGATTATGATTGAAAGGCAGATCTAAAACAGACCAGAAATCTGTTAATTGATTATTAGGAAATCAGATTGAAAATAAATTATATTAATATGTGTTGTTCAAAAAAAGAACCATGAGGACTCACCACATTTGTAGTAGAAAAATCACTAAAAGTCCACCTAGATATATTTTGGGATATCTATATTTGAGTATTGAAAGGAAAAACAAGGTAATGAAATGTCAAAAACCCAAAGCTGAATTTAAACAAAAGCACTCCACCTAAATGGCCAAATGAATTTGAACATAATATAACATTATCATAACTATGTCCTTTACCTCAATCTATTGCTTCCACTTTGTCTTCCGAGGAAAAACAAAAAAGAAAAGAGAAAAGAAAAGAAAAGAAAAGAAAAGAAAGGAAAGAAAAGAGTTAAGGAAAGTGTTTGCAACTAGCTGGAATTTCATCAGTCTAGATTCTAAGTGCTAATTGGCGTAACTCCCTAGGTAGGCACCTAATATTACATACCAAAATCTCTTATTATGAAGCTAGATTTTTTTTCCCCCTCAGGTCAGTGGAGTCTGATAGGTTTCTACAGGAGAATCCTAATCAGCATATAAGATGCATTATTTTCACTGATCACTGTTATTCTTCAATAGTAATTTAATGTATACTTAATAAATGCATCTTGTTTGTAAAGGAATAAAAGGCATTTTTAGTGTTTTAGGTTACAAAATAAATAGTTTGTAGGTGGATTCAAGCATGATGACTTCTTCAACTTCTACAAGCATGACAGCCCAGGCTCTAGAACATAGACTTATTTCACTTTACCATAAAATATTACAGAAGACTACAGTGTTCTTTTGTATTCATTCTTGGGTACTTGAACTTCAGTGTTACAAGATAGGAAATCTTGAAAACTTACTCCAGAAATGTCATTTTCTCTGATAAAATTTAGAATAGTACATTGATTAAAACTCAAGTTTCTGAAAGTTGCCAGCCTGAGTTCATAGCCCACTGCTGCCATTTGTTAGCTATGGTCTCTTGGGAAAGTTTCTTACTCTCTTGGTGTTTCGGTTTCCTCTTCTGGAAAATGAAGAAAATAATTAACCTACTTATCTTACAGAGTTATTGAAAGAGTTAAATTAAATAATAATATAAAATGCTTACAAGCATACCTGGTCTGTGGCAATTTCTGTATGAAAATGATATTTCATTATCTTTATGCTATTATTTTACTTTGAATATCAGAGATAAATAGTTCCATACAAGAATACATATTGTTTCAGTGACAAATTTGAAATGATCTTAGGGTTGGATGTCAACCACTATAATTGGTTGCCTCTTGGGTCCATAGACTTCGGTGTTCCTAAGTGTATAAATTCATTTCCAGGGACTTAGTAGGAAATCAGTATAACCCAGCCACTACTTTAACATTTCATGTTATTTTGGGCAGTCTAATGGGAAGTGTATAGAAAAGTTTTCCCTTTGATACAAAATTGAGTTAGATGTTTTTAAAAATAGAACTGTTCCCAACCTCTATACTAGATACTCGGTAATAATTTTTTTCTCTGTTTAATATACAGACTCTTTTATTTTTCCTTTGGAAAATTAACTTTGCTAGAAATAATGGTAATACTTAATTCACTGAAACAAACATCATGAAATAGTGGAGGATTTTTTCAAGCAGTTTCCTTTCTTGGAATCCAGATAAGCATATTAAAGCCAAACTGATTCTACGAAGTATAATGGTTATAAAGTCACATATAAGTTAAAGCAGAGACAAATAGTCATAGAATTTGGCAATATTATATTTTCTTCCTGGACATTCCCTACACCATGTGGGTTAAGAAATCCATATCAAGCTGTACTCAGAGTTTGTGGATTCTAGAGTATTCTTTGAAATCCTTTAATTGTAATAACTTCCAAAGTTGTCTCCTGTAACTCTCACCTCCCTGAGAACCAAGCTCTCTCATCTCATCCAAGTCTATATGGGAGGATGGGATTTGGAGGCAACCTAAAGAAACAAATTATTGCTGACAATATTATCTTTTTGTATTGAAGTGTTTCTGATCCAAACCCATCCTGTGAGCTCTTGGCACTATAAATTCTTCTTCATCCACAAGACGTAAAGCATCTGAATTGACTAGACATCTTAGGATCTATGACAAACCCCCAAATTACTAAATATGTATTTCAGATTTGTTGGGGAGTAGTTGTGAGAGAGACTTAAATGAGCCATCAGTTTCAAGTCCCGATTTGCTAACAGAGGAAAAATATACATGTAAAGCAAACCTACTTTAAGTCATTACAGTAATTTTTGTCTCAATATTGTGATCTTCTTTGAGTTAACATTATGGCAAAAGCACATTATTTCTGCAAGTTCAGATAATATGCTAGATATAGCCTACTTATATATTTTCCTATATATATATATGAGATCTATTTCTTAGTTAGCCACAAGTGCCTAGATTATTCTATTGAATATTACATGCAAGAATTACAAAAATATCAACACGTAACAGAAAAACATTTATGATCCTCAGTCACCGGTTTAATTGGTTATGTCACTGCAGACTAAGGCAATCATAAATATGCTTCTTTTTTGAGGTGTAGCATACAGTACTAAGAGTAAGGGAACAAACAGTTTGGATCTGTTGTTTTAAGCTGTTGTTTAAGAAGTCATGGAGTTATGAGGCTCTTAAATTAGCAAAAAAATAAAAAAATGTATTTATAATTTAGAAAATAATTGCACATAATTAAGTATAGAAAATTGCATCAGAGAATAGAGGTAATTACTTAGATTCTTCAGTGTAAACCCCAAAGGTAATTTTCATCTGGCTTGTAAAAATATTTGAGGCAATATTTTATTTCTCAAAAATAATACCTTTATTTTCACATTTCACTTAAACATTATTAAAATACTTATAAACATATAACCATATCTTTCACAAATTACCCCTTTTTATATACTATTAGGTCCAATTATTTACAGTTAAGTAACTGTAAACTCAGTCAAATTATTTACAGTTATAAGTAACTCAAAAATTTTAAGGAATATTTTGAGAAATGAGGTAATATTTTGGATATAAAATTAACTTTTTGTGATTTGAAAATCTCTCCTGTTAAAACAATTATAATCTCTTCTAGATTTGTTTCAAAATGCTTTATTTAGTACTTAAATTGTATGTCAAATGTTTAATTATTATCATAATAAATAACAGAGGGAAACAAACAAAATCCAGGTGCAAAAAGATCTACATTTTTATTGCCTTAATGGCACTGTCTTCTTAATGTTTATTTATTTTTGACAGAGTGAGAGAGAGAGAGAGAGAGAGAGCATGAGTGAGGGAGGGGCAGAGAGAGAGACACAGAATCTGAAGCAGGCTCCAGGCTCCAAGATGTCAGCACAGAGCCTGACGTGGGGCTCAAACTCACAGACCACAAGATCATGACCTGAGCCGAAGTCAGACACTTAACCGACTGAGCCATCCAGGTGCCCCATTAATAGCACCATCTTCTTAGGAAGGAGAAATAAGTATTCAAGTGTACTGATTATTTTCTTAACAGGATAAACAATCTGCATTAAGAGTGTGTCTTCACAAATAACAGAAGACAAAACTATAGTGGAATATTCATACATTTTCTAGGTGCTAATAATCCAATTTTTTACTCTTTTTGAGAAAACTGCAGTTCTTGCCATAAGCATGACCTTAGTTTCCTTTACTTGATTGAATTATGATTTTGACTAAGTTTTACAAGAGACATAGAGAAAGAAAAAATAAGTTAGACCAGATAAAATATTGGGATAGGAAAAACTACCTAACTCCAAAAGGCAACTTTTTTCATGATTTTGTAATCTTAAAATGTAATTGAAGTAATACGTACATATTTCCCTGGGAATTATTTTATATTCATAGCTATCTTATGCCTGAAGTTATTTCCTCTTTTTAATGTGAACAAAGAATTTGATCCTTAGCAAACATCTCATGAGGACACGAGCTCAAATATTTCATTTAAATATGATTTTTTAATTTAAACACATTAAGATAACTGAGAAAAATATTGAAAAATCAGAAAATGAATTTAAAGATAATAAAGTTCTTTATTATCATCTCCACTGTTCTGTCATAGTAGAATTTAACTTCTTAATGAGACCATTATAGACAATGAATTATTTGTGTTCGTTAAGTAATTAGAGACCTTAGCTACTCTAGCATTAAATCATTTTTTTTCTTCTTAAGAAGTTTAAATACCTGTTAATACCTATTATTTAACTGAACAAAATTTGGTTTATTGAAGTCAACTAAATATTTCGGGAAACATCACAAGACAAGACGAAGACTAATTTTTTAAAAATTTTTTTTAACGTTTATTTATTTTTGAGACAAAGCATGAACAGGGGAGGGGCAGATAGAGAGGGAGACACAGAATCCGAAGCAGGCTCCAGGCTCTGAGCCATCAGCCCAGAGCCCAACGCGGGGCTCGAACTCAAAGACCGCGAGATTGTGACCTGAGTTGGAACTCGGACACTTAACTGACTGAGCCACCCAAGCACCCCAACAAAGACTAATTTTATTTTATTTTATTTTTTTTTTGTATTTCTAGAATAATTTTATTTTATATGTCTGCCTAAAAGTAGTTTCCAATATCTTTTTGGTAACTTAAAACCTTAGAGTTGTTAGACATTAAGTAATAGATGTTCGATAAATACCTAGATTATTTCTTTTTTTTTTTTCATATGAAGTTTATTGACAAATTGGTTTCCATACAACACCCAGTGCTCATCCCAAAAGGTGCCCTCCTCAATACCCATCACCCACCCGCCCCTCCCTCCCACCCCCCATCAACCCTCAGTTTGTTCTCAGTTTTTAACAGTCTCTTATGCTTTGGCTCTCTCCCACTCTAACGTCCTTTTTTTTTTTTTTTTTTTTCCTTCCCCTCCCCCATGGGTTCCTGTTAAGTTTCTCAGGATCCACATAAGAGTGAAACCATATGGTATCTGTCTTTCTCTGTATGGCTTATTTCACTTAGCATCACACTCTCCAGTTCCATCCACGTTGCTACAAAAGGCCATATTTCATTTTTTCTCATTGCCACGTAGTATTCCATTGTGTATATAAACCACAATTTCTTTATCCATTCATCAGTTGATGGACATTTAGGCTCTTTCCATAATTTGGCTATTGTTGAGAGTGCTGCTATGAACATTGGGGTACAAGTGCCCCTATGCATCAGTACTCCTGTATCCCTTGGGTAGATTCCTAGCAGTGCTATTGCTGGGTCATAGGGTAGGTCTATTTTTAATTTTCTGAGGAACCTCCACACTGCTTTCCAGAGCGGCTGCACCAATTTGCATTCCCACCAACAGTGCAAGAGGGTTCCCGTTTCTCCACATCCTCTCCAGCATCTATAGTCTCCTGATTTGTTCATTTTGGCCACTCTGACTGGCGTGAGGTGATATCTGAGTGTGGTTTTGATTTGTATTTCCCCGATAAGGAGCGACGCTGAACATCTTTTCATGTGCCTGTTGGCCATCTGGATGTCTTCTTTAGAGAAGTGTCTATTCATGTTTTCTGCCCATTTCTTCACTGGGTTATTTGTTTTTCGTGTGTGGAGTTTGGTGAGCTCTTTATAGATTTTAGATACTAGCCCTTTGTCCGATATGTCATTTGCAAATATCTTTTCCCATTCCGTTGGTTGCCTTTTAGTTTTGTTGGTTGTTTCCTTGGCTGTGCAGAAGCTTTTTATCTTCATAAGGTCCCAGTAATTCACTTTTGCTTTTAATTCCCTTGCCTTTGGGGATGTGTCGAGTAAGAGATTGCTACGGCTGAGGTCAGAGAGGTCTTTTCCTGCTTTCTCCTCTAAGGTTCTGATGGTTTCCTGTCTCACATTTAGGTCCTTTATCCATTTTGAGTTTATTTTTGTAAATGGTGTGAGAAAGTGGTCTAGTTTCAACCTTCTGCATGTTGCTGTCCAGTTCTCCCAGCACCATTTGTTAAAGAGGCTGTCTTTTTTCCATTGGATGTTCTTTCCTGCTTTGTCAAAGATGAGTTGGCCATACGTTTGTGGGTCTAGTTCTGGGGTTTCTATTCTATTCCATTGGTCTGTGTGTCTGTTTTTGTGCCAATACCATGCTGTCTTGATGATGACAGCTTTGTAGTAGAGGCTGAAGTCTGGGATTGTGATGCCTCCTGCTTTGGTCTTCTTCTTCAAAATTCCTTTGGCTATTCGGGGCCTTTTGTGGTTCCATATGAATTTTAGGATTGCTTGTTCTAGTTTCGAGAAGATTGCTGGTGCAATTTTGATTGGGATTGCATTGAATGTGTAGATAGCTTTGGGTAGTATTGACATTTTGACAATATTTATTTTTCCAATCCATGAGCAGGGAATGTCTTTCCATTTCTTTAAATCTTCTTCAATTGCCTTCATAAGCTTTCTATAGTTTTCAGCATACAGATCCTTTACATCTTTGGTTAGATTTATTCCTAGGTATTTTATGCTTCTTGGTGCAATTGTGAATGGGATCAGTTTCTTTATTTGTCTTTCTGTTGCTTCATTGTTAGTGTATAAGAATGCAACTGATTTCTGTACATTGATTTTGTATCCTGCAACTTTGCTGAATTCATGTATCAGTTCTAGCAGACTTTTGGTGGAGTCTATCGGATTTTCCATGTATAATATCATGTCATCTGCAAAAAGCGAAAGCTTGACTTCATCTTTGCCAATTTTGATGCCTTTGATTTCCTTTTGTTGTCTGATTGCTGATGCTAGAACTTCCAGCACTATGTTAAACAACAACGGTGAGAGTGGGCATCCCTGTCGTGTTCCTGATCTCAGGGAAAAAGCTCTCAGTTTTTCCCCGTTGAGGATGATGTTAGCTGTGGGCTTTTCATAAATGGCTTTTATGATCTTTAAGTATGTTCCTTCTATCCCGACTTTCTCAAGGGTTTTTATTAAGAAAGGGTGCTGGATTTTGTCAAAGGCCTTTTCTGCATCGATTGACAGGATCATATGGTTCTTCTCTTTTTTTTTGTTAATGTGATGTGTCACGTTGATTGATTTGCGAATGTTGAACCAGCCCTGCATCCCAGGAATGAATCCCACTTGATCATGGTGAATAATTCTTTTTATATGCTGTTGAATTCGATTTGCTAGTATCTTATTGAGAATTTTGGCATCCATATTCATCAGGGATATTGGCCTGTAGTTCTCTTTTTTTACTGGGTCTCTGTCTGGTTTAGGAATCAAAGTAATACTGGCTTCATAGAATGAGTCTGGAAGTTTTCCTTCCCTTTCTATTTCTTGGAATAGCTTGAGAAGGATAGGTATTATCTCTGCTTTAAACGTCTGGTAGAACTCCCCTGGGAAGCCATCTGGTCCTGGACTCTTATTTGTTGGGAGATTTTTGATAACCGATTCAATTTCTTCGCTGGTTATGGGTCTGTTCAAGCTTTCTATTTCCTCCTGATTGAGTTTTGGAAGAGTGTGGGTGTTCAGGAATTTGTCCATTTCTTCCAGGTTGTCCAATTTGTTGGCATATAATTTTTCATAGTATTCCCTGATAATTGTATCTCTGAGGGATTGGTTGTAATAATTCCATTTTCATTCATGATTTTATCTATTTGGGTCATCTCCCTTTTCTTTTTGAGAAGCCTGGCTAGAGGTTTGTCAATTTTGTTTATTTTTTCAAAAAACCAACTCTTGGTTTCGTTGATCTGCTCTACAGTTTTTTTAGATTCTATATTGTTTATTTCTGCTCTGATCTTTATTATTTCTCTTCTTCTGCTGGGTTTAGGCTGCCTTTGCTGTTCTGCTTCTATTTCCTTTAGGTGTGCTGTTAGATTTTGTATTTGGGATTTTTCTTGTTTCTTGAGATAGGCCTGGATTGCAATGTATTTTCCTCTCAGGACTGCCTTCGCTGCGTCCCAAAGCGTTTGGATTGTTGTATTTTCATTTTCGTTTGTTTCCATATATTTTTTGATTTCTTGTCTAATTGCCTGGTTGACCCACTCATTCGTTAGTAGGGTGCTCTTTAACCTCCATGCTTTTGGAGGTTTTCCAGACTTTTTCCTGTGGTTGATTTCAAGCTTCATAGCATTGTGGTCTGAAAGTATGCATGGTATAATTTCAATTCTTGTAAACTTATGAAGGGCTGTTTTGTGACCCAGTATATGATCTATCTTGGAGAATGTTCCATGTGCACTCGAGAAGAAAGTATATTCTGTTGCTTTGGGATGCAGAGTTCTAAATATATCTGTCAAGTCCATCTGATCCAGTGTCTCATTCAGGGCCCTTGTTTCTTTATTGACCGTGTATCTAGATGATCTATCCATTTCTGTAAGTGGGGTGTTAAAGTCCCCTGCAATTACCACATTCTTATCAATAAGGTTGCTTCTGTTTATGAGTAATTGTTTTATATATTTGGGGGCTCCGGTATTCGGCGCATAGACATTTATAATTGTTAGCTCTTCCTGATGGATAGATCCTGTAACTATTATATAATGTCCTTCTTCATCTCTTGTTACAGCCTTTAATTTAAAGTCTAGTTTGTCTGATAGAAGTATGGCTACTCCAGCTTTCTTCTGGCTTCCAGTAGCATGATAAATAGTTCTCCATCCCCTCACTCTGAATCTAAAGGTGTCCTCAGGTCTAAAATGAGTCTCTTGTAGACAGCAAATAGATGGGTCTTGTTTTTTTATCCATTCTGATACCCTATGTCTTTTGGTTGGCGCATTTAATCCATTTACATTCAGTGTTATTATAGAAAGATACGGGTTTAGAGTCATTGTGATGTCTGCATGTTTTATGCTTGTAGTGATGTCTCTGGTACTTTGTCTCACAGGGTCCCCCTTAGGATCTCTTGTAGGGCTGGTTTAGTGGTGACAAATTCCTTCAGTTTTTGTTTGTTTGGGAAGACCTTTATCTCTCCTTCTATTCTAAATGACAGACTTGCTGGATAAAGGATTCTCGGCTGCATATTTTTGCTGTCTAGCACCCTGAAAATCTCGTGCCAATTCTTTCTGGCCTGCCAAGTTTCAAAAGAGAGATCAGTCACGAGTCTTATAGGTCTCCCTTTATATGTGAGGGCACGTTTACCCCTTGCTGCTTTCAGAATTTTCTCTTTATCCTTGTTTTGCCAGTTTCACTATGATATGTCGTGCAGAAGATCGATTCAAGTTACGTCTGAAGGGAGTTCTCTGTGCCTCTTGGATTTCAATGCCTTTTTCCTTCCCCAGTTCAGGGAAGTTCTCAGCTATTATTTCTTCAAGTACCCCTTCAGCACCTTTCCCTCTCTCTTCCTCCTCTGGGATACCAATTATGCGTATATTATTTCTTTTTAGTGTATCACTTAGTTCTCTAATTTTCCCCTCATACTCCTGGATTTTTTTATCTCTCTTTTTCTCAGCTTCCTCTTTTTCCATAACTTTATCTTCTAGTTCACCTATTCTCTCCTCTGCCTCTTCCATCCGAGCCGTGGTGGTTTGCATTTTGTTTTCCATTTCCTTTAAAGCGTTTTTCAGCTCCTCGTGACTGTTCCTTAGTCCCCTGATGTCTGTAGCAAGAGATTCTCTGCTGTCCTGTATGCTGTTTTCCAGCCCAGCGATTAATTTTATGACTATTATTCTAAATTCACTTTCTGTTATATTATTTAAATCCTTTTTGATCAGCTCATTAGCTGTTGTTATTTCCTGGAGATTCTTCTGAGGGGAATTCTTCCGCTTGGTCATTTTGGATAGTCCCTGGTGTGGTGAGGGCCTGCAGGGCACTTCCCCTGTGCTGTGGTGTATAACTGGAGTTGGTGGGCGGGGCCGCAGTCCGACCTGATGTCTGCCCCCAGCCCACCGCTGGGGCCACAGTCAGACTGGTGTGTGCCTTCTCTTCCCCTCTCCTAGGGGCGGGATTCACTGTGGGGTGGCGTGGCCCGTCTGGGTTACTTGCACACTGCCAGGCTTGTGATGCTGGGGATCTGGCGTATTAGCTGGGGTGGGAAGGCAAGGTGCACGGCGGCAGGGGGGGCAGGCTTAGCTCGCTTCTCCTTAGGTGATCCACTTCAGGAGGGGCCCTGTGGCAGCCGGAGGGAGTCAGATCGCTGCCGGAGGTTTGGCTCCGCAGAAGCACAGAGTTGGGTGTTCGCGCGGAGCGAGCAATTTCCCTGGCCGGAGCCGGTTCCCTTTGGGATTTTGGCTGGGGGATGGGCGGGGGAGATGGCGCTGGCTAGCGCCTTTGTTCCCCGCCAAACTGAGCTCTGTCGTCCGGGGGCTCCGCAGCTCACCCTCCCTTTGTCCTCCAGCCTTCCCGCTTTCCAAGCAGAGCTGTTAACTTATGACCTCCCAGACGCTAAGTCGCGCTTGCTGTCGGAACACAGTCCGTCAGGCCCCTCCGCTTTTGCAAGCCGGACTCGGGGGCTCTGCTTGGCCGGCGAGCCGCCCCTCCGCCCCGGCTCCCTCCCGCCAGTCCGTGGAGCGCGCACCGCCTCGCCGCCCTTCCTACCCTCTTCCGTGGGCCTCTCGTCTGCACTTGGGTCCGGTGACTCTGTTCTGCTAATCCTCTGGCGGTTTTCTGGGTTATTTAGGCAGGTGTAGGTGGAATCTAAGTGATCAGCAGGACGCGCGGTGAGCCCAGCGTCCTCCTACGCCGCCATCTTCCCAGAATCCCCCCACAAAGACTAATTTTAAGTGAAGGTCTTCTCTCTGATTCCAGTCCTTATTTTGAGCATTAAATAATAAAAGATATTTGAAGTACCTACCTAACTGTTGCCAATAAGAAGCTATTATTTTGTTATTAAAATTTTTTATTATGCATATTTCATCCATAGAATAAAGGTAAGTAACATATTTATTGTTCATCATAGGGAAACACTCACATACACACCATTCAAATTAAAAATGAAGATTGCACACCCTCTTGCTCTTTGACCACCAAGAAGAAACCACAATCCTGGATCTTATATAGACCATTCTCTTACTGTTTGCACACTTACACGCACATGAATCACAGCTATAGGGATTTCTAAGAGGAAAAAATGCTGCTTACTTTCAGCTGAATTTCTAAAATGGCTCTCATGCCATATGTATTTTTAGGGATTTACTTATTTACCTGAGTACTGTATTGTCAGGATTAACTCATTTCTTTTGAATGTCATGTAATGTTTAATCCTAAAGTATAGCAACCATGTAAGTAACACATTTATTTACCAGACTTTTTTTCCCTAAATATTTTATCTTTTTTATTAGTTTAATTTGCATACACTTACCATACTTAGTGTAAAGTTCTGCAAGTTTTGAAAAGCACTCACAGTTATGTGGCCAGCACCACAATCTAATTATAAAACAGTTCCATTACTCCAAATCTTCTCCCATGCCATGTGGTAGTCAACCTCTACTACCAGCCCCTGCAAAACTGACGTTTCCTGTTACTGTATTTTCCTTCTCCACAATGTCGTATCAATGGAGTCATATTGTAGATAGACTTGGGAATCTGAATATTTCCAAACAGAATGACACATTTGTGATTCATCCATGATTTTTCATGCTTAGTAAGTTTTTTTCTCTTTAATATATAGATATTCTATAGTGTGTTTATTGACTCACCAGATGAATGGCATTTGGATTGTTACTAGTTTTAAGTGATTATACATAAATCCACTATGAATATTCACTTGTTAGGTTTTATGTGAACATGTTTGCATGTCTTTGAGTACGTACCTAAAGGTGAGATTCCTAGAAGATATGGTTAAGTGTATGTTTAAAGCATACAAGAAATTGCCAAACTGTTTGCAAAATGACTGTACAATTTTGCATTGCCACCAGCTATTTTTAACAGTTGAATTTGTTTTGCAACCTACCCAACCTGGCCATATTGTGGGGATGTTTTTCTTGTTGTTGTTGTTTTATTTTGTTTTTCCCATATCAGTAGGTATAGATTGACTCATTATTGTGTTTTAAATGTGCATTTCCCTTTTGATTAACAAAATTGAGAATTTTTTTACACATTTCTCTATTTTTTAATTCATACCTGATGCATAGCAGGCATTCAAAAACATTCTGAAAAAGAAAACATTCTAACAATGTTTTGGAAAATCTTCTCGGCTTTCTCCACCGTAAGAAAAAAAGAGTTCAGTTCTCTATTCTCCATAAAAATTTAACTTTCTTTCATGGTTCTGTACTAAAACAATACCAAAAATAAAGCCAATAGTTAACTGTAATGAATGTTGTAATACTAAATCTTTCCCCAGGAAATATTCTAATGATGCTTTACTAGATATATTATTTAGCAATTTAAGTCCAGAAATGAATACATATGGAAGAAATGATTCATTCATAGATTAGAGAAAAATACTCCAAATAATCAAGAAATGGAAATGTCTCTAAAAACAAACCTGTAACTTAGCATACTTCTTTTTTTTTTCCTTAGGTACCTCTTGTGTTTTTCATTTTATTAGCCTTTTGTAACAAAACTTTCAACAAGACTATTTGGAATCTTGAAGGTTTTTGGAAGCTTCTGCATTCAAAGTAAAATAGACATCCTGCTCTGTTTAATTAATTTTGGAACCCTTACTTTCAAGTGTACCTCTTAAATAATTTTTTGGCTAATTGGGACATTTCTCATAATGGTCACTATAATTCTACATTATTTATTATTTTTTAACTTTTTAAAAAATATTCATTTTGAAGAGACAGAGAGGACAGAGCGTGAGCAGGGGAGAGGCAGAGAGAGGGGGAGACAATATCTGAAGCAGGCTCCAGGCTCTGAGCTGTTAGCACAGAGCCTGACCCAGGGCTCGAACTCACTGACTGTGAGAATCTGACCTGAGCCAAAGGCAGACGCTCAATCGACTGAGCAACCCAGACACCCCAAATTCTAGGTTATTTTTAATAATTTTTTTCATCTTGCTAGATGTCTGCCAACTTCTGGGACCATGGTTATTAGACAAAAAATAAGCAAGTGTACAGGAAGGTAGCCGACTTGCCTCTTTCGAATTTAAGGATCTCATTAGCTAAAACTTTGGATTTCTCAAAGCCCAATAAACACCTAAAAGGGATGTGCTGCAGATTGAGGGATTGTCCATGTTTTACAGTGTTCCACAGTGCAAAGAAGTTTTCTTGAGGTTGCTGGGTGACCCAGTATCGATATAACCTGTTCCATGACCAACTTATACTTATCAGGGGAGTATTCTTGAGGTGGTGAGTGCTCTAAAAGCTTTTAAATGTTCAACCCATGCCCACCATTTTTTGCAGCTTTTTGGCTTCCAAAGCCCACTAGCAATAGCTTTTATTACATAAAATAAGAAAGATTAACATTCACCTTAATATATTAGCAGTACTGTGTCCTGGCCATAAGAGGGCCCTGTACACACCACAACCAATTCCCAGAGAAACTCATATGAGGTTTACTACCTGGGTAATTGTGGCATGAAAGGCTAGGGGCTTGGCTCTGAGCAAAACCTTCCGCCAGCTTAGGAGGACCAGCTTAAAGGAAAGCCATTTGGACAGGGAACCCAAACACAAAACAGAGCAGAGCTCAGACAGAGAGGGGCTTACTCACATTCCCTGGAAGCTTCGAGAACGTGAATTCAAAGATTTGCAGGTACCACGCTTATGTTTCTCGTCTTCCTCCATATGCTGCTGGATGTCTGCTTCGGAATTTGTTGCTGCCACCAAATCTATTAAACAACAAAATTCAACCAAGTAAATTTGAAGATCTAATTGGCTTTATTAAATGATTCATGAATGGGATAGCAAGCCCCCATCTAGCAAGTAGACAGGCACTCCCCTTAGCATAGTTATTCAAAACCAACTGATTATGCCTGTTGAACTATGCTGGCATTGGAGATTCTGTAAATTGAAATTTGTTTGTTTGGGTCATGTCGCTATGGGAATTTCAGTTCCTAGCATTAATCACCATTTTGTAACCATAGCTACTTCTGATAATTTCAAGGTATTCGTGCTCTGGAACATAAAATAATGCCCGATAGATGAATTGCATTAGAATAATAGTTAAATGCTACAAGTTCTTCTAGTGCAGATTTGACCTACATTTAGCCCAGCAAAGCTAATCAGGCAGAGAAACTTAATCAGTGAATCTAATCAGCAAAAAACTAGGACTATGCTTACACACAGCAGACCCTTTTTACCAGAAAAATGAAGTCGTATTTTTTTAAGTGGCTACAGTTAAAAAATTGTTTTATCAATTTCTAATTTAGTATCAGTCCTGTCCTCTAGAGAGTTCAACATTCTCTGGATTAAATTCAGCTTTATGCATATGTTCAAAAAGCAAATACGTTGAGCTGCTTTGTCTTTGCATTAAGACATGCCAAGTATACACTATCAATCTGATAGGTTTAGAGAAAAAAAATATAATTGTAGAAATAAAGGACTATTTGAATTGATTTTCTCTTGAAATACATACCTCCTTGGCTGCAATGCATTGCATAAATTAATTGATGCAATTGAATCACAAAAGAACAGTTTTGCTTCATTTCCCCTCAATTTAATTTAGCTTTAGTAAAAAAAATAAAATAAAAAACTCTCTTGATAATGAATGATGAATGCTTTGAAAGTGTATAGATAGATCAGTATTTAACAGTGTAGAAAACTGATTGTTTTAAAATAAAAGAATACCAGAGTTTCACTCTTTATATTAGTAAGAAAATCATGTGTGCATGAGCATGCTTAAATGCAAAGATTGGCCACTCATTATAAATACAGGATTGTTATCTTTTCTTCCATATTTATCATGGTTACCAAAATTTGTATGCAGCCACAGTTCTTGTTAACTCGTAAGACAATGAATCCTAGATACTGAATGGGTCCAATGTAGAAAAGAAAAAAAAGATAATAGAGTAATATATGTAGCAATCCCTGAACCAGAACAGCTTTTCTTAGAATTGTATCACTTCATGTTGACTAGTGTTTAGTTCATTTTGCCACCTTATCTTCTAAGGGCAGTTCCTACATTACAAAATTGAGACTTAAAAATGGAGTTTTATTATCCACTGCACAGTTTGAAACATGTCTGGTAAAATAATTTATAGATTATTTATTGAAATCAGTGGTAATGCCTATTGGCTGTCAAAGTATATAAATGGAGAGAAGGTACTGAAAGCTTTTAAGCAGCAGAAATACAGTGAATACCTGGTCACCGAATTTCCGTAAACTGACACTTCATCAAGTACTCTTGGCTGTCAATATATGACAAAATCCTTCCTGCCAACTGATCTTTAAATCATAAATCTTCTGACACACTTTGTCAAAAGGGTTTATTTAGTATTTGGTTTGGAGCTATGTCCACAAACACTACATCCTTGGGACAAAAGTACCACATTATATATGATATACTAGTGTATGTCTCAGTAGAATCTTAATGAGAGATGATACTTTTCACCATTTTATAATTACATCAATTGCAGTTATTTACTTGCTTACACATAATACTAAGGGACAAATCTAGAAGTTGTTTCCTGGTACATCTGATTAAAAAAATCTGTAGCTTTTCTGCTATGCTACACTATCTCACGTTAGCCTATCTTCAAATATAATGATGGAAGAAGGAAAATTTTGCAAAACTTAAAGCGTGAGGTTGCCTATTATGTTGGTTAATATCACAAATCCTGGAGCCACAGTGCCTGGGTATATGAGGGTTCTTCAGAGAAACAGAACCAATCGGAGATCTATCTATCTATCTATCTATCTATCTATCTAAGGATTGGCTCACATGACTATGAAGGCTGAGAAGTACCACAATATACTATTTACAAGCTGGAGACCCAGGAAAGCTGGTAGTGTAGTTCCAGTCTGAGTCCCAAAGCCTGAGAACCAGGAGAACAAATAAAAGTAAATTACAATCTGTGTCTAAAGACCTGAGAACCAGGAGTGTTAAGTCCCAGTTCAAGGGCAGGAGAAGACTGATTTCTGAGCTAAGCAGTCAGGCAAAGAGATGGTTTTCCCTCCCTATACCACACCCAAGAAAAATGAAAACATGTCCACCCAAAAGGTGTGCATGAATTTTTACAGCAGCACTATTTATAATAACGAAAAGGTGGAAACCAATTCAATGTCCATCAATAAATGGATGAATAAACAAAAGTGGTATAGACACACAATATAATATTATTTAATCATAAAAAGGAATGAAATACTGAGATGTATTACAACATGATGGACCTTGAAAATATGCTAAGTGATAGAAACTAGCTACACACACAAAAAAAAAACACATATTATATGATTTCATTTATATGAATTATCCAGAATAGGCAAATCTACAGAGGAAAAAGCACAAAATAGTTCCTTAGGATGGAGGACAGGGAATGGAGGGATAAAGAGATGATAGTCAAAAGGTATGTGTTTTCTTTATGTGGTAATAAAAATGTTCTAAAATTGACTCAATGGTGATTGCATATATCTTTGAATATGATAAAGCCATTGCATTACGCACTTTCAGTGGGTGAATTGTATGATCTGTGAATTATGTCTCAATAAAACTGTTTAAAATATAAAATGACTTGACTGGCAGCAAAGCCAATACATTTACTAGCTGTTATTATTATCTGTTCTTTCTGAAATGAACCACTTGACACAAAACCATTAAATCCTATATTCAGTTGCCTTTAAATTAAAACCACATTCCAAGGGTTTTTATCTTTTGATTCTGCCTATTTGGTAGAATTTATAGAAAATCTTTTTCAGCAATCATATAATAAAAAAGCAAAAGCATGGGAATTCAGGATATGGAGGTAGCAGTTGTTTAATAACAAAATATGTATGGATTTGGTATTTGAATCATTTAATAATCATTTAGTATGTGTACCAACCCTTTCAGTCACATCAGTTAGAAGAGTTCCTAATAATATAATCCATACCCATTATAGGTTTAATGTTTATTCAAAAAGGCAGGTTTCTTTGGGGAATGAAAGTACGACTGCACATCTTAAAACTTTCCCTTGTATAGCAGAGAAGTACCTGTTTTTCCACTTACAGACTTTTCTCCTAGGGTGAGAGTTGTGCTAACTGAATGTACAATATTTGGATTTATTTATAAACTAACAACTGTGTGGGAAAGTTGACAATCAATTTTACCATAGACAAGTTGAAACAATTTTTTTTTCTCCCTCAGAGCAAAATAGATACTTCTTGAAACTACACAAAAGTGTTTAAAACCATTTGTTAAATTACCACTGAGTTTTAGCCAATCTATTTGGAAACAAATCACAGTAATTTCAGTATTTACAGGGAGATTGCTGGGTCACTGCATATCAGCATTTTTTAACTTGACTGTATTTATGTATAGATATGAGAAAAGGAATAAAAAGGAGAGGAAATAGAAAGCAAAGTGGCTATTATACCACCCCCGTTGCCCAACAATCACCATTCAAGTATTTGCTAGAAGGGCTATCATTGGGCTGGCTACAATTTATCACCATTTTCCTTGTCTTCCTTTCCATTTACTCTCTTATTTTCTGATCTATATACCCACAATTTAGATTCTTTAAAAGATACTACTACATTCCCTACCAATATATTTTTTTGTTTGCTACATTCATTTACATTTTGACAATTTGCTGTAAATAAAAGTTTCCATTTACTTCTTGTCAAGGTTTCTGTTCTCTCCCCATTTCCTTTCCTTTTCATGTTTCAGTTGCGGATAGCTGGACAATAACTGCAGTCATTGCAACCCACCCATGATTGAAATACTCTAAATCACCTATCTCTACCTCTGATTTTCCACTCTCACCAAATTTACAAACATTCTTTCACATGCTCAAGATTACACTGTCTTGTGTAATTTTCCTGCCCTTTCTTAGTTCATTGTGTTTCTATATATCTTTATTTTGATTTTTAATAATTTAAAAATTCTAACCACATTTAGAGATGGTTAATCTTCTTGGTCTTTCAATTATTTTAAAGTATTCCAAACAACTGTGTGACTAAATGCACATTTCTCTTCTTCAATACAAATGGTTTTGAATTTTGATGAAAGAATTCATGAAATTGAACTGGTTGAAAGGTAAATTTGACACAGCTAGGTTTATATCAATTTGAATTCCAGAAAAAGTGGAAAACGTTTTATTTTAACCAAATGATGTGCACAAGAACATTATGACTGTTATTCTACCCTTTAACTACCACACTGATTAAAATAGATGCTATACTTTCCTGATTTCTACTGTATCTTAATGAATTATAAGTTTGGACTACATTTGTATTTTGGAAAATCATGTTTTCTAAAGCCATAGAAGACTCAGCTTTTTAAAAAAAATGTATTTGGGGGCACCTGGGTGGCTCAGTCGGTTAAATGTCCGACTTCGTTTGGCTCAGGTCATGATTTCACGGTTCGTGGGTTCGAGCCCCGCATCGGGCTCTGTGCTGAATGCTTGCTCAGAGCCTGGAGCCTGCTTCAGATTCTGTGTCTCCTTCTCTCTCAGCCTCTCCTCCACTTGCACTCTGTCTCACTCTATCTTTCAAAAATAAATAAATGTAAAAAAATAAAAAATAAAAAGGTATTAGTACTAAAGTATTAATGTTAAATTTTCTTTTAAAACTGATATCCATTCCTACCTCCACAAAGGAGTTTATTTATATCAAATAAAATACATCAATATGACTGAGTTATGAGAGAATTGGTAAAAACTATGAGAATTTTAGCACAGAACAAGATATTATACTGCAGTTCCATTCCCCCACCCCGAAGTTAATGTCAAAAATAATCAAGTGAGTATAATTAGGTATTCCAAAAAGATTAAAGGTATTTACATTTGTGAACCTTATTCATTGCATGTTACTATTTATTTGTAAAAATTTTAAAAATCATGATTTTTGGAGTTTTAAAATTTAAAAAATCCAGAAGTTTTTAATGACAGACCCTATAGTAATGAACATTCTTAGAGTGCAAATAGAACAGAAAATAAAGATGTTATCAAACTTATCAAACTTTATAGGCATTTCCAAAGGATTTAGAAGTCAAAGTGAAGTGACTCCCACCGTCTAAATAAGTAATTTGAACTTTAATAATAACTTCAATGAACTGAAACTCATCAAATGTGTTTAAACTCATGAGTTTGTAATGATATTGCAAGAAATAAAAACCAACTGGGCACCTTCTGAGATAACAAGAGACCAATTCATTATTTAGACAAGTTGATAAATCACAGAGAAGAAAAGTCAAAGAGTTTTCTCTCTTTTCCTATATCAGTTGTACCACTAAATAACAGAAAGATAACTGAATAATAGAAGAAGAGAACCACCCTCTTATAATATTGCTCAAACTAAAAGCAAAAACAATGTATTAATGAACTCAAGGACCTAAATGTGAGCATTGGTGACTGTTAAATATCACAACAAAGAAACACAACCATTATATACTGCCAGGTAAAAGAGCAAAATACTGCCAATAGTCTTGTCAGATAAATTAAGTCTGAACCTGATCAAGTCTCTGGATCCAGCTTCCAATTTTTCATGAAATATGGAGACCAAAGGAACATGTACTACTCCACCAATGAGTTGCTAAGTGTAGGTTCTAGACTGTGGACATACCAAAAATTAAATGACCCAGGCCTGTCAACAACTAAACTATCCCCTGCAAAGGTTAAGTCTGTGATGGTTTTTGGTCATGTTACAGAAAGTCCCGCTAAGCTTCAAATTCTGACAATTCCTCTTATATACTCAAAATCCTAACTGATACTTCAACAAAAAGCTTCCTGAAGAAAGCCAGAAGGCTCTACCTTGGCCATATTATATTCTCCCTCAATCTCAGGACTTCTTTCGTTCCAAAATGCATTACTGAAATCATGTTGTGATGTTACTACAATGTGGGGCAGGAGGTATAACCACATAGTTTTTAATGATCCAGTATTAATTTTCTTTACAAAATGACAAAATTAGGGGTGCCTGGGTGGCTCAGTCTGTTGAGCGTCCGACATGAGCTCAGGTCATGATTTCACAGCTCGTGGGTTCAAGCCCCATGTCAGGCTCTGTGCTGACAGCTCAGAGCCTGGAGCCTGATTTGGATTCTGTGTCTCCCTGTCTGTGTCTCCCATTTGTTCCCTGTCTGTCTCTCTCAAAATAAATAAGCATTAAAAAATTATTAATAAATGGCAAAGTTAGCATTTTAGGTTCAGCATGTTGGGCCAAAATGCTGGGAGGTTTTTCTTCTCTTTTTTAAGTTTGTTTATTTATTTTGAGAGAGAGAAAGCATGCGTTCAAACATGCACATATGCATAGAAGGGGCAGAGAGACAGGGAGAGAGAAAATCCCAAGCATTCAGTGTGGAGCCTGATGCAGGGCTTGATCTTATGAGCCATGAGATCCTGACCTGAGCCAAAATCAAGAGTCAGCTGCTTAACTGAGTGAGCCACCCAGGCAACCCTTCTATTTCACATTAGAAAATAGCATATTCCATAAGACAATAAGAAAAGAAATATTTTTTTTATAATTGCATTATTTATGGCTTAATGCAATTTTTTTTTTGGCCAGGGATCTCCAAATTACTCAAACTACTATGCTTCCTTACAATTCCTTTCTTATAGAATGACTTGGAATTGATTGAATGTACCCATTAGATCCCTCCAGTTGGGTTCCTGCCCCCTGGAATACCAAAAGTTTATACATGTGTGTTATACTTCTGTGCCAAGTTTATTCACCAACTAGACTGAAACTGGTATTTTGAAACAAGCTCCCAGCTTGGTACACCTGAAGTATCTGAAAATTCTTCAGCCTACCTCTGGCTAAGAATTGTTCTGTCTTGTGAGACTTTTGTCTAAAAAGTTGGGAATTTTATAGAGATTCTGACTCTAGACAGTTTCAAGAATCAAGCTAAGGCTATGTATGGGCAGGTTGAATGTTTAAGCAGTGATTTGGAGGGAGACATATCTACCCTTACATTTTTTCCAGTTTTATCAATATATAATTTATCTATAACATTGTATTACTCCAAGGCATAAAACATAATCATTTATATATGTACATATTGTGAAATCATTACCACAATTTTAGTTAACATCTACCTCCTTAAATACTTAGAATTTTTCCTGTGATAAGAATTTTTAAGATCCAGTCTTATGAGCTGCACCATTACCTTTTCAGTTGTACTGTTGTTTAGTCAGAAAATATCCCAATGAGTTATACTGTTAATAATGGTAATGATGATTACAATAAAGCTGAAGTCCTAAAAAAAAAAATTCACACACACACACTCATACTCACACACACACACACACACACACACACACACACACACACACCCCAAATCATATGAACTACTCAGGTAAGCTAGAAGTTTGAAGATGGCTATTCTCTGTGGTTCATAGTCCATTTTATCTGGGACTAAGTCCTGAGTAGGCATTTCACTGTGTACAGAGCTTAAAAGCCAGAGAAATTCAAGATAAGAGGTTTAGGGTCAGAGGATATATCTCCCTATTTCATTTGTGTTTTTTGCAAAAGCACTAGTTTAGAGATTGTGGGTCAAGATAAAGTTTAATAATTTTTACAGACAAAGAGTTATTGAAAACATCTTGCCTAGACATTGTGTATTTCTGTGTGGCTGTCTTGTTTTTTTCCAAGAGAAATGAGCAAAAACATGCAAATAGGACCCTTCTGATATCTAAGAAAGGCAAAGAGCTCTTTATAAGCCAGAAGTACTCTTTTTCATTTCATGTGCATTAAATTCTGACACTAATTCAAACTCATTCATATGATTTTCATCCCAACCAATAAAAGCCTTTTGTTGTTGTTTAAGTCAGAGCTCTCTGCTCCCCAAACCATGCAAAAATGGTTCTAATTTTTAAAACTTTGTATACATTTCACCCTTTTTATGGTAGATGTGTTTCCAATTAGATAACTTCATAGTACAAATGAAATATTTATATGACTGATTAATATCTAAAAGTCTTAAAAGGAGCCAGTCATATACACAAAAGGGCTACAATGAGAAGCAAGCTTGTAAATGCTAATTATGTTCTTTTTGAAGAGGAAAAGTGTTTCAAAAATTAGTATACACGTGTACCACAAAGAAACATAGGAAACCAGTAAGTTTGCCCATTGGTCAAATGTGAATACAAGGAACAATTTGCTGTATTTCAAACGAAATCAGGAATCAGCTGCCTCACTTTCAGGTAGGGATGGTCAGGTAGACATGAATAATCTTGAGACGTCCCTTGAAGAAAGAACTGATTTTCATTTGAGTGAAATTAAAAAAAAATTTTTTAATGTTTATTTATTTTTGAGGGACAGAGACAGAGACAGAGAGAAAGCAGGGGAGGGGCAGAGAGAGAGACACACACAGAATCTGAAGCAGGCTCCAGGGTCCAAGCTGTCAGCACAGAGACCAATGTGGGACTTGAACTCACAAACCGTGAGACCATGACCTAGGCCGAAGTTAGATGCCTAACCAAATGAGCCACAGTCGGTTAATTTTTAAAAAGTGATTCAAGTTCACAGAATGTGAAAACAACACCAACTTAAAAGGTTTTATCTAATAATCAGATTATACATAATTAATGATTTAATATGTATTATGAGCACTTTGTCATCTTTGCATTAGAGACCAGCCATCTATCTTTTAAAACCATATTATTATGATCTATTGGCAAAGTGAATAGTTACTAGAAATCAAAAGATAACAGAGTCCTTAACACAAGCAAACACAAGGGATAAACAGAAAGATACAACCAGTGTTTTCTGTCACTTGAAAAAGACCATATGGTCAGATAATATAATCAAAGCCAACCTCCCAATGTTGCTGCTAAAGAGGAAACAAAATGATGCTCATTTACAAAATGGAATCAGACTTGGCTGAAAAACAAAACAGTCAGAAACAGTCAACAAGAATAAATGATCTTCCCTGCCTGGTTAGAGGAGCCAAGAAAGGTGAATCAAGATACAAGACACAAAAGAAGTACATTTTGGAAGCAATCTGTTTAGTTATAGTGGGTAGATCTGCCTGGGAATCTTGATAGTACTTCTACCAATTAAGAAAAACTTCAGAGGGAAAATATATTCTTATTTGCAAAGTTCTACAGGGGAATTTATAGCTCCAAAAAACTTAGATCTATGAAGGAATGAAAAGAAATGGAACTACAGGTACCTGGGGGCTCAGCTGGTTAAGCATGTGACTCTTGGTTTAGGTTCAGGTCATGATCTCATGGTTTCATGAGTTCGAGCCCTCTATCGGGCTCTATGCTGACAACAATGAACAGTGCTTGGGATTCTCTCTCCCTCTTTCTCTGCCCATTCCCTGCTCACTCTCTCTCTCAAAATAAATAAATAAACAATTTAATTTTTTTAAAAAAATAATGAAATTAGTAAACATATTGTAAATATTATTTGAATATTAGTATCAATAAAGGATAGTTCAACCGACATAAAAACAGACACTCAGATCAATGAAACAGAATAGAGAACCCAGAAATGGACCCACAAATGTGTGGCCAACTAATTTTTGGCAAAGCAGGAAAGAATATTCAATGGAATAAATACAGTCTCTTCAGCAAGTGGTGCTGGGAAAACTGGGCAGAGACATGCAGAAAAATGAACCTGGACCACTTTATTACACCATACACAAAAATAAGCTCAAAATGGATGAAATACCTACATGTAAGACAGGAAGCCATCAAAATCCTCCAGGGGGAAGCAGGCAAAAACCTCTTTGACCTTGGCCTCAGCAACTTCTTACTCAACACATCTCCAGAGGCAAGGGAAACAAAAGCAAAAATGAACTACTGGGACCTCATCAAAATAAAAAGCTTCTGCACAGCAAAGGAAACAATCAGCAAAACTAAAAGGCAACTGACAGAATGGGAGAAGATATTTGCAAATGACATATCAGATAAAGGGTAAGTATCCAAAATCGATAAAGAACTTACCAAACTCAACACCCAAAAAACAAATAATCCAGTGAAGAAATGGGCAAAAGGCATGAATAGACACTTCTCCAAAGAAGATATCCAGATGGCCAACCAACACACGAAAAAATGCTTCACATCACTCATCATCAGGGAAAAACAAATCAAAACCACAATGAGATACCAGCTCACACCTGTCAGAATGGCTAACAGTAACAACTCAGGCAACAACATATGTTGGCGAGGATGCGGAGAAAGATGATCTCTTTTGCATTGTTGGTGGGAACGTAGGCTGGTGCAGCCACTCTGGAAAACAGTATGGAGGTTGCTCAAAAAACTAAAAATAGAACTACCCTAGGACCCAGCAGTTGCACTAGTAGGTATTTATCCAAGGGATACAGTGTTTCAAAGGGACACATACTCCCCAATGTTTAGAGCAGCACTATTGTTAATAGCCAAAGTATGGAAAGAGCCCAAATGTCCATCGATGGATGAATGGATAAAGAGATATATATACACAATGGAGTATTACTTGGCAATCAAAAAGAATGAAATCTTGCCATTTGCAACTATGTGGATGGAACCAGAGGGTATTATGCTAAGTGAAATTAGTCAGTCAAAGACAAAAATCATATGACTTCACTCATATGAGGACTTTAAATTTTTTTATTACGTTTCTTTATTTTTGAGAGGCAGAGAGAGAGACACAGTGTGAGTGGGGGAGCGGCAGAGAGAGAGGGAGGCAGAATCCAAAGCACGCTCCAGGCTCCGAGCTGTCAGCACAGAGCCCAATGCGGGGCTTGAACTCACAAACTGTGATACCATGACCTGAGCCGAAGTGGAACGCTTAACTGACTGAGCCACCCAGGCACCCCGAGGACTTTAAGATACCAAACAGATGAACATAAGGGAAGGGAAGCAAAAATAACATAAAAACAGGGAGGGGGACAAAACATAATATACTCTTAAATATGGAGAACAAACAGAAGGTTACTGGAGGGATTGTGGGAGGGGGGATGGGCTAAATGGGTTTAGGAACATTAAAGAATCTACTCCTGAAATCATTGTTGTACTATATGCTAACTAACTGGGATGTAAATTAAAAAAAAAACAAATTAAATTTAAAAAATAATAAAAAAGAATTTCTAAAAAAAATACAATGGAAAAAATAAAGGATACTTCACAGAGGAAAAACAAAGTTTTCAAAGTAGAATTTATAAGTTATATAAGCAATCTATGACAATTACACCAAGAATGAGTAGGGATAAAAGGAATTATATTTTTTACATAATATGTAAAGTGATACTCTAATGTGAAGGACAACCTTGAGAATATTAAGGATACATATTGTAATATTTAGAGCCACACTGATCATAGCTTCAAAACTCTGGAGATTTAAAAGGGAGTCTCAAGAGTATTCAGATTAATCCTATGGAAAATGGGAAAGCAGAACAACAACAAAAAGAAAATAAGCGAACAATAGAAAATGAATGGGAAAATGGTAGACAAATATTTTTTAAGATTATATCTGAATGCAAAACATCCTTTCTTTCTGTGATTGAGATATGTCCTTAGCTTAGTGGTTGCAGGAAATTCCAACTTTTTTTCATTTTTTTTTTCTCATGGAAGAATGTACCAATCATTGTCTAAAAAAATTGTCTTTATTCTTTCTTTTATACTAGATTTTATTTCTCACACCATACTTATATTTTAATTAAAAATGTATTTATATATATTTTTAATTAAAATTTGGGGTAAAAATTATTTTCTTTTGGAAATTTAAGACAATTATATTCCAGTTTATAATCATACATATATAAGACTAATGTCCATGTAATATTTCTTCTTTTGTAACCCAACCATTTTTTCCATCCGGATGATGTTACAATCTTTTTTTTTTTTTTTTATATTTAGGATTCTGATAATCTAGCAAAACATATCTCTCTCTAGGTTAATTCTAGAGCTAGTTTGGTACTCCACTGGTCATCTCAAGCAGAAGACTGATGACTATAATCTGATTGAGAAAAAATTCTTCTATGATTTTTAATAATTTATTTCTTTGGCTTTTTTTCTGTTCTATAGCACTGGAAATTTTATTATGAATACGTGGAACAAGTGAACAGATTTTTTATGGTTATTTTCTCTAATATTACTTTTTTGTATATTTTGCTTCACATTGCAGACCCCCTCAGCCTCTTATACTAAATCACTATGTTTTAGCTGGGAAGGTAAATATAGAAAAGCCAAGGGGAGGGGCACCTGGGTGGCTCAGTCAGTTCAAGCCCAGCATTAGACTCCGCCCTGGGCATGAAGCCTACTTTAAAAAAAGGAAGAGAAAAACCAAGGTGGAAAATTTGGGGGTGACACTTCACTATCGAACAGTACAGTAAAGACCTATAGAAATAGTAGTGTTTATTAGCACCTTACATATTTGAAAGAAGCCAAAGTAAGAGATTTCTTTTACTTTCTCAATTATCCTTTTGTGATTTTCCCAAAGACAGATGCATCTTAAAGGATTACAGTGAATTATTGTAAACTGAATGGGGCCATGATTCCAATTGCAACTGATGTTTCAGATATAGACTATTTGATGGGATAAAGAGATAAATCAACACATCCCTGGTATCTGTTAAATAACCAAGGATTTTGTAAATGCAAAAAAAAACAAAAACAAAAACAAAAACCTGAAAAAAGCAGAAGTGCTTTGCATTCCCCTGACAAGCACAGCAGAGTCCCTTCAAAGTTGTACCAATTTTTGAGGGTTGCCTGGATGGCTTAGTTAAACGCCGACTTCATCTCAGTAATCATTTCACAGTTTGTGGGTTCGAGCCCTGCATCGGGCTCTGTGCTGACAGCTCAGAGCCTGGGGCCTGCTTTGGGTTCTGTGTCTCCCTCTCTCTCTGTTCCTCCCTTGCTAATGCACTGCTCTGTCTCGGTCTGTCTCTCAAAAATAAACAAATGTTTAAAAATTTTTTTTTAAGTTACAACAATTTTTTGCTCGGAGCTCAACATTCCCTTTCTGCTCATAATTAGTATTCATGGACCTTCATTACCTTGGCCCACATCTCTCATGAAAATTTGAAGATGTCCCCAGGCTCCTGAGATGTCTGTATTGCAAGGTTAGGAGCATGTTAGTACAGCTTCTTCAAGGTGAGTAACAGCTTTGCTTGGAGACCTGAACCAATTAAAAAATGGTACAAGACGGAGTCTCTTGGGGATTTTAGAGACAACATGCACCACATTTGAGTATACTGCTCTTCATTCATACAATGACCACTAATACTCTCAACAAAAAGAGGTCCACAGGAAGGAAACGTTCTTCATCTGTTCTAGAATGCATTGGAAACAGATTTTTCATTTCGATCCAGATCTAACTGTACCTAAAGTATCTATTGCAGATAAGTAGGCTCCGTGTATTCTACAGCAGACACTAATAGGAGAAACATAAAGTAGACCCAGATCATTTTGGAACAAAGCAATAACTCCTTAGAAAATCAGGTGGTAACTTCAGATAATTCAGAATAGGTCTTAAAAGTTTAAGCCTAGAGCCCATATTTCCAGCTATTCCAAAACTATTCCAATTTGTAAGTCTCCTAATGTTCACATATATCCTTGCCCACTTCAATTATTGATTTCTGTTATATGCAATGAAATGTGAACCAATAAACCATATCTTTATGATGCAGCTCGGATTCTAAGTCCTAAACAGGGCACACTTAGAGTGTCTTAGCTTGAAATAATATCTCATTTTTCAGCTCTACTATAGAATTTAAATTTCAACTTTGAAAAAATATTTGTCACACTGTCCTTGTATGTGTTACCCTTTTTATTAAGATGATGAATACTACTCTTAAATGAATCTTGTCTATAATCGTAATAATATTCAGTTCAACATACTTAATATCAAAAAACTTCTAATATCATTTATTTAAATTTCAATTTTAGCAAGTAAGTGAACAAAACTAATCAGATGACAAACTTGGTTATCAAATAAATATATATTGTTTAGGATGGAGAAAAAAGGGAATTCCAGTATTCTCCTCCCAAATGCCTATTTCATCAATACAATTGGAAATGGTGAGTCAATTATTCATGCTAAGCATTATAAATGATATACTTCTTAATTAGTAAAGGTAAAGGGATGTGATAAACATTGCATCATATATATTTTCCTAAAAAGCCTTTACTGATGTTGAGATAGGTTACTGAAGTATGGTCTATTCTGAACAACTAACATGTTTGGTTAAATATTTTATGTTTGTGCAACATTTTTACTAATAAATATTAGAAAAAAATGAAAGAGGATTTTGTGCAATACTCAATCCTGAATTTTTTAAATATTCATTTTAACTCTATTTTTGTGGTTCACATACACTTATTGCAGACAAAAGAGTGGATCTGAGGACTACTGTGCCAGTTTCTTGAGTAAAGATGATAAAATGGAACATGGAAAGACAAAAGGCTTAGACATTTACAAATGGGTTCTTTCGTTTGCAACTCACTCTGCTCAGGAATCACAGAACAGCTTTTAACAGCTAATAAATTGTGAAAAGTTACTTAAGGGAAAATATGAATCTACCCTAACAGGATGTTTGTTGCCCTGTTCTTGCTCTGTCTTCTACCGCTGTTTTATTCTTTAAGCTTTAAACAGGGCCATCATCTTCTTTACGTCCAGGATATATTATATTTTATTTTATTTTTTTGTTGGGAAAAATAAGAAACTCTAACATCAAACAAATCATTTATTCATATTAGCTTCCATATATAATTTTCAAAGGTCCATGGGGTATTGATGACATCCTTCTACTAAAAAGCTTTTGTGTTTCAAAGATCAGGATTTACTGGTCTTCAGTGTGAGGTTCTAACTTCAATGATTGACCAATCCAACTCATTTCCCTTAAGTTTGGGTGGAAATGCCAATTCAAAATGGGAAAATAAAATCCTATGTTGTGAAAATTCAGGAGTATACATTCTGAGCTAATAATTGGTAGCATTTTATGCACCATTATCTAAAGGGCATTATAAGAAACACTTTGTAAAGATGGGGTAAACTAAAATAAACATTGGAAATTTTATGACAACTTATGAGAGGCACATGTTCCTAGATTTCATAACAGAAATATTATTTACTATGTCATCTTCCAATCACCATAGTGGTTTATAGGAAACTTAAAACCTACCACTGAAAAGTGTGTAAAAATTGATTGCACTCATTCTGCAAACTAAACTCTCCTAGTTTCACTTGGTATTTGTACATACATTTTAGCTTTGAGATTCTCTTTCACTTATTTATTATAAATAATTAGATTTAATATATCATTGGAAGCTTCTTCTTCATTCTTTTGACTATCATTCATTGATTTACATATTTACCTAGGCAACAAATTGCAATTAGTGGCCATTATATGGTATAAGGGTTGAAAATGTGAAATTGGTCAAAAAGGTGTGTCAATATCACATATGTAAACTGATAGCACCTTTATTCAGATGCGTCATGTAGCTCTCATTTTGTGCCCTTGTGGTTTTTTATTTCCCCTGTATTGAATGCCTTCTTGAACTAAGTCAGACATTTTGACACATGTAAAGCCAGAAGTGGAGAAGGTTAACATCTCATGTGGAGCACACATGCCTGAAGTTTTTGCATAATTATAATTTATTTTAAATTAAATTAAAGCCAATTCATATCCAAAACTTTTAACTCATTCTCCTTTTTGATGTTTATTTATTTATTATGAGAGAGAGAGAGAGTGGAAGACGGGCAGAGGAGAGGGAGAAAGAGAATGACAAGCAGACATCCTTAACTCATTCTTAAATTATCACATTTATTGTCATTGAAATCATAGCAAAATCTAATTTTCTTGTTATTGTATCTCCACCAGACCTTATTGGAAATAAAATCCAAATGGCAAAAAATCAGTTTTCTTTGTTAATTTTTATCTCCTTAGTGCACAGAAAAGCCCCTGGCATACAGAGTATTCAATAAAAAATTGTTGCATTAATTAATAAACAGAAGAATAGTGAAATAGAAAAACAAGAAGAGCAAGTCTGTGAATGTGAGGAAGAATGAAGAAATATGTAAGATGAAAAATTGAGTTTTAAACATGAAGTAAAATGTGGGTGGCAGTCTGAATACAAGCAATCATATCTAAATCTAAACTACTATTTAGGGGAAAACCATCAAAGAACAGCCCATAACTTCTCTCTAGAGGAAGATAGCACAGCGGTATAAAACCTAATGAAAGAAGAGATTTTTAAATTGGATCAAAAGCTCATGTGTCAATGCAGTCTGTCAAGAAAAATACAACTTCAAAAGTCATATATTTTGTAGAGTATTCTTCAGTTGGGATTTGTCTGGTATTTTTCTTAAGATTATATGTAGGTTATGGGTCAGAGATCAAGTATCACTATCATATCAAGAGTACAACCTGTCCACATAACTTATCACTGTTGATGTTAACCTTGGTCACCTAGGTTTCTTTACTGTGAAGTTGTGCTTTTTGTTTCCTATTTCATAGGATGCTCTTTGCAAGAAAGTCCCTCAGTGTAGCCCACACTTAAGTAGAGAGGAGTTATGTATCACCTCCTTGAAGATAAAATATCTTCAAAAATTGGTTGGAATTCTTCACGGATGACTTCTATATTCTGCCCCATGTATTTTTTTCCTCACTTATTTATGTAAGTATAGATGCATGAATACTTACTATATACTCTTGGTATAATTTAATATTCTGAATTTAATTTGTTTGCTCATGTTTTCCTAGCTTTGTCAATTGGTACTTTTTTTTCAGTTAACACTTCTATCCCTTTGACATAAACTCATCATTATGTATTGCTATTGTTGAGCACATCCCTGCTTCCTGGCATGACAAGATGCTTCAGGTTCATATTATATATTTCCCGCCCCAGTCCTATAATCAGCCATATGTCCAAGCTCCCACCCTCTGCCATCCATCTACTTAATTGTTCAGTTCTAATATACACATATAGTGCATGTGTATGTTTCAGAGTTTTTAACCAAAATCCCATAGAAAATTTTATTCACTAAAGTAGGGTTTTTTATGTTCAGTACCTTTTGACTTTATTCTTACAGAATCCACTTATTCCCAAAGCTACTTAGGTCAACATCTTTTCCATCCCTACCCCATGCAGTGATGTTGTTTCATATATTTGTAATATAGCTAGATTGCTTTGTCATATTGGATGCTCCATTCTGGTATCTTCCAGCCTCCTAAATAAATTTTTAAATCTGCATATAATAAGGTTCATTTTGTATAGTATGGGTCTTAATGTATAAGGTCATTTATCCACAATACTGTAGCATATAGAATATTTTAACCACCTTAAACAATCCTGTCCTTTACCTATTAGTCTTTCTCAGCCTAAATAGCTTTTAACTAGTGATCTATCTACCATCTCCACAGTCCCTACATTTAAAAAAAAATTAATGTTTATTTATTTTTGAGAGAGAGAGAGAGAGAGACAGAGACAGAGATAGAGCACGAATGGGGGAAGGGCAGAGAGAGAGAGGGAGACTCAGAGTCCAAGCAGGCTCCAGGCTCTGAGCTGTCAGCACAGAGCCCGATGTGGGCTTGAACTGAGATCATGACCTGAGCTGAGGTTGGGACACTTAGCCGACTGAGTCACTCAGGCACCCTTCTACAGTCCTTACATTTTTAAAAATAAAATCATGTTTTTGTATTTTTACTTTGTTATTCTTTAATAATATAAATAATATCAAAAATCAGCAGTGCTAGTGGCGACAATGTGATTTCTAAAAGATATTTGACAGAATATCCTTTGATGACATGATGTTTTCTATAAATGTAACATATATTTAAAATGAATCAAGCAATTTTGCAAATGAAAAATATCCTGCTTACTAAATCATGCACGGACCCTTTAATAGACCTCTACACTGCAACTCACAAGTCATCAAGAATACAAGTTAAAACACTGAGAAAATCTAGGGATGAAATATGCTTATAACATATCATTGTAAAAGTTGAAAAAAAATGAATCTCAAGCTTGTACTAAGTGGAGTGTAATGTTCTAAACAGGAAGAATTGGGCTCTGTGCAAGAGTCACAGAATATGATCCAAATATAAAATATGAAATATTCAAAATAAACATAGATACAAATTAGTATAAGCAAGGAAGAGTTTGAACAATAGAGGATGTTAGCACATTTGACATGTGAGACATAGGAAGCAAGTTTGAGTAATAAGCACAGTTCAGAACATTATGTCTGCCACCTAAAGCTTGTGAATATGGTATAGTCTTTGTTAATGAAGGCATCATTCCTTAAGCAGGGCAATTATGGTGTTGCAAAGTAGAGAAAAGATGGAAGAATTAATGAAGCTTTGCAAGTGTTTCCTAGTGCTAAAGCATGGTAATCCATTACCTTCTTTCCAGGCTCTTAATTGTCCTTACAAGTCTCAAGATCCCAAAATTCCCATGACGGTCTCCAGACAATAAAAAAATATCTGGTAGACATGGGGTGAAGAGGAGAGAGCTCCAGTCATGCATACACAAAAATTTATTGTGTATCAGAAAAGTGCCATAAATTTTGCAAGGCAGAATGTAGAATTAAATGACATATTTTCTGCCTTTTAGAAATCAGTAGCAATTTTTATGATAGAAAAGTAAACAAGCAGTTACAAAATAATATAATAAATGCTATACTAAAGTACTGAGATTGCTTATCTCAGTTAGAAGCTTTTCTAGGAAGGCCAGATACCTTTTTATCTAAATTTGATATGTTTCATATTACAGACTATCCATGGTTCAGATTTGCATGATACATTGGGTTTCCCAGGAAGCACTAAAGCTCCCTCAGCCAGATTTCATGCTTCCAAAATTAAGTGAAGCTGTTGGGGTATTTTCTGAATAAAAATAAGATCAGGTTGTCTTATTATTGAATTAAGTGATAAGAATTGGTGATTAACCATATGGA
Organism: Lynx rufus; assembly: GCF_022079265.1. Taxonomy (NCBI): domain Eukaryota; kingdom Metazoa; phylum Chordata; class Mammalia; order Carnivora; family Felidae; genus Lynx; species Lynx rufus. Next base: position 39,832,662 of record NW_025814823.1, read on the forward strand.
CCACATGTAAGGGGTTAGAGAGAGAATGAAAGCAGGTGAATATTAATTAGCTCATAGTTATTCTGAGGATAAAAGGAAGCAATTTATCTGAAAGCAATTTGAAATACAATAAAAGAAAAGTTGACATTTACTAGGTTTCCCACAAAATTTCTATAATCTAACACTTTAAAGAGGGAGTGGAGATGAGTGCTGGTAAATAGTTAAATATTACCAAAATGAATTGTTGTAACTCAGGTATTGTGCCTGGTATATTTTCACAATTTCTACTTCTTATGACCTATGGAGAAATTAAAAATGTAATAAATTGTTTGTGTATACCCTCATTACCTGCAATAGTTTTGTCCTTAAAAAAACAAAAAAACTCCTTGTAAGAAACCAGCAAGGACATAAAAAATATCTTATGACCCACCTCACCTTGCTTATCTCTACTATGAATATTTCAATTGAATAATTTAACAATGCTGGATTCCAGCACTCTCATGTTGGCAAATGGCTAAATTGCACTGTTCTCACTAACTATATTCACAAATGGGCCATGCCTTATTTCTACACATATTCTTATTTTGCCCCACATTCTACTGGGGATTCTTTTGTTGGCCTGTTCTATAAGCAGACCAAAAATAATATGGTAACCCCAACTGCAAATGTATTAGTGACCTTGACAGTTATAAAATATCTCTGTGCTCTTGTGCCAAGTGGAAGCCCAGTTTTACACATTTTAACAACAAAAATAGTGCTAGAGTAAAATTGCAGAGAAAGGTGTAATTTGTTATACTCCTGCTGGACGTTAATGATGTGCTAGCAAATAATAGCACTTTTACTCATGGCAGATGAAGATACCAGTCTAAGATTACCAGAGGGAAGAAAGCATGATTTAAAAAACTCAATTTCTCTATAAAATACCCAGATTAGAAATCCTTTCAATGATATGTAAAGCTGGTAGTGTAACAGGAGATCTTTGCTTTGTTTTTTGTTTTTTATTTTTTTATTTATTTTTTCTTTTCTCCTTAAGAGTTAGGAGACTCAATAACTGAAGGAGCCTTGATAAGATTTGGAAATTTTTGAGGGTTGTTGACTTATCAGAGAACCACAGCTTATCATGTAAATGTAATGCATGCAAATTTGTAAAGATAAGAGGCAGGCACTTTTATAGTCTTACTGAAAGAGATACTTGCTAGGTGAGATGACAGTACCTTGAAACTTGATTCTATTTATTGACTCACAGTGGATATAAAGAATACAAATAAATTTCACTTGGAGATGAAGAAAATAAATAGAAACTGAAGATTTTTCAATAGCGTAGGGAGGAAAAATCACTTCAGATATAAGGGAGAATACTCTGAAAGTTGTAGCAAAAGGGAAAAAAATGAGAAACTAGATGTTATATGATTTTAGGCCCTTTTCCATCAAGGACAAAATTTTAAATAAATTAGTCATGCAGAAGCTAAACTGTGCCCCTTATTGGCTTACTCATTTTTGAGTATTGCCCCTGCCAAGTATTCTTAAATCTATTTCCTGAAATTAGCATCTTCCAATTCACCAAACTTCATCTCCCATTTCCACAATTGATTCTCCCATGTAGACAATGTTGTCAATCTGAACTGTTCTACTACTGAAATGTAGGGCTCCATACTTCTCCGAATATATCCCTTGGATATCCCTGCATATCTCCGTTTCACTATTTCTATTCTCATATATTACTGTATTCTTCCAGTTCCTTAACTGGTTTTTCCCTTTCTTTCTGTCATGTTTCTATTTTCCTCCATCCTTCCCTTTCTTTTCTTTCTTTTTTTTTTAATTTTTTTTTCAACGTTTATTTATTTTTGGGACAGAGAGAGACAGAGCATGAATGGGGGAGGGGCAGAGAGAGAGGGAGACACAGACTCGGAAGCAGGCTCCAGGCTCTGAGCCATCAGCCCAGAGCCTGACGCGGGGCTCGAACTCACGGACCGCGAGATCGTGACCTGGCTGAAGTCGGACGCTTAACCAACTGCGCCACCCAGGTGCCCCCTTCCCTTTCTTTTCTACCCAACCTGTATATATTGGTACATCACTTTGACCAGGATCTTCTGTTCTGACTGTCTACTCTTACCCTCCACTCTCTCTTTTTTTCTTTTGATTTTTAATGTTTCTATTTATTTTTGAGAGAGAAAGAGACAGAGTGAGTGGGGTAGGAGCAGAAGAATCTGAAGCAGGCTCCAGGCTGTCAGCACAGAGCCTGATGTGGGGCTCGAACTCACAAGCCGTGAGATCATGACCTGAGCTGAGGTAGGATGCTCAACCCACTGAGCCACCTAGGCGTCCCATCCACTCTCTTCTTTCTAATGAATTTGTGAAAAATTAAAGATGTCCACACTTGTGATTTTTCCTGTCTCCATTTATAAGATATTCCAAATAGTTAGCATTCTTCTTTTACACCAAACCTACTCTAAAAATTTATTTTGTAACTATTTCATTGGCAAAATAGAGATCATCTGTCATGAAATTAATCAATTGCCTTTATCTCCCATTATTAAGTCGCTTTACATCTTTGTTCATCATTATCTCACTTTTCCCTTAGGCAGAAGGACTAATCTGAATTCCTTTCCAGAAACAACTTTCGAGACCTGTCTCCGACAGGCTTATATATCAAACTGCCTACTTGATATCTCTGACTGGGATGCTAACACACTTCTTAAAATTTCTATGTTCAACAATGTACTTCTGATTTTCCCCACACCCAAAATCTGCTCCACCCATAGGCTTCCCACTTTCATTCAGGTCAACTCTATCTTTCCATCTGTTTAGAGCAAATACACTACAGTCATCCCTGACTCCTCTTTTTTACTTATAAACAGCTTTAATAGGCAAGAAATCTTGTTGGTTCCACCTGCAAAATATATACAGATATAAAAATAGTACAGTATCAAAGTGAATTTCATGACTTTGATTATTCAACTCTGGTTAAAGGAAATGTCCTTGTTTTTAGGAAGCATAGAAAATAAAAAGTTAAAAAATATATTATTCTAAAGGAAAAAGTATGTATGTCCAGAATCCACATTTTTCTCATTCTATCCACTGCTACTCCCCATAAGAGCCACCATCACCTTCACTTAGGTATCTGAACAGCCTTTTCACCAGTCTCCTTAGATCTTCCTTATCACTTCCCCATGGTCCCCACAACTTACTATTAATAGCTGCCATAATATTCTTTCAAATTTATAATCTAGAGCATGACAATATTCTGCAATAAACCACAATGGTTTCTCATATCACTCAGGGTAAAATCCAAAGTCTTAACATGACTTAAAATATCTGGAATATTTTCATCCCTTATTACTTTTTTTGATCTCAGGTCTTTCTATCCCCTGCCTCTCTCAGTCCAAGCAAGAGATGGGAGGAGGGGTTGGGGGGAGGGGGGAGGGGAAGGGGGCACTGTTCATGGAAGGGGGTCATTAGGGTGGCACATAGCTATGTAGCATCTAAAAATCACCTTACAAACCCTCGTTCTAGTCACACTTTTGGAAAAGATACCCAAAACTGTTGGATAGGTGGATATTCAAAATTTATATGGCAAAAATAAAATGATAGATGCTTGGCCACCTGTCTTTTCCAAATCATATACCCTTCATCACACTTTGGGGATTTTTAAGTAATTGGTCATATCTGCTCTAACGTTTTAGGCTCCTTGATGCCAGGGACCTAGGCAAGTACTATACACTGCAAGGCTCATAATCTTAGCTCAGTTAATATCCCACTGATTTATATCAAGATTCTCTCTCTCCTAAACTTCTTCAGATTAGTGAATACTTTGGAAACTCTTTAGCTTTTGACTGTTCAAATATGTATGCCTATACTCTTAAGTGCCTATTTACTATAGTTTGAGGTCAAATACTAGCCTCTTTTCCTTTACCTGAAATAGTACCCTGTATGCTACAATCAAATTGAATTTACTTCTTCAGTCCCAAGTGATTTAGAAATAAAGATTATAACCATTTGTTGGAGTTCTGTACACAAATATCCAACTGTATGAATATATTATATCTGGGTGTATAAAATTAAAAATGGTGTGACAGGATGAGGCGGATGAGATGAGGATCTTTGAGCAATGTTAAGAATTTTAGATATAATTTAAAAAAGAGAGGTTATGTAATGGGGTATTAGTTAGATTTCCATTATTTTCAAAGAATGCTCTAAGTGCAATGCAGAACACATATTTCTGGAAATCAAGCTTCCATGGGAAGTTAAAATGCAATATTCACACAAGAAATGATTCTGGCTTGAGTCAGGCTGATGGGACAGGAGGGAGAATAAATATATGTGAGAGAATTTGTATATGGAATTGAGAGATTGTCATCATTAATTAGGCATAAAATTGAGGAAGAAGTCAGTGATACATTCCAGATTTCTACCTTTGTATATGTTCACTTTTAACCAGCAAGTGAAGATAGAAAGAATAGCAGGGATATTTTTGGGTGAGTGATGATCTCAGTTTTTATTATTTTTAATATTAGCCCCTGAAAGTGATATCTAAAAGGCAATTGTAAAAATAGATCTGAAGCTCAAAAATATGTTCTGTGTACAGTATATTAGATTTTGGAGTTCTAACACACACATGGCAGCCAAAGCAGTGAGAATGAATGAGATGTCTTGGGGAAAAGTGTAAATTGCAGTTCACAAAGCCAAATACTACCCTGGTTGTTTGGATAACAAAAACAAGTAAAGCTTTCCAAATCTAAGAGTAGTAGAGAAGGTTTTGAACTGGAGACCACATGCTTCACTTCATGGAGTCAGCTGGCCTTCAACACTAGGGAATCATTAGATCATCTAATTTGGAATGGAAGCCAAATGTCTACATTTTGAATACACTGTTCTTTGCACATTATGGTAATTCTTGTAGCAAGCAAAGAAATGGTCTCTGAATGTCATAAGTAAAAAGGTGCATTTTTTTATGTATTTACTTTGGGAGGAAGAGAGAGTGCGCCCATGAGCATGAGTCGGGGAGGGGCAGAGAGAAAGAGGGAGAGAGAGCATAGCAAGCAGGCTATAGACCCAGCGCAGAGCTCAATGTGGGGCTCGATCCTGTGTCCATGAGATCATGATCTGAGCCACAATCAAAAGTCAGCCGCCTAACTGACTGAGCCATCCATGTGCCACAATAGGTGCATTTTTCATGATATTTATCTTCACATAACTGGAGGGATACTAACACATCTCCAACATAATAACCACTGAACATTAGCTCAGTTCCATTTCTACTTTTCTAACTCTAGATTTAAAGCTCCAAAAGGGAATGTCTGATTGGCCAATCCAAGGGCAAACATCTCTGTGTCAGTAATAAGCAGGTACAAAGTAGGTTTACTCACTTTGCTTTCCTACATGGTAAGAAGGTCACTGAATTCTGTCATCACTACACATTAGGGGATATTCCTTTAAGAGGAGTGGAGAATCCATGCTGGAGAGTTAAATATCTTCTCCAAAAAAGTAATGAATGCTTTATTTAAAACACTATGTACTGAACACAAATATCCAGCCCAGTTTTGGCTCAAAAGCAAAGTCATGCACCATCATCTAATAATGATAGAGCAAGAAAGAAAGAAAGATTGGCTTGGACTAATAAGTACTAAGATTTAAGGAATGACTATAGTGAACAGATATCAGGTCCAACTAGTATTTCCTGCAAGGTTTCAAGAAAAATATCTGGTGTCATTAGGCCAATATATATATATATATATATATATATATATATATATATATATTAATTGGACAGGCTATACAGCAATATGCATAAATGGTTTAATGCCTCACACTAAAATGCATCCTTTGGATTTTGTAATGTGGGGATTAGAATCTAGTTCTGGGAGTAGAAACCAGATTTTAGAAGGTGAAAAATAACGATTTCATAAAAATGTTTAGATAACCATTATAGACAACTTGTTGAAAAATTTGGCTATGAAGTGAAATAGCGAGGTAAGGCAAAAACTAAATAGGATCTCTCTGAAGCCTTGAAAGGGGAGAGATATGAACATGTTTAAATGACAATGTGGCATATATAGAAAGAGAGAGACTATCTAGAAGTAAGCAGGTAATCATTAAATTGAAAGATAAGCTGCGAAATGACCCAGAAATGTAGGTAGAGGGATTAGAGATAGATAGAATCAATGCGTGCCTCTTCCTGAGTAGTAAGTGAGGCTGAGGAGAATCCTAAAAGAAAGAGGTTTGTGAACTGGTGGTGGGTGCTGAGAATGTTCCTTTCAACCAACTGACAAACTGAAATAGAAGAAAATATGAGAGGGGTGCTTGGGTGGCTCAGTCAGTTGAGGGACTGATTTCTACTCAGGTCATGATCTCTCAGTTTGTGGGTTCAAGCCCTGTGTCAGGCTCTGTGCTGACAGCTCAGAGTCTGGAGCCTGCTTTGGATTCTGTGTCTCCCTCTCTCTGCCCCTTCCCCGCTCATGCTTTGTCTCTCTCTCTCTCTCTCTCAAAAAAGAATAAATGTTAAAAAAATTTTTTTAAAGACGAAAATATGAGAATGGGTGATGATAAATAAATCTGAGTTTTGAGGAGATTAAGGATATCTTAAATAATGTGAGAATTGGGGATTTCTCTTCATTATTTAATTCAATTGTCTGAGTTGTCAACAAGAATTTGGAATCTTGTTCATGATCATAACTTTCTCCATCACTCTCCTCCAATTTACATTTCTCTGTAGTTTTTAAATCCTGTCAGTGCCACCAATCAAATATCTCCCAAATCTATCCCTTCTCAACCATAATATCATAATTTCACAGTGGCTTTTCTTGTAGGCTTTACCAATATTCAGCTAACTGAATTTTTTTCCACTCCTTTATCTCTGCAGTCACTTTTTCCTAATGTTTTCATTTATCTGCTGGAAAAAAATTTTAGCTGATTGTCTCATATGATAAAGCAGAAAACTGTTACAAAGTCTATGATAGTCCGTTGCTGAACTTGATTTCTGTTCTGTATCTTCCCCACACTCAAACATTATGCACACATTTGATGTTATCGAAATTTCCCTAAAGTCAAGATGCTCATTTGATTGTTTATTTATTTTTATTATACATTGGCTTATTTATTTACATGCTTATATTTTACAATGTCCTTCTCTTCTATCCTAATTAAGGAATCTTTACCCTTTAAGGTCTTGATCAAATATCTTCTAGTGAACATAATGCTTTCTTAATTTCGTACATTTCCAAAGATTTTGCACACCTGAATATAGTACTTATTCTACTAAATGTTACTTAAAACATTAATGTCTATCATAACCACTCCAGTGTCTGCTGCTTGAAGAGACGATGCCTTCTGAATGAGTATTCTACTTTTCAGGAAATATTCTGCCAGTTCCTTTTATTTTATGAAATATATAGCCATCATTTTAATATTTATTTGTTTATTTATTTATTTATTTATTTATTTATTTATACATTAAGAAGCAACATAACCTCAAACCCATAGCCAATAGATCAAAAAAATTCTTTTAAATTGGTAATAATGTTCTTTTCTGAAAAGTTGATAACCAGGCTAGAATAACCAAATCCACTGCAGATCAGCATACAGAGTGTGTATATATAGTTTTACTGCAAATGTTTTTGCCCAAAATATTTAGATATTTGAACAGCCTTGGGGTGTTATTTATTCAGATGGAATAATGATTTCTAAAATCCCATTCAGAGAAATATTTACAGAGTCTGAGAAACATGTGGAAAAGTGTCAATGTCAGCAATGGGATTAGCTGCCAGGTACATTTTGGAAATTCTTTAAATGGGGACTAAACTTCCTGAGAATAGGAAAAAATAAATGCTTTCTTTTTTGCATCTCCTTAGAGTTAGTTCTCCTGGGATAGATATTAGTTGAGACAGCCTGAGAAATTTAAGTCACTGTGGATAAATGACGAGTGGATTATTTTATACAGATAAATGGAAGTTATAAATTAATGTGTAATATTTATGGTTACCAAATGTTTCAGAATTTTAAGAAATAGCAATTTATTGTTTAGCATATTTTGCAAATAAGTTATAAAAACTATGTTTATATTGATGAATTCAAAGATGGTAAATTATGTGTATGTGCTATTAAGGTTCAGTTATAAATAATCTTATCAGTATTAGAAATAATTTAAGTGCAGAAACTAAATTAATATCCATTATTTACCCAAACATACACTACTTGAATAGAGCTTTCGATGTGGCATACAACAGCTAATTGATAAGTCCATAGACGTATGTCACAGTGTGTTAAACAAATAATCACATTTGCTACCTCACCTTTCCTCAATTGTCACTATGAACTTGCTCTCGGATACTTGGTACTGTGATCAAGTCTAGGCCAAATCTAACAATGCATTCAACTCCTTTCAGTAATAAGTCCTGTCATCATTTTCAGTCACAAGAATTTTCCATATAATCAATACACCGAGTCCATGGTAATGACCAATTTCCAAGCTTCAAGTGAAATCTTCTCGCCTGGTCTAGCTCAAGTCTGGTGCCAAGTCTTTTGGAAGAAAAAGTCACTGTGCGGCTTCATCTCTCTTTACCTGTGTAGTTCTCCTATTTCCCTTTCCTCATTAACTAGCCTGCTGCTGGTGACTCCTGAGTTGAAAGATGGTAAAGCAGGAGACGTAAGGTGCAAAAAGGTCCCCTTTTTCTGGCATTTGTGCGATTAGGCTTTGTTACCTCTGGACTTAGCAGTCACCAAACTGACACATTCTTGGCCTGGCAGATAATAAAAGCAAGCTGTTTTTTTGGAGCTTATTTATGAGTTTTTTAGAAACACCCTCGGGGGATATTTGCTAGACTTCCTCTGATGTGTGTAATTTTTCTTCCTGGTGATCACTAACGTTTCTTCTCTTAGCACTAAGAACTTTGGCATTTTGGCCATCATATTTTTTAAGGGGTGATGGAGAATCCCCTCTCTAGGCAACCTCATAGGAATGACTAAAATGCCTGTAGTCTCATTCTCTGCTATGTGATGTATATTTGGTAACCATAGCAAAACAAAAACAAAAAGAAAGAAAAGAAAAAAGAAAAACACAAACAAGCAAATGAAACAGCGAGAACAGAAAAAAGAAAATAAACAAAACTCATACATCCTTTCCTCTACAACTGATGGAGATATAAGCCAGTAGGGGTCCAGTATAATGTGTAATTTAAATGTGTAACCTTTGTTCCAAAAGAAGGAGAAAAAGTACTCTTAAAAAATAAAATTCAAAATAAATTTTAAGACTAATTACCTTCATTAAGCAATTCATGAATTGAGCAGTATCCTATCTAGCAAGTAGAATGGAGCTCTAAGGAGTTGTACAAAATGGAAGGTTTTATAAAAGGAAGTAGAGTGGGGCAAGAAAGTTACAATAAAAGAAAATAAAGAATTGTTTTAGGCAAGGTCACATTCCCTCAGAGGAAGAATAGCAGATCCTGTTAGGTGGATTACCTCATGTTCCTCTGGGGGATAGAAAGAGCCCATGTGACAGATTTCCTCATTGGTGCTGACCTGAAAACTCCTGATTCACTTTTAAGATGACTTTTCTGGAGAAGGCTGAAATTGCAATTAAATTAGGTATTAAAAGCCCTGGTTTCATGACTTGGTCTAGCATGAGTGACTCCATCTTGAGCCTTCAGTTTTTCTTTTTAACAGTACTAACATAAAACTAAAAAACTAGAAAGATAGACAAATCTATATCTGTCTATCTATCGACTATTTAAATCCTTTCTTCCACAGTCTTTCAGTCCAGCTGTCATAAATTTTTTATTTGCTATTTAATGTCAAGCTCCCTCAGACATAGGGATACTCAGAGGCTGCATGAAAACTCTCACTAGTACTCAGGGCTCTTAGCCACAACTTGATGAGCAGTAAATTGGCTTCTGGGTCCCTTCTTCTGTAGACTGCTAGACAGATGCCAGCACCCTGGTTGGAGCTGGGCCAATCACACTTACCCATGGCAGACAAGCAATTGCCAAATGACTGCAATCTCAGCATGAAGTTATGCTAAGTTTTTAGATCAAAGATGTATGAGAAGCTCACCCCTTCAAGTCTCCAGCTGAAGGTGCTGTGGTGCTGACTGTCCAGAGCAGAAAGTCCATGGCATGCCCCACCCCAAGATGCCACAGGACATATGCAGAAAATCTTGACCACCTTCGTGACTGTGTCCAGAACTCCATTTGGGGAAGACAACAGTGGCAGAACACAGGGGTCCCTATGCCAATATGACCCAGATGCCACTCTAGGCAGAAGGTGGTAGTGGAAGCTGGGCAGGGGTAGGAAGTAGATCCATGTGGGGTCCTTAGCACTAAGAGGAAGAACCTAAGAGGAAGAATCTACAAAGAATCTATCTAGGGGAAGTTTAGGAGATGGGGCCACATGGGAAGCTCGAAATCTTTGGGGCATGCTCCATTGTCCTAAGGATTTCACTTAAAAACATAGATTCAAAGACAATATTAAGAGTTTTAATGGGTTGACCACAGAACATTAAGCCCAAGCACAGCTATCTTCTGAAGGTGGATCTGTGTGAAACTTCATCGGCCACTGATTGTGAAGTGGCCCCCTGACGACAGTTCAATTCAATGAAATTCTCTCTCTCTTCCTTTCTCATGAGCTCATTAATTCTCACTTTCTTGTGCTCCCTCTTGCTTTCCTTCACTCAGTGTCTCTTCAGTTCTTCTGACTCCTCAGTGAGCTTCTCCAAGCACTGTAAGATCCTAATCCAGCACACCTTCCTCCACCCCACACAAGGTTTACAAATTTCCCTCTATAAGGGACTCTCTTACCAGGCTTGAGAGAAAAAAAGGAAGGGCAGGCTATATTCGCTGTCCTTCCTTCTTGAGAGTGGAGCATGTGGTGAGTAGAGTTTGGACTCACAACACACTGACAAATCTCTCCAAATAAAATTTTCACTTTAATTTCCAAATTACTCTTTCAATTATAGATCTCAGGTGTGTAGTCAAATAAGAGTGATTACATCAGTCAAAAGTACCTCCTTTGCAAAAGTCTGTTTAGATGGTTTAAATCTCATGTTATAATGAATAGAAGCAGTTAGCATATTCTCTGGGGTTGCCTCATTCAAAATGGACATATCCTGTTAAATGTGGACCTATGTGTATAAAGATAAAGTAAATATAGATATGTATAGAGTATGTGTTATGTAACCAAAGGCTGAATTGTAATCTCTTATGGATAAACCACCCAATTTTGCACACAGATTGTTGAAGATTCCAATAGTTATTGTTAGGATGTACTCAGAAAAACTAATGAACACACACCTTTGCCCAGTGTGCCTCCAAATAATCAATACAAATGACAATGGCCTCAATAATTTAGAGAAACATTTCAGTGTGTACATTTTATTCCATTTATTTTGCCAATGTCAGAAGTTATTAGATATTTGTTTAGCCTGTTTTAAATGGAGTGGTTGAGTTTGTAAGAGATGAATCACTGGGTTTTGCTCCTGAAGCCAAGACTACACTGTATGTTAACTAATTTGAATTTATATTAAAAAAATTTTTAAAAGAAAATTAAGATAAATAAATAATGTAAATTGAGTTTTGTTTCAGCTTATCTTGACTTCACAGATCAACATTTCAGAATTTCCATATATATTATTCAACTATTTTACTGTCTCACATTTTCCTAGTCTACCTCCCAAACCTCACACTTTACTAAAATTTGTCTACTTTTAACAATTCAGCTTAAATTTCTTATTTTTCCTAAAATCTCTGTTGTCCTTTCTGTTCATTCCATAATATTGTTTTCCGTAAAATCTAAAGATTTCAATATTCACACAATTGCTTAGGAATTATTTAAAAGTACACAATAAACCTTCTGGAATTATTTTATTCATTTAATTTTATTCTTTAGAAAATGCACTATAAGATTTTTTTCTCATTACTGATCATTTAATCTCTTTGATAAGTGTTCTATGCAATTACATTGTGGAGGAAGGCAAATGAAGCTAGGAATGTAAATATTAAAAAAAATGAATTGAAAAATGACTAAGTAAATAATTTGAGAGGTTTGACATGAGGTGTGTTGATAATGTGGCATAAACTGAAGACTTCAAACTAATAAGTTTGAAGACTTCAAACTTCAAACTTCAGTATATAGTTCCAGAAAGCAAGTAAAGTATATGCAAAAGTAATAAAATTTAGATGTATTCTTTTATTTATTTACTTACTACTTTTGAAAAAATAGAAGGAGGAATACTAAAGGCATTTAGTTACTTTTAAATTTTTCTCTCTTATTTATAAGACTCTAAAGAGCCTAAAAATTCAAAGCAAAGCAATGTTTAGGATTTATCTTTTTTTTTTCCTGTGTTTAAGAAATGTTCCTTTAGGTCTCTCCCTTTCTGGCTTGAGTTAGGAACACCGGCAGCACAATTCTTACCCTGAGATAGATTAGAATTACTCAAGCACTAAGAGATAAAATACTGAACCAAATATGTATGGGATAGGAACTGTGACAGGTGCCCCTGACACAAAGCCAAATATAATAAGCCACACCCAAGGAATGTTGTATCAAGGGGAATATCGATACAATAAAGTAGATTCATGGAAAATAATAATACATTGAAATCGAAAAAGATATAGAAGTTGCAAAGAATCTCTTTGTTTACTAGTGCCTGTATAAAATATATGTATGAATATTGAATGAATAAATTCAGGGCTTCATAAAATTCCTTTTAAGTCTGAGTAGATGTTTCTCTATTTTACTACTTTAAATCCAGTGCTTCACATATATTACGTGTTCAATAAATATGTGTTGATTAACTAGGTCAAAATTTTCCCAGATAATGAGATTTTGAATATATTAATCAACCTAAGTAGTAGTTTAGGTTTGTAATTAGAGATGACTTAATGCAATATATAATTTTTATTATGCATAATAGAACTCTAAAATAAAAATAAAGATCTACACCATATTTGTGATTGCCTGAAAAGACCTCATGGATCTAAGAACATGTGTCTTTAACCTTCACATGAGGAGGACTTTAAATGTTTTTAAGCAGCTATATCTACTCACTTCTTATTTCAGGGATTTTTCCCTTTTGGAAGATGTTTTTTAAATTTTACACAAATTGGACGCTTTTTCTCTATATATCATAAAGAAATAAAACTATAAAAACTTTTCTATTTCTGGGGCAGAGATGAGAAAGTTTTCTAAATGGAGCTGATATAGCCCTAGAGATGCAATATAGATAAAAGTAATTCTCAGGAAAAAAAATGGCAACCATAGCAACCATACAGAACACACTGAAGGGGAGTACATATCCTTGAAGATCAGCGTTGTTCAAATTAAACAGCGTCTAGAAGGAATAGCGCTGGTTATGGCTCCAGAAATATAATTTAGTAAAACTCAACCCTTAATATTTGAATTAAAAAAAAATTGTGACCATAATTAGATTAAACAATCTTGACACCAGAAGAAATAATATTGTTACATGTTGTTCAAATCTGTATGAGATTGTTTTAAAATTGTATAAGAAAAAACATAGAGACTGTACATATACATATAATTGAAAATGATAAAAGAAGATACATTTAGACAGGATTTGAGGCCAGTTATAGAGAAAGAAGAGAAAGTAATTCAAAATGATGAACATATTTGGGGCGCCTGGATGGCTCAGTCTGTTAAGTGTCGGACTTCAGCCTAGGTCATGATGGTGCACTCCGTGGGTCAGCTGTGCTGACAGTTCAGAGCCTGGAGCCGGCCTCAGATGCTGTGTCTCCCTCTCTCTACCCCTCCCCTGCTTGTGCTCTCTCTCTCTCAAAAATAAATAAACGTTATTTTTTTTTAAAAAACGATGAACATATTACACAATATTTGTAAATTTAGATGCATACTTCTATTAAGATTGTAACAGGAAAAGGATGGCACACTCAAAATGGGCAATATGAGTAATAGTTACAATTTTAATGTTTATAAAAATGTAGTTTTAGGGAAACCAGAGGGATACTGTAGTGATGTCTGACTGGTGGTAGGAAGCTTTTACCATCCCTAACCCACAGGGGAAAAAAGGGAGCAAATTCTATCAAAAGTCAGACACAGGGGCGCCTGGGTGGCGCAGTCGGTTAAGCGTCCGACTTCAGCCAGGTCACGATCTCGCGGTCCGTGAGTTCGAGCCCCGCGTCAGGCTCTGGGCTGATGGCTCAGAGCCTGGAGCCTGTTTCCGATTCTGTGTCTCCCTCTCTCTCTGCCCCTCCCCTGTTGATGCTCTGTCTCTCTCTGTCCCAAAAATAAATAAACGTTGAAAAAAAATTTTTTTTTAAATAAAAAAATTAAAAAAAAAAGTCAGACACAGTAGCCTATCAGAGATACATAATAGGAGTCAGAAGGACAGAACATTGGATAGGATCAGCAGTCTTGAGATCAATGTGATTTTGGTCAAGAACAGAAGTTAACACCTAAAGAAACTTCATAGGAAGGTAACCAAGGGAATAAATACTCTAACTTCATCTTCTTGCTTCCTAGGGTCTCCTAATGAGGCTTCCCATTGTCTATACCCAACTGAAATGCAGAGGCACAGAACCCTGTTGATGAAATCATGAAGGTGAGCTTTCTGGGACAGAGAGAACAGAAGCAGACGACGAGAAACATAGGAGAGAGAATTGGAACAAGCCACCATATTTAGGTTGTTTAGTTATTCTTCACAAACTTCACTGTATAACATGTGCTTAATTATTCCTTTAAATGACTTTTTGCTTGTGTTATTGGTAAATTCATGTGTTAAAATAGTCCATCAGATCCATTACACTCAGGATGCTGGTTTCCCATTTAAGTAGACCAGTAAGCCGTACCCCTATTTAAAAGTGGCCCCCCATGTCACGTTTCCCACTCTGGAAGTGTTTTGCATTGGGTTCCTCAGAAGCAGACTCTGACATGACAATTTATAGACAGCTGGTTTACTAAGGCAGTGCACCCACAAAAGGAAGAGGGAAGAGAATAGGGGAAGCAGGCCCAGATTAGGGAAAGAAGCCAGACTGTACTTTCACAGGAGGTTTCAGACTTAGCCCAAACCTGTAAGGAGCTCCAGAATGTAAATTATACCTCAGTTTGCTAAAGGCACACAATGCACTTATCTACATAGAAATGCTTGTAATATAAGAAATTCAGCTTCCTAATGAATAAATGAGTTGTAGGGAAAGAAAACTGAACATTTATTGGTGACACAGATATATCACTAAAAACCTTAATTATTGCAGCATACTTAGAGACCACTGAGATACGTGATACTAATCTCTAAACAAGAACAGACTTGTATTGTTCAGATATTTGAAATGGAAGAAAAAAGAGGGAAGATGGTTTTTAGGTCCTCTTTCTGTATAAAACTGTACCCCCATAACCTCTTTTGTTACCCGGCACTCCCTCCACATCCTTCACCCCACCCTACACACACACACACACACACACACACACACACACACACACACATCCCACAAATTTCCAATTTATTTTGCGACTATGAACTGAGAAGCCAGATAACAAATTGTAAATTTAAAGGAAAATGACAGATTCTGTACCTACATATTTTGGGGGCTGGGGAAATTATGTTAGATCTTTTGGAATAAGGAGTGAGAACTGACAAAACTGATTATGTCCACAGGTTCTTTTGTTCCACCAGAGGGTGTCCCTAATGACACATGGAAAACACACCCAGCATTTGAATTTCATAATTTCAGTTTTGGAAGATTAATAACTCTCTCTCTCTCTCTCTCTTTTTTTTTTACCTTTGCTCTTTCAAAGGCATTAGAACTGAAGTTCCCATTTATCAGCATGTTAAAAATATCTTTTGCAACATATTGAAGGATTTGCTCAATTTGGAAATTTTGGGGAAAAAATCATGAAGAAAAATAGGCCACCACTGGGTGCTCGGGTACTCCAAGCCCTACACTTGGTGTTCTGCGTGATGGGGTCCACCCCATCACTGTGGCCGGGCTGTGATCAGTGGAGCTCCAGTGTCCTACACAGGCTAGGACTGCAGAGAAATTCCAGAGCACTTTGGTAGGGACTGTGGACATTTCTCAAAGAGGTCCGATCTGAGCTTTAACCTTCTGAGGACTCCTATGGAACAAGTATAAAAGTGAAGTCAGACATCTTGGGAAAGAAAATAGGCATCTCTGCCCAAACTGGGAGATGGTTTTGGCTCTCTTGGCTATTTAGAAACCCTAAGAAATCTGCTGATATTTTAAAGAAACAAAAAAAGATGATTTATGATGATATCACAGGTTGCCCAAGCAGATTGTAGGAGAGGAAAACAGCTTCTATAGAGAGCATATTGCAATAAAGCAACAGTGAGGGATTGGGGGAGCACCATCAATTGAAATGCCTTCAGTTATCAGCCTTAACTATTCCCCATCCCCAACCCAACCAAAGACCTTGGAACCTTCTAGGGCCTTGCTGTAAAGGGGTGCAGAAGGCCTGATCCCAGAAGATACTTTTCTCTGTCTCTCCCACCTCCCCCCCCCCCACTCTGCCTCTTTCTGATGACTGTGATTGCATCTGGCCTTACTTTTAGATTCCTGTTGGTTAAGGTGGTGCACCCACAAAAGAACTGTTTGCACCACAAGCAGGTGCTATACTGGTTGCTTGTGTGTGTGTGTGTGTGTGTGTGTGTGTGTGTGTGTGTATGTGTGTATGTGTATTGGGGTATGTGCCACCCCTGTGTGTTTAAGTGGTGGACAATGGGAGGAAATGGTAGGATAAGGGGAAGCAGTGAGTTTTTGAAAAAAAAATGTAGTAGAGGTGAGACAGGAGGATCCTAGTGTTATCTCCTTCTATGAATACACCTACATGACACCCACATCAGTGTAAATAACCCAGGAAATGACTTGAAGACTGGCGTAACAGACTCTCCACAGCTAAATGTTGAAAAAAAGGTCACACTGAAGAGGGTAAGAAGGGCAGAGATATGGTTGGGAGCCAAATTGGCCCACAAGACTCTCCATGGGAAGGAGGGATGCCACAGGCATGGAGAAGAAAGAAGAGAAGATCCCACACCAGGCACCCCATACATGGGAGACCTGCACTGAGATGAATCTCCATAACATTTGGCTTTGAAAATCAGAGAGGCTTAACTTAAGTTCTTACAATCATTGAGAGTTAACACCTGGAACTTTAAAAATCAGCAGGCTTGGCTCTGGGGGAGCCAGAGGATGACAGCATAACAAACAACCACACTGAGATACAGCACAGAAACAGCAGTTCGAAAGATTCCTGGGGTGTACGGGAGGGACAATTGTTTGCTAAACTCAGGGCCTGTGCTAGAGGGACAGAGATCTTTGGGAGACTCCTCCAAGAATAAAGGAGCTGGCAGGTGCCATTTCCCTATCCTGCCTCCCAGCCTGGCTGGATACATGGGCACCTGAGGGAACCAGTGCTCAACATCACTTATCATCAGGGAAATGCAAATCAAAACCACAATGATATATCACCTCACACCTGTCAGATCAACTAAAATCAAAATCACTGGAAACAAAAGGAACCCTCATGCATCATTAGTGGGAATGCAAACTCGTGCAGCCACTGTGGAAAAACATGGGAGTCTCCTCAAAACAAAATCTATCTATCTATCATCTATCTATCTATCTATCTATCTATCTATCTATCTATCTATAATTACCATAAGATCCAGTAATTCCACTACTGGGTATTTAGCCAAAGGATAAGAAAACACTAATTTGAAAAGATATATGCACCCCTATAATTACTGCAGCATTATTTACAATATCTGAAGTATGGGAAGAAACCAAGTGTCCACTGATAGATGAATGTATAAAAAAGTGATATATATATACATATATCCATATATAATAGATTATTACTCAACTATAAAAAACTGAAATCTTCCAATCTGCAACAACATGGTTGGATCTAGAGGGTATAATGCTAAATGAAATAAGGTGGTCAGAGAAAGACAAATACCATACGATTTCACTCACATGTGGAATTTAGGAAAGAAAACAAAGAAAAAAAAACAAATGAAAAAGCATACTCTTAAATACGGAGAACTAATGATTACCAGAGGGGAAGGAGGTGGGGGGATGGCTGAAATAGCTGAAGGGGATTAAGAGTACACTTATCATGATGAACACTGAAGACACATATAGAATTGTTGAATCACTATATTGTACACCTAAAACTAATGTAACACTGTATGTTAATTATACTGGAAATATTTAAAACAGATAAATACATAAATTAACTGAAACTCTGCCTGTTTAATAGAGCTACTATAAATACTCCTTTTAAATATTTTTATAGGTTCAGGTATGACACACACATAACATATGCATGTGATCATACATATAGGTTGACATGTATGTGTGTGTGTACAATATGATTTTATATACATAAATATATGTATGCATGTATGTATAAGTATATATGTGTTCCATACTATAAGAGAATATTTGGATAGTCTGCCTTATTCATTTAAAACTAAATTGTGCTATAATTTTATTATAACTATAACAATTCTTTCCTTAAGAAGAAGACAACAGCCCAAGTATGGGGCCCCAAAGTTTAATTATTCACTTAAGATAGATTCTTGAAGTAGAACCACTTAGTCACAGGGTATATATTTCTAAGGGCTCCTGGTGCTTGCTTTCCAGACAGCTTTATATCCATCCTATCGAGCAGGGGATGAGACTGACTGTTTCACTGCAGCTTTCCAGCACTGAGTATCTGTTTGGTTTTTTTCCTAATATTTGCCACTTGTATACGCACAGGGAAAAAAAGATGGTATGTATCAATTTCAACTGTGCATATGTTATTTCTTGAACATTTGAACCTGGTTTTATTTATTCGCAATTTGTATTTCTTCATTTAAGTCCTTTGACTACCTCTCTATTGCTATGTTGGTGTTTTTTTCCTTTTTTTAGTCATTACTCTTCATGTAATAAGGACAATAATATATTAAGGCTATGTCACATATCTATTACATGTGCATTTTTACAAATATTCTGTGCTGTGAAACTTTATAAATATTGTCTCTAATGTAATATTTTTCTTATTAGTCAAAAAGCTTAAAACATGTGCTAACAGTCTCCAGAACTGCCGTAATTCGCTGTGACCTCTAGCAAGCAGTTCAGCAGTTAACTTATCATTCATATTCACTCTAACTCTGTATACTCTGAATCTACAGTTACTAGGGCCACTTCAGGAGCTTGTTGAAGGCCCACTTAATTTCTCTCTGCATGGATCTGCCTACTTTCTTCTTTGAAAAGCCCGAAGGAAAGTCAGGGTCAGACCAATTAAACAAAATGTTACGGACCTAGCAAGAAGTTAGAAAGTTTGTTTGGTTTGTTGATGACAAAATAGATTGTTTCATCCTTTAATGAATACAAGTAATGGCAAGAACTTTAATGAATCCACATCCTACCAGGAAAAGCCATGAAAGTTGCCTTAGGGAGGTCAATTATTTTTTATGTCTTTTTAGTGTACGTTTTATAGCTCTGTATGGCCGGATTAATTAGCACAAGGACTATATAGGAAAATGACATGAAAACAAGCTGTTTTACCTAATGTGAGTAAGCATGACAAAAAATAATTAAAATGCAGTCATTTCTTGAGTGTTTTCAAATATTATTCTATTTTAAACAAAACTATAGCTGCAAATTACAATATATCATTAACATACATTACCAAACTTTTATATGTCCCATTTATTTCTCATGGCTCAGAATTAAACTTTCTTTTGTCCTCTGTTTCCTTCCCTTTTATGATTGTACAAGGATGTCTTACAATCTTTTTAATCTTTCATACAGATTGTATATAATTGATTTCCCACTTCTTGGTATGATCAGAACCTCAGAACTATAGAACCACATATCTGTGTGTATACACACGTGCACATATACATACATTCATATTAAGTGGCATGTAATTTTTCTTAATGGCAACAATTATATGAAAATGAGATACATTTTTTATTGAACTTCTAATCACTTCTATCTGCATTTTGAGCATTCAAATACATGTACAGAGATTTTGAGGTGCTAGCACCGATATTCAAAATCCACCAGGCATATGTGATGTATCTCACTGAATCACAAGATTTCTGACAGCTATAAAGGGTTCAGTTAGGGCCATCTTGCACAGCCCTTTAAAAGATGAAAGATTTCTAGGGCCACCTGGGTGGCTTAGTCGGTTGGGTGTCCGACTTCGGCTCAGGTGATGATCTCACAGTTCATGGGTTCGAGCCCCGTGTCGGGATCTGTGCTGACAGCTCAGAGCCCGGAGCCTGCTTCGGATTCTGCGTCTCCCTCTCTCTTTGCCCCTCCCCTGCTCACACTCTGTCTCTCTCTCTCTCTTTCAAAAATAAATAAACATTTAAAAACAATTTTAATGAAAGATTTCATATGTCCACTGAATAAATCTTATGAACTATTTGCTCTACTCTATAAGAAAACAGTAATTAACATTCAGTGACCACTTTCCGCATCAGAGGATTTTCTTATTTGTAAGCATTTCAAGCAGCTCTTGCTGGGTTAAGCAGAAAGGGAGTTTATTAAGAGATATTGGGCATTTCACAGAATCATTAGGAAGGCTGGGAACTAGGCCAGATGCTAAACAGAAGCAAAGTGCCCCAAACCTTATTTTAATGACCAGTGCAAACACACTGGTATGTATGGGCTACCGCCAGCCTTTCCCGTAATAATCCCCAAAGTGTTTTTGGTAAGGGATCTGCTCCTTTGTTCCAGCTCCTCCTACCAACTCTTGAAAAACAGCTTTCCTTTTCTCCTTTTAATCTTTGACTGCCAGCAGCTCATAAGCCCGCGTTGGCACGAGGCCGCTGATCGCCACAGCCTGGGTCACGTGCTTGTACACTGTTTGCATGGAGGCTTCAGAAGCAAGCGACTAGCTTTGTCAACCCCGTCGATGTGACACAGCGCTTGCGCCCGTTAATAATCACAGCATCGGGACGGCCCAAAACACAAAATGTAGGCCTGATTGGTCAAAAGTAATAAAGTCACACATCCATCAAAATGCCCATGTGTCAAGCACTGTGGTAAACGCTTTGTAGAAAAGACCCAATTTTCTGTTCTGTATGTGAGAAAACGGAGAGAGAAACTACATTAATTTGTTCAGCGTCACGAGGCTAATAAATAATACTATCAATACTCAAACCAAGATTTCCTAAAGCATTATACAGTCTTTATAAAGGATTAGAAAATCTTTCTTTAGCTATGTCCTTCAGAAACAAAGACGTCATTAAGCGGCATATAATTTTTCTTAATAGCAGCATTTATTATATGACAAAATTATTCATATTTTTATTGAACTTCTAGTCACTCCCACATGCATTTTGAGCATGTGAATATACATACAGACACTGTGAAGACCACATTAATTTAATTCAAAGTGATTAAGTTCATGTTAAAGAATTTTTGTTTTTTTTTCTTAATGAGTCACGTGGATAAATTTATGATTTTTTTAAGAAGTGAAGCATTTATTTTAGTTGTAAGAAAATTTATACTTGTAAAATAAGTCATGTTCTTATATAAGAAATGCCCTAAGTTAACTATGTTAAATAATTCCCTTACTAATTACCGTTCAACTCTAAAAGGAAGTTCATCAAATATTCATACACATTGGCCCCTTTCCCAAATTTGTAATAAGATCATAAGATACCTCAGAAACTATCAGAACAGTGTAATTAAGAGCCCATTTATATTTTAATGATAACGTATTAGATCTGCAAATATAAAATTAAGGTTAAACATGATACTATATTGACTTTTAATAAAATGCAGTGATTCCAATGGTAAATAAGGCATTGGTCTATATTTGATTGAAACCATTCTCTGTAACTACATAATCTCCCCTCCCCTTATTATGAGAAGCATTACAAGTGAGTATGCAGGAGATGAAAAACGAAAATCTATGGTAAAGGTAATGATCTTTGAAAATTTTCTCTAATGAGTAATTTGTGGCTCAGTGGATTTCAAGAGATTATTGGTTTTGGAAATGGATTCTATCAACTAAGGAGATAATGAAAATCATTAGGGCTGAATAAAATAAAACAGCAAATTTGTAATGCACACTAGCATTTTCTAAGTCTCTAGTTTGCACACAAGTTGAAAGCCTTGTTTAAAAACACAATTACGAAAGTTTTTCTATGTAGGCCACTATATTTGTGTTATACAGTGGGTTTACATATATAGCAATAAATAATATTACACTCATAATTTTTTAAAACCAGAAATAAGACATTATCATATAATACAAAAGAGCATGTTATCTCCATCTACTTGATACCAAGTAATTAATTAATTCACATAGAGACTATATGAAAATAGACTGACTCAGGGCATTTACGTATCACATACTCAATACAGAATGAGCTCCCAGTATCGTTTCAGGGTAATTTGCTTGACATTCGAGACCAACAATTCTTAACCTTTATTTTTCCTCATATACCCTGTCTATTCTGTTTCTTGTATCCTCAGGCCTTAGATCAGTGTCATGTACACAAGAGGAAGGCAATGAAAATGTGTTGAAGATCTGAATGAAATATATAAATATGTATTTATACATAGATACATGTATTTCACACGTTTGACAACTTTAGTCAAACCAGTGCTAAGAAAACAATAAGATTTTATTAAAAAATTTTTTTTTCAACGTTTATTTATTTTTGGGACAGAGAAATACAGAGCATGAACGGGGGAGGGGCAGAGAGAGAGGGAGACACAGAATCGGAAACAGGCTCCAGGCTCCGAGCCATCAGCCCAGAGCCTGACGCGGGGCTCGAACTCCAGGACCGCGAGATCGTGACCTGGCTGAAGTCGGACGCTTAACCGACTGCGCCACCCAGGCGCCCCAGAAAACAATAAGATTTTAAATGAAATAAAGTTTTGAATATTCTAACTTTAAAAATAACACAAAGGAGTAAAAGAAAGAAAAAAAGGAGAAACTAAAAGTGTTTCCTATTGTCTTTAAAGACAAATTAGAGAAGCTTGGATTGTATGAGATTTAAATTGTTAGCATCAAAAACTCCTTAAAACAAGAAAATTCGTATTTATATTAATGTATTAGATAATGAATGGATTATACTAATGAAGACAATACTTTTAAAAGCTTAGTTTGATCATTTTTAACAATTAAGTGAAAACCAGTTATTAATGAAATTCTTTGTATTTTAAAGTTTATTTATTTATTTTGAGAGAGAGGAAGCACGCACAGGAGGGGCCCGGAGAGGAGAGACAGAATCTGCACAGTCAGTGCGTAGTCCAATGCAGGGCTCAGACTCCCGATCTGTGAGATCATGACCTCAGCCAAAATCAAGAGTCTGGTGCTCAACAGAACTGAGCCACCAGGTGCCCCTCTTCCTTTCTCGTTAAAGTGCAATTAATATATAATGTTATATTAGTTCCAGGTGTGCAACACAGTGATTCCACAGTTCTATACATTACTCAGTTTTAACCATGGTAAGTGTAGTCACCATACATTATTACAATATTATCGACTATATTCCCTAGGTGGTACTTTTCATAGCTGTGACTTATTTTATAATTGGAAGTTTGTACCTCTTAGTCCCCTATATGGTTTTTCATAATCATTTATACTAGAGGAATCTTAAATAGGCCGTCATGAAAATGATAAAACTGTATTATGTGAATCATTTTACAAAACAACTGTAGCCAAACCAGTACGAAGAAAACAAGATTTTAAATGAAAGCAAGTTTTGAATATTCTAACTTTAAAAGTAACACAATGGGGTAAGAGAAAGAAAAAAGGTGGTAGAATAAGAAAAGTACAAATTATCAGTATATGGGTACATGAGACAACTCATGGTATATATTCTGTCATGAGTCCTATAATTATCCTTATAGATCTTCTAGCTGATTTATCACCATCAAAAAAAGAAACTAAAACTGTTTCTTATTGTCTTTATTAAGAGAAAAATGTTCAGTTAAAACAGTGGACAACCAGCAATTAGAAAAATACTACTATGATTTTATAGAATTAGCTTAGAGACATTTTGATAGTAAGAAACAAATGAAAAAAAGACATTGTTTACTGACATTACCTTAGAGAGAGTGTGATGTACTACGAAATATTATGTTTAATTTTGTAAACAAAGAAACCATAGCACGAAGTACTTAATAAGCATGTCTAGATTTCCACAAGTCACAAATAGTGACGTAGGGTTTTTTTGTTTTTGTTTTTGTTTTAAGTTTATTTAAGAGTGAGAGTGTGTGCGAGTGTGCAGGAGGGGCAGAGAGAGGGAGAGACAGAGAATCCCAAGCAGGATCTGAACTGTCAGCACAGAGCCTGATGCAAGGCTCGAAATCACGAACCATGATATCATGACCTGGGCTGAAATCAAGGGTCACTTAACCAACTGAGCCACCCAGGTGCCCCAACAGCGATGGAGTTTTAAGTCTAGACCTGTATTCAAAGTCCGTTCCCCGCAAAAAGGAAAATCAAAGATCTAGCACAAATATCAGAAGGGTGATTGAGATTCTCGAAGGTTAGATTCAAAGTTTTGTTTTATTTTGTTTGTGTATGTGTTTAAGTGTGTATATGTGCATATTGTGTGTGTGTGTGTGTATGTGTGTTTGTTTGTTTTTTGACTCAACTGCAGATTCAGTGATACTTTGAAAGAACATTTCCATGTAGGTCTAGTCTTAATTTGTAAATATGTGAAAGGTGTTTAAAATCTGAGCAGCAGATCGTAGCGAATAATGCCAATTCCTGAAGAACTGATCACCCCCCCCATTTTAACCTACTTAATTTGTATTCATTTGTGCTATTATTCACAATATAGTCACTTCATATATCCATTCTCTCATTTAGGATCTATTTGAAAAATATATATTATTAACATGGACATTGTGTTAGCCTCTGAGAATATAATAGGAAAAAAGCAAAGTGTTCTGGCTTGCAAGGACATGACAGTCCAATGGGAAAATAATAAAAGTAAATGGAAAACTATACTGGAGCCTCAGAATTGTAAAGATAGAGTTATAAAAGGGTGCCTTAGGAATCCACAGCAGAACTATCTTAGCTAGTCTTGAAAGAGCAGGGAAGTATTTTTGGAAAAAAGTAATATCTGGCAAATGAGTAAGATTTCTCAAGACAAATTTAGCAGGGACAAGGGTGGGAAAATGGGAATAAGTTCCAGGCTGAAGAATGATCTATGCAAAACCCTGGCTAGTAAAGAAAGGTGGAACTAATTATTTCTCTAAAGTTGAGAGCACAGAAGGTCCTCAGGGCTTGATAGGAGATGAGGTAAGAATGTAATCATAAAGGTAATTTTAAGCCAAATGTCTAAATTTGATTTCATTGTGAGGAAAAAGATTTTAACTCTGGTCAGATTTAAAAAAAAAATCAGGCAACGACTTGCAGATTTAAGTCGAGAATAACGAGATTATAGACAAGAAGGCTAGTTAAGAAATTCTTTACAGAAAACTGGATAAAAATTAATAGTAGCTTGAATTACGTAGTAATTAGTAGTACCCAAACAAGTTACCAACTTGTATCTATGTTTGTATTTAAAAGTTCACTTCAGACCTAATCTCTTATATAGAACATATTAGGACATATTTTTTCCTTAGTTATGTTAATACAAAACATTTTACAATCTTTAAGTAGAATGTGAATGATATGATGGGTATTAATGATACAGCACATACCTTACACTATTAGCCCAGTGCTACTTAAAGATCTGAAGACCAACATTGATTAGCATCAATCGGGATATTGTTAAAAATGTAAATTAATGAGATGTACCCCAAAACTACAAAGAATTTCTAGAGGTGGGCCTATGATAAGGAAATATAGGATAACATAGGCAGAGAGGGAAAGATAGGACCTGAGATCCCTGGGCGGGGAAAAACATATATTTTGGACTAATGCTAGGAGTATCTGACCACAACAAATCTCCTTGGGTGTAATCTTAAGAATGTAACAGACATCACCTCTCGCCCTCATGTTTCCCTCAGGAATTTGACAAAAGATCTAACTAAAAATAAGCAGACCATAAAACATTATAACCCACAAGAAAATGTATGGCCATAGACCACCCCTCATACAATGGAAATGAGCCAATCAGGAATGGGCAACCCAACACCTAGAGTTATCCCGCCAGTAAAGGTAGAATCCAAGAAGGAACAAGGGGGAAGGGAAGAGGGTGTGTGTGACCAGAACCTTATAAAAAAAAGGCCCTTGCCTATAGTCCAAGCACATTCACTTTCAAATGTCCCCTCTCTGTAAAGACAGCTTTCCTAGTAGTCTTACTTTCTAATCTTATACTCTAATAAACTTTTGCCTGCTATTCATTTTGTGTCCACCTCTTCATTCTTCAAAGCAGCGAGACAACAAATCCCAGGTATTGAAGTAAAAAATCCTGCAACAGGCCCACGTTTCCCATGGTATTGTGATGATCACTAATATTTAGATTACCTACTCGATGATGTAATATACTTAAAAAAATAATTTTGTTAAGGATAGAAGCAATGTATGTCCTTATATTCAAGAGCTAAATCAGAAATTATAAAAATGGTAAACGTCAAACATTCCAGTCTTACATTGAGTATATACGACTAATGGTGTGTTTTTGTTTTATTGCTGTAAAAATAGTATTATATCTCCAATTGTAGAACAATCCCGTTAACCCATCTAAAATATGAAAATTTATTTTGTATAGTACAGGTACTCTGTTGTCTATGTGACTTTATGTAGAAAAAGGAGAGGCAAAGTACCAGATATTTGATAATTTCAGTTTCTATAAGAAAATACTCCAGTCTCTAGAACTACTCTAGGTTGACATAGAAGAGACTTCAGATGTTATAGAATTCACAGAAATTGAAAGTTTCTTCCCATATTATTCTTTTACTTGAAATTACTTTTGCCAGTGAAGAGTACCTGTGACAACTTTATGAAGATACGGAGAAGACAATAATTGGGACATATTCATCACAAACTTATATTCAAAGATAAACCTTCAGTAACTCTCATAATTGTTTCCTGAATTTATAAATGTAAATTTCTATAAACCACTTTTTTTTGTTGTTGTTAAAGGGCATAGTACTGCGTCCTAGGTTCTTCCAAGGCTTGCTGCACACAACTGTCTGGTGCATCTTGTGTTCAATAGCTGTTTTTCTTTCTAATATTTATTCAACTTATTTAAACAAAAACCAAAAAACAGTTTATCTATTTCTCTACCCTCCACCCCTAGCTCTGGCAGCTATCTATCTATTCTCTGTATCTATGATCTTGATTTTTATTTATTTGTTTGTTGTTTATTTTTATAGTTGTTGATTTTGAGGTTCCACATAAAAGAAAGAGATAATTTGTTGTCTTTTTCTGTCCAAGCTATTTCACTTAGCATAATGCCTTCAAGGATCATCCATATTGTGCAAATAGCAAAATTTCATTCTTTTTCAATGGCAGAATACTGTTGTATTGTACTATATATATATATATATATATATATATATATATATACACACACACACACACATATATATATATGGTATATATATATATATGGTATATATATATATATATATACATATATATATACATATACATATATATATATGTATATATATATATACCACAATTTCTTTACCCATTCATCCATCAATGGATACTTAGGTTATTTCCATATTTTAGCTGTTTTAAATCATGCACTAAAAATGGAGGTGCATATATCATTGCACTTAGTGTCTTTGTTTCTTCAGATAAATACCCGGAAGTGGAATTGCTAGATCATTTAACTTTCTTGAGGAGTTTTATTTTGTTTTTATTTATTTTTAATTTAAATCCTAGTTAGTTAACATATAGTGTAATAATGATTTCAGGAATAGAATTTAGTGTTCATCACTTACACATAACACTCAGTGCTCATCCCAACATGTACCTTCCTTAATGCCAGGAACTTTTATACTGTTTTCCATAGTGGCTGCACCAATTTATATCCCCAACAAAAGTGCATAAGGTTCATCATCTCGACATCCTCTTTAACACTTGCTACTTCTTATCTTTTTGCTAAGTTATTTTAAGAGGCATGAAGTTATATTTCATTGTGGTTGATTTGTAATTCTCTGATGATCAATTATGTTGAGCATCTTTTTACATACCTTTTGGTCATTTGTGTGTCTTCTTTGGGAAAATGTCTACTCAAATCATCTGCTCATTTGTTAATCAGATTGTTTGGGTTTTGGCTATTGAGTTGAATTCTTTTTCTATTTTGGATATTAGCCTTTTATATTCTCTCATTCAATGTCCTTTTATCGTGTTGATGATTTTGCTTTTCAGTTGATGTAATCACACTTGTTTATTTTTGCCTATGTTGCTTTTACTTTGGTGTTAGATTCAAAAAATTATTGACAAGACCTATGTCAAGGAATGTTTTCCTATATCTTCTTCTAGGAGTTTGATGGCTTCATATGTTTCTTTCTTTTAAGACTTCATACCTTATGTTCATACCTTGAATCCATCTTGAGTTAGTTTTTGTGTACAGTATGAAATAGTGGGCCAGTTTCATACTTTTGCATTTGGCTGTTTAATTTTCCCAGCACCACTATTTTTTTTAAGTTTATCTTGAAAGAAAGTGTACATACACGCAGGGAAGGGACAGAGAGAAAGGGAGACAGAGAATCCCAAGCAGTCTTGATACTGTGGAGCTTGATCTCATGAGCCCTGAGATCATGACCTGAGCCTAAATCAAGAATCAGATGCTTAACTGACTGAGCCACCTTGGTGTCCCCTGCACCCCCCTTTTTTTTTTGAGACTGTTTTTTCCTTTTGTATATTCTTGGCTCCTTTGTGTAAATTAATTGACCATATATGCTTAGGTTTATTTCTGTGCTCTCTAATTCTGTTCCATTAACCTATATGCCTATTTTTATGACAACCCCATGCTGTTTTAGTTACTATACCTTTGTGATATACTTTGAAATCTGGAAGCATGATGCCTCCAGCTTTGTGCTTCTTAAGATTGCTTTGGCTCTTTGGGATCTTTTGTGGTTCCATTCAAATTTTTAGGATTGTTTATTCTATTTCTGGGAAAAATGCTATTGGAATTTTTATAATGATTACATTGAATCTTTACATTGCTTTAGATAGTATAAACATTTGAACAATAGTAATTCTTCTGATCCTTTCTTCTCTTGTTCTCTTTGTGTTTGATGACTTTTTATACAGGTAAGCTTACATTCCTATCGTTTTCTCTTTTGTGTATTTACTATAGGTTTTCTTTTTCTTTGCAGTTGCCATGAGGCTTTACGTATAATACTTTATATCTGTAAATGTCCATTTTAAGTTGATCACAACTTAAGTTTGATCCCATTCTAAACTCAACATTTTACTCTCCCCACCTGTTTTATGCTTTTGATGGGATATTGCACATATTCTTATCATGTGTGCCCCTTAACTGATAATTGTAATCACAGTTATTTTTACTGTCTTTGTCTTTTAATCTTTATACTAGCTTAATAATTAATCTGTCACTTTTACAATATATTTACTTTTCCAGGGAGAATTGTTTTTTCATATGTATTCTTGTTACTAATTAGTGCCCTTTCTTTTTAGCCTAAAGATACCCCTTTAGGAGTGCCTAGGTGGCTCAGTCAGTTAAGCGTCCAACTCTTGATTTCAGCACAGGTCATGGTCTCACGGTTCATGAGTTTGAGCCCCACATTGGGCTCCCAATTAACAGAATGGAACCTGCTTAGGATTTTCTCACTCCCTTTCTCTCTGCCCTCCCTCTCTCTCTCTGCTCCTTCCTCTTCACTTTCTCTTTCTCTCTCCCTCAAGATAAATAAATAAACTTAAAAAAAAAAAAAGATGACCTCTTAACATTTCTTATAATGCTGGATTAGTAGTGTTAGTAGTTATGAACTTTAGATTTGTTTCCCTGGAAACTCCTCATCTGTCCTTCAATTCTGAATATCTTTGTAAGGTAGAGTATTTTTGGTTGGGAAGGTTTCTCTTTTTTCTCTTTTTTTTTCTTTTAGCATACCATGCCATTCCTTTCTGGCTTGCAATGTTTGTGCTAAAAGATCTGCTAAATACCTCATGGGATTCCCTTGTATGTAACAAGTTGTATTTTCTTGCCTCTTTTAGTATTTTCTCCAATATTTAACTTTTGACATTTTAATTATAATGTGTTTCTGGGTGAGTCTGTTTGGGTTTATCTTTTTGGAATTTTCTGTGTTTCCTAGAGCTGGATGTCTTTTTTTTTTCCCAAATTTAGGGAAGTTTTCAGTCAATATATCTTCAAATATAATATGCCCCTTCTCTCTTCTCTTTCTGGGAACTCCATAATGCAAATATCAGTTTGTTTCATATTGTTCCATAGATTCCTTAAGCTAATTTTACTTTTTTTTTTTTTACTTTTTTTCCTTTTTGCTGCTCTGACTGGATGAGTTCCACTGCTTTGTCTTTGAATTGACTGATTTCTCTGCCTCATCTAACCTGCTTTTGAGCCTCTCTAGTGTATTTTTCAGTCCAGTTATTGTATGTGTCAGCTTTGTGATTTCTATTTGGTGCTTTTTTATATGTCCCACCTGTTTTGAAGTTCTCATTGTATCCATCTATTCTTTTTCCCAGTTTTATCTTATAAATTTTATTTCTTATTATTTATGTTACAAGTGTTTATTTTTGAGAGAGAGACAGACAGAATGTGAGCATGGGAGGGTCAGAGAGAGAGGGAGACATAGAATCTGAAGCAGGCTCCAGGCTCCAAGCTGTTTGCACAGAGCCTGATGTGCAGAGTGAACTCATAGACCTCTAGATCATGACCTGAGCCAAAGTTGAACGTTTGACTGAGCCACCCAGAAGCCCCTATTTTTTTATTTTTATTTTTGAGAGAGAGAGAGAGAGAGAGAGAGAGAGAGAGAGAATCTTAAGCAGGCTCCATGCTGAGCATGGAGCCCGATGCAGGGCTTGATCCCATGACCCTGGGATTAAGACCTGAGCCCAAATCGAGAGTGCAATGCTCAACCAACTGAGCCAGCCAGGCATCCCCTATTTCTCTATTTCTTCCTTTATTTGCTTTCTGTGTTGGTTTCTATGCAGTAGATGAAACTACAACCTCTCCTAGTTTTGAAGGAGTGATTCTGTGTAGGAGGTGAACCTTTTGTTCAGCCCTGTCTTAGTTCTTGGTCATCTCTGAAATTTCTGTGCTTATGCAAGCAGCCTATTATATTTTAATAGTTCCCAGTAATTAAAGATGTGTCAAGACCTATCCGTGTTTCCAAAGGCGAAGATCATAGCAGCTAGATTCGGGCTAACTAGAAGCTAGGTCCTCAGGCAGCAGCTTTTTAAAAAAAAAATTTTAATTTAATGTTTATGTCTATTTTATTTTCGAGAGAGAGAGAGAGAGAGAGAGAGAGAGGACACAAGTGGTGGGGAAGAGAGAGAGAGGGAGACACAGAATATGAACTAGTCTCCAAGCTCTGAGCTGTGAGCTCAGAGACCGATGTGGGGCTCGAACCCATGAACCGTGAGATCATGACCTGAGCTGAAGTCAGATGCTTAACCGACTGAACTACCAAGGTGCCTCAACAGCAGCTTTAAAAAGTATACAAATATATATAGTTTTTAGGGGCCACAAACATAAGCCCCACTAGCTACCAGAGCTAGGTCGTCTGAAGGTGTCTCCCAGGAAGCAGTTGCAAAAATTAGGGCTCCAGATGAATGTATAGGCTCCTTCCTGGAAGATACCTGTGAGCTAGAACAAGGCAGAGGGAGAGCTCCAAGATGATATCCACAGTCTATGTTCCTTGAGAGCAGCTTGGTAGACCACTGTGTATCCCAAACTTTGAGCCTGCCCCTCAGTCTGAATCTCTAGGATGAACAAAGTGGCCTCCTTCACAGAAAAACTGGAGAGTATGCCTCAGTCATCTGTCTTTATGGTACCCTGGGGGGTTGTAGCCTTCCAAGAATCATCCTGGATGGCTACTGTCCTGTGGGATGAGGAAAACAGGGCATCCTCTAGGACATGTGTAAAGCACCCCTGCAGGAGAGACTGGTGCTCTGTAGCACAGCAGAAAGTGAGTGTGATTATACCCACTCTCCAAAGTCTCTGGAAAAGATTACAGTCCATGCCTAAATGTGTGTTTAATTAGAAGCCTGTCCCTCTGGCCAGTCATGATAATTAGCTGATAGACTTCTTTCAGAGAAAAAAACAGAGTTCCTTTGTCCATTGCCTCTTGTTGTGGCCTCTTGCTCTGTTGGTTACAGTCCTGTGGGACCCACAACTTAAGCTCCATTGCCCACCACAGCCTGGAAATGCAGAGGTCACAAAAATTGGGGGACCAGAGAGGGATATGAGCTCTTTTTTGGTGACACTGATTATTACAGTCCCATGGCCAAGAAGCCAAGCTTCCCTGGCGCCCATAGCCAGGCAATGAAGAGGCATCCCCTGTGCGGCAGCTGCAGAAGTCAAGGCACCAGAAGTGTGTAGAGGTTCCCTTCTGGCAGATACTGGTGCTCTGAAGCATGGCAAAGGGGGCCACTTTAAACACTTTAAAATTGTTAAAACCTTGTAAAGTATGTTTGTTAAGCTTGAAAGTTGATGGAAATAAGACTAAGGGAGAAGGAAATTGGGAGTAAAAATTACAGTAGTAGATTCAAAATACTGATTGCTCTATTTAAAAAATAAAACTGGGGTGCCTGGGTGGCTCAGTAAGTTAAACGTCAGACTTTGGCTCATGTCATGATCTCGCAGTTGGTGAGTTTGAGTCTCACGTCGGGCTCTGTGCTGACAGCTCAGAGCCTGGAGCCTGCTTCCGATTCTGTGTCTCCTTCTCTCTTTGCCCCTCCCCTGCTCATTCTCTCTCTCTCTCTCTCTCTCTCTCTCTCTCTCTCTCTCAATCTCAAAAATAAAGAAACATTAAAAATTTAAAAAAATAAAATAAAACTATTCAGCGATCAAAGACAAAAGCCGCATCATAGATGGTGTGTGGTTATGTTACTATTTCTAAATATCTGATCAGGTTAAACAGATAATTATAAAATCTTCATGCAAATATGTAGTTTAATTATACTATAATTATAGTACTTGTGCTAACCTACCCTAAATGTATGTTAAAACTTTCGACTTAACATATTTATTAGTTAAACTGAAGAATCTTTTGCTGGACAAATAAATAAAATTCCCAACTCTATAAAAACATCCCATTAAAAATCAGAAATTTATTCACTGGTTGATAGTTACTGAATAAACTGCATAATTAAAATTACATAATTATAAACTTCACACATCCCATGAGATAGGAAATTTCTCAATGTGATAAAGTGCTTCAATGAAAAACCTATAGTTGATGCTATACTGAATAGTGATATATTGACATTTTTTTTGTAAGATTGGAAAAAAAAAAGATATTCAACCTCATCTGTTCTTGTCAACATTTTACTCGAAGTCCTAAAAATTGCAATAAAGCAAGGCAAAAACATAAAAAGCATTAAGATTGTAAATTAAGATAAAGTTCAAGAATTAAATACTGCAAATTGAGATAGGAAAACATGAACAGAGTAGCAAAAGATTGCAAAAATTAAAAATAAATATTGAAATAATAAACCTTAATTCAGATATTACAATTATATTTCACATATATTTTTTAAATATTGGAAAGAGTTAAACAATTTACCATATCCTTAAATAAATTATGATGTGTCCCTATAATAGTTCCAAGCAGCTGTATAGTGTTATATTGTCCATATATTCACCATCTTATCTTTCAATGGCATGTTGAACATTTTGGAAAATGCTAGAGAAAAAACCCTGGTGAATCCTTAATGATAATACCGAAAATCCTAGAGGATTTTTAACCAAGTAGTGCAGGCTGCTTTTTAACATGTCCGTTATTTAAAAGAGTGTTATTTTCAAATGTATTTACATTTCATAAAAGTCACTGCTTGTGTAGAATTATGTTTTAATTCAGAATATCATGAATTAAATAGCTTGTATTGGCTATTTAATTTAAAAAACCAAAACAAAACAGAAATAAAATATCTACTATTTTAATGCCTCTTTAAGAGACAGTATTTGCTATTCCTTTTTTTATACAGGGGCTCCCTTCTAGTTTACAATTGCTAGTTTTTTGCTAGTGAGATGACCCACCTTCCATGATTCTCTCTACTCTTAAAGAGAAAATAGAATTTACAAATTTTACAATAACAGAGAAGCACTACACATTTTTTTAAATGTTTATTTATTTTGAGAGGGAGGAAGAATGAGTGCACATGGGTGCAAGCACATGGGGGCAGAGAGAAGGAGACACAGAATCCCAAGCACAGTCTGTGCTGTCTGCACAGAGCCCTATGTAGAGATCGATCTCATAAACCATGAGATCATGACCTGAGCTGAAATCAAGAATCAGACGCTCAACCAACTGAGGCATCCAGGCGCCCCACATTTTTTAAGTGACCATAACATCTTAATTATTTCAGCAAAAAAAAAAAAAAACCCAAAATATTATAGTAGCTCTGCAATCAGATAATTATATATTTGGCGGGATTCCTACAAGATATTCACATATTGTTTCTCATTAAAGTGTGCTCACTTACATACCTTATATTATTATCTAGAAAGCCTAAAAGTAAGGATAAATACTTGAGTTCATTTCTATTCACAACAGTTTAGAATCATTCCCTATGTTATCTCAAATATCAGTAATTTGTGTTTTAAGATCTTACAGCACACATAACTTTTTGCCTTTTCATCATAATATCTTCCTCAATCTAATCTCTGCCTTCATACTGTGGAATTATGTTAATAAGTTCCTTTCTTGAGTCTTCCAAAAAAAGTAGAAATTTCCATATAACGGTATAAAACCTTTGTTTAATAAAACAGAAATTTTATATTTTGAGACTTTTTAATGTTTGTCATTAGAATATATATTTATCCCAGTAGATAAATATAATGTGTATATTCTCTTGTATTTAGGGAAATAGATTAAAGCCTCACATTTTTGTCCATTTAGTGAGTTCTTTATGTCAATGTGGCATAAGCTGGATATTTTTATAACTTAAATTTGTTCAAATGAACACTGTGTTCATATGTAGGCATTCACATCTCAGCCTGAAAAGATGCCTGTCTATTCTCACCTTTTCCCCCTTGTGATCACAGCATTTTAATTGTCACCAAAGAACCAAAAGAGTTCTGTGTGCAGAGACATTGACAGCCCCATAATGAAGATATGTGAATAGTAAAATGGCAAGACTTTTAGAGCTGTATACATTATGAAAAGGTTAATGAGTAGTGCTACCCACAGAGCACAATTTAGCTGACTTCGAAATTTTATTGATGAGAAAACTTTTGATTTTCTTTTTGAGGACTATGTTCTTGATGATACTTATTAGCTTCACAAAAGAAAGTACACATTTATGTCTTGTTAATTGAATGATTTTTAAGCTGCAGGAATATGGACTGCCATTTCAAAATATTTATATTTCTGAGTGGCTAACTTATTGCTTGTTGGATATACAAGTAGTGCAGAATTGTTGTTTTCCCTATTATGTTGCATTTGTTGCCTCTCCTTAGATGTAGGCTGAAAAATAATTAGTAATAAAAATAATGTTAATAATTATAGCAATGGCATTAGTTGTTCTTGGTTATAAGCAAAAGAAACTGATTCTGGCTGTTTTATTTTTTTAAGTTTATTTATTTTGAGAGAGAGAGTGTGTGTGAGCAGGGGAGGGGGAAAGAGAGAGAGGAAGGGAGAGAATCCTAACCAGGCTCCACGCCGTCAGCACAGAGCCCGACGTGGGGCTCAAACCCACAAACCGTGAGATCATGACCTGAGCCGAAACCAAGAGGTAGTGGCTTAACCGACTGAGCCATGCAGGCACCCCGATTCTGGCTATTTTCAACAAAAGTTTAATGTATTGGATGTGTATGCGGGAATCACTATACTGATCACAGGCTGGAGAACGTAGGCTAAGAACTGTGCAAAAATAAGACTGTCAGAGCACTCGGCAACAGGACCATCTGGCTAGAAATTTGCTAGGCCTTCTCTCACCGTTGTTTCACGGCCAGTGTAAGCAGTGGCAAACTTCCCCTTACTTTCCATCAAAATCTCTAGATTCACACTTCCATATTTGAGAATCTGATTGGCTAAGCCTCATTACAGTCATCTGATTCAGGAGTTTAGTTACTGTCTCTCACAGTGTGGGATTGGCCCCGCCGAAGAAGGAGCTAGTTGAATCTGAACAGCGAAAATGACAGTAGTCACTATTTTTCACCATTTTGGTTACTCAAAATCTAAAAACTCTCTTTTGCCTATTTTTATATCTGTAAGTAAAATCCTAAGGCACTAGTCCGTTAGTAGATATTCACTCTCTCCCCTAAAGGGAGAACCCCAAATGTTGTCAAGTACCAATCTGGCTGCACATAACAGGATCGTTGAATAAAATCTTTAATATTCACTTAAAAACGTAATAGGCTTATTTTTAGGCAGTTTTGAGTTTACAGAACAATAAATGCTGAATACAGAGTTGTCATAAATATCCCTTCAGCCCTCCCCGCCTCCTCCACTCAGTTTCTGTTATTATTAACATCTTGGATTAATGTGGTACGTTTGCTGCCATCCCTGAATATTGATACATTATTATCAACTAAAGTGCACAGTTCACATCTGAGATAATTCTTTGTGTTGTAGATTCTCTTGGTTCTGACAAATATGTCATGACACATATCCACCATTATGGTATCATATGGAGTAGTTTCATGGTCTTAAAAATACAAATATTCATGTGTCCATAGCAGTATTTATTACCTCTCTTCTCCACTCTCCATTATTGCCTTTGACTTATACCTCAGACAGATGAGATTCTTTTCCTAAAGTCAAAAACCCTTTATTAGGGATTTTGTTTTGGACTATTCTGCCTTTAGAGAGTCATGATGCATTATTCATTGTGATTTTTAGAACTAAAAAATGGAAAGATGAGGAAGAAAACATGGAGTTTCTAGAAAGTTTTACCCATAGTCCATCCAGTCTCCAAAAAGTGACAAGAGCTTTGTTTCTTAGTGATACAGAGGATGTACTATCTAAGCCAATATCCTGAACCCATTTTTTTATTCATCCTGGGATTCATCTACCCAACTTCAAAACTGGCAGGAGCCCTCAAAATGACTCGGTAGCAGTTTTATTTTAGAACCATTGCCCTCTTTCTGGTGAAGCAGTCCTTTGTTTCATGAAATTGATTCCAGAAACCCAGCAGAGCCCAGAGCTCCAGTGCAGAAGACAAATTTTCGTTTAACAGATCATTGAATAGACAACAGCAATCCCTCTCATATACACATGTCCTTCTCACATACACACTGTCCTCTCTGGTGCCCAGAAATATACGTGCTGCTTGTTTCAGAGATCGCATCAACTCTCTGAAGATGCACTCCAAATGGAGCCATATAGAATACCAATAACAAACTTCCATGAGAAGGGTGATTGGCAAAAAAAGTGTCCATTCCTGAAAAACGTAACTTTTAAATGAACATTCCTCAGAATTGTTCTAAAAATTCCTACAACTATCTCACCACCATAGGTCTCCCTTCCCTCACTAGATCTTTTACAAATCAATCAGCTCTGTCAAAACGTAATGTCAAAAATTGTCAAATTTTGCTGCAAGGCCACGTATCTATAGCCAAAACATTAAGGTAGTTAGAAAAAAAAGGCATCCAGTTTAATGCTACTTGGGGTATATTGAGATATTCAATGTCAGCTTTATTCTGTATGAGAGAGAGAGAGAGAGAGAGAGAGAGAGAGAGAGAGAGAGAGAGAACTGGGGGAAGTGAGAGAAAGATTGATACATATGGTTGGCTACAGTGATAAAACTACTTGCAATGTTTTCTTTACACAAACAGAAGAGATTAAAGAAATATCTTGCTAAAAGATTTATTCTGTTGTTATTTTAGGATTGAAACATATTTTACCCACACAATTAATTCCTTCTATGGTCTCCCTTCATTTCAAGGATAAGTTTTAAATGCCCTAGAATAACAAAGAAAGTCTTTCACGACCCAGTCCCAGACAATCTTTCTTACCATAAATTTGTCTTAACTGAATTTTAGTTCTAACATTCAGTTTACACCCTGACTTCCTTCCGGCTTTTTTTCAATCTAAGTGCTCTCTGCTCCAGAAACTCTAAAGTAATCATAGACTTCGATTATCACATTCACCTTCCCTCTTCGTCAATGCCCTACCCTCCATCTAGAAAGCTCTTTATTACACTCTCTCTACTTCCTATTAAACAGACATTCATGCTTCAGAACATGTTTCAAATGTCACTTCCTCTGTAAATTCATCCTTAACTTTTCCTGGCAAAGTTAATCATTTTCTCTATTGTATTCTTAGAACATTCTGAACATACAATATTTGCTTTGAAAGTATTGGTTTACCCATCATCTGTACCCACTAGATGGTGGAAATACAGGTTATGTCATAGTCATCTTTATATCTCAAATGATAAGAAGAATAGGTATTCATTGGTTGAGTGTTGAACATTTGAGATTTTCAGCCATTTTTGGAGCAGTTGTTTATATGAACAGTATCTCCAATAGAACCCTTACCCTGAAAACGAAAGCATATTCAGTATGTTGGTTATTTTTTTACATATATTTATTCAGGATTTTAAAATATATCATCTGTGTAATAAAAACATATATTCAAGAAGAAGTTAATCAAAATAGATTAATGTCTGTACTCAAAATTTTCAAATGTAAGTTTAAAAAAGTTTTCTTTTTAAAATGACAAGAAGAGGAGTGCCTGGGTGGCTCAGTCAGTTAAGTAAGCGTCTGACTCTTGATTTGAGCTGAGGTCATGATCTCACAGTCAGTGAGTTTAAGCACCGTGTCGGGCTCTGCACTATCTGTGTGGAGCCTGCTTGGAATTCTCTCTCTGCACCACCCCGCCACCTCAGAATAAATAAAAATAAAACTTTAAAAAAATAAATAAATTGACAAGAAGAAAGTAGAAATTTTAACATGAAATTTTGGGCATGGTTTTCAGAATTGTGATCTTTGAAAATAACAAGGACTTTATTAATTTGCTGAAAACAAAAACAAATTATATTGCTAAATAAATGAATAAATACATAATTAAGATTGAACATATGGTCCCTGATATAGCTAACATTACTAGAAACACTTAGAAATGCTGTGGAACTTATTAGCATGGTGCCTTGTTAACAACTAAATTTAGGCTTTAGCTTTAAGGCTTAGAACTGAAATTAATAAAAGTTTTAAATGATATTTTAGAATTGACAGTTGGGTGGGATGTGAATATTCTGGACAGCTAAAATATATCCCAAATCTAAGAAAGTTAAAATCATGAGCAGTCTCTGTTTTAACAATGCAATTTTGAAATTCTATTCCCAGTTAGCCCCAGGGAAACATGTTAAATACCTATAAAATGATGGCTAATGTCAAAATCTCTAATGCAACTAAATAGACAAATCTTCCCAAGTTAGGCCAAGACAATATAAAGCAGGTTTCAGTCAACACATCTCGATGTATGCCTAATGTGCTTTATAACACCTGAAAGAAAAACTAGAAAATAAAACATCAAGACAACTTGCCGGCTTAGAGATATTTACACCCCAGATATCAAAAGACAGCACCAATGATGAGTAACTAAAATGCTGAAATAACAAGTTATTGAGAACTGTCATTGTGGTAAATCATTTACAAAATTTGTCTCATTTATTTTCTTAGACTGCTCAGGCTATAATAACAAAATACCATAGACTGAATGACTTAAACAGCAGAAATTTATTTTCTTACAGTTCTGGAGCCTGGAAAAACCAAGGTCCAGATGCTGGAAGAGTGTGTTCCTAGTAAGGGCCTCTCTCCTGGCTTGTGTCCTCACATGGCCTTTCCACAGTGTGTGTGTATAGAGGCAGTGAGCAACATCTATGATGTCTCTTCTTACAAGAACACTAATCCCATTATTATCCAGTCTTAAGACCTCCTCCAGTTTCCTCCCAACTGCCACATCTCCACATACCATTACACTGAAGATTAGCATTTCACCATATAGGGGATACAAACATTCAGTCCATGACATTTATTTAGTCCAGTTACCTATGGCCAACTGCAAAAAAAAAAAAAAAAAAAAATCTATTATATTTACTTAGAAAATAACACTTGTTTAGGAAAAACTTTTTAAAAAGATTGCAGTCATTGAAGACAAATGAAACCCCAAAATACAATCCAAGGAATTCATGAAGTTGTATGGCCTCTGTATTCAGATCTTGAAAATGAGAGAGAGAGAGAGAGACAATAACACTGTTGGTAGCAAACCGAACTTTAAATAAACAGAAAACAGTTTCTTCTCCCTGGCAAGCTTCTGTTTTCATCATTGTTGTTAGGACATTTAAAAGATGAGGAAATCAGGTTTCACATTCATGAAGTAATTCAAATAAATTCATACAAATAGAAAGTAACAAACTCAGGAATTTTTATGCAAAACAGTTTGAAATTTAAAACCTATATTTATAACAAGTGGGATATACAGTCCAAAAAACCTCCCTGCACCTTTATATTTAAGACCGTATTAATAAAACCTAAGTTATAGAAAAATTTTAGAACTGGCTTATGAAAAATACCAATCACATAGTACTTGTTGTGGAATGAATGATTGTGTCCCCTTTAAAATGCATTTTAGGGGCACCTGGGTGGCTCAGTGGTTAAGCGTCCAACTTTGGCTCCTGTTATCATTTCTTGGCTCGTGAGTTCAAGCACCGCATCGGGGTTGCTGCTGTCAGTCCAGAGCCCACTTTGATCCTCTGTCCCCCCTCTCTCTGCCCCTCCCCTGCTCACGAATACTCTCTCTCAAAAGTGAATAAGCAGTTTAAAAAATTGATTTGTTAACATTCTAGCCCGCAGTATGATGGTTCTATGAGGTGGGACCTTTGGGAAGTGACTAAATCATGAAGGTAGAGTCCTCATGAATGGAATTAGTACCTTATAAAGGGGACCCCTGAGAGCTCTCTCACTCTTTCTGCCCGGTAAAGACACAGTGAGAAGACAGCCATCTACAAGCCAGGAAGAGGGCTCTCATCAGACACCAAATCTGTTGGTATCTTGATCTTGGACATCATAGTTTCCAGAACTGTGAGAGAGAAATGTTTGTTATTCAAGCCACCCAATCCATGGTATTTTTGTTATAGCAGACGGAAAAGACTAAGAGAGTAATTATAAAAGTAGTTCTGTTTATTGTTCTCATTAGTTTTTGTAGAAACTTACTTCAAATATTTATAATTAAATAAAATTATTATTATTTAATTTTTTTGGCTTAAGATTAATTATTAAAATAATTATTTGGCTTAAAGTCTCAGATCTCTGTTAATTAGACAATGCAATAATACATTTCAAAACATATTTTTAAAAAATTAAAAGTACACTATCATGTTATTATGTGGCAATAGGGTTAAATCCTCGAAGTCACTGCTGTTCAGTGATTTATGATTGTTTTTCATGTTGTTGCTTCAATTTTTTCAAATTAGTCAGGTACAGTTGAACTAGAAAAACTGACTTGTGTCATTTGAACCTACTCAATAATGATTTAGTTGGAAAATTTGGACTATATACTTTGATCTAGATAAATTTCCCTTGTCCTTGTGCAAGGATAAAGGTAGTAGAGGAGTACTGGTCTCAGGGCATCATACAAGCAGAAAAACATATGCTCAGTTCATCTCTGTTTTCCAGTTATAGAACTGAGTGGGCCTCCCTGGGGTGCCCCACACCAATCTCTACCTGACTCATCATGGTAAAAACACCAGAAGCAAAGCTGTTCCTCTCAGACATGTCATGTTACATTAGAAATAATGGCTTTTCGCTCTTCATCTATTAGTTTAATTTCTCATATCAAGTTATCACAAACTAGCCATCTAGTTATTGTCGACCCAACTGTCTTACTATCTTCTGAGAATAATGTTTACTAACCCAACAGTCTTATCTTCTAAAGATAAAGCTTAAGGCATATGTCTTTATATATAAAGATATATAACACACACACATATATACATGCCATCCTGACATAAACAACCATAACAGTGTAAAAAAATGTCTAAGGCAACTTTTTTATCTTTTTATTTTTTAGCTTTAGGTAACAACCTTTCAAATTTCTAGTCCTTAAAGAATAAAAATTCATGGATCCAAGTGTGTGATCATATCAGCTTTCCCTGTAGAGCACTGTACCATAAGCTTACATCTAACCAGAGTATGATAGTAACACTGAGCTGAAGAAATAGTTGTCAGTGATTGGGGCAGCTAAAGTGATTGGGCTTTATGAGGCAGGTCACCAGAGAGGAGTCAGCCTAGGGGTGTGAGAAGCAATCTGGGTCTAAATTCTCCATGTTACCTTAACATAGAACTGGGCTTCTAATATGCAGAACAGGTCTACAAAATGATAATCAGACAGCAGCTGCTACAGAGTGAGGGCACAACAGGTAACAGGTTAGATGGTGCTGGGGACCACCTAAGGTCTGGTTCACCCAAGTAGTGAATATTTGTTAAGATCTTCTTGTCACTCCAGTGCTGAAACTGAGACAAGGACTACACCTCTGCCTGCTCCAGACCTACCCTAACAAAGCATAAGCCAAATCTCTGAGAAAAACCGATGGGAACACAATTTGGAAGTTGATAGTCTCACCAAGTTCTAGGAACTTCAGTAATATCATGAGTTTTAGACAGATCTGCCTTAACAAAATACAAACCAAGCCTATACAAGTTCAAGTTGATCAGAAGTAGTTAATGCACCAACTAGGAAAAAATCAATCTCTAGAAGAAGAATAGAGTACACGGTCCCCAATTTACACTCCACAATGTCTAATATACATAACCTCATTCATGTAAACAAACAGGAAAATGTGAATCAGAGTAAAAAAAAAAGCTGTCAATAAAATTCTGTCCCCAAGATGGCTGAGAAAGTTGTGTTTAGAAGATAAAAATGTTAAAAGTTACTATAAATATATTCAAAGAATTAAATAAAATATGTCTTATTGCATGAATGTGTATACTCTTAGCAAAGAGATAGAAAGAGTTAGTAATGGAAAAATAAGTGATCTTAAAAAATGAGTCAATAGATGTTATCCCATCAGAAGAGCAGAAGTAAAAAATATAAATAAGATTGAAAAAAATCAACAGAGGTTTAGGAAGCCTAGACACATATAAAATAGTCTAACATTCATGTAATAAGAGTCCCAGAAGAAGAGAGAGAATATGGAAATACAGAGAAGAAAGAAAGAAAGAAAGAAAGAAAGAAAGAAAGAAAGAAAGAAAGAAAGAAGAAATTGTTGAAAAATGCCAAATTTGATCAAAACATCTAGTTACAAATCTAACCCAAGAAAATCTAAAAAAGTAGTTTGGCACATCATACTCAAACAAGCAAATATCAGGAGAAAATCCTCAAAACATGTACAGAAAAATTGCATATTGCATAGAGTATATCAAAGATAAGAATGGTAGAAATAATTATCAGAAAAAATTGAGGCCAGAATATAATGAAGGAGATAATAAAATCACAGCTTTAAAAAGCTAACCACAATGACAAAAAGATTGCCTTTCATGCAATAATTCAGTATTCATAAAGAATACCCTTTAAAACTCAAGATGAAAACAAATACATTTTTAGGTAACTGAAAGCTTA
This sequence comes from Lynx rufus, assembly GCF_022079265.1. Classification (NCBI taxonomy): domain Eukaryota; kingdom Metazoa; phylum Chordata; class Mammalia; order Carnivora; family Felidae; genus Lynx; species Lynx rufus. The sequence goes on from NW_025814823.1 coordinate 39,876,263, forward strand.
GGAAATTTGACACGAGACCCAAACTATAAGAAATGTTAACATATTCTTTAAGCGGAAGAAGTAAACAAAAATTTGAATCTGCAGAAGGAAAAAAATGAATAATGAAAATGACAAATAAATAAGTAATATAGTCATCAGGTCCTAATATATTTCAGGAAAAGTAATCCAGGGGATATAGGTAAAAAAGAATAGTGTGACTGGTTTTATGTTATATACAATTGTTAACGAATGTCTCCCTGCTAGGATACATTTCATTATATATCTAAAGAAAGTGAAGGTGTGAGCCTTGAGGATGTCTAAGAGAGGAGCCTTTTGGGTAAACAATAAAGATCCTGAAGCAAAGCTATGCTTGGGGTACTCAAGGGTCAAGAAGGAATTCTGTGGAGCTGGTATGGAGGGAAGGAGAAGGGAGTAAATAGTAGAAGATAATGACCAGATGAAGTCCCAGGACATAGTGAGTATTTGGCTTTGCTCTAACTGTGACAGGGAGCTACTTCGAATTTTTGAATGAGGTGACATAGTAGGTCTTTAATTTTAAAAGGATCACTCAGGTTGCAGCAGTAAGTAGAGATGTGGAATGCTGGAGATGGAGAGTGGATGCAAAGCAATTGAAATCTGAATATATTCTCTAAGAGAAGCCAACAAGATTTAAGGGTGAATTTAATATAGAGTGAGAGAGAGAGAGAAAATAGGGATGTCTTTAAAAGTTATGGCCTTAACAACTGTTAAATGCATTTGCTAGTTTCTGAGAGGTTGATGCTATGAAGTTTGGTGATGTTTCAATAAGCATTCACCAAAAAACAGATGACACACTGAAATGGGGCAATTTGAAAAGAGTTGAATAAGGAAGAGACTATTTACAAAGGTTGATCTGAAAAAATCCAGAAGGGCTTGTATAGTACTCTGGGGGCTAATGGTTGCCATTATAATCCCTAAGTCTATGGGAAGGAGCAGTTACCATGAACCATAGAGAAGACTTCCAGAAATAGAATTGTGTTAAGAAAGCTCTGTTCTTCAGTAAAGTGTTGCAGACAGCATATGGTGATCTTACTGAAAAGGATCCAGGGCCATAAATACCCCAGCATTACTTTCTTCTTGCTCTCTAGACTTCATTCTGGGGTCTCTCATTATGAAATCCAACTGGAAGTAAGAGGGCATGGGAGATTCTTGATCCAGTTCATATAGTTTAAGCTCACAATGGTAGAAAGTAAAGTGGGAAAATATGAATAATGGAACCAAGGCAATTATTTGAAGATACGTAACACAGGTAGAATGCCAAGAATCAATCATGAGACAGCAAAGAAGAAACTTTTAGTAGCCTGGAGTTCAAGGAAAAGATAACCATAACTAATAAAAAGCAGAGAAAACCAGCATATATCTGATATATAAAACCATGTAGCTGGATGTGTAGTTTCTAATAAAAAGGTGTCAAAAGTCTCATATGTAGGTTTATCTAGAATTAGGAGCCCTGGCCTTCCCTTAGCTTTGGTGTTCACTCCACTTGGAGGACCATTAAATCGACTTGATAATCTTGAATTGTCAATAAGTAAATTAGACATCTTAAAGTAAAACTTCCCAAAGGTTCTCTAGCACCAACTTAAATTTAGAAAGGTCTTTAAATCTCTGTAATGATTGTTGTAAGGCCAACTGAATACATACATATATTGTAATTTGTCAGATTGGCTTCATTACGTATTTATTCTCTTGCTAATGAGTGTTACCTTGTGGGAGGTACTGAACCATACTCTGTGATGACATATTACTCTATTGGTCCTCTCTCTCTCAGTCAGCTCCTGCGTACAGGTTATGTAAATAAATGGCAGGACAACTGTCAATGAATAGTCTTCCTATTCATCTACCAACTTACCTCCCTGAAAAATATCTTTGTTACCTTAAAAGTAAAGAAGAATGGAAACAAAATTTACTTTCTAGCAGGGCCTAAGTCTAAGAAGTATATATGATATTATTTTGACCATTCAATTATATACTCACCTTCACTCTGATCTGGATATAATTTTGTGTTTCATGGTGTATGAAGGTCAATTACCAATATTATACATGCCTTTGAAGTATGATTATTTATAACAAGAGCTCTCGTGAGTTTTTCAGTTCCTCAGTTATTTTATAGTTATGAACAATTACTACACATTCAGTTTACTCTTTATGATACTGAAAAATCATTTCAGGGACACTTACATTGGTGCTTTTCCTTCCTACAAAATCTGCAGAGGTCTGAAATCTTTATTAAAGTTTAAGGTCACTTTCACACAATCTGTATATGTTTAGCAAAGAAATGCAATGTCCCTCCTGATGTTCGATATTTGCTTTTAGGTCCTCATGAGAATTCTTAGTCATAAATTCAGTAACAATTTTCCTTGTAACTTCCATAATTGAAAATCCCCCCTTAACATTCAGTGTTGCCTTTTCAAAAAACTTGAATCGCTGTTCTTGAACAACTCCAGGAGAAGAATATTACTTCTCTTTGCCTTTCTCATTCATATAATTGCTTTCCTATTGATTCATATTTGGATTTCTTTCCACTGTATTATGGATCCCATCGGAAAAAGAGCAAGCAAAACTTGTATATATATTTCTTAGCATTCATCACAGGGCACAATTCAGTGTCTACCACAAAGTAGCAATCTCTAAAAATAGGGTAAATGCATAAATTAAGCCCATCTAGTGAATCAGGACTTATCTATTCATTACATGAGATGGAAAGTATGTTTCTTCTTTACATGTGTGTTTACATGTTATTAAACACATATCTGTTTCTTCTTTTCTTGACTATGTAACAGTCATATAGGTAGAGATCAGAATAATGTTTTCTATTACTTTGAATCCCTGGCTCTTGTCAGAACATCTGGTACAGAATAGACAGCTGGTTCTAGATGAACACAATTGAATTGACATAAAATGGGACTGAAATTCTACCTGATTGCCATATCCTCCTATAATTCAGAAAAAAGCAATGGGAGAAATATTTCTATTATGTCCCATAAATATATGTGTGTGTGTGTGTGTGTGTGTGTGTGTGTGTGTGTGTGTATATATATGATATTTAAAATGCTAATATAGTACTCAAAAGCTTCTACTTTTTTTTTTAATGTTTGTTTATTTTTGAGAGAGAGGCACAGAGTGTGAGCGGGGGAGGAGCAGAGAGATAGGAAGACACAGAATCCAAAGCAGGCTCAAGGTTCTGAGCTGTCAGCACAGACCCTGACATGGCCAACTCAGGAATCATGAGATCATGACCTGAGCCAAACTGACTGAGCTACCCAAGTACCCCCAAAAGCTTCTACTCTTAAGTGGGAAAGGTTTGAAGGAATGACCCCTACTTATTACTATAAGGATTACAGATTTCTTAAATCACCAATATTTTAAAGAATATTACAAAAATCTAAAGGTCATCTCCCTTGAATCATCCACATATCTTCATGCAAAATTTGATTCCAAAGGGCTCACAAGCCCCAAGTTTTAGTATCCAAGGGCCATAGATTAAAGCCCAGATTATAGCAATCAATCCATATGAAAAGATCCCAATATATCATTTCAATCCATGACTGAGTAATCCATGTTTCAGTGATACATCCCTAAAAATCTCAAAGAATAATAATAATAATATTGATAAAAATAATGAAATAACATCTATAGTAGCATGCAAAGGAAACAATAATGAGTTTGGGATTAGGTATCCTACATTCAGTTATATAATACTGTTAAAAAATTTATTGTTCTTTGACTCAGAACATCAGCTCACATATTGCACATTGCAGAACAACTACTGTAGGCACTCAATAAATATGTGTAATCTGAATATTAATTATATTCCCATCTTCTGCCTGTGGTGGTTAAGCTGAAAACCCTGAGCTCTAATAATTTATTCCATAATAACATTTCTGTTAGTTCAATATGTGAACTTTAATTTTAAATTCATTTTTATTGGGTTTTAATCTGATTTTAGATTAATATTTTTCATATTTAACCTTACATTTACTATATCCTTTAGTGAGATGCATAACTGGGATTAATAAATTAAATGAACAGGCTCAAGAAATAATTGTAGATAATTTTACTTTCCCCCCTTTTTTCTACTCTAGAAGCTGACCCTACAAAAAATATCAGGGTAGTATAATTTGAGGCACACGGAGTTTGTTTTACTGTAAAATTTCATTGACACTTAGCATCTATCCTAATAGTAAGTAAACATTCCCAAGATGTATGAATTCAAATATATTCTCAATAATTTACTTTTTTCTTCTTTGTTCAAAATTGAAAATTTAAGCCATATCAAGATACATCAGTATAACCTTACATTTCTGTAATAAAATAACTTCACATTTCTAAAAATAGTAATTGTATAACCTTATTTTTTAATGCAAACCAATGACACTTATTTAAATAGCAGGCAAATTTAGATCTTAATGGCCAAATTTCATATGTACTGTATTTTTCTCGTTTTCATCTGAATGATGTTGACATGTTCATCCAATGACATTCTAACCATGAATGATTATGACTCAACTGTAGCTGCACAAATTTTAAAAATACAATTTTGAGTTGTAAAAATTGGTGAAACTTACAGTAAAATATGATTTATATTAAATTCAAAATTACACTCTCTCTCTCTCTCTCTATATATATATATGTATATATATATATATATATATACACAATGAGGCTATCTATAGGGAAAAAAAGAAAGTATATAATATTCAAAATATCTGTGTTAAGATTGTGAACAGTATTATTAACAGTCTCATATTGGCTTGCGTGAGTACACAGATGTTTATTGTATTATTTTTTATATTCCATTTTATGCATTAAGTATAGTCTTTGGTGTATAAGAAACATATAATTAAAACAGAATAAAAATATGTAAACACTGAATTCCAAACTGAGAGGAAATACATCACACTTATAAAACCCTGTCCATATGCAAAGCAGGGTATTTGGAAATTGTGTTTTTTTCATAACTATTTAAAGTATTTCTATATCCATGATATTAAATAAGAAGAACACTTTGGTAAACTTCCAAAACTGTTTCTGTGAATGGCAGCTTTTAATCATTCAACTAATTGCCCCTTTAAAATTCCTGAAATTTCTAATTCATATCTTTGGCCGACAAATTTCCTCTATTCAGGAAATGGATATTTTCTCAATATTATTACCTTAGGTGACTGCTACCTATATATTATTATAATTAAAAACCTATTTTAATAGTCCACTTCTTTATTTTTTTTTCACTTTATTATTTTTTTTATATATATGAAATTTATTGACAAATTGGTTTCCATACAACACCCAGTGCTCATCCCAAAAGGTGCCCTCCTCAATACCCATCACCCACCCTCCCCTCCCTCCCACCCCCCATCAACCCTCAGTTTGTTCTCAGTTTTTAACAGTCTCTTATGCTTTGGCTCTCTCCCACTCTAACCTCTTTTTTTTTTTTTTTTCCTCCTTCCCCTCCCCCATGGGTTCCTGTTAAGTTTCTCAGGATCCACATAAGAGTGAAACCATATGGTATCTGTCTTTCTCTGTATGGCTTATTTCACTTAGCATTACAAAGAGCTCACCAAACTCCACACCTGAAAAACAAATAACCCAGTGAAGAAATGGGCAGAAAACATGAATAGACACTTCTCTAAAGAAGACATCCAGATGGCTAACAGGCACATGAAAAGATGTTCAGCGTCGCTCCTTATCGGGGAAATACAAATCAAAACCACACTCAGGTATCACCTCACACCAGTCAGAGTGGCCAAAATGAACAAATCAGGAGACTATAGATGCTGGAGAGGATGTGGAGAAACGGGAACCCTCTTGCACTGTTGGTGGGAATGCAAATTGGTGCAGCCGCTCTGGAAAGCAGTGTGGAGGTTCCTCAGAAAATTAAAAATAGACCTACCCTATGACCCAGCAATAGCACTGCTAGGAATTTACCCAAGGGATACAGGAGTACTGATGCATAGGGGCACTTGTACCCCAATGTTCATAGCAGCACTCTCAACAATAGCCAAATTATGGAAAGAGCCTAAATGTCCATCAACTGATGAATGGATAAAGAAATTGTGGTATATATACACAATGGAATACTATGTGGCAATGAGAAAAAATGAAATATGGCCTTTTGTAGCAACGTGGATGGAACTGGAGAATAGTCCACTTCTTTAAACAGCAAGTTGTGTAAAACACTGTTATTGAATTCCAGAAAAGGGGGCTTTTAATTTTTAAATGTTATTTGTATAGATAATTTGTATCATTTAAAATAGTCTTTAAAAGAGTTTGAAGACTATTTAAAGCTACATTAATTTTAAATTTTCTATCATTAAAAATAGACCCTTTTCATCTATGTGATCACATTGATGGCAAGTTAGTTCTTTAATCACAATAAAATTGAAGAAAATCTAAACATATTTTATAAAAGGGTGTTTTGTTTTCGTTTCCCTTTAAAACATAATATTGTATAGAGATTTTCTATTTTAATTTAAAATATTGTTTGAGAATACTAGTAATGTCTCACAAAATATGGTTTTGTTTGAAGAGTACTTAGAGCTCTGTTAACCTTAAATTTATTACAACTTAAAAAATCCTTTTTATCTATGCAAGCACACAGTTGGTGAGTCCAGGTAAATGACAAGATTGTGCACAATATTTAACAATGCACCGTATTGCAAACAAAAAAGCAGGTTTTCATTCATGTAATCATCAAAATCTAATTGAAAAATTAAAAGTCTTTCAGCATTTTGACAATTCTATATCCATGTCATTCAAGAAGGTATGGCAGGTAGATTAAAAAATTTAATCTCTCAAAGGGCAAAATATTCAATATAAATTTAAAGCGACTTAAAATGAGCCAGTCCTGTTTGTCAGTCATTCTTGTTTCTCTAATTTGGCTGCGTAGTTTGCACATTAGTGCCTAATTCAAACCGTTTAGCATTGTCCTTAAAAGCTCACTTTGAGCCCTTTACTGTAGCACAAGACTTGTTTTTCATGTACCTATGGACTTAATGCAATCTGATGCATGCTTACTCAACTTCCTTTCCTCTGACCCATTATTTTTCAGATACGCTCTGGCCACCTCATAATTTTCTGATGTTTTAATTTCCTTAACTCCGTGTCTCTTTTCTTACTAGCCTTTTCTAGGGGAATTCTTCTGCATAAAAAAAAAATCATTTCTTCTATCATTTTACCTCAGTATGTTCTTTATTAAATGATTATCTTTTTCATTCATTTCACTCTTTCTCTTTGCTTACTCTTTCAGTCCAGACAAAAATACAATGAAGACCCCTCATGTCTACAGTCTCTTGACATTTATATGTGTGTAAAATGCCATCTCTACAAAATTCTTCATCCCTTCCTGAGACCATTTGTTCTTATTCTGGTGCTAAAATTGCTTTCTCAGAGTATTAGCCTATGCTAAAATATATGAAATAAAGAAGAAAAGGAAGCAAATATGGATGGCAAAGTGAGGACCCAAGGTAATAGAAATATCTGTTTATTGTGACAAATATATTAACAAAACATGGATTCAGAACTTGACATCTATGATTTCTAGCTGGGTAAATTTATACAAGTTGTAAAACTAACCTAAGTCACAGTTTCCTTTTCTGAAAGGAATAAATTAATATTATCTTTGTTTTTGCTGCATTTTGTCAAAGAAAATAATGTGTTAAGTTTTTATGCAAGTGACAAGCACAAGCCAAATAATGTGTGTGTGTGTTCCTAATATTAAAAATAATCTTTTGGTATTACCTAACTAAAGAGAGAGTTAATTTAAATTGAAATGAAACCACAACATTCAGTGTCTATAGAATGAAAAAATAAGCATATTTTTATCTTTTGATACTGCTATGAAATCCATTATTTTTACTTATAGACAAAGGTTATTACTTATCATTAACAGAAAACTATAATATCTATTTATATGACCATCTAACAATCAAACTTAAATCCTATCATATCTTAGGATTCCAAGAATGGTAAATTCTGCAGTTTAGTATAATTAAACTTCTTTTAAAATTGAGTCATACTGTTATATTTTATTGAAAGCAGTTCCAGTAAAAAAAAAAAAAAGACAAATAAATGATCATTTGTGTTGAAATAAAAAGGTAGACATAGGTTACTTTTCTAATTTTTAAAATATAGGCAATATATTTTATATTTTCTAATTGAAATTGCAGAAAATATGTCTGCATGACTAGAATTTTCCCCTCATATAAGATCACAGAAGTAAAGATACTTGTCTACACAGGTGAGTGTACTAATTTCATATATTACCAAGTTCACAATATGGCATTTTTAACACAGGACTCAGAATATATCATCTCAAGGAGTCCATCTTAACTATTCAAAGTATCATATTTTTCAAGTTCTTATTATATGTATGCATATTATCAATTCTATAAGTATATCATAATTTGGAAATATAATTTCTAATATGGCAATATGGAAGAATATGTAAGCCAACTTCTATGAATCTACATGAGTAATTTCTTTAACTGAGACTGTCACATGAGTGGAATGATTCATGTCTTGGTGCCATACCTCTTACGATTCATTCCAAAGAATTAACTATATTAGTAGAAACAAAGAAATTAGGAACTGATAAAATAATCCATTGATTCTTTAATATTTTGGGAGTTATTAAATGGTGTCCCTCATAGAAGCTGTCAATAATCTTTGAGTAAAAATTCAGATATATACAAAGAAAAACAACTTCTAGAAGTCCTAAACCTGCCTTAGCAAAACTAAGAAGGAAGAACACAAACGGAAACACACTCACACACACACACACACACACACACACACACACACACACACAACCTCAATGCAATCAGCCTTGAAGATTCCCAGAGCCATCCGCAACTTGCCCCTATCTCTGGTCATATCAGCACAGACACTCAAGTTCTTGTTCATGAGAGTCCATCCATCTCTGTATGCTTTTTGATAAATTCTTCACTCTTCCTTCCCTTCCAGAAAGGTCCAAATCTCTAATCCCCCAAAACAAGATATTAACAAGACATGATCACTGTCCCTAAGGAGGTGACAATCTTGTTGTTATTGTTGGCATAATATAAAATTAATATTCTGGGTAAATCTGGGCAGTAACAGTCTTTCAAAAGTCTTTGAAGACTGGTTGATTAATTTGTTAGTTGATTGACCTCATTGGCAGTACATCCAAGTGAACTCATTCTGAGAATTGTGCTTTACTAAAATCGTATGCTATAAAGCCAAAGGTTAGTGTTTGTAATTGTTTTGATTGAGGAAATCTGATTTTCTGGTGCCCCCCAAGAGCCTTGCTTGCATTGCTACAATTAATTTTTTCATTTCTAAGGTCCTCATTTTGATGACCTGATGGCCCTCGATAAGCAGAAAAATACAATCTAATCTCTGGGGAAGATTTTATAGATGAGGGTGGAGGCTCTTACTTCAAGTAGATGCAATATAAGAGAAGGTACATTTATTTAAATCACAAATTTGAATTTCATTTTGTACTGCAGCAGAAACCAGTCAATCTTCATGGGAAACAAAGAGTGTAAAACGTATATGATGGAATCAGCATTTAAATGTGATGCAGTTTTATAGAAGCACTTGTTATAAGAGCTCCAAAAGACTGATTAACTAAAGTGCTTTATGTAAATGTATTTTAGCTCCAGTAATTTTTACATGGGCTACAATCTAAGTATTATATGTGTTTGAGAAAGCAAATTTGCAAAGACATAAGAAAAGATATTGTAGAATGCATATTTCTTTGCGATAGAATATAATGTGGGATATCAGAAATTATAATGTATTATTCCTAGGCAAAATGAAAATTTCAAAAATCACTCCAAACTACAAAGTGGAGAAATTGATTTTTCTCTCTATAAAATAAAGACGGTCTCCAACTTACAATGGTTTGGCTTACAATTTTTCAACTTTTACAATGGTGCAAAACAATACGCATTCAGTAGAAACTGTACTTCGAATTTTGAATTTTGATTTTTTCCTGGGCTGGTGATATGTGGTACCATACTCTACCACATTGCTAGGCAACGTAGTGAGTCACAGCTCCCTGTCAACCACACATGATCATGAGGATAAGCAACTGACACATTTACAACCATTCTGTACCCATACAACGCTTCTGTTCTTTCACTTTCAGTACAGTATTCAATAAATTACATGAGATAGTCCAAACTTTACTACAGGGGCACCTCAGAAGCCGAGTCAGTTAAGTGTCTGACTCTTAATTTCAGCCCAGGTAATGATCTGACAGTTCCTGGGATCAGGCCCTGTGGTGGGCTCTGTACTGACATTATGGAGCCTGCTTGGGACTCTTTCTCTCCTCTCTCTCTGCCTCTCCCCCTGCTTGTGCACACGAGCTCTCTCTCTCTCTGTGTCTCTGTCTCTGTCCCTCTCTCTCTCTCTCAAAAATAAATACACAAACAAAAATTTTTATTATAAAGAGGCTTTGATTTTGCCCAACTGTAGGCTAACGTTAGTGTTCTGAGCATGTTTAACATTGGCTAGTCTAAGCTATGATCTTCCACAGGTTAGGTCTATTATATGGACATGGTAAAAATGAAACCAAACTAAAGATAGATACTTTGCAGAGAGAAGTCCAATGTCATGAAAGGTAAGTAAATACTGTCACAACACAACAAACCATCCTAATTGGGATGATAGATTAATAGCAGCTATTTTTTAAAATCTCTCGATGACATATTTCAGGTAGGGTTTTTTTTTTTTTTACATGTATCAGTCTTTTCTAACCTATATGTAAATTTATATAATTTATCTAATTTGTATATAGAGCCCATGCTGACCAAAAATAATAAACAGAATCCTTGTGAGACATTCAAAAGAGTAGAAAGAATGAACCCTCACTAAAAGGATATTAAGCAAACAGAAATGAAAGAATGAAAATACATGAGCACATATACAATTATATACAATAAAATAAAACTGCTAGGAGAAATTAATACAGTGGGCATTAGAGTCGGCAGTTTATAAAAAAATACTTTAAAAAATGTTTCTGATAAAAAAAATTTCCAGTGGAACAAACTTTGAAAAATACCCCTTGATAAATGCTCCCTTGGCTAAGTTTAATTCCTTCACTGCAGACAGACTTACTGCCAGTTTTGTCTTAGGAGCAATGGAGTCCAATGGCAGTTCAGTAAAGGAATAAGGCAGTGACAGAAGAGAAATCTCTACCAAGTACAGGAAAGAGCAGTCACTGAGAGCTGGAGAGAAAGGATTGAGTACCACCAGCATTGGAGTGGCACCAGTGACTAGATGGAGTAGGTGAATGCTTAGAGGTCAGTAAGGACCCAGAATACATGAGACATGCATAAGGTTGCATGGTAGCCACACATACTCTTGACTTCAAACCCTATGTGGATAGTGACCCTCTGCTTTTGTACAAAGCTCATGGAAATGAATGCACAGAGAGAAAATACAGCCTTGGGAGTAAACTGAACTTTATTATTTTTTTTTTATATGAAGTTTATTGACAAATTGGTTTCCATACAACACCCAGTGCTCATCCCAAAAGGTGCCCTCCTCAATACCCATCACCCACCCGCCCCTCCCTCCCACCCCCCTTCAACCCTCAGTTTGTTCTCAGTTTTTAACAGTCTCTTATGCTTTGGCTCTCTCCCACTCTAACGTCCTTTTTTTTTTTTTTTTTTTTTCTTCCCCTCCCCCATGGGTTCCTGTTAAGTTTCTCAGGATCCACATAAGAGTGAAACCATATGGTATCTGTCTTTCTGGAGAGTGTGATGCTAAGGGAGTAAACTGAACTTTAAGCGAACAGAAAATGTTTCCTCCCAGTGGCAAGATGAAGCTTTTCTTCACCATTGCCAGGACTTGGGGTTGCTGAAGTTTCAATTAGTTATTGAAATCAAGGCGTTCTAGTGTCTTGACCAATAATATTATGGGTAACAATGCAGTCACTAAAAGGAGTATATACCTACCATGTAAGATGAAAGTTATTTTCATTTATAAAAATTTATCTGATTGAAGCAATCCATATACATTCTGAAGCTAATATTTACCATTAATTATTACAGTTTAAAAGAGTCATTTTCTTACTCTTGTGCATGCCATATATGTTGAATTTTAAGCATCATGTTTGCAGAAAATAAGTCAGAATCAGGTATCTGAAGATTTTTTTCTGATTTCTGATGACTACTTTTTAAAAATGGTTTGGGGCAAATTAAATTAATCTGAGCTCAGTCCTTCTCACCACTTCAATGGAATAATCATAATAGTAATAATGTCAATAATTATACAATTTTTAAAAATTTAGGGGCAACCGGGTGGCTCAGTGGGTTGAGCGTCCGACTTCAGCTCAGGTCATGATCACATGGCTCATGTGTTCGAGCCCCGCATCTGGCTCTGAGCTGTCAGCACAGATTCTATGTCTCCCTCTCTCTCTGTGTCCCTCTCCCATTCACTCTGCCTCTCTCAAAAATAAATAAAAACATTGAAAAATGTAATGGAATGTTTATGAGGTCTTCTTCAATCAATATAACAACTCCTCTTCAATTTGAGGAACTCTCCTTCTGTGAGTCTTGGAGGAACACAGGGACCAACCTTTTTCTAAAGAAGTCAGGGTGACCTGCTAGTTTTTCCACAATTCTACAGTTTAAAGTATATGCACATGCTTTAGGTTTGGCCCTTGGGACTCGGAATATTGAACAATATCTCAAAGACAAAGGAGCAGGTGAAAAAATTCTCACAGTGGCGGGGGTGGTAATAAGAAACTAGGAGGAGGAGTGATGAGTGGCCCTCACAGTCCAGCTGTGACAGTGGTCTAAGTGGTGTCCAAACCTGGATGTCTCATGGAATGGCTATCCATTATTAATGCCTGTATATTTTCTGTGACTGACAAAATATCTTGTCTATTCATCAGTCACCTGATATCCTTTAAAAAAATTCCGCTAAAGATCTCCCAGTCAATTTCTGTTGTTTGCAAATAAGAACTGTAACTCACACCAATTGGTATTCATGGTGTAAACAGGAAGATGAAAAACATGAAATTTTATAACACTTCAGTATAATGATTTCATGGAAAACATATTTTTAGTTGAAACACTTTGGAACCTTTCTAACCTCTCGTTATCTTCAGCAGACTTTCCCTCCTCCATTAATAAGGAACAGTGTATTAGTTTTCAATCGCTGCCCTAACAAATTACCACAGACTTGGTGGCTTAAAACAACACAGATTATTATCTTACATTTCTGAAGGTCAGAAGTCCAAAATAGGTCTAAGTGGACTAAAATCAAAGTGTCACCACAGCTGCATTCCTTTCTGGAGGGGTGAATCCATTTCCTTGCCCTTTTCAATGTCTAGAAGCCGCTCATATTCCTTGGTTCATTAACCTTCATCCATCCTCAAAATCAACTATAGAAGGTCAAGCTATTCTCACCTTACCTCACCTTAACTTCCTCTTCTGCTTCCTCCTTCCACATTTAAGGACCTTTATGATTAAATTCACCCCATTCCGAAAATTCAGGATAAACTCATTTTAAATTGACTAACAATCTTAATTCTATCTGCCACTTTAACACACCTTTACCATGTAACGTAACACATTCACTGTTTCAGATTAGGATGTGGATACCTCTAGGGGGGCATTATTTCACCTACTGTAAAGAACATTCCAATAACCGATTTGAGAAATTCAGAAGGATAAGAAGGCATTTGCTACAAATTGGCAACCAATGAAAAGTTGTCTTAGGGTCAAAAGCTGAAATCCATTGGAATACATGTATATGAGGTTAATGAAGATCTAACTATCAAATCTGTTTTCCATTACAAACAGGAAGCATATTATGAAATATAGGAGAAAACACAAAATTGAAACTATGAAATAGATTTTGGGTTATCAAATAGGAGACTCTGAATATATTTAGGAAAAAATAAATTACAATAGAGGATCACTGAATCAAATACAACTTAGTAATGTCTTTTTAAACAATTCATCTTAAGTATTTCTAAATTACATTTCATGTTTCCCTTCTGTCTTTAAAGTTTTGTCTAGGCTTCACAAAAAAATACTGTGCCTCTTTTGTTTGTTTCTCCCATATGAATTATATTTGAGAGTTACCAAACATGAATGATATGGGGAAATTATTCTTTTATTTCAAAAATTCCAGTTAATAAATGCAAATAAAATAAGAGTAAAAAAAACGTTAATATATGCATTCATGGCAATGGCAATGGCAGACAACACCTGAACCCACTGACCAATTTTAACATCCCTAAATTGAGGACAATCTTCTCTTTTATTTCTGGTTTTGAATGAGGTTTTGATAATAGTTAAAACTATACCCATATCAAAGAGAAGGAAAAGAAAGTGTATCTGGAGCAAAACTAACTTATCTGATGTAGACCTGAAACTAATAAGGTATTATTTGTCAATTATACCTCGATTAAAAAAAACTGAGCCAACTTAATAATTTATGGTATCAATTTCTGAAGTATCTTAGAGCTCCAGATATTCCTCACAATTTCCTAAGAAGCCTCCATCCTTCTCCTTTTAAAATGCTTTCATCCAGCAATGGCAATAAATTGAAAAATATTATATTTACCTTGTTGTTTTTTTGTTTGACAGTTTCACAAATACCATATTCTAATAAAATCATTGTTTATTAATATATTATGGCTCCATTAGGATTCAAATGTATTCACGTTATTGGCCTAGGAACCTAACATTTTAACATTTAACATTTTTAACCTTAAAATAACTATTTTTAACATTATTTACTTGGGAACTTTTCTGCATATTGAAAACAACAACTATAACATTAACTATTGAAAAGCAACTAATTTGTTACTTAGGAGTGATTATGGTTCTTGTAGTTCTCTTTTTTTGACCCATTTCTGTTTCAAACGTCTCAATATTTATAATCAAAACTTTTCATATTATCATAATTTAACATTATTTCACAATTGAACTGTCCCTCACATTTGAAAATACAAAATTCTATAGCAGCAAATGATATAAACAATATCATATAATGAAAAAACTTAACAGTTTAAATGAAATTAATCTCTTGGAAATTACAATAAAATGGAAGTCATAGGATGAGATTATGTGAATTGCAGGTTCAATTTTTATGAACACGTATACAGGTTTCACTGGAGGGCTTTTTTCCTCTCTCTAGAGCTCTAGAGGCTGCACACCAGGTTAAATCAACTGACCTCCTCATCCTAGTTTCCTCTGGGCTATTTCATTTTCTACATCATTCTATTTAACCCCTAATGTATTTTTCAGGAACTCTTTAACCTTCTCCAATAAATGCACAAGCCTTTAGGGATGTTCGGAGTTTGTGACTATTTGTTTTTAATTGATCGGAGTTTTCTTAAAAAAACAAAACAAAATAAAATCAGCTTGTAGGGGCACTCTTACACAGTACATTCAATGGCCAGTTACAGTTAATTTTACAGTGTTTTACACCAACCAAATTATTTTAAACTAAACTAATGAAATTTATTGATAGAACTCAAAGTCCTATTATCAACTGAGAAGAAGAAAAGAGAACCTCAGACTAAAGTAATAATAAACCGTAAGGGTGAAGAGAAACACAGAACTTTGGGTTGCAATTCTAAAGAGGAGATAAGAAGCATGAAGATTAGAGCTTATACAGAATAGGTTGCTAAATGGGAGAAGCAAATATTTATTTTTTTCTTTGAAGTACAAATGTCACAACTACTCCCACTACCAATCTTCCCTTCTACAGTGTGGAAGAAAATATTCATACAATTGTCAAAATTATGTTAAACGAGTTATCATAATCTATCAGATAAAAGGTCTCATTTTAAAGAGACCTAATGTTTAGGTCTAAGCCTTAGGTTTTATTTGTATTTCAGGATTCTATCAAGAAAGAGAACATTGTAATACCTGCCGGTTGCTGCCAAATAGGCAAATGAATGGTAGAATGCATTCCCAAAAGTAAATTCCATAAAGAGGAGTCTACATGAATAAGGAAATGACCACAATAAAACAATCCTAACTTCTCTGTTCTTATTACTGTACAATCCACATAAATATTGCAGTCTTTTAACAAGATTTAACTTTAAGAGACTATGATCAACATGAGAAAGCTCCTTAATCAAAGGAACTGTGTCTCGTGGTTTAATGTGCCTGAAGTACAGGAGGATCAAAATAAATGTGCACCAAGTGAGTTTACCTCACACAACTGTTGTTTTCATAGTAGTGAAATGGAATAGCTTAATAATAGCATGAGCTTGAGGTTTTTGTTTTGTTTTTGCTACAGTGCTTTGCAAGAGAAAATATTTTTAAGAGACCATAATATGCTATAAAATTTCCATTTCGTGTCACTATAACTAAAATCCATGTGTTAGAACAAATTATCTTTATTTTAAATATAGTCTCCTGATACCTCCTAATTGGAATAGTTCCTTATGTTATAATTTAGAAAAAAAAGTTGCTTTTCAAATTAGATCAATCTCTTGGAAATTACAATAATATATATGTGTACATTTCAGAAATTTGATTATTCCAAAAGATAACTTTTTCTCAATATTAAAATCCATGTTGATGAAATAATTCTACAATTATCCATTAACTAGAAAATAGATTATGTGTTTGGTCCTGCCTAAATAATCGAATGCATTAAAAGCATGTTGAACTGTGCCTACCTTCTATAAAATGTGCAATGATTCATGGTTCTTTGCTCCACTTCTCAGACTTTTTCAAATATTGAGTTTAAACTCAACAGGCTTAAATTTTCAAAGGGATTTACTTTGAATAATCGGGGTTTATTTTGAATAATAAATAATATGAAGCTTTAAAGATTACAGGAAATTGAACACAATTCTGATAGTGCAAGCTTATACACTGTTTAAAGTTGGGATAAACTGTAGTGTCAAATAAAAAATGTGTTCTGTTCGTCAAGAGAAATTTTCAGAAAATTTCTAAATACAAAGCATAGACAACTGTTCCAAATGGCTATCAATTTATTTCTAGGGAGAAAATTATATGGAATTATCAGTATTGCCCTTCATACCTAACATGAAATCATTTAAAATGTATATAATGCTGCGGTTTTTTAAATAAAAATTTCAGTTACATTAGTTATTTTCATTAACATATGCCCTGACATATGACAGATGCTATATGACATAACTAATGTCATTACTCATTCAATTTTTATGCATGCAATGATATAAATTATGTTCTAAAATATATTTAAAACTGTAACTGAAACTATTTTTAGTATTAGAAATCCTTGTGGAGGGAAAAGGAGTGATGACTGGGAGGAGCATAGTAGTGACATGGGGTGTCTTAGGTGCTAGGAGTATTCTACTACTTGTACTCAACAGTGGTTGCATGGCTATGTGATCTTTGTAAAAATTCTCCAAACCACACACTTACAAATTCCTGTACATTTCTCTCCTTATATTGACATGGGTCTTTCCTAGGATCAGCTAGCCAGATGACACTTCAGTGAAGCCAGCCATCAGCCTTCTGCATATTTATAACTTCCAATCAGCTTTCAGCTTCACTATCTGTAGCATGCGTATACAAAGAGCTCAAAACATCTGAGAAAATTCTATAGTGTGAAAAAGAACAAAGCACAACAAATGAACAGCAGGAAAACACTTTGAAACAAAGACTAAACAAGAACATCCTCCAAAATACATATTAATATACTCCAAAATACAAGAAATCTAATACCATCAGGCAACAAAAACCAGGATCCACTACAAAATAAGATCATTCAAAGAACACAAACATGTGGCTAGTAATGAAAAACTCTATAAAAAAATCTGAAGATCCAAGTGAAGACATCTCCCTAAAAGGCAAGCAGAAGACAAATATATGAAAATAAGGAAAGAAAATATAAAATTGGTGGAAATTGGTGCATCCGTCTGGGAGTTCCACTAACTAACGAATAAGAGTTTTATAAAAAAAGAACAAAGAAAATAAAGTGGAGGAAATTAAGAAATAATGCAAAATGATTTTACAGAATTTAAGAATCTGAACTTTTGGTTAAAAGAATCCACTAGGTGCAAGTACAATGAATGAAAACAGAAATATAAGAAACCGGGTAAAAAGAACATCCTAAATATTTTTAGGGCCAAGGGTATAGTGAGAAAGAGAGAGAGAGAGAGAGAGAGAGAGAGAGAGAGAGAAAGTTTTTCATATAAAATATCAAAGTATCGAGTGATCTTGGAAGCCACCAGACAGAGCAGCAACATCTCACACATCAAAAAAAACTATTGTCCACCATGAATTTTACAAGCCATCAAATGACCACTTAAGTGTAAGGGTAAAATAAAGATAATTTCATATACTTAATGTCTCCACGAATTTAACTCCATGCACCCTTTCCCAGAAAATTACTAGACAAAGTGTTCAAGCAAATTCAGGAATCAAGCAAGAAAGCAAGAGATATGGGATCCAGTAAAAAGGACTTTAAACAAAAGAAATATGTGAGCAGAATTATTGAAATGATGACAGTGGTGGTCTCTGGAACACAGATGTGTAGCAGGGCTGGTGACAAACCAAGCACTTTTGTAAGGTTGGAAGGCTCTTGGGGGAGGCTTGTTTGTAATGGTGACACAGAAACACACACACACATGCACCACATGGAGGCACACACACACACACACACACACACACACACACACACACATCTGAGAGCATTTGATGATAAATTAGGGATAAATGAATGGCAAGCTAAACAAATGGGACAAAAATATGATTATTCTCTTCAAAAAATGTTTCTCTGGGGACAGTATATTTCATGTCCAATTGTCAATGTAGTGCGAGAAGATATAAAGATAACAAATCTCACTTTTTCACAGTGAAGAGTCAATTACCTATTGATTGGAGCATTGTCTATGCTCCTTCTTAAAAAATAAAGAAGCAATATAAGGATATTATTTAGAGATACAGAGGAAAGTATAGGAATAACTTAAAGAAAATAGAAATGATAACTTCTGAGGAAAGGCAAAAGGGGACTTCTGTTTTCTGGTTAAAAAAAAAGTTTGTAGATTTTTCAATACCCTTACATGCAGAACTTGGACAGTTTTTAAAATAATAATACTTAAACATACTAGGAACCATGCTTAGATCAGTTTCTTCACTTATTAAAGGAGATATATGATGCCAAAAATAGCTCATTTTGAGGCAACAATATAATGGCTAAGCTAAGTTAATGATAGAAGCCTTTAGGGGCTCCTGGGTAGCTCAGTCAGCTAAGCATCCTACTCTTGATTTCTGCTTAGGTCATGATCTCACAGCTCAGGGACAATGACAGTGCAGAGCCTGCCTGAAAATCTCTCCCCTTCCCTCTACCTCTATTCTTCCCCTGCTCACACACATGTGTATTCTCCCTCTCTCTCTCTCAGAATAAATAAATAAACATGAAAAAAAAAGAAGCCTTTGGACTACGAGGCAGGTGGTCTCTTCCTAAGGAAAGTGGAAAGTGGTCCCTTTCTTAAGAAAACCACTCAGGAATAGACCTATCTACTGAAATTTGCAGGCCAAAAAAAAAAAAAGTCATGAAATCTTCAATGTGATAAACAGGAAAATTATACAGCCAAGAATCCTTTATCCAGCAAGCGTGTCATTCAGTATATAAGGAGAGATAAAGGTTTCCTCAAACAAATAAAAACTGAAGGAATTCATCACCACTAAACCAGCCCTACAAGAGATCCTAAGGGGGATTCTGTGAGTGAAGTGTTGCAAAGACCACAAAGTACCAAAGACATCACTACAAGCATGAAACCTACAGATAACACAATGACTCTACACCCATATCTTTCAATAATAACACTGAATGCAAATTGACTAAATGCTCCAATCAAAAGATACACGTTATCAGAATGGACTGCCATCTGCAAGAGACCCATTTTAGACCAGAGGACATCTTCAGATTGAAAGTGAGGGGATAGAGAACCATCTGTCATGCTACTGGACGTCATACTTATATTAGACAAACTAGACTTTTAATTAAAGGTTATAACAAGAGATGAAGAAGGGAATTATATAATAATTATGGAGTCTGTCCATCAGGAAGAGCTAACAACTATAAATGTCTATGCACCGAATTGGAAAGCACCCAAATATATAAAACAATTAATCACAAACATAAGCAATCTTATTGATAAGAACGTGGTAATTGCAGGGGACTTTAATCCTCCACTTATAACATTGGATAGATCATCTAGACAGAAAATCAATAAAGAAACAATGGCCCTGAATGACACACTGGACCAGATGGACTTGACAGATATATTTAGAACTTTTCATCCTAAAGTAGCAGAATATACTTTCTTCTTGAGTGCACATGGAATATTCTACAAGACAGATCATGTACTGGGTCACAAAACAGCCCTCAATAAATATAAAAGGATTGAGATCATACCACGTGCACTTTCAGATCACAATGCTATGAAACTTGAAATCAACCACAGGAAAAAGTGTGGAAAACCTCCAAATGCATGGAGGTTAAGGAACATTCTACTAGGGGCGCCTGGGTGGCTCAGTCGGTTGAGCGCCCGACTTCAGCCCAGGTCATGATCTCGCGGTCCGTGAGTTCGAGCCCCGCATCGGGCTCTGTGCTGACAGCTCGGAGCCTGGAGACTGTTTCAGATTCTGTGTCTCCCTCTCTCTCTGACCCTCCCCTGTTCACGCTCTGTCTCTCTCTGTCTCAAAAATAAATAAACATTAAAAAAATTTTTTTAAAAAAAGAACATTCTACTAAAGAATGAATGGGTCAAGCAGGCAATTAAAGAACAAATTCAAATATATATGGAAACAAATGAAAATGAAACCACAACAATCCAAACCCTTTGAGATGTAGCAAAGGCAGTCCTAAGAGGAAAATACATTGCAACCCAGGCCTATCTCAAGAAACAAGAAAAATCCCAAAATAAAAATCTAACAGCACACCTAAAGGAAATAGAAGCAGAACAGCAAAGAAACCCCAAACGCAGCAGAAGAAATCATAAAGATCAGAGCAGAAATAAACAATATAGAATCCAAAAACATAGTATAACAGATCAATGAAACTAGGAATTGGTTTTTTGAAAAAATAAAATTGATAAACCTCTAGCCAGGATTCTCAAAAAGAAAAGAGAGAGGACCCATACAGATCAAATTGTGAATGAAAATGGATTTACTACAACCAATCCCTCAGAAATACAAGCAATTATCAGGGAATACTATGAAAAATTATATGCCAACAATGTGGACAACCTGGAAGAAATGGACAAATTCCTAAACACCCACACACTAACAAAACTCAAAAGGGAAGAAATAGAAAATATGAACAGATCCATAACTAGTAAGGAAATTGAATCAGTTATCAAAAAATCTCCCAACAAATAAAGAGTCCTGGACCAGATGGCTTCCCTGGGGAATTCTACCAGATATTTACAGCAGAGTTAATACCTATCCTTCTCAAGCTGCTCCAAAAAATAGAAATGGAAGGAAGACTTTGGGACTCATTCTACGTAACCTTAAAAATAATAGGATAGAGGCGCCTGGGTGGCTCAGTCAGTTAAGCATCCGACTTTGGCTCAGGTCATGATCTCACGGTTCATGGGTTCAAGCCCCACATCAGGCTCTGTGCTGACAGCTCACAGCCTGGAGCCTGTTTCAGATTCTGTGTCTCCCTCTCTCTCTGCCCCTCTGCTGCTCATGCTCTGTCTCTCACAAAAATAGGTAAACATTTAAAATTCTTAAAAATAAGATAACAGCCACAAGGATAGGCCCATCTCATGTAGAGAACTGTCCGTTGTAGAATTCATGAGGATGAACATCTTCTGGCTCAAGTTGGTTCTTTAATACAGGATTTGTAAGTTTTCTAATTTCTAGTTAGTAATGCCAAGTGAGTAAGGAGACAGTTCTGGAAAGATGCACATATGTACATGCACACAGAACTTCTATTACATTCTTCCTTAGAGTTTTATTCTCATCTTTCCTCTGAGCTTGATGTTTCCAAGGTAGTAAAACATAATCTCTGCTTTCCTGGATAACTAAATCCTTCAGGGGCTACAGCCTAATCTTATTCTTGGAGTATCACTTTTACAGGGATTTCTCAACTGAGGACTGGCAAACCACAGACCTGTGGGTATGTCTGGATTCACTGAAAATAAATACTAAAATTAAATATTGTTTCATTTGTACATGCTTACCTTGAATATCATAACTCCCAGTGTAATGAATGGAAGAGATGCAAACATAGTTTAACATTTTCAAGGCAGCTTTCTGGGCTAGCCCCAGGGATGTACAGCTTTGTTTAAATTTGGCTTATATCAGCAATGAGAAGCTCACATTTGGGGATAAAAAAACTTGGGAACTATAGCTTCTCATACTTTCCTCAACATTAAAAAAAAATCAAAATCCCTTGCTTTGACATAGGACAAATTATCAATGATATATGCAGGAAAGACCAGGGGCAAGGCAGGAGGAAGAGAAGCTAAGAATACAGCTTTATTAAAAGAATCTACAATAAGTCATCTAAACCATCTAAACAACTATTCAGGGGCGCCTGGGTGGCTCAGTCGGTTGAGCGTCCGACTTCAGCTCAGGTCATGATCTCACGGTTCGTGAGTTCAAGACCCACGGTGGGGGCTCTGTGCTGACAGCTCAGAGCCTGGAGCGTGCTTCAGATTCTGTGTCTCCCCCTCTCTGTCCCTCCCTTGCTCATGCTCTGTCTCTGTCTCAAAAATAAATAAAAACATTTAAAAAAATTTAAACAATTATTCAACCTACTCATTTTTTTTATTGTCCCTAGAAGCAAGTTACAAATGACAGCCAGTAAAATGTTTAAATGAAACAGATACAAGGAGACATGTGACTTTGTTTAGGAAAAAAATGGTAAGGAGGAAACGTGCATATCGCAAGCATTATTAATTTGGGGAAAAAAGTAATTGTTTTCTTTACATTTATTCATTTTGTTAATCATTTTGCATTTATAAAATTCCACTATGTCAGGGTACCTGGGTGGCTCAGTTGGTTAAGCGACAAGCGACAGGCTCTTTATTTCGGCTCAGGTCATGACCTCACAGTCATGAGATGGAGCCCCAAGGCAGGTGTGGAGCCTGTTTAAGACTCTCACTCTCTCTCTCTCTCTCTCTCTCTCTCTCTCTCCTGTCCCACCCCACTCACCCTCTCTCAAAAAAAATAAATCTACTATGTCATCCAGAAATAATAGCAGCATTTGTCTTTCTGTTTTAAGTTTATTCATTTATTTTGATAGAGAGAGAGAGGAAGAGAGAGAGGGAGTAAGAGAATCGCAAGCAGGCTCTGTGCTGTCAGCACAGAGTCTGACTCGGCCCTTCATTCCATAAACCGTGAGATCATGACGTGAGCTGAAATCAAGAGTCGAAGGCTTAACCAACTGAGTCACCTGGGCACCCCAGAGAGCAGCATTTCTCTCCCAGAATTTATCCTAAATAGTGTTTGTTTGTTTGTTTGTTTATTATTATTTTTAACGTTTATTTATTTTTGAGAGACAGAGACAGAGCATGAGTGGGGAGAGGATAGAGAGGGAGACAGAGAATGTGAAGCAGGCTCCAGGCTCTGAGCTGTCAGCACAGAGCCTGATGTGAGGCTCGAAACCCACAAACTTTGAGATTACAACCTGAGCTAAAGTCAGATGCTTAACTGAATGAGCCACCCAGACACCCCAGTAATGTTTGTTTTAAATCTAGGAATTAATTGCATTTTGTGTGCTATCTATAGCATAGAGGTCCACTTTACAGAAAATCACCTCACTGATAAATAAATAGGGTGCTATTATTTTGTCCTTGGGAAGACTTTTGGCTATAACCCTGCTAGCTAGGGGAATGTCTGCATTTCTAACTAAGAACAATATTCTATTTCCTACAAATCACGATACTCAAATGTCATAACCTGCCAGTGAGTGAAGAGTTTGTCTTCATTATATATATTTGTGATGCCAATAACAAGTTATAGTATATTTTCTTGATAGTCACAAATATTAATACACTCACCAATTATGGCTCATAATGAAAAGGAAATTCCACTCTTGCACTTGAGACCAGACTTCTTTATTAGTGTACGGGCTATTCACAATAAGCCAAAATATGTTTTCCTCTAATGAATTCCATAGGCCAATTCTTGTAACAACTTAAAGCCTTCTGGGCACTACACCCCTTCTTAAATAAAAGCTCTATTCTCAGTAGGAAACCAGGCCAGTAAATACATGGAAATCATTAAGAAAATCGACTGATTTTTAAATAGATTTTTAAGCAGGTCACTAAAATGCTAGTGACGTTTGAAATATTGTTGCTTGGAAATTTAATATGTATTCCACTTTTTAGAATTTTAATTGACATTGGCATAGAAAGTCAAAGAGTAAGATTGCTCCTGCTTATATTGTGCTACTTATAAGGTCTAATCTCCTTTTTTATACTTGTTGGTCAAAGCAAAATATAATGAAATGCATGTTACCTTGAAATGGGCATATTACTCATGTGGTAAATTTGCATCTGATACATGTTTTGAGGTAGAATTTGTGTTAGTTGAATCTCTTGGTTTTAAGTAAAGAAACCCAATTGACTATCTTTTAAAAACAAATAAAAGGTAGGGGCGCCTGGGTGGCACAGTCGGTTAAGCGTCCGACTTCAGCCAGGTCAGGATCTCGCGGTCCGTGAGTTCGAGCCCCGCGTCGGGCTCTGGGCTGATGGCTCTGGGCTGATGGCTCTGGGCTGATGGCTCGGAGCCTGGAGCCTGTTTCCGATTCTGTGTCTCCCTCTCTCTCTGCCCCTCGCCCATTCATGCTCTGTCTCTCTCTGTCCCAAAAATAAATAAACGTTGAAAAAAAAAATTTTTAAAAAAAACAAATAAAAGGTAAGTAATCCACAGGAAAATATTACAGACCTTAGTTTTAGACAGAAGGTAGACTAAGTCATTAGCTAAAGCCACCAGAGATCTTTGCATATTTGGTGTTCTCTGTATATCAGCTTCATTTCCTTTTCTTTCTGTTGACATATTTTGTAAGTAAAGATCCCCAAGGCAGAATACAGATAGCTCAAATTTTCATATTTCATATGTTAAAGTTATAAATTTACAAACACAGAGAACAGAAACAAAATAAAAAACAAAACCAAATGTAAGTCCATGAATTGCCTCACATTTTCAGGAAATAAATTCTGATTGGCTTAAATTGTGTCAACTCCCTACAGTTCCCAAGTCAACTATAGTCATAGGATAAGATTATATAATGAAACATGAGTCTTAGGGGTTCAGACCTATGAGTAATAGTCATTTTCCAGGGGAATAAAGATATATTATAAGCAAGTCAGACATTCTAATAGATTTGTAGCATGATATTGTTTCCATGATTATGATATTTCACCACCATAAATTATAGTATATATTACAATAATTGGTCAAATATAGGATATAAATGAAATATAAAATTTATTTAGCAGTTTGATATAGCAACGTATTATTAAAAATCTGCAATTTGCCAAGAGTTTGCTTTAATTAGGAAAATGTTTAGAGAACAGATATAATGTCTACTCTCATTTGGTGAATTCTTCTGGAGGCAAACAGATGGTCAGGGCACATTTAAACTTTATGAATATCAGAAATAAATAGGGATCAAGTATGCATTTAGAAAGAGGTGAAAGGCATATGATCCTTCTCATCCCAAATTCTAGGCAAAGCCATATTTGGTAAAATATACTAAAGATGATCACTGAAGCAACATAAATATTAGAATAAAGACTTTGAAATATGAATGACAGTTCTGACCTGCCTGGTAAAACCATTTGAAAATGTATAACTGAAAAAATTGCATGTACTTTTATATAACCAAAGACGAATATGTATTTGGATAAACTATACTTACAAGCTTTATAAAACTGACTTTTTTAGATTGATTCTATCTATTTTGTTTGGCTCCTTTTGATACATAAAAAGCATAGTCTTAATGACCCAAGCATTATTCCATTTGGGGTAGACGACAGTAGAACTTAATTTGAGACAGATACTAACAAGATGTTTACCAATTTAATGTCCTTATTCTAGACATACAGGAAGATTATCTTTCTCAGTCTTATAATTATTCTGGGGTCATGAACTGGATTCTAGCCAAATGTAAGACTAGAAATGATGTGTGTGAATCCAAGCCTTGTTATACAACAGTTTGCAGACTCTTCCACATCTCTGTCTTTGAACACTAGCTGGAAGAATGCAAAAGATCTAGAAGACAACTCTTTGGGGTCCCTAGGAGAAGGTGGAGAAGAAGGTCCCTAGGAGGAAGGCTCTTTCCCTTAGTTGCCACTGAAGAGATCTCTCCAGTGCAGTTATCCACTGTCATCTGCTTCTGATTTGAATAAGAAATAAAAATTTATTGCATTAAGTCTCTAAGATTTTAATTTTTTAAGTTTATTTCTTTAGTAACCTCTATATCCAAAGTGGGGGTCTAACTCATGACCCCGAGATTAAGATTTTAAACTGTTTATATACCAGGTATCATTCATGGCCCAGGCTTAAATGATAGTGTAATTGTGATTCTTATTTATACTATAAAAGAGCAACCATATCTTATAATTTTCCAATATTTTAAAGTCAGTGCTCACTCTTACTGCTTGTAGTTTGAAGTTTGTTAATGAGTTATTTTTCTTCAAAGGAAACAAACAAAACAAAACAAGAAACCAGATTGTTCCTTCAAGTTCTAAGGCATCTTTTTAAAACAATTTTAGACTGACATGCTTCCACCACTGAAGAATAAACACTATATGAAGGGAAAGGAGTGTATTGTCAGGAGAATTGAACTTTTAGAAGATATACTTTCATTTTTAGTTCTACCATCTACTAGCTGTAGGGCCTAAGGCAAGCAATTTTAAGTATCTGGGTTTCAATTTCCTCATATGTAACATGAAAGAGTTAGAGCAGACCCCCAAGGTCCCATCCAATTCCAAGATTTAATGATCTAGGAATAGCCATGACTTGGAAAGGAAGAAGAGTTGTAGAAATAATGAAAAGAAGAAGGATATAAAGGTTATAGGTTGAAGAAACTAAATGTTAAAATAGAGGTGTGGCAGAGATTACAGAGAGAAAACAAAACTGTAGAATGATAGCATTTACTACAGTTGTAGAAGTTCTATGTACAGAAATCTTGATGTATAGAGAGTCATTTTTAAGAGTTTAGTCTGTGAAATCGAAAGTTATTTCAAAGCCAGGGTCTGCAATGTATACTTGGAAATGTATTTACATCTCTTTGCACTTGAGTTACCCACTCCATAAATTAAGATAATGATAAATTTTTCTTAAGTGAAAATTAATTAAGTTGAGTACATGTAAGGACATAAATGACATAAAATGCATGAAATGTATTCCAAAAACAGGATGTTTATTTAATAATTTATTATTTTAATCCTTCAGTTCCCAAGTCAAATTAAGTTTTCACATTTCTGTATGAGTTGTCAATTTCCCCTTTAATTTACTGTGTAAACTAGTCAAATCACTTTCTGTCTTCATGTCTCAATTTTCTAATCTGTGAAAAACACCATCAAACTGAAACAATTCTCTTCAAATGCTAAATTATATCAATTTCCTCTGCATTGGTAAAAGTGTCTAGAATTGGACACAAAATATGGAAATTAGATAAACATTAGAAAGTTACTACTGTATTTTCCCTTTATAGACATTGCAAGCACCTGAGAAAACGTAACAATCATAATCATAATCTTTGAAAAAATCAAACTGTCTTAATTTTCTAAAAATTTTCTGTATCATTAAAAGGACTTGAGTTAAAGAATGAAAGAAACACTAATGGGCTTGAATAGTAATGGTACAAAAATATATTGTGAATATTAAATAATAATTGAAATTTCATAAGTTTTTAATCCTTTATACTATTAAAAGAGAGTCACTAAGAGAGAGAACTACACATGCAAAAAACCCTAAGTGAAACCCATAATTTTAAAATTTAACTCACTTTATGTATTAACTATTTTGATTGTTGATTTGATTTTCATGCACATGAAAGCAAAAGCAGTGGACTTACTTCCAAGTGGTAGTTATGTTAATACAAATAATTAAAAGAAAATGTGTTTTTTTTCTAATGCTTAAATTTTAACAGCTGTTATAACTGAATCACCATTTTCTCCTGATTTTATTATGGCTGGATACGTGCTGTTAGAGGAGAGCTTGAGTAATTGCTATACTAACTTTTTCCTATATAAATACTTAAAATTGAAAGTTTAAGTCTTGAGGTGCCTGGGTGGCTTAGTCAGTTGAGTGTATGACTCTCGATTTTGGCTCAGGTCATTATCCCAGGATCTGGGAATCAAGCCCTGTGTTGGGCTTCGTATGTGGAGCCTGCTTAGGATCCTCTCTCTCTGTCTCTGTCTGTCTCTCTCCCCCTCTTTCTCCCCCTTTTTGTCCTCCACCCACTCAGATTCTATAAATCAATCAATGAATCAATCAATATATAAAGTTGAAGCCTTAATTCAATGTTTTAAGTTTGTTCCTTGAGGATAATAACAGTCATTTAGGATTTGACTTAAGATTTCTCAAATCTTAAAATGGCATCATACATGAAAAACATTAATGATTGTATACATGAAAAACACAAGGAAATGCTGGTAGTCAATAGAATTCTGAGAAATGGAAACATATATAGGGGAAGAAATTTAGGAAATTATTCTAAAGTCTTTAGGGTTAATAACACCAAAATTTCATGTTAATTGACCAAAAAGGGACAAAATAATGTGAAATTTAACTCAATGTTTAGTCTCAAAAACCATGTTTTGAGACTGGAAATTTTCCAGTCTTCCACCTGTCTTTTAAATACAACTAATGGGATTTTTAAAATTCTGTTCTATACTTTATCTTTAATTTATTCTTGAACGATATCAAAAGTCTGTGAAAAATATAAGGATTGAAATGTCAAAGGTCACATAAGCCAACTTAAATATGCTTATCCAAAAGTAGTCTACTAATTTGTTTCCCTGTATAATTGTGTGGGCTTTGATTTCCTGCAAAATGTTCAGGTGGTGAAACATGATTATTTTGTGCACCAGAACTCAAGCCTACATATGGTGCTGAATCAATGAACAAGGATTAAAGGAGGCAAGTTTTAAGCACAAAACTGGTATGGAAATTAAAGTGAAATATGAGCCAAGGAGCATAAATCTGTCTATACTATCTAAGAAATGAAAAACTAAGATGAATCTACTCATCCTGTATATTTGTACTGTAACTATAGATAATGAGGACACCTTGTATATTTAGATTTCTTTCAGAGAATCATCAGCCTAAATAAATCTATACAAAGATATGTAGTGCCACAGTAATTTTCAATAATGGGAAAAATTCTCTGACAAATCCTTAATTATCCAAATAATTATCTAAATAAATGGGAGAAAGACACATACTTATCATGGTGAACATTTTTTTTTAATTTTTTTTTTAATTTTTTTTCCAACGTTTATTTATTTTTGGGACAGAGAGAGACAGAGCATGAATGGGCGAGGGGCAGAGAGAGAGGGAGACACAGAATCGGAAACAGGCTCCAGGCTCTGAGCCATCAGCCCAGAGCCTGACGCGGGGCTCGAACTCACGGACCGCGAGATCGTGACCTGGCTGAAGTCGGATGCTTAACCGACTGCGCCACCCAGGCGCCCCATGGTGAACATTTTTGATAACAACCTTGTCCCTTTAATTTTCTCTTCAATGATTTTGTATTTTTACCAGAGGAAAAAAGATGTTACACACTTCCTTATCATCTCTATTACTTACTACTGTCTTATCCTACTTTCCTAATTTTATCTGAACAAGATATCCTAAATAATGTGACACATTAGAAATGAATACATTGTAATGCCCTCACTAACTGACGTGGCAATATATCCTAACGCATTCTTTGATTCAAATATCAACATACAGGGTATAAAGTCTTATGATGTAATCAGTTTTTAATACTTGCCAGTATTCTGTTTTCAATGTTTATCCTTCCTAATATGTTTTGGAAAAAAGAAATTTGTCTCTTGTCTGCATCTGAGCCATCCACCCCACAACATGCTCCTAGCTACAATTCCTAACACCACAGTGGATTGCAACTCTCCACTGTGCTGTAATTTCCTGGTCGATGGCCTTGTCTGGCAGGATGTGAATTTTCCTATGTTGTTTTTATAGGTATGAATATCCCTTTATTGCCTCACTATTCTATTCCCCAGGACTCTATGTTTTATCAGACTGGATTGAAAAATCAGAGTAACTCAAAGAAATTACAGTGCAGGAGGCATGGAAACCCTTCTCACATAACAGTCCTAGCAGCGCAAAGGAAAATTATCCTCACTAATGCATTGTAGTTCCTAACTTCGTCTCTGTCCTCAAACCTGGACATCTCTTAGAGCAAGTCACCTATAAACTGCCACGCTAGAAATGTGTACTGCCAGAGGGCAATCCACCTTCCACCCAGAGAGATTGTCCAGGCCTCAGAATATATCTTCCTTTCTTTCTCACATGTATTCTCACCTGAGCACAGGAATGCTGCCGTTTTCCACCGTACAATCTCAACATATGAGTCATTCAGCCTAAAATATCAAAGGTAGAAGAACGGAGAAAGATGATGCATTTACAGAATAATCAGGGATCCACTTTGGATTGGGCATTACAAATCCGTCAAAGTTATCCAGAATGGGCTTGGTTTCAACAAGTTCAATTTTCTTTTAAGTCTCCTGGCTATAGTGAAGTAGAGCAGACGTGTGTTACTTTTTTCTGTAGCTGAACCTTTAATCATAACTTGTAGACATTCATGGGGCACCTGGGTGGCTCAGTCGGTTAAGCATCTGACTTCAGCTCAGGTCATGGTCTCACACTCTGTGAGTTCAAGCCCCACCTCGAGCTCTTATCTGACAGCTCAGAGCCCGCAACCTGCTTCAGATTCTGCCTCCCTCTCTCTTCCCCTCCCCCACTCATGTTCTGTCTCTCAAAAATGAAGAAATGTTAAAAAAATTTTTTTAAATAACTTGTAGACATTCACTCATAAAACAAATATTATGTTCCCACTTGTGTCTATATTTACATTTGTTCTTTATATTTTAAAGTTTAAGAAATTTTGATCTAGCAATGAACAAAACTGTCAAGAACCATACCCTTATGAAGCTTGCGTTCTTTTTTTAAATGTTTATTTATTTATTGGGAGAGAAAGAGAGCACAAGCAAGGGGAAGGGGAGAGAGAGAGAGGAGAGAGAGAGAATCCCAAGCAGGCTCCACACTGTCAGTGTAGAGCTCGATGTGGGGCTTGATCCCACAAATCTTGAGATCACGACCTGAGCTGAAATCAAGAGTCTGACGCTTAACCGACTGAGCCATCCACATGCTCCTGAAGCTTGCGTTCTCTGGAGACAAGAGAGAAAACAAATAAGAACAAAACTTGTGTGACAGAAGATAATATGAACTAAGTGAAAAATCAAAACAGGGAGTGTTTGAGAATGGACTGCATTTCTAAATAGGAGTCTGGGAAGCCTCACGAAGAATGGGACACAGAACAGAGGGCAAGAGTAAGGGTGATAAATGATTTAGATATGAACCATTAAATGAATAAACACAAAGGTTGGCAGCATTCTCGTCACACGTGAGGTAAATGAAGGAAAGCAGTGTGGCTAGAATAGACTATGATAGCATGAGAATTTAATTCCAGATGGGGGAGGAACGTGTAGAGCACGCCACATGCTTTGGCTTTTTTTGCGTCTAAGAGGGAAAGTGCTGGAAGATTTTCAGCAGAGCAGTAATGTGATCTGACCTAAGGTGCAGCAGAATCATGCTGACTGCAGCGTTCAGAAGATATTGAAGAGGAGCAATGATGGAAGAAAAGGAGAGCAGTTAGGAGGCTACTGCAATAATCAGGGGCTTCTGCAATAACCGGGAGCTACCACCAGGATACAATGATGAGAAGCTGCTGCAATAATTAGGGACTGCTACAATAATTATGGGCAACCCAACAACCAAGAAGCTACTTCGATGAGGGACCACTGCAATAACAAGGAGGCTACTGCAATAATCAAGCCTGAGATGATAGTGCCTGGATGGGGTGTTACAACGAAGAACATAGAGCAATAAACAGACTTGGGCTTTATTTTGAAAATTGGCCCTACAGGATTTCTGGACAGACGCCACATATAGTGTGAGAGAAAGAGAGAGATTTTTTAAAAAAAGAAAAAAAAGAGTCACATCAACATGTATGTTTGTTCATTGCTTTTGCTAAGGGAAGACGGAGTTGCTGACTGAGATGGGAAATATTGTGGGTGAAGCAGGCTTGGGGAAGTTGGATTGGAATTTCAATACTGGACACGGAAAATGCTGCAAGAGGTTTTTTCCAAAGTGTGTTCTGAAGGTTACTAGTACGTGAGATTCTTCAGAAAATGTCACATTTTTATTTTTAGAAATACCTCTGTGTTCATCTCTTAAAATATAGAAAGGCGTTTTTTTAAAGTCCTACTGCCAATAAAATGCACTATCTTTACTTCACCTTTTTCACAGGCATTGGTAGATATGAATGACCATGGTTTGGGTTTGTTTTGAGATCCATAATTACTGTAAATATCCAGTAGAAATATGATTCTGTGGAACAAAAAATGTGGCAGGCATATACAATGGAATATTATTCCAGAATTTTTGTTGAAAGATTGAAATCTTAACTATTAAAGGTCAGGAAATGTACAAAGTTTTTTACACATATCTTTTTTCCTACTCCTTAAAAAGTATGCAAAAAGATCATTAATATTTCAAACTTTCAAAAGATGATAGTTTTCTTGCATAAAGAAATTATCAGTGTTTCCCTCCAACCCCTGTCCCCAGGAAGAGATTACACATTTTTATACTATGTATTCTACTCACTGCAAGGAACAAAAAGCATCCTCTATGAAATTTCTCCTTAAATTGACCAAAATCGTTTTTATGTTAAAGTCTAAAAGGCCCTGTTTTTTTTCCTATCTAAGTAACAGCATCTGTTGACTATTAAGGTGAGGTCCAGAAGAAAAAAGCACATTTAGAAATGAGTACTCAAGTGAGAATTTCTCTAACTCTTGGATTTTAGAGACAAGCATACAAGAAATACTTCTATGTAACCTTTGAAAGCAAGCATTTTGAAAATTGAGAATTAGTTTTGTTAATATTCATACTTATTCAATATTCTTTACATTGTAACTAAATTATATTAGGCTTTGTTGAGAGAAATACAACATACATGCTCAAAATTTTGCGATAAAGATATCTGATAAATATTAAAGTAGGAGATGAGGGTCATCTGTATTTTTAGGGTTTATTGTAGCTTTAAATTCAATGCAAATAAACTCAAAAGAAGAAAAGATTAACACTTCATTTTTGTGTGGAAAAAAATCATCACGTAATTAGTTACATTGAAAATTTTCATTTTAGGGGCACCTGGGTGGCTCAGTCGGTTAAGCATCCGACTTCAGCTCAGGTCATGATTTCACCGTCCATGGGTTCGAGCCCCGTGTTGGGCTCTGTGCTCACCACTCAGAGCTGGAGCCTGCTTCGGATTCTGTGTCTCCCTCTCTCTCTGCCCCTCCCCTGCTCATCCTCTGTCTTTCTCTGTCTCAAAAATAAATAAAAACATTAAAATTTTTTTTAAAAAGAAAATTTTCATTTTAAATTTTGTATTTTTTTCACTTCATTTCATTTCACTTCATTTCATTTTCATTTTTCACTTCATTTCATTAAACTTTGACCCAACAAGTTTAAGGTCAATGAACTGTGCATTAGAGCAAGAGTTGTTTGCCTCCAAGGGTTGATTAAATAGCGCACAAATATTTTGTAAGTATCTTCAGAAATATAATATGAAATGTTGGGAACACTGTGCTTTCAACCACTTCTATCACTTTGTTTATGACAGAAACAGGGTTCCCACTGAGGCAAATTCTGTTTCAGTGAGTGCTACTAAAGTTTATTCCACGGACATGCTGCTTTTTGTTGGTGATACAAAACAAATTCTGTGGTTACAAGAATGTTAAAGAGAAAAATGCAAGTTAGGAGAGATTTCATGCAGTTTTATCCTGAAAGACATTAATAAATTATCAAATGTGGTTTAAAAATAGATCTGCTCCATTTTCTTTCCCCTAGTTTAGATGCTTCTCTTTATAGTTGTATATGTTTTCATTTTACCTCTTACACATTTATGTAGAACATAAACGGTTATAGCTAATGTTAAGTATAATGTTACACTTTTCTAGGATGTTTTACTCACTAAAAGACAGGAATTACTCCTTTTCTTCCTGATGTAAATCCTTTATTAGATTTTTCCACATTATTTATTATGGCATTCGAGTTTGTTCAACTTCTATTTAAGGACTTTGTGGAATTTTAAAAATGGAGATATAATTGACAAATTACATTGTGTAAATTTGAGGTGTACAACATGCCGATTTGATA
The DNA here is from genome assembly GCF_022079265.1 of Lynx rufus. NCBI lineage: Eukaryota > Metazoa > Chordata > Mammalia > Carnivora > Felidae > Lynx > Lynx rufus. The sequence goes on from NW_025814823.1 coordinate 39,910,675, forward strand.
CTTATATTCATTACAATATGATTACCACCATAGCATTAGCTAAAATCTCCATCATGTCATATAATTATCATTACTTTTTTGTGGTGAGAACATTTAACAATTCTGAAGTATGTAGTGCAGTATTGTTAACTAGAAACATAATGCTGTGCATTAGCTCTTCAGACTTATCATCTTCCAACTGCTAGTTTGTACCCTTGACCAACATTTCCCCAATTTCCCACTCTCCAACCCCTGGTAACCACCATTCTACTATCTGTTTCTGAGTTCAGCTTTTTTAGATTCTGCATATAAGTAATATCATATAGTATTTCTTTCTCTGTTCAATTTATCTCACTTGGCTTAATATCCCCAAGGTCCATCCATGCTGTCACAAATAGCAGGAGTTCCTTCTTTTTGTAGTTGAATAATATTCCATTGGATGTATATGCCACCTCTCCTTTATCCATTCATCCGTTGAGAGACATTTGGCTGGTTTCCATGTACTGGCTATTGTGAATAAAGATGCAATAAAAATGGGAATGCAGATACCCTTTCGAGACCCTATTTTCATTTCCTTTGGATATATATCCATATGTGAGATTGCTGCATTATATGGTGATTTCATGGTGATTATAACCCCATGAAATTATATCCTAATATAGTATTTCACACCAAAATAATTCAGCATCATAAAATAGTCACTTTCTGGCCAGAATAATTTCACAACTATTTGCTATAGGAAAATAGAAGCTTAAATATTTCATAATTGAACTACTTTCCTAATCTGCGTTCAGTAGTAATGGCCCCTCTTCATTTCTGATATTAGAAATTTCTCTTCTTTTTTTATTTTTCTTACTTAACCTGTCTAGACATTTATAATTTTATTGATCTTTCAAAAAAAATGTAGGTTTTGTTGATTCTTTTCTATTGATTTGTTTTCAATTTCATTGATTTCTGTCCTAAGTTTTATTATTTTATTTTTGCTCTCTTAGGTTTATATTGTTCATTTTTATCTATCTCCTAAGGCAGAAGCCTAGATTATTGATGTTTGGTCTTTTCATTTTTTAAGATATGCACTCAATGCTATAAATTTCTCCTAGCATTTTTGCTACATTCAACATATTTTCATAACTGTATTTTCATTTTCATTTAGTTCAAAATATCTTAAAATTTTTCTTGAGACATTTTCTATGACCCATGTGTTACTTAGAAGTGTGTTGATTAACCTCCAAATATTTCCAAATTTCCTTGATATCTGCTATTGATATCCACTTAATTTCTAAAGCAATTTTTCTCTATTCTTCCCTGTAAGAACCTTATGTTGCTCCTCTAGGTCAAAGCCATGAAAGTGTGGGGCTCTCCTTAAGACTGGGCCCACAGGAGTTTTTAGCTCTCAAGATAGTCTACACTCAGCCTCCTACGATCCATCAATTACTAGTTTGGATCGTAGTTCCAATTACTAGGAACTAGTGTTCCTAGTTTCCAGTTACTGTCTCAAGCATCTTCTGATCCAGTAGGCTGATGTCAACTGTGAATTTCTCTCTATTCTCCTGACTCTTCAGTTTGAACATGATGACCTGCCCTGTGTCCTCATTTCCATGATGGGTCTAAATAAAGTTTTTGACTTTCAGTTCATTTCAACTGTTTTCTTTATGTGACGATGGGAGTAATTACTTCTAAGCTCCTTACATACAGGAGCTTAAACCAGAATCACCATTATTGTATTTTTAATTTTTCACATGTTTGCAAAGCATTTTGGTTTATTTGATTAATAATATATCTTCTCTGTTGACATTAACTATAATTGTTGCAGATGGTTTTTTCCACTGTTATCTCTGTTGCCTTCATTGCTATGAGTCACTGATTTCTTAGTATTGCTATCTGCCTTTCATGTTAAAGTCTTTCTTTTAAAGTTAGTGACATGCAACTGTGCATTCATAACTAAGTTGGGGGTACTCAAAAGCTGTTTGTATGAGACAGTTTGCAGACTGGTGAGCTTTACGGTATAATTACCACTAAAAAGAAACATTATTTAGAGATACTACAAGGTTAGTGGCAGAAGACTTGGAATTTCCTGCTCACAAGCAGTTAAATATATAGATGGTTATTATTTTTATTTTATCATATAATTATTTTTGGTATATGATTATAAATCATCTATAGATCATTTTTGCAGATGTTTTAAAAGTCCTTGCAGGCCAAAATAAGATTCTGCAAAAACTCCTTCTCAAAATAGTGTTTTATACCCAGAAGTTGTCCTTGAAAAACAACAGATAATTTCTAGTAACTACTGAAGTCCTGGTTGGTCTTACTAGAAATAAGAGAGGTTGGGGAGGAGGTCTTAGTGCAACTATTCCATGCACTGAATCTCTCTGTTGCTCTAGATCCTTCATTTCCAACTTATGCATGTATTTTACTCAAAGAGAAAGTGGTGAATGTGGCAAATATTCCCCTGAAAATTGTACAATTTTATGTAGGGCTTCCAGTGTGAGAAAGTTTAAAAATGATTTCCCTTTCTTTATTCCCTACATACAGATGCTTTATAAATAAATGAGTAATGGAAGGTTATAATCAGCATTCTTTCTCACAAATTTACTTAGCAATGGAAGTAAATATCTTAGTATATATGGTAGGGAACAATGCAGAAGCTACAATGACTGCAACTGTTAATATAATTGTTTACATATTTAATGAAACCATATTTCCTGATTAACTCTCATATCTCTATCTGTCCTTTTTTGTTACTCCATTATATGTAAGCTCAGTAAAATTACATGATTTTGTTTTTTATAAATGCCTGATGTGTTCCCTGGTACTTCTAAAGTAAATAGAGAACAGTCCCTGCCTTATAGGAACATAACTCTAATATTTGTGAATTAAAATTGTTTTATTTCAAAATATATTATGCTGATGAATTAACAAACATTTAATTATTAGGTAAAAAGATATAAGAAAATTATTTTTAAAGACTGTCTTTGAAAAGACGGGAACATAATTAGATTTTATTATTTTACAAATAGAAAACATTAAAATTTCTCTATTTTGTTATTCAAAATGAAAATAGAACATATCATTATATTATTATTATTATTATTATTATTATTATTACTAATGCTATTTACAATAAGAAACATAAAGTTGAAAAGGAAAATGAAAACTAGCAGTTCTCTTCTGCCTGGGGCCCTAGCTCTTTCTTCCATTCTTTCCCTAAAAGGTAAACAAAGAATCTTAGCTAGATTGCCTTACAAGGTTTTCAAATAATAGGGAAAAACTATTGCAATTTAAAAGAAAATAATTTAAAATGAAGTCCCTCACCACAGTTGGGCTCCCCTCTCATTCCATCTTAACTCTTTGCCATGGTGTTGGGGCCCTACCCAAATTGTTTGAAGTAATTTCCTTTCTGCTACACCTAATTCAATCTGTATAATCCCTGTTTTTAGAAATGAAAAATCTAAACATTATTTTAACTTTTATTGAAAATATGTAAGGTTTCTTGTGCCTGATTTATTTTCCAGTCTGCCTCTGAATCTTCCTCTCCTAAGCAAAATAGGCTTTAGTATATTTTAATTTTGTTCTGTTGTTGCATAACAAATTAACACAAAAGTAATAGAACAGCACATGTTTATTATATTACTTTTTTATGTAATGGGGCCCAGGGTCAGGAATCTGGACACAGTTCAGCTGATCCTCAGCTCAGGGTCTCACAAGGCTGTAATCAAGGTACTAGCTAGGCCTGAATTTGCATCTGGGGTCTTTACTGGGAAAGCAATTTACTTCCAGACTCATTCAGGTTTTTGGCAGAATTCATCTGCTTGCAACTGTTGGAATAAGATTCCAAGCTTCTTGCTGGCTGTCAGCTGGAAACTGCACTCAGCCTGTGGAGTCCTCCTACAGTTACTAGAAACTTCTCACAATTCCTGGGGGCTGGCTGCAATTCCTCATTATGAGGGCTTTCCCAATATGTGCACTTACTTCATCAAACAGGCAGGAAAAGTGTCTAGATCAAGACTGGTTTGCAAAACAGTCAACATATACCACGTTAATAAAAGATAAAAACCATATGATCATTTCAAGACACGGAAAAAGCATTTGACAAAGTACAACATCCACGATAAAAACTCTCACAAAGTAGGTTTAGAGGGAACATACCTCAACAAAATAAAGACCATATATGAAAAATCCATAGCTAATATCATCCTCAATGGGGAAAAACTGAAAGCTTTTCCTCCTACCATCAGAAACAAGACAGGGATATCCACTCTCACCACTGTTATTTAATAACAGTGGAAGTCTTAGCCTCAGACAATCAGACAACAAAAAGAAATGAAAGGCATCCAAATCAGCAAGGAAGAAGTCAAACTTTCACTATTTGCAGATGATATGATACTCTATATGGAAAACCCAAAAGGTTTCACCAAAAAATTGCTAGAACTAATACACAAATTCGGTAAAGTCTCAGGATACAAAAACAATGCACAGAAATCTGTTGCATTTCTATACACCAATAATGAAGCACTAGAAGGAGAAATCAAAGAGTCATTCCCACTTACAATTGCACCAAAAACCATAAGATACCTAGGAATAAACCTAACTAAAGAGGTGAAAGACCTGTACTCTTAAAACTATAAAACACTGATGAAAGAAATTGAAGATGACATGAAGAAATGGAAAGAAATTCCATGCTCGTGGATTAGAAGAACAAACCTTGTTAAAATATCTATACCACCCAAAGCAATTTACACATTTAACGCAATCCCTATCAAAATACCACCAGCATTTTTCATAGGGCTAGAACAATCCTAAAATTTGCTGCAAACCACAAAAGACCCCAAACAGCCAAAACAACCATGAAGAAGAAAAGCAAAGCTGGAAGTGTCACAATTCTGGACTTGAAGTTACAATACTAGGCTGTAGTGATCAAGACAGTATGGTACTGGCACAAAAATAGACACATAGATCAATGGACTAGAACAGAAAACCCCAAAATAAATCCATAACATATGGTCAATTAATCTTTGATTAAGCAGGAAAGAATATCCAATGGAAAAAAAGATAGTCTCTTCAACAAATGATGTTGGGAAAACTGGACAGCAACGTGCAAAAGAATGAAGCTGGACCACTTTCTTACACCGCACACAAATCATTTAAAAATGGGTTAAAGAGATAAATGGGAGACCTGAAACCATCAAATCCTACAGAGGCAGTAGTAACCTCTTTGACATTGGCCACAGCAACTTCTTTCTAGATATGTCTCCCAAGGCAAGGGAAACAAAAGCAAAAATAAACTATTGGGACTTCATCAACATAAAAGACTTCTGCACAGCAAAGGAAACAATCAACAAAACTAACAGGTAACCTACAGAATGGGAAAAGATATTTGCAAATGTCATATCCAATAAAGGGTTAGTATCCAAATATATATAAACAGTTTATAAAACTCAACAACCAAAAAATAAATAATTCATTAAAAATGGGCAGAAGACACGAATAGACATTTTTACAAAGAAGATATCCAGATGGCCAACAGACACATAAAGTATGCTCAACATCACTGATCATCGGGGAAATACAAATCAAAACTTCAATGAAATATCACCTCACAGCTGTCAAAATGGCTAAAATCAACAGCACAAGAAATAACAAGTGTTGGTGAGAATGTGTATTGAAAGGGGAACCCTTCTACATTGTTGGTGGGAATGCAAACTGGTGCAGCCACTCTGGAAAACAGTGTGGATGTTTCTGAAAGTTAAAAAAAGAACTATCCTATGATCCAGCAATTGCATTACTAGGTATTTACCCAAAGAATACAAAAATACTAATTCAAAGGGATACATTATCTACAGTAGACAAATTATGGAAAGAACCCATGTATATATCAACTGATGAATGGATAAAAAGAGGTGGTATGTGTATACACATATATATTTGGAATATTACTCAGCCAGGAAAAGAATGAAATCTTGTCATTTGCAAAGATGCAGGTGGAGCTAGAGCTATTAGGCTAAGCAAAGTAAGTCAGTCAGAGAAAGACAAATACCATATGATTTCACTTATATGGAATTTAAGAAAAAAAAATTGAACAAAGAGAAAAGAAGAGAGAGACAATGGCAAACCAAGAAACAGACTCTTAACTATAGAGGACAAACTGATAGTTACCAGAGGGGAGGAGGGTGGCGAAATGGGTTAAATAAGTGATGGGGTATACATCTGAAACTAATCCTACACTGCAAATAAATGGAATTTAAATAAAAACTTTAAATTTTTTTAAATAAATAATTTTTAAAATTTAGAAAAAGAAAAAAATACATGTCATGAAATAACTTAGCAAAAAAAAGAAGACTGATAAGAAGACACAATCTTATATAACATAAGGTAATCATAAAGTGACATTCCCCTTTTCCATCTTATATTGGGTGAAGTAAATTGCAGATCACAGCCACACTTGGACAGGGAAGGTAATACACAAGGTACAAATACCAAGGTTAAAAAGCACGAGTGGTATATGGTAGGTATCTGAGAACATGTCTGCCACAATATGCTTCTACAAATAAAAAGTAATTCTGGAAATGAATCCTACTGCTCTTGCAGAATGCGTAAGTAGTGGTATTAAAACCATTTTCATTTGATAGCAATAGTAGTTGTTATTGATATGTATGTAAGTATTTTTTAATGGAACTCTATTCTAAAAAATGTTTTATAGCATTTTATTTCATTAAACTGTGTACATGCATGTATTGCCATAGAAAAGATTATAAATACGCTTTATGACTTTCAGTACTTACAAAGTGTTATCTTTTATGAATGTACATAATGTATTTAAACATTTCTTTGTTGATGGGCAAATGTTTCACTCTTATTTTATCACTCTTAGCTGAACTGATGAACACCATGTTATGTATTTCTCTGCAAAACTGTTAAATTATTTCATTATTTAACATTTCTTGATCCAAAGTTCCAGAGTCATCTAAAAGCCTGCACATTTAAATTTTGATACCAACTGCCCTTCAGAAATTTGCATTTACGATCTCACCTACAGAGTATGAGGGTATCCATGACCTGGATTCAAACTAGGTAAACTATTAAAGCACCTAAGCCTTTAATGCACAAACCAAAGTGCACACACACAAAATTTTCAGAATTACTTGCAAGTAGATATTCTTTTTTTTTTTTTTTGAGTACTCAAAATCAATGAAACCCAGAGTAGTTGGAGACTTTTGAGTTATTTCCAATGTGCTCTTCATTGTACTTGTAAGAATAACATGATGTAAAACTTTTACCATTGATGGCTTCTGGCCTTTGACTGAATTATTCATTAATATGTATGCATGTTATTTGACATTATCACTGTCTCTTTATTTCAAGATAAAAAAATGAAATAGCCAGTGAAAACCCCTCACTGAATATAATTTTCCATGGATGAACCTTTAATGACATGTAAATAGAAACAAATTATTTAATACTAAAGCATAATATTCTCCTGAATTATAGTAATATACACCTAAAAATTTTAAACGTTGAAGAGAATTTTTATGTTTGTGCTACTTTTTTGGATGATATAGATGATATACTGAACTTGCACTTTTGCATATTAAGTAGCGTTTCAAAGTTCACAGGGGCAAACTGTTTTTGAACGTTTGCTACTTTTATTAAACTTCTCTGGCACTTACGATACAAATATAGATAAAATATAATACATGGAGAGTGAAATACTAAATATCCTTTTAAATTATATGTCACATACTCTATTAGAAGTAATAGAAAAATAGACAATGATTCTTTTTTATAAAGGGTGATATTTCAAATGGTACTTGAGGAGGAGGGCTCCCGGCTAAAAACCTAAGTATGATTTTCAGGCCAAATCATGGACTATGATAAAGGCTTTTTACCTGGCAGGCCTCATGGCGGAAAGCTGGCCTACCCACATCTAGACCTGGTGCAAAGCCAGTGCACTGCAGTCTCTGAAGGGAGCCAAGGACTCGGGGCTCCACTACCTTCAGTTCACATTCCCAAGGTGAAGACATGACGTGCGACATTTTAACATCTGACTTCTGCTCAGTTATTCACTCCTTGGAAATACTTCAAACATCATATATACTCTATATATGGTCACATGTAGCTGTACACTATAGTCATACAATAACTTACATTCCTTAACAATACATTCTATTATGTATGAGGTTCATTCTTCCTGAAATGCTCTCCCTTCTCCTGTTTCTCAGTCTTCAAGATTCAGCTCCCTTAATACTTTATTTGTAATAATTCTAGCTATTTTCTCCTTTAGGTTCTCAGATTATCTAATAAACTTCAGTTATAGAACACATGACCCTATTTTCAAATTTATTTTTAATTTGTTCCCTATTTTTTGACCAAAAAGCAGCCTTCCTTTTTATTATTTATTTATTTATAATTTTTTGAGAGACAGAGAGAGAGAGAAGAGAGGAGACACCATGGGGGGGAGGGGCAGAGAGAGAGGGAGAGAGAATCCCAAGCAGCCTCCATGTCCAGCATGGACCTCCACACAGGGTTCAATCTCAGGAGTGTGAGATCATAACCTGAGCCAAATCAAGAGCCAGATGCTTAACTCACTGAGCCACTCAGGTGCCCCAAAACTTTCCTTTTTAATCTGTGCTTCCCCAGTGTGCAATATGACTCCCGAAACAAAGTTTCTGCTTACTTTTGTTTACTTAAAAGGAATATATATCCACTATCTAATAAAACCACACACCAATTTCACTACTTCAGTTATAATATCCTTTTCTTTTATATATAGTCACCAAGTATGACTGCATTCATTATTTTTCTGTGATATATCTCCCTTCTTTGATCTGTTCTTTTTGATGCTCAGCATTACTGAAAAATAATTTCATAATAATTAACAGTTGTTTAAAATTTCTTATTCCATTGGCAACTATATGACAAGCATTAATTTATATTCCTGTATAATAATGCCCTTTAACTATATAACTACTTAGCTAAGTACTCTACTATACTCGCTTTCTATGATTATAGCAGCCCCTGGTTGCTTCTAAAATAAAACCCAAATTCTATGGTCTAATACAAAAGACTCACTTAATCTACCATTTGAAAATTATGGAACCTATAACATGCATAATAAATAATAGAATTAAAATACAAATTTGGTTGTATCTCTTGATGTCCCTTTTTTTCTTTTGTTTTTGTTTTTTTTTTTTCAGATCTCTCCTTTTTTTTTTTATATGAAGTTTATTGACAACTTGGTTTCCATACAACACCCAGTGCTCATCCCAACAGCTGCCTTTCTCAATGCCCATCACACACTTTCCCCTACCACCCACCCCCATCAACCCTCAGTTCATTCTCAGTTTTTAAGAGTCTCTTATGGTTTGCCTCCCTCCCTCTCTAACTTTTTTTCCTTCCCCTCCCCCCATGGTCTTCTGTTAAGTTTCTCAGGATCCACACATGAATGAAAACATATGGTATCTGTCTTTCTCTGCCTGACTTATTTCACTTAGCCTAACACTCTCCAGTTCCACCTACGTTGCTACAAAAGGCCCTATTTCATTCTTTCTCATTGCCGTGTCGTATTCCACTGTGTATATAAAACCACAATTTCTTTATCCATTCATCAGTTGATGGACATTTAGGCTCTTTCCATAATTTAGCTATTGTTGAAAGTGCTGCTATAAACATTGGGGTACAAGTGCTCCTATGCATCAACACTCCTGTATCCCTTGAGTAAATTCCTAGCAGTGCTATTGCTGTGTCATAGGGTAGATCTATTTTGAATTTTTGGAGGAACCTCCACACTGTTTTCCAGAGTGGCTGCACCAGTTTGCATTCCCACCAACAGTACAAGAGGGTTCCCGTTTCTCCACATCGTCTCCAGCATCTATAGTCTCCTGATTTGTTCATTTTGGCCACTCTGACTGGCGTGAGGTGATATCTGAGTGTGGTTTTGATTTTGTATTTCCCTGATGAGAAGTGACGCTGAACATTTTTTCATGTGCCTGTTGGCCATCTGGATGTCTTCTTTAGAGAAATGTCTATTCATGTTTTCTGCCCATTTCTTCACTGGGTTATTTGTTTTTCAGGTGTGGAGTTTGGCGAGTTCTTTATAGATTTTGAATACTAGCCCTTTGTCCGATATGTCATTTGCAAATATCTTTTCCCATTCCATTGGCTGCCTTTTAGTTTTGTTGATGGTTTCCTTTGCAGTGCAGAAGCTTTTTATCTTCATGAGGTCCCAATAGTTCATTTTTGCATTTAATTCCCTTGCCTTTGGGGATGTGTCAAGTAAGAAATTGCTGCACTTGAGATCAGAGAGGTTTTTTCCTGCTTTCTCCTCTAGGGTTTTGATGGTTTCCTGTCTCATGTTCAGGTCCTTTACCCATTTTGAGTTTATTTTTGTGAATGGTGTAAGAAAGTGGTCTAGTTTCATTCTTCTGCATGTTGCTGTCCAGTTCTCCCAGCACCATTTGTTAAAGAGACTGTCTTTTTTCCATTGGATATTCTTTCCTGCTTTGTCAAAGATTAGTTGGCCATCCTTTTATGGGTCCAATTCTGGAGTCTCGATTCTATTCCATTGGTCTATTTGTCTGTTTTTGTGCCAATACAATGCTGTCTTGATGATGACAGCTTTGTAGTAGAGGCTAAAGTCTGGGATTGTGATGCCTCCTGCCTTTGGTCTTCTTCTTCAAAATTACTTTGGCTATTCACATTCTTTTGTGGTTCCACACAAATTTTAGGATTGCTTGTTCTAGCTTCGAGAAGAATGCTGGTGCAATTTTGACTGGGATTGCATTGAATGTGTAGATTGCTTTGGGTAGTATTAACATTTTAACAATATTTATTCTTCCAATCCATGAACACAGGATGTTTTTCCATTTCTTTGTATCCTCTTCAATTTCCTTCATAAATTGATAGTTTTCAACATACAGGTCTTTTACATCTTTAGTTAGGTTTATTCCTAGGTATTTTATGATTCTTGGTGCAATTGTGAATAGGATTAGTTTCTTTATTTGTCTTTCTGTTGCTTCATTCTTAGTGTGTAAGAATGTAACTCATTTCTGTACATTAATTTTGTATCCTGTGACTTGGCTGAATTCATGTATCAGTTCTAGCAGACTTTTGGTTGAGTCTATAGGATTTTCATGTATAATACCATGTCATCTGCAAAAAGTGAAAGCTTGACTTCATCTTTGCCAATATTGATGCCTTTGATTTCCTTTGTTGTCTGCTGATGCTAAAACTTCCAACACTATGTTAAACAACAGTGGTGAGAGTGGACATCCCTGTCGTGTTCCTGATCTCAGAAGGAAAGCTCTCAGTTTTTCCCCATTGAGGATGATATTAGCTGTGGGCTTTCCACAAATGGTTTTATGATGTTTAAGTATGTTCCTTCTATCCTGACTTCTCGAGGGTTTTTATTAAGAATGGATGCTGAATTTTGTCAAATGCTTTTTCTGCATCGATTGACAGGATCATATGGTTCTTATCTTTTCTTTTATTAATGTGATGTATCACACTGATTGATTTGCGAATGTTGAACCACCCTGCAGCACAGGAATGAATCACACTTGATCATGGTGAATAATTATTTTTATATGCTATTAAATTTGATTTGCCTGTATGTTGTTTAGAATTTTTGCATCCATATTCATCAGGGATATTGGCCTGTAGTTCTATTTTTTTGCTGGGTCTCTGTCTGGTTTAGGAATCAAAGAAATGCTGGCTTCATAGAATGAGTATGGAAGTTTTCCTTCCTTTCTATTTTTTGGAACAGCTTGAGAAGGATAGGTATTATCTCTGTTTTAAATGTCTGGGAGAATTCCCCAGGGAAGCCATCTGGTCCTGGACTCTTATTTGTTGGGAGATTTTTGATAACTGATTCAATTTCTTCGCTGGTTATGGGTCTTTTCAAGTTTTCTATTTCTTCCTGTTTGAGTTTTGGAAGTGGGTGGGTGCTTAGGAATCTGTCCATTTCTTCCAGGTTGTCCAGTTTGTTGGCATATAATTTTTCATAGTATTACCTGATAATTGCTTATATTTCTGAGGGATTGGCTGTAATAATTCCATTTTCATTCATGATTTTATCTGTTTGGGTCATCTCCCTTTTCTTTTTGAGAAGCCAGGCTAGGGGTATCAATTTTGTTTACTTTTTCAAAAAACCAACTCTTGGTTTCATTGATCTGCTCTACAGTTTTTTAGATTCTATATTGTTTATTTCTGCTCTGATCTTTATTATTTCTGTTCTTCTGCTGGGTTTGGGGTGTCTTTGCTGTTCTGCTTCTATTTCCTTTAGGTGTGCTATTAGATTTTGTATTTGGGATTTTTCTTGTTTCTTGTGATAGGCCTGCATTGCAATGTATTTTCCTCTCAGGACTGCTTTTACTGCATCCCAAAGCGTTTGGATTGTTGTATTTTCATTTTGGTTTGTTTCCCTATATTTTTTTAATTTCTTCTCTAACTGCCTGGTTGACCCATTCATTCTTTAGTAGGATGTTCTTTGACCTCCATGTTTTTGGAGGTTTTCCAGACTTTTCCTGTGGTTGATTTCAAATTTCATAGCATTGTGGTCTGAAAGTGTGCATGTTATGATCTCAATTATTTTATACTTATGAAGGGCAGTTTTGTGACCCAGTATGTGATCTATTTTTGAGAAGGTTCCATGTACACTTGAGAAGAAAGTATATTCTGTTGCTTTGGGAGGCAGAGTTCTAGATATATCTATCAAGTCCATCTGTTCCAATGTATCAATCAGGGCCTTTGTTTCTTTATTTATCCTGTGTCTAGATGATCTATCCATTGTTGTAAGTGTTGTATTAAAGTCCCCTGCAATTACTACATTCTTATCAATAAGGTTGCTTATGTTTGTGATTGTTTTATATATTTGGGGGCTCCCGTATTCGGCACATAGACATTTATAATTGTTAGCTCTTCCTGATGGATAGACCCTGTAATTATCATATAATGCCCTTTTTCATCTCTTGTTAGAGCCTTCAACTTAAAGTCTAGTTTGTCTGATACAAGTATGGCTACTTCAGCTTTCTTTTGACTTCCAGTAGCATGAAAGATAGTTCTCCATCCCCTCACTTTTAATCTGAAGGTGTTCAGGTCAAAAATGAGTCTCTTGTAGACAGCAAACAGATGGGTCTCATTTTTTTATCCATTCTGATACCCTATGTCTTTTGGTTGGAACATTTAGTCCATTTACATTCAGTGTTATTATTGAAAGATATGGGTTTAGAGTCATTGTGATGTCTGTAGGTTTCATGCTTGTAGTGATATCTCTGGTACTTTGTGGTCCTTGCAACATTTCACTCACAGAATCCCCCTTAGGATCTCTTGTAGGGCTGGTTTAGTGGTGAGGAATTCCTTCAGTTTTTGTTTGTTTGGGAAAACCTTTATCTGTCCTTCTATTCTGAATGACAGACTTGCTGGATAAAGGATTCTTGGCTGCATATTTTTTTCTGTTCATCATATTGAAGATCTCCTGCCATTCCTTTCTGGTCTGCCAAGTGTCAGTAGATAGGTCTGCTACTATTCTTATGTCTCTACCTTTGTAAGTTAGAGCCTTTTTATCCATAGCTGCTTTCAGAATTTTCTCTTTATCCTTGTATGTTACCAGTTTCACTATGATATGTCGTGCAGAAGATCGATTCAAGTTACGTTTGAAGGGAGTTCTCTGTGCCCCTTGGATTTCAATGACTTTCTCCTTCCCCATATCAGGGAAGTTCTCAGCTATTATTTGTTCAAGTACACCTTCAGCCCCTTTCTCTCTTCTTCTTCTAGAATTCCTATGATACAGATATTGTTCCATTTGAAAGCCTCACTTAGTTCTCTAATTCTCCCCTCATACTCCTGGATTTTTTTAAATCATTTTCTCAGCTTTCTCTTTTTCCATAATTTTATATTCTAATTCACCTATTCTCTCCTCTGCCTCTTCAATCCATGCTATGGCCACCTCCATTTTATTTTGCACCTTATTTATAGGATTTTTGTTAGCTCCTCATGACTATTTCTTAGTCCCTTGATCTCTGTAGCAATAGATTCTCTTCTGTCCTCTATCAATGTCCCTTTAACAATATATCTGGACAGGGGTGCCTGGGTGGCTCAGTCAGTTGAACGTTCGACTTCAGCTCAGGTCATGATCTCATGGTTCATGGGTTCAAGCTCTGCCTCAGGCTCTGTGCTGACCATTTGCTCAGAGCCTGAAGGCTGCTTCGGATTCTGTGTCTCCTTTTCTTTCTGCCCCTCCCCTACTCACACTCTGTCTCACTCTGTCTTTCAAAAATAAATGTATGTAAGAAAAAAAATTAACAATATATCTGGACAAAGATACTTTTAGGTTCCTTGAGAATTAACTCTTTAATAATAGACATAATTTTGGTTTTATTAAATCAAAAATAACTGTTTGACTTCATAAAATGCATTATACAAAATATTAGCAAAATTCCAACTTTTTTCTTAGCAACAAATATCCTCTTTTCCTATCTTTTCTTTAAAAACTTTTTATTCAGTTATTTAAGCTTAAAAAAAATAGCCTATTTCTCCATAGTCTTCTCACCCACCAATCTGTTCCCTGTATCTCTGGTTTAGTTATTTGTTTTTTGTTTTGTGTGTGTATGTATGTCTGGGTTTTTTGTTGTTTGTTGTTGTTGTTTTACTTTTGGGTAGGCTCCATGCCCAATTTAATGCTTAAACTCACAAACCTCAGATCAAGAGCTGCATGTTCTACTGACTAAGCCAGCCAGGTCCCCCTCTTTTTTTTAACATCCTATATAAGAAAGATCATGTGATATTTGTCCTTCTCTGCATGACTTATTTCACCTAGCATACAGCCCTCAAGGTCTATACATATTGTCACAAATTACAAGATTTCATCCTTTTTATGCTGAATAATATTCACATATATAAAAATACAAATATAATATATATATATATATATATATATATATATATATCACAATTTCTTTATCCATTTAGCCATCAGTGAACACTTAGGTTGTTTCCACATCTTATAATGAATACTGCAATAAATACATGTATGCAGGTATCTTTTCAAGTTAGTGTTTCCATTTTCTTTGGATAAACACCCAGAAGTGAAATTGCTGCATTGTATCTTATAATATCATACTACTTAAATTTTTTGAGGGACCGTGATACAGTTTTCCATAGTGGCTGCACTAATTTACATTTCCACTAACAGTGCACAAATGTTCGAGTTCTCTTTCCCTTTTTTCTTGGTGAGTCTAACTAAAGGTTTGTCAATTAATTAGATTCAAGCTGGAAGCCAGCAGATAGAAAGGGACATGTTTGGGGCTTCTTTCTCTCTTTTTTTCCTCTCTCATCCTGAGCTAGGTTCTTAAGGCTTTAGCACTCCAGGACAAGTTCATGGGGAAAGAGAAGGGAAAAGAGGCAGCTACTATTTGATATGAACTGGCTTTTTACTTCATTTGCCCTGCAGATGATCAAGCTACTTCCTTGTCTCTGGTGAGGTCCTTTCATGATCTCTATGGAGCTTCCCTGATGACTTCTCTCTCCTGCATTTCTCCTTACAACCAAGATTCCAAAGGATGAATTTCTATCCCTGCATATATCTAGCAACTTCATCATTATCCCCCAAGTGTCCAAGTCTAGATTCTTTTTGGGTATCTTCCTATCTTAATTGGACAAAATACAAAATAAACCTGTGCTGTCTTTCTTTCATTTTTCTTCCTGGATCTCATCTCAAGTACAAAAATATATACATATCCTTTGCTCTAACAAAATCTGGACATGCAGTTAGATTTGAATACACTAACCTGACACCCTCCCCAAAAAGTTCACTCAGCCACACTGCCTTCTCTAGATTTTCTAGATTAGAGTCATTTTGCTGACAACTAATGTACTCTAATATAAGGGGCCAATTTAAACATTCAATGCAGTTTCCCCTAAATTCTCCAACAATGTTTGAGGTGATGTGTAGAAACATAAACGGATATTTATAATAAATGATTCTTTTTTTACCTCTCAAATATCTAAGAATATTCTTGCCCCTTGACCAAACTCTGACCTTGTACTGGGAAAAATCTCATCTGTGTAATATACTAATTCACAATGATCTTTCTTTTTTTCTTTTTTCTTGAGTTCTTAAGATATATGATACCTAGATATATGAATTGATAAGGTCATTGATCTTTTTAATGAATGAGTATTACTATATTGACCAGAGTACTAGACTTTTAGACCAGGGACTTTCAGCTACAGCATTTTAATATCCCTAATTTTCAACACAGAAGAGCTAGTTAATAAATATAAAGCATTATTGAAAATCATGGATGCTTAGAAGTTTATACTGATATATTTAGACCAGTAGATTGATGAATTTATACATACCTAATAAATAGTTCTTGACTTCATTGTACAATATATAGTGTGTTAAGTAAAGCAGTTTATTCAGTGTCTGTGGTGAGTTTAGACATCTTTTTGAATGCTGGAACATACATTAGATTTCCTTATATCCTCCAAAAATCTGTGAATCTGTAACTTCTGTGTGTATGTGTGTGTTTGCTGAAAGCTATCTTTTTTAAATAAAAAGTCAAATTTAACCAAATTTTAGCATGTCCTAGAAAAATGCATTTTGCTGAAAAGTTCTTAGTAAACATGTAATATTTTTATTGTCCATAAAATTCTATGATGGACAAAATGGTGGTATCTGAATACTAATGTTGAAGTTTCCAGTAGGTGAATGAAGAAAAGATACTGGTGAGGTTTAAAAAACAGAAGAAACCAATATGGACATTTTATGAGGATACAAATCCATTTTCAAGCAAACTTTGCTTTATAGTTACACACATATAAGTCCGAAACAGTCCTAAAGAACCATATATCATTCTATGCCAATCTAAAAAATTCACCAACCTACCACAATGCGTTGAATGCTCTTTAAAAAAAATTTTTTTTAATGTTTACTTATTTTTGAGATACAGAGAGAGACAAAGAAGGAGCGGGGAAGGGTCAGAGAGAGAAAGAGACACAGTATCTGAAGCAGGCTCCAGGCTCTGAGCTGTCAGCATAGAGACCTACGCAGAGCTCGAACTCACAAACCCTGAGATCATGACCTGAGCCGAAATGGGAAGATTAACCTATTGAGCCGCCCAGGCACCCCCAGAGTGCTTTTTTTTTTAAAATAATTTCCCTTTTTATATTTAAAGTTGATCCATTCAAAATATTCTTAAATAGGAAAGAGAGAGTTACTGTGTCTTAATTGCTTGGGTTTTCTATGACTTGCTCCTCCGTAAACAGTAGGCTTTATACAAATGGTGCAGCTGTTTACTTCAAAAAATTCTTTAAACAAATAGAAGATGTTAAACTGACAAGATATATTTTACAATCTGTAAATTCACTTAGTACATATAACTCATGAAGACATACTGCTACCCCATACTGCATTGTTACTTTTTGACTTGTTATCACTGAAATTAAGGGCAGCCATGCTCAAAGACCACTGGGGACTCCAGTACAATCAAAGATGATTCTTTCACAAGCACCACATCTTAAGAAATAACTTAAATGCAAACTTACAGTACGTTACATATGTGGGCTAATTCTAATGAATGAGGCATCTTTTAAACTTTCTGGTATCATTGCTATGTTTGGTAAATTAGTTAATGAGCTGTCTTTTATGTTTCTTGCTGTGCCAATTGATACAAAGATACCAATCTAGAAAAAACAATTCTTTATTAAACACAAAATCAGATAGTTGCTTAATGAAGCTTTATCTTTTATTTGATGACATATTGAGTATGTGGTATGTCCAAGGGTTCATTTGATAGATTTACAGAAAGTTAAATATAACTTTGTTCTTACATTAGCAGTAAGACTTTGCAGGCTGGAGTGTTCTGCTTTTTCAATTATTTAGTGAGTGACTCAGTAGCAAGGCTGCCTCCACACAGCCAACTGTTCACATGTAGTAACAAATGAAACACCATAATCTTAACAAGATTATCATAATAAAGAGTCATCAGAGAAATTAGAATTATCTTCTTTAATTACGAGATTATAACCCCATTAACTCCTCTGCATGAAAAGTGGGAATTGGGGAATAAGAAAGGAGAATCCATAGTTGGCAATTAAAACCCCAGAGCAAATTAAAGGGAGGGTGGAGAAAAACATCCTACATGGATTTAGATATTTCAGGTAATTTATATGGGAGCATATGTTTGTCGTAGATTGCAACTTCCAAACTATAACCACGGGAAGCATGCTATTTTGGTTTTGAATTTTGTTTTTTCAGATTGCCTAAACGAGCAGCCCTGAAAGCAACAAACTTAAAAGAAGACCCTTATTTAAATATGCCTAGAGCTGTGAATTAATTATGGACTAAATAAGTTATTAGAACAATATTGTCACTGATGCATTATTTATGGATAGTTGTTGAAAAGTTTGTAATCGCAAAAGTACTGAAGTGACATTTCCAAAGACATTAACATGAAAATGAGGAGAATTTGAAGAGAAAAAATTATTCAATGCGCAACCTCTTACTAAGATAGTCTTCAATAATGTATACAGCAACTACATTTTTTTTTACTTCTAATATACACATGTAATATTCATAGGCCTGCTCTAAAGCTTTTTCAAATTAAGTTTGCAAGTCTAAATGAAAAAATAGACACCCAGTGACAGTAAAATTTATATGATAACAAAATTATATCCAGGCATTGTTACCACAAGCACAATAAACACACTAAGAACAAAATATACTTCAGAGTTGTCATAGACCATGCAAGTTTTAAAATAAATACTTATCTACTTTCTTACTGTGATATTAATATTTATATTTTAGATACTCTGATATAATTATATTAAATTGTAGGTGATCTGTACCTTTTGGAGATTAAATAACACAGAAAAACAAGTGAATGCATTGTATTCAGTGAAGCATGTTATTAAATTTCAGGATGGCAGCTATTTTGGTTGTTTATATTATAAAAAAGGATAACAGTATGCTATTGTGTAAAAAAGATTTTACTGAAATTAGCTTCTGACAAAAGATTGTACAGAAATAATCCTTGAAACAATTCAGAAAAAGCGGTAGAAACTGCTATACTCATTGAAAGATAAGACAAACAAGAGGTAAGATGCGCTCACAAGACATTTATTATGTATTCAATTTCAAATCTTAAATGGTCAAGCTAGAAGCTTTGTACGATGCATTATGTATACTGTGTATATTAAGAAATACAATCCAATCAGATTTCTGCAGGGTCATGCATAGCTCAAGCAGCTACGAAGAAAAATTTTAGCTTTTGTTAACATACACGGTAGTATTGTTCACTTCAAAATTTTATGTGCTTTCCCCTTACATCAGGGAATGGGTATACTAAAATCAAGAAACCATCAGTGTTTTTTTAAAAATGTTTTTAACGTTAATTATTTTTGAGAGAGAGAGAGACAGAGTGTGAGCGAGGGAGGGGCAGAGAGACAGGGAGACACAGAATCTGAAGCAGGTTCCAGGCTCTAAGCTGTCAGCACAGAGCCCGATGTGGGGCTGGAACTCAGGAACCATGAGATCATGACCTGAGCCAAAGTTGGATGCTTAACCGACTGAGCCACACAGGTGTCCCAGGGAAATCATCAGTGTTTTATTTCTATTTCATACTTTCAGAATCTTGGACTTCATTTGTTGATTAACATTTCCAGAAAGGCCATGGCATGATTTTCTTTTACAGTGTTTGATTTCATAGCTTTGGGAAATATCTCTGGGGAATCAGGAAGGTTTCTTTGTTTCTGGATTTATTTTGAGTTACGTTTCTTAGGTTGTTCTTATCACGGGATAGTTTTCTTTCTAGTAACACAATTAGCACCTAAACAACATTTCTGCTTTACCATTTAATGTGCATTCTGCTTTTCAAACTGGCTAAGGGAATCTCAACTGTGGTCAGTCATCCTTTGTGCCTACACAGTATTCAGAAGCAAAGTGAATTATTCCATTGTCACATCAGGGGTATTTCCTGATTCATCTAAGTCAGTATGTCATCGAATTCTTGTGACTGATGATTGGTTCAATGACTAGTTTGGGTCAAGTACATGTGAAGTCAGCTGTAGTGGTCCAGACCTAGGAAACATTTCCTTGGTCACAAGGTGATGGAGGTGATGCTATTGGAAGATATGATTTGAAACAAAGTGAGTGCACTAAGGTGGCCAAAAGAAAGTATGAAAAGACTTTGTGTCCTTGAGGGAATCAGTGTACTACACTGATCCTTACCTGCAACTTCTTGTAATATAAGCTATGTATTTGCTATTTAAGAAAATATGGGTCCCATAATTAATATGGGTCTACGACCTTCTAAATGTTACAAATATTAATAAAATAATACACTCCAATGGTAACCGCCATCTATGAGAAACTAGATAGCTATCTAATATTTTTGAATTATACCATTGACAAAAAATATCACTTCTTAAAACGATGACATTTTATTTTAGGCATGTGACATTCTTTTGCTTTCTAGTAGCTAGAACTATACAAAATTGGTTATTTTTAAACTATTTTACAAGATATTAATTCTCTTATAGTTTATTATTTCCTTTAATCACTGTACGACTTGCTATTTTACCTTACCAAATACATTTGCAAGGGCAAAGACTGTCAAATGAGCTCCACCCCTGTGCTCACCATTATGGATAATTGTTGGAGAATGGCAATTATTCCTCGTGAAATAATTAATCCAGGTGGCAATTTTTTAAATGATCATTTAAGAAATAGACCTATAAATCTCTGAAGATGTATCTGGATAAGAGGAAGCATAGAAAATGGAAATTTAATATGCTTTATTTGAAAAGAACTAAAATAAATGTAACTTCATTTATAAAGATATATACAAGTGCTTTATTTGAATTTCTAATTATATAAGAGTCTTTTTCCAGTTGTCACCCTAAGAAATGATTATCATTAATCTAAGCCTACAAGTAAAGTGCTTAAAGAAGGTGCCATTCAATTCCTTTTCACTCAATTTACACAATTAATTTTAACAGCAATAGTTTTAAATAGGCATATAAGCAATTAACTTTTGAAGCTAAGATTTGGCCCCCAAATGTGAAAGGTCACTTTGAAGAGAATACTTATATGCTGTACTTCAGTCCTGGATTGTGTAAGATTGATAATAAATTTACAGTAATTTCCTTAGGAGTCATCCAGTGGGGGAGGCTGGAATCTCTTTCTAGTCTTGCTGCCCTTTACCTTTGTTACTAGCATACTGATTGCAAGCAATTATTGAATGTCAATCATGTGTCAGACACTAGTTTAAAAACAAATGCCAAAAATGAAAAGACCCAGATTTTGCCTCTTCTGGTGGACACATTATCATTCTGTGTGACATTAAAATATTAAAACATGGGCCCAAAACAAAGGCAAGAAGTAGCTTTAAGGAGGAGAGACCAGGAAAGGTTTCATAGAGGAGGTAATTCTCAAGCTAGATGAGCTAATGATAATGATTAAAAAAGAGGTGCTGGGGCACCTGGATGGCTCAGTTGGTAGAGCATCTGACTCTTGATTTTGGCTTAGGTCATGATCCCAGGGTCGTGGGACCAAGCCCCAAGGTGGGCTCTGCGCTGTGCTTGGGGCCTGCTTGAAATTCTCTCTCTCTCTCTCTCTCTCTCCCTCCCTCCCTCCCTCCCTGTCTCTCTCTCTCTCTCTCGAAAAGAAAAAGAAAGAAAAGAAAAGAAAAGATAAGAAAAAAGAAGTGCTGAAGTGAAGCTAGATAAGAACCAATCCAAAATCCAAGTATAGAAAGTAACATGGTCATACTTCGGAAGAATATTTCAAGGGTGCCTGGCTAGCTCAGTTGGAAAAGCAGGCAACTCTTAATGTTGGGGCTGTGAGTTTGAGCCCCACATTGGGTGTAGAGATTACTAAACAAGTAAGCAAACTTTTAAAAATACACCTATTACATTAACATTTTTTCAAAAAAAGAGTATTTCATAAACCTTTGGAAGAACTGTAAGCATAAAGCAAAATAAAGCCTTTAACAATGGATTGATTCTTGTCATATTACTATTTAAAAACATTTTAAAGGAAGTAGGTGAGTAGATTTAAAGCAATACTTTTGATATCTTCTAACATACCAATAAACAAGGTCAATTTTTACCATTTTGAAATGAACACATGGCTTAGTGGATCACAAATATTTTCTTTGAATGTCAACCAATACACTATTTGAGGAAAAAACATATCAGACTAGGGAACAGAGTCAGGACTCTCACAAACAAGGAACTCATACATATTTATACTTTTTTGTATTTTTTTTGACATTTATTCATTTTTGAGAGACAGAGAGAGACAGAGTGAAAGCGGGAGAGATAGAGAGAGACACAGAATCCGAAACAGGCTCCAGGCTCCAAGCTGTCAGCACAGAGCCCGACACGGGGCTCAAACCCACAGACCATGAGATCATGACCTGAGCTGAAGTTGGACGCTTAACCGACTGAACCACCCAGGCGCTCTTATTTATACTTCCTAAGCATAGCTTAGTGAACACAAAGGAATATAAGACTATATGAGAAATATTTTAAGCTTCTTTCCTCATATTAATAGTTTCTTTTTGCTTTGTTTCAGCCCTCTATCCATTTTGCAGTTTGGGACAAATACTCTTAAGCTGCATGATCATATCTAGTAAATTGTGAGCTTCTTGCACAGAAGGATCACTCGTGTTTATGTCTTCTGCAAGAAGTTGTCACACTACTTCATATATAACTGGTATAAAACAAACGTTTATTCAATTGAGTTTTTTGCTTTTCTAATATAATGCATGGTCTGCTCTTTTGTCTATGCAGAAAACTGTTAAATCAATGTATATAGCTATTTTATTATAACTTAAAGCTCTAAAATAAAATATAACAGCACTTTCATAAAAGATGGATTTAATAGCTTTATATTGGCTCTTGAGTGAATTAGAACATGGTGTGTGTGTATGCATGTGTGTCCACACATGGTACTTCTTTAAATTCAGAAAAGAGAACCTATTTCACAGAGGTTAAAAGGGAAACAGAAGATCAACAGCATTTATATCTTTATCAGTTAAACCCTACTATAATAATTAAAAAGTAGATTTTCATTTTTTAATATGTGATACGTAATCTTAATTGTTTTGTGTTGTAATTTTGTATTTCATGCTTGTATGCACTAATATTATTTACCTAATTGTGTTTGCACTTGGTTTATATTTCCACTTATATAGTCCTCTTTTCTGCCATTAAGATCAACATCAAAAGGGTCATTATTTTAAATCTTACCCTACATTTACCCTACATAATACGATAAGAGCCATTCATATCAGCTAACACCAGCTTCAAGGGATCTCATATCCTAAGCGAGAGGGATTTCACGCATGTCAAGGAATCTAGCGTACACAACAGTGAACATTTTCACCTGCAGCCATGATGCCACAGTCCTCCTCTGAACCTCTTCTGATACAGGAAAGAAGATAAGGTAGAAAATCTTCAATGTGACTGATACTAAATATGAAGAGAGTTATAATTATACTATAATGAGGAGACTAACTTGGAAACAAAACAACAGATCTTATGTCATAGAATGGAAGAACAAAGTACGAAAAAGTTCGCGGATAATTGTTTCTCAAAGTTAGATCTTTGTTTACCTGAATTTGTGAGAAATTCATATCCCACATGTAAATGGCTAATTTATTTTTCCTTGTATTTTTATTGTCTTTCTCTCACATCCATACTGGAAGGGATCATGCAGGATATTAGTAAGTATTTGCCGAAGGAAGGAATCTAGGAAGTTAGAAATAAAGAAAAGATGGAAGGAAGGGCAAAAGGGAGGGAGAAAGGTAGGAAGGAAGGGAGGGAGGGTGGAGGAAGGAAGGAAGGAAGGAAGGAAGGAAGGAAGGAAGGAAGGAAGGAAGGACAGGAGGGAAGAAAGAAAGAAGGAAGGAAGGAAACAATATATCCTGATTAAACTTACAGAAAAAGTGAATATTTCTGAGGAAGAAAGGCAAATATTTTAGTCACTAAAAAAAGTCACTTAGTGCTTTGATATCACATATTATCTAAACATGTAGTGAGAGTAGTTTGGATCTATGATTAGTAATAGCTAATGTGCTCCTGCTCATATAAAAAACCACATGGAGGATGAAAAAACTAGCATTTCATGGGCAGAAATTTTAATGTAAAAATAATACTCTAGTGAAACAAAAATATTTACTTACATTCAAGAAACAAACAAAACTGCAGTTCTTCCTAACTGCAATTCTGCCTATGTATTTTCATTCCAAATCCACCACTGGAGTTCAGGGTATGGATGACACAAATACCCAAACAAAAACTACAAACACACACACCCTCCTTATATAGATATGAAATCAATTCAGAACACATTTCTGAATGCAACTGAATGTGTGGTTTGATCTATCTCTTGTATGTATTGTCTTTTATTTTCTTATTTTATTGATATGCCCCATGATACCTATGTTTATGTTTCTTGCGCAAAGTGAACACCATATGCCATTGTCTTTGCTGTCTTTATCATGCCTTTACTTTGTTTTATTTGTTTCTTTATTTATAGCCGCATTTATTCTTTTTCTTCAGAGATTATCTTACTAATTTACCTGCTCTACCATATATAAGTACCTATATTAGTTTGCATTTCAACTGCCCTTTCCTTTTATTCTTTTATTCTCATTATGAAACTTCTTAATTTGGAAGAAACAGATTAAATCTATCATTGCCACAAGGCAAACTTTGGTTTGTGGGTCCTAAGTGGGAAGTATTTCTCTTTGCATTCAAGAAGCCTTAGCTACTGCATGAAGCAAAGATAAAGCAGACACATCAGAAAGACACCTCTACTGATTCAAAATTTCTGAGATTTTAAAAATGGTAAAATGGATTCATTCTCTTTGAATTTTCCTGGGCTACAAGTATGTGGGAAGGGTTGCATTCGTGTAGGTACAAGATGAATACTTATTACTTGTTAGTTAAGAAATCTGGAACGAAATTTTAGCCCTAAGTACACAATGAAAAACAATTCTAAAAAGTGTGTTTTAATAAGCATGAAAAATCTTCCTGCTTTTGTATTTCATGAAAAGGATAATTTTAAAATACAACCACTTCCACCAACCAGTCATACATACAAATAGGGGGTACTACTGCCTGAAACTTGAGGACTGTAACATAAATTTGAGTAAGCTTTGTATTATTTTCTCCTTTACAATTGAAGCATTGCCTTTCTAGGTTCATAATAACATTCATCAGAGGCCTTTAAAAATGTATTTATTCATTTTAAATTATCTCTCCAAAGTTATTGAACACTGCTTATAAGTTAGACCCTCCATTATAATTTGAAAATAACAGCCCCTGTTATCAAAAAGTTCCCATGGTCAGAAATAACAGAAAAATGCTATCTCAAAACACAAACTGCCAAGTATATTTGAATATTATGTATTTAGCATACTGATTATTAGATTGCTTAATAAGTTAGTAGTGGGAATGGAGGCTGGTCAGAATGGGTTGTGATAAAATAGACTAAATGTGTAAGATTTAGAACCAGAAAGCAAGAATCATATTAACGCCTTATGCCTTGGTTTTAGATTCAAAGAAAGTATAAAGTGAGAGAAACAATTACTGGAAAATGCACCCTTTATTTTCCAACTACTGTTTATCTTCACATTATGTCAAGACTACCATCATGTAAACTTTATGCAAAGCTAGACAGAAAATGCAATGGGATTTAGCGTATGTGATAATTTCCGATGTAAGAAAATATTATGCAAGACAGAAACAAGAATGAACAGAAATGTAAAAAATGAAATAGCGACTCAAGAGTAGCGTATATATATAATAACTTTGAAATATTTATTGAAATGAGATGGTACAGTTTTAATTTTTATTGATCCCCAAATCAATCATTCTATAAATAATTCAAGTTAGCAATATTCTGTCTTAATAGTGTTTGTGCAAATTTACCTCTTCCTAACTGCATGTTCAGGTTTAACACGACAAGATTTAAACCCGGCATAAGCAGCATTTTTCTCAAGTTTTGTATATGAATATGTGGTAAACTCAGGAAGCCAGGCTAATTCAACATGAACAAGGTTAATTAGAGAAAAGATAAGAGAAAAAAATATGCTAAAAATGAGTGTCCAATGCCACTTTACACAGTGCCCTATCCATTACAGAAAAGATAAAATACATAAGAACGATCATTTTCTTAGTGTTCCAAGAGGTAAAAACTTGGCTCATTCATAGGAAGAGCTTTCAGCTGCTTGCATCCACCAGCTTTGATAACGGGAGACATACCACAATTCAGAACAAAATGTTAATGACTGTCGCATACTACCTCAGCCTGTCAGTGCAACAGCTACTTGAAGATTAAACAGCTTTTGTAACTATAAAGAAATACTTCAGACACTGTGAACACTACTCCTCTGCAGAAAACCCACCCACGTCTTAAGAAACAGAAAGGTTTAACAATTTCCTGTTTACAAATTAAATCGATACATGCCATGATTTCTGGAACCCAGCCACAGGTACTCTTGCTGTGAGATGGATACCAAAGAACAAAAACAAAATGTAAAGCCAAACAACAACAAAAGACCACTAAGAAGTCCTGTATTGAAATTCCTTATCTAGATAATGTTGTTTGGCATGCTCTGCCAGCACGACCATGTGCAGATGAGACGCAGAGCAAATTACTCCCAAAATGGTATTATGATCTGAAAATACAGTCTGATTTCAAAAGGACCGGACAATTTCATGGATGGTTGATTCATAACTGACCACCCAAAGAAACTAGAAAAGTCTTACGTGCGTAGTCAGCCTCTTGACGCTAATGTCATAGAAAATCTTAGTTCCCAAGATACAATTGGAGATTACAGAATCAGAGATTTACTGGCTGTAAACCAGTGTTCTTTCTGAGAATGATATTTGATATTAAATAAGCTCCAAATTGTAAAGTCTTTGAATGTGTGACTCCTGTCTGCATGGCACTCCGGATGCTGCTTTATAGTGTAGGAACGTTACAAACACGTAAGGAAACAAATCTGCCGTGATCACAGCAATCCCATCTTCAGGTATACATAGTTTTGTTGATGAACATTTGCACAGTGTAAAACAGCAATGTATTAAACAGAAATACACAGTTCCAAATGACTGTTTCTTCTTTATTTTGCTGCCTCTTTCCTTTTCTCCCCTCCCCTCTCCTCTTTTCTCCCTCTCTCTCCTCTCCTCTTTCTTTCTCTGTGTTACGAGCTGGCAAAAGTAAAAGTTAGTATGGCAAGGTCCAACATAACACCTTGCCTCCCTATCTGTTCTCTTTTTCAGAGTAAGTTTCTGACATCTTATCAATAGATGGAGTTTATTTTTGCATCCTCTTGAATTTAAGTTGGCTATGTGTCTACTTTGACAAATAGCATCCGGTGAAAGTGGTACTATGCCAGACCTGGATGTCTTTTTGTGGGCTGGTAGCTTCAGCCTTCTGCCTCTCAGAACATTCACTTTTAGTATCCTCCCCTTTAGAAGCCGGTAGCTGTACATTAGAAGCACAAGTCACAGACAGCAGCCAAATGCAGGTGCTCCAGTCAACAACCTGGATGAGTCCCATCCAGCAGCTGGCATCAACTGTCAACCTTGTGAATCAGCTATCTTGGCCATCCAGCATTGCTGTGCTTTCCGATCACTGGAGCCTCAGCATACATCTGCTTGCAGCTACACAAGAGACTCGAGGAAGAACGGCTCTGCTGAATCCAGTCAACTCCATTATGAGAGATAATAGTAATTATTTTAATCCCTTAAATTTTGGACTTAATGTGCAGCGATAGATATTGGAATAGTAAGAAAACAGTCACAGTGCGGATAGCTGGAGAAAATCTAGAGATTAGAAAAGGTAAAAAAAAAAAAAAATAGGTGTTTTGATGATGTCAGCAATTAAAAGTGAAAATGATGGTTTTATCTGCAAGTCAAGAGAGGGTTGTGAAAGAAAAACAAAGTACACTGAAGGTGGGGTTTGGGGCAGGGTCACACAATTTACTTGTCAAGAGAGAGAACACAAACCAATACAATGACAACAAAAATCAGTACACTGCATCATGAAAGGAGAAAATGCAGGGCAGAGGGTGAGTATGTCCTACAAAGGCAGGAGAGTTTGTACTACTTACGTTACTTGGGACTAGAAAGCTTCCATGCAGGATAAGAGAGATGTAACTTATGACTATATTTGGTTTGTTAAAACAGGTATCATTATTCACTGGCCAGGAAAGTGCTTCCTGTGTTGGTCCATTGCAAGTCTGACATTCCACAAATGCTCCAAGTTCTTAGTTCTCTTTCAGCTTTCACTGATGGACCGCTCAAATTCCATGGTATTTTGTTATTGTTATTGTTGTTTTTAATAGCTTGAGATGATGAATACCAGTTGTGGAGAAACACTATTCAGTTGTCATATCTCCAAGCAAGTGTTTGCGTGGACAGGTATTTTCATCACTCCTATGTAAATACCTCAGAAGTGAATTGCTGGATTATATGGTAAATGTATATATACTATACATACAGGTTTGTGAAACTGTCTTACAAAGTGGTTCCACCACATGCTCTGAATACTTACCAATATTTAAAGTTTCAACATTTTCAATTTTAGAATTTCTAGGGTGTTTGTGTAGTGAGAACTCATTGTAGTTCAAACTGCATGTCTACAATGATTAATTTGTTGAGTACTTTTCCACGCACTTAACAGCCATTTCTATACCTTCCTTCATGATGTATCTGACTTTTCCCCATACTTTATTGTGTTATTTGAAATTTCATTATTTAGTTTAGGAATTCTTTGTATGCTGTGTATGTACATGTATGGCAGAACTTACAGGTTTACTATAAATTTAGAGGTCAAGGTACAAACTAATAATTATAATACAAGTGTGATAGTCAAAATGTTTGCCAACTGATAAAGGAGACCCTTATAAATCTGACTTGATGTCAGCCATAACACTTAAATGGTGTCTTTGGAGGCTCTTGCTGAGTCACATATTACCCTTAAATCCAGGATCCCAGGTCCTAGGAAACCAGCCACATGGCAATATGGCAAGATCACATAAGAAACTTAGAAGAACAGACTAAATGGCTATGGAGCGGGATTATTTGAATGTCTTAACAACCAGTATTATTGTTCTAGCATATACTTACAAAAATGTCTACAAGCATCCTATCACATTTTATCAATTCTATGACACGTATTGTTACATTTAACATTTTAATACAGGATATTACAGTAGTATGTGTCTGACACCAATGTTTCTTAAACTTGTAGTCATGCAACAGTCCTCATGATTTAGTTATCATTGTGCACGTGCAAGGTGGGCCATTAGCAAGGTAGTCACATATTCATCACTATGAGTGAGTTATATTTACTTCTATTTGGGTTAAATTACTAATTACAATGTCTTAAGAAAACATTACAAGGCTATTCAGCAATAAAACTACATATGGAGTTGTAGAAAATCGGAATGAGAGCAAAAATTAAATTTTCATCGTTAGAAGAATGACTACAATTTCATATTTTCTTGTAAAGCAATAACCAAGTACTTTATGGAACCTACAAAGGAAAATTGTATCATAGATAAAGGTGACAATATTTTATTTTAAAATGGTTACAAAAAGAGGCCTATCACCTACTAAACAATACAACTAAAGGCATAAGAAATGCCACATACCTCAGAATAGAAGAAAGAAATTTCAAAGCAACCAAAAAGTGATGTTTCCACTTTGCGGATTGTGCATTCAGATTGGGGCACTGTGTCCTAATTTAAATTGAGAGCATTTTTCTTATGTATTAATTTTTGCTTAACAGTGCATCTTACAATCAATGAAGTCTAAGAGTCAATAAAATATGGAATGTACACTAAATAACCAAACACAATAAAAGACTGATTAGTAGAATGATTTCAACTACTAATTCTAGAGTTATGACAGTATGTATCATATTCTATATTAACAGGTGTCAGCAAGACTTTCGTCCTAGTGTCCAAATGAACAAATCATGAAACATTATTTGCTGTGACTCAGCCTCCTGGACATAATGAGGAAAAGGAAAAGTGTAGCTGTAAGCTTGTTGTGGCAAAAACAAACAAACAAAAAAGATGAGAAATAATATCAAATCACAGCTTCAAGAAATTTTACATGACTGGGGCATGTGGGTGGCTCAGTCAGTTAAGCGTCCAGCTTCAGCTCAGGTCATGATCTCATGGTATGTGGGTTCAAGCCCCGCATCGGGCTTTGTGCTGACAGCTCTGAGGCTGGAGCCTGCTTTAGAGTCTGTGTCTCCCTCTCTCTCTGCCCCTCCCCTGCTCATGCTCTCGCTCTTTCTCTCTCTCTCAAAAATAAGCATTAAAATTTTTTAAAAAAATTTTTGCATGACAATTGGTAAAGAACATTAAAATGCCAAAACAGAGAAATAGACACAACTTAAATAAGAGATTGAACAGGTTAGAGTTTTCTTATATTTATTTGCTATATGCCTTTTTTTCTTACTAAAAGGTACACTCGAGGAAAGCAGGGACTTTACTCTTTTCCTGCTATGGGTGCCTAGAAAAGTACATAGCATAAAATAGACATTGAGTGTAAAGAATAAACAAAGACAAACCCTTATTTTTGTTTCTTTGGCAATTACATTTAAAAAGAAACATTACACACACCCAAACACACACACACTACGTGGGTTTTACAATGCATTACAATGCAACATTACAAACTTTTCATGAATATCATCTGCGAAATGTCAAAAAAGAAAACTTATTTTAAACAACTTCCTATAAATAATTATTGCAGTTTTAGGAATAAACTAATAACAGCAACAATAATAGCAGCAGCAACAACTTTCATTTATAGGCTTTAATCCTGCTGAATTTCTTCACGTGCCCCACATAACCCAGCTGGCTCCTGAACATGGTAGCATTGAGGAACCAAGTTACTCTCAAGATCTCATTCATGAATTTGAAAAGATGTTTTTGAATGTTTGCTATCAGCCAGTACCAGTGACGGTAAACCCTTGAAGCTGTAAGGTGCTGAACAAAGCAGAGAGGGTAATGATTCAGATCATATTTGAGTGGATATCACTTTTAGGAAACAAATGCAGAAAAAGAAAGAGAGGCAGTGAAATCCACACCTGTGCAGTTCTACAGCATTAGAAAAATAAACATTAGTATATTTAAAATTAATAGATCCAAAATCAGATGAATTGTTTAAACACATAGCTTTTAAAAAATTTTTTTAACTTATGAGGAGTATGACATTAAATAACCCTTTGGTTTCTATTTCCTTATCTGTAAAAAAGATTTAGCAATAAGGATTTCCAGGGCTTTTGTAACAATAAAAAAATAATGTATGTGAAGCCATTTTGTGCTCTTTAAGGCAATATAAAAATGAAAGCTATTGTTTCAATTATTCAAAACAGGAGCCAGAAAGGTTATTCCTGCATGGCATTCAAGTGTGATAGTATATGAGTAGATTCATGGAGGTATAAGTGGGACACAAATCCACTAACAGATTCTGCAAAAGGAAATGTAAGGTTTCATAAAGAGTTGGGACCCAAATCCAGGTTTATGACACATAATCTTTAAAGAAGAAGAAAGAGAAGGAAAATAAAAACAATTCCATTGTCATGCATTTTAATTATAACCATTAACAGCCATAAGTTTAGGAAGAATTTAATTTTATTATAATATATAAGGAAAAATATTCTCCAAGTTTTAACTGAATTATTTTTAAAGTGTATTTATTTATTTTGAGAGAGAGAGAAAGAGTGCATGTGTGGGAGGGGAGACAGAGAGAGGCAAAGAAAAAGAATCTCAAGCAGGCTCCACACTGTCAACATGGGGCCGCGGGGCTCCCACTCAGGAACTGTGAGATCATGACCTGAGACGAAATCAAGAGTCAGATGCTTAACCCACTGAGCCACCCAGGCACCACTGAATTATTGAATTAAGAGGGACTTTTAATGCTGATTCTTCCTCTATTTTCTAATTAATTTTTTAAACTTATTAAAGTGAGAAAATCAATACCTTAACGACATCTAATTGCAGGCATGTTCTTTATTTCTCATATAAAACTGTTTGAAAAGATTGTTAACAGGAAATCTTTTAAGTAACATTGAATGTAACTGGCTATCTCAATGATGAGCTTAACCAGAGAATTTATTAGAAAATAAACTATATGTTTCATAGTTAATTGATAGTATTTTGTAAAACTGTAGAAGTAAGCTATATTCTGTAATTCAGTACCACAAAATTGCAAAGGCATTACTAATGGGGGTTTGAAAGGAAGATCAATTATTTGATGAGGATATGGTTTACATTCAAATTTATGTTTCACAAAATGTAAATTATAATATAATTGCTACTATTTTTGCTTACTTATTTTTTTTCTAAATTGTATGGAGATTTAGCCTTTATTGACTTAATGCCTAAGGGGCAAGTATAAAATATTCTGGCTAAATTTCAGTTGCTATAACTACATCCTTTCAATTTCTATCCTGCATCCAATTTCAACAGAATTGCTCTTATCTTTAAAGATGATATTATATATATGGTAGAACTTTGTGAAAACTATCTCAAATAGTTTTAGTGATGGGGATTAAGCAGTGCACTCGTGATGAGCACTGGGGAGATGTATGAAAGTGCTGAATCACTATATTGTACACATAAAACTAATATTACACTGTATGTTAACTAGCTGAAATTTAAATCAAAAAAAGAAAAACAAATAGACAGCTAAGTCTTCACCCAAAGAGACCATGAGAAAGAGGGTGTCATTACCTTGGAATAGCATTTGGATATAAGGCAGGTAGAAAATTCATCACTAAAAGCTATCAGGTAAATAGCCCTGGATAGTTGGGAGCAAAATGCATTTTGAGATGTTAAAACCGGAAAAAAGATGTTGATTTTCATAATAAACATAGGTCATAACAAAAGATCAAGAAGGTAACGTTTCCATGGGAAGATGAAGTATTAGAATCACAAAGCATTGGGATATTAGCCACAATATAAGCTCAATGAATTGAATTACTGAGGACCAGTTTTGCAGTTCTATTAGCTGGGCTTGATGTCCATACATACAATTATAGTTTATAGACAGGGTGGACTAAAAAAAAATGTATTTTGTCCAATCCCATAATGTCTTGATGAGGTCTACGTTGAAATCTGAAGGTAGCAAAGAAAACACTTTTGAAACAGTAGTAAGATGTCTTACTTTCTTATATAGATAGCCCTTCAAAATGAATATGTTCTTTTCAAGAGCTGCACAAAAAATAAGCTAACTTCTCAAAGGATTCTCCTGTGAACAGTTTTAAGTTTGTACCAAGATAAAAACTAAGCTCTCTAATCATCAGGAAATGTGGGAACTTCTCCAGGAAGTCAAGAAGTCATCAATGCATTCATCAGTACAGAAAATTCTTAAGCAAATTCTTAACCACATTTTCAAGAAAATATCATTAAGAGAGGCAACTGTCTTTTCTACAGAATATATATATTCTAAAAATATAATAATATTTTTTCTCTAAAAATTAATCTCTAAAAAATAATCTTTATTCCTAATCTTTTTAAAAATTCTAAATAAAACAGTATAGATATCCACACATATTGGTAATACCATTATATTTAGATTCCTTCAGAAATAGCATGGACTATTACATTAAGACCTTATATGGGGCGCCTGGGTGGCGCAGTCGGTTAAGCGTCCGACTTCAGCCAGGTCACGATCTCGCGGTCCGTGAGTTCGAGCCCCGCGTCGGGCTCTGGGCTGATGGCTCAGAGCCTGGAGCCTGTTTCCGATTCTGTGTCTCTCTCTCTCTCTGCCCCTCCCCCGTTCATGCTCTGTCTCTCTCTGTCCCAAAAATAAATAAATGTTGAAAAAAAAATTGAAAAAAAAAAAAAAGACCTTATATATAATACAAGTTGGTCAGAGAGGTGCATCTGGTATTTTTTTTTCTAAAAAACTAATAGTTAAGAAGTGCTTTATAAAAAGTAAGAGGTTATTAAATTATCTCTGTTATTTATCCATTTAAATGAATAGATTGAATAATATTTTGATGCAAAGATGATTAGGAAAAAGATACTAATAAAAATTGTGTATTTTTTTACATTAGTCAATCAGTGCAAGGAATTGGAGAAATATCCTGCAGATTTGTTTTTCAGTAAATTTTACAGGTCTGATTTTTAAGACAGCAATTTGGTTTCAATGATGATATGTTGTTGATAAAACATTTTTCATTATGTTTATATTTCAGATTCCAATTACATAGTAAGTCCAAATGTAAATTATGAAAAAATACAAATATCTCCCTACTCACATAAGGCACAGAGAACGATTTCTAACACATACTAAACATCCAGTAACTTAGTACGTATTGGATTAATGAATAAATGCATAAAGAAATCAATAAACAAAGATATTCTTAAATTTTCAGAAGTGCTAATGATTTGTCATGATATTCAAACATACCACCAAAAGATAGTATTTTGAGTTAAATGAAACAGTGTAAGATGATTTTTAGAGAAGTGATTTGGTGATAGATGAAGAGGCCCTGCATCATGCATGTAGGATATGACCTCCAGGTTTCTTTTTTTTTTTTCATTTATTAATAGACTTATTTGGTCACTTAGCAAATATTTATGAAATGTATGTATGACACAATAACTGCTAGGATGGTCACCGAAGGGTTAAAATCTTAAGCTTTGTCTTGGCCCCCATGTATCTAAATATATTGGAGAATAGAGACAAGTAGGGAGGAATTCTCAATCTCCAAGTAAGAAATTGACAAAATTGCTCTACAATAGTGCTTTACAAACCAAAATGCTATTTCATGTATTCTCAATTTACTGGTTGCCTGCACAAGTCACTTCCTCACAGTGGTTAGTCCTGGTATAGAAATCAAATTAGATGAGAAATTGGTAATAATCTAATTCAAGCAAACAGAACTGGATGTTCTTTTGTGTGCGTTGGGGGTGGTGGGGCAACTAGCTGTTCTTAAGAGACACTTTAATCGCCATGAGTTTGGGAAACATTTCTCTTCTATACTTGAAAATGAGTTCAATCAAAAGAATTCTATACATTAATATTTATTAAATATAAATAAATAATATAAATACAAATAATTACTAAATACCAACTATTCTTATGAAAATATTTTTTAGATCAGCAATGTCAAATTAGTGCTTTCTCTCCTCTAAACCATGCATGCCAATATCATATTCTTTACTCATTTTTAAATATATTGATCACCTACCATGAGCCACTCTGCTAAATGAAGAGAAGCATAATGATAGAAAAGGCAGACATGGCCTGGACTCCAATATTATCACTCAGCTACTTAAGGATAATAAACTTTTCATCCATTATAGTATTTGGCCTTGAACAAAGCTGGTCAAAATATTAAGCTACATATTTTATCTTAACAATATTTAGTTCTTTGGAAGTGTTACAAGAGGTTCCCTCCCCCTCAAATCTTAATGTTGTATTTTAATTCCCAAAGTGATAGGTTAAAAAGTGTATATCTTATCAGAAATATACACACAAGTATTTATTTGATAATTTTATTCTAAAAACCTCTTGTCTGAGGTGCCTGGGTGGTTCAGTCAGTTAAGCGTCCACCTTCAGCTCAGGTCATGATCTCACAGTTCATGGGTTTGAGCCCCGCGTAGTGCTCTGTGCTCACAGGTCAAGGCCTGAAGCCTGCTTCAGATTCTATGTCTCTCTCTCTCTCTTTCTTTCTCTGCTCCTCATGCACTCACGCTCTCTCTCTTTCAAAAATAGACCTTTTAAAATATTTAAAAAAAAATAAAAAAGCTCTTCTCTGATGTCTTATTTTTTTCTTAGATGCATTACAGTAAAGATCTTTTCTTCTGCTATTTAATTATATAATTTGAGACCACCATGCTCTACAATCACTGGGCAATGGTTGCAAGAATTTTATTCCTAGTTAAAATGCAGAGACTTTGATACAAATACGAACATTCTCTCAGATAAAATATATATTGAAATTACTCATACAGCAAAATAATAACTTTGTTTCATTTATTCAGAGAACCAAGGGCTTTTACCTGGGAATTTATATAATTTTTTCTAAGTATTCTTATAAATAATTTCATCTTAATTCTAAAAAATTTAGTAAAACACCATCAACTAAGTACTTGAGGCTTAAAGTTCTATTATTGGATTTATTTTTTCATGACTGGACGTGGAAAAATATTAGATAATTTAATTTGTTCAGTTCATTTTATTTTGGGTTTTTTATTTTTTTAAAACGTTTATTTTTATTTTTGAGAAAGAGAGACACAGAGCACAAGTAGGGGAGGGCCAGAGATAGAGAGACACAAAATCTGAAGCAGGCTCCAGCCTCTGAGCTGTCAGCACGGAGCCTGAGGTGGAGCTCAGACTCATGAACTGCAAGATCATGACCTGAGCCAAAGTCAGACACTTAACCAAGTGAGCCACCCAAGCCCCCTGGTTCATTTTGTTTCTTGATCAGGATTCTTATAGATGATTGGGTGAAGTCTCAAATAATTATATTCACAGTGTCAAAGAAAAATGTCTCAGATATATACACAGAATTGGACCACAGAAATCTGTAGATACGAATTACATTCTATTTTATGCCTTCTGTTATTATAAATCTTGGTCTATTATTTGAATTGGAGAATATTCAAAGGATTTGTGACTACCTAGTGTAGCCTGGCTACCCCTAAATGCATACTTATATACACATAATATTATTAAAACTAGGCATAGATCATTTCTTGGTAAAGTGATATATTAATCTGGAAGTTTGTTCCTTTTTTCCTTCTCCAGTATATGGTTAAACTTAGCATTAAAAATACCAGAAAGATTCAGCCAAACATTTACAGAACAGTACCTATTCTCAAACTAATCCAAGAAACAGAAGTTGAAGGAAAGTTTCCAAATTCATTCTATGAGGCCAGGATTGCCCTGATACCAAAACCAGATAGAGACGCTACAAAAAAAGAGAACTACAGGCCAACAGTTCTGATAAACATAGATGTTAAAATCCTTGACAAAATATTAGCAAACCAAATCCAATAACAAATTTAAAAAATAATTCACCACGATCACATGTGATTTATTCTTGAGATGCAAGGGTGGTTCAATATTTGCAAACCAATCAATGTGATACATCACATCAACAAGAGAAACGATAAAAACCATATGATCATTTCAATAGGTGAAGAAAAAGCATTTGACAAAGTACAGCATCCTTTTATGATAAAAGCCCTCAACAAAGTAGGCTTAGAGGGAACATACCTTCACATAATAAAGGCCATATAAGAAAAGTCTATATCTAACATCAAATTCAATGATGAAAAACTGAGAGCTTTTCTCTTAAGATCAGAGCTTTTCTCTTAAGGCAAGGATGTCCACCCTCACCACTTTTATGCAACATAGCACTGGAAAAGCTAGCCACAGCAATCAGATAAGAAAAAGGAGCGAAAGACACAGAAATTGATAAGGAAAAATTAAAACTCTATGCAGCGGCATCTGGGTGGCTCAGTTGGTTAAGTGTCCAACTTCAGCTCAGGTCATGATCTCACGGTTCGTGGGTTCAAGCCCTGCATTGGGCTCTGTGCTAACAGCTCAGAGCCTGGAGCCTGTTTTGGGTTCTGTATCTCCCTCTCTCTATTCTCCTCCCCCACTCATGCTCTGTCTCTCTATCAAAAATAAACATTAAAAAAATTAAAAACTCACTATGCAGATGACATGAAACTCTATAGAGAAAACCTGAAAGACTACACCAAAAAAAAATCAGAGCTGATAAAAAAATTCAGTAAGGTTGCAGGAAACAAAATCAATGTACAGAAATCCATTGCATTTCTACACACTAATACTGAAGTAGTAGAAAGAGAAAATGAGAAAACAATCTCATTTTACAACTGCATTAAAAATAATACAGTAACTAGCAATAAACTTAACAAAGGAGGTAAAAGACCTGTATTCTGAAAACTATAAAACACTGATGAAAGAACTGAAGGTGACACAAACAAATGGAAAGATATTCCATGTTCATGGATTGGAAGAACAAACATTGCTAAAATGTCCAAATTATGCAAAGCAATCTACAGATTTAATGCAATCCGTATCAAAATACAACTAACAGCTTTCACAGTACTAGAACAAATAATCCTAACATTTGTATGGAATAACAAAAGGCCCTGAATAGCCAAAGCAATCTTAAAAAAGAATAAAACTGGAGGTATCACAATCCTGGATTTTAAGATATACAAGAAAGCTGTAGTAATCAAAACAGTATAGTTCAGGCACAGAAATAGATACATAGATCAATAGAGCAGAATAGAGAGCCCAGAAATAAATCCATGATTATATGGTCAATTAATCTTCAACAAAGGAGGTAAGAATGAGAAAAAGACAGTCTTTTCAACAAGTGGTGTTGGGAAAACTGGACAGCTACATGCAAAAGAATGAAACTAGACCACTTTGTTACACCATACACAAATATTAACTCAAAATGGATTAAGGACCTAAATATGAGACATTAAATCATAAAAATCCTAGAAGAGAGCACTGGCAGTAATTTCTCTGGCACTGGTTGTAGCAACAGTTTTCTATAAATTTCTCCTCAGGCAAGGTAAACAAAAGCAAAAATAAACTATTGGGACTACATCAAAATAAAAAGCTTCTGCACACAAGGAAAACAGTCAACAAAACTAAAATACAGCCTACTGAGTAGAAGAGGATATATTCAAACGACATATCCACTAAAGGGTTAGTACCCAAAATATATAAAGAACTTACAGAACTCAACACCAAAAAAACCAAATAACTCAATTAAAAAATGAACAGAAGACATGAACAGACATTTCTCTAAAGAAGACATTCAGATGACCAACAGACACATGAAAATAAGCTCAAGATCACTCATCATCAGGAAAACGCAAATCAAAACTACAATGAGACATCACCTCACTCCTGTCAGAATGGCTATAATCAAGAACACAAGAAACAACAAGTTTTGGCAAGGATGTAGAGAAAAAGGAACCACTGTGCACCGTTTATAGGAATGCAAAGTGGTGCAGCCACTATGGAAAACAGTATGGAGGTTTCTCAAAAAAATTAAAAATAGAATTACCATATGGTCCAGTAATTCCACCACTGAGTATTTGCCCAAAGAATATGGAAACACTAATTCACAGAGATATATGCACCCCTCTGATTATTGCAGCATCATTTACAATAGCCAAAATATGGAAGCAACCCAAATGTCCATCGACAGATGAATAGATAAGCAGAGATGATGTATATATATAGATATACATGGTGTGTGTGTGTATATATATATATATGTATATATATACACACACACACATATATATGGTGTGTATATATATATATATATACATATATATATACACACACACACAAATGTCCAAATTGTGGATATATTATATAATATTCATATAATGTATATTATATGCCCATTTATTTTTAAAATAAAATGATATAGATGTAATTAAAAAGAATCATCTATCATCTTGCAAGTGACAGCATTGGCTTTAGAGATCAGAGTCCCACCAGTGAGTAGCTTTATGCCCTTAAGCTAGTTTCCTAAAATTTCTGAATTTTCTTCTTAAAATTGCATAGGATAAAATCCCATTTTTTTGGAACTATAATAAAGATAAAATAAGCTAATAAATGCAGAGAAGACAATAACACAATCTCTTCTCATAGTAGACAATTAATACTGAACATCACTCTTCTTATTCCAATACCTGATTAATAATATCACTTTTATTGAAGAAATTACTGTGTAATTATGCAGGGAAGAATCCAATTTAAAAGATATCGTGAAAACATGTAGCTGCTTTTATAACAAAAAAATAACAAGTAACTGTGAAATAAATTCTTGCTTTACCTTTTACCTAAGTGTGCTGAAGGGATATGTCTGAACACAAGTCATTATTAATATCAACTATTGTTTTTATTTATTTATTTTCATTTTTTTTTAGGGATAGAGAGTGCCAGAGGAGGGTAGAAGAGAAAATCTTAAGCAGGCTCTGCGTGGAGCCCAACTTGGGGCTTAATCAGAACAACCCTGGGATCGTGACCCAAGCTGAAATCAAGAGTTGGATGTTCAATCGACTGAGCCACCCAACTATTGTTTTTAAATATAAAATACCATAGGGGCGCCTGGGTGGCTCAGTCGGTTAAGCGTCCGACTTCAGCTCAGGTCACGATCTCGCGGTCCGTGAGTTCGAGCCCCGAGACGGGCTCTGGGCTGATGGCCCAGAGCCTGGAGCCTGCTTCCGATTCTGTGTCTCCCTCTCTCTCTGCCCCTCCCCCGTTCATGCTCTGTCTCTCTCTCTCTCTGTCTCAAAAATATATAAACGCTAAAAAAATTTAAAAAAAATACCATATAATCCAATAATTCTACTAGTATTTACCCAAAGTAAACAACACACTAACTGAAAAAGATATGTGTACCCCTATGTTTATTGAAACATAATTTACAACAGCCAAGATATGCAAGCAACCTAAGTACCCATAGATAGATGAGTGGATAAAGAAGATATGATCTGTACATACATATATATACATACACATATACTAAGAAGTAGTATGCAACTATAAAAAGCACGAGATCTTGTCATTTGCAACAACATGGATGGACTCAGAGGGCGTTTTGCTAAGTGAAATAAGTCACACTAAGAAAGACAAAAACCATATGATTTCACTCATATATGGAATTTGAAAAACAAATGTATAAACAAACAAACAAAAAGCAGAATCAGACCTTTAAAACCTGAGAACAAATTGTTGCCAGAAGGAAGGAAGTTGGGGAATGGGTAAAATGGATGAAAGGGAGGGAGGGTACAGGCTTTTAGTATGGAATAAATAAGTTATAAACGTATAAAAGGTACAGCATAGGGAATATAGTCAATGATAATGTTAATAGCATTGCACAGTGATTGATGGTGGCTATACTCAGGGTGAGCAAAGCACCATGTATAGAGATGTTGAATCACTATGTTGTACACCTGAAACTAATGTAACATTGTGTGTCGACTATAGTAAAGTTTTTTAAAAAATTAAAAACCAATTGTTTTTTATTTCTCTTAGTGTTTCAAATTATCTTATACTATGCTTCAAGACTTATTAAAATAATTTAATCCATCCTCTGTGTTTAACAGTCTTCCAATTTATCACACAAAAATTACTTGGGTATGTTAAGTATCTAAATATTCTGACTTTCAACAGGTAGTATTCCTTCATGCTGGAGACCTAATTACACTCCAGAATGTCATTGTGAGAGGATACTCTCCTGCTCCTGACTTTGAGGAAAACTGCTCAGAAGTCAATGTAGGATACAGGAATTTGTTCAGCCACTAATTTGCATGTGTTAAATTCTCTATTAAATTGAATTCTAATTGAAAATTACACATAGCTCTTGGCCTTTGCTGTTAGGAATTCTAGTATTTACAAACAGTACACTGGACAGTATGGAGATTTAAGAATTTCAGTGTCATCGTATATCTTTGTTTTCCTTATATAACCTACAGAATAGGTTAACGTTTCTTAATTCTAAGGTAATGCTGTAATTTCCTCTTAACCATCGTTAGCTTATTATTATCATTACCACTTATTCATTTGTCACGTATTGAACAAACATTTAATAAGGACCTATTATACTAGTATCTCCCAGCCACTGTTTTATGTGTTATTAACACAAGTGTTCACATTTGTAACGGAGAAATAATGTAATAATGCTCAGCAACTTATTTTTAAGTACTTTGGACTATTTTATGCAACCAACAAGCACCATAAATACTTTACTCACACAAAAGATCCAGGTTGCCAGTGGTGCTGTTTTTCTACTGAATTAGGCGACTGTCTTTTTTTATTTTAATTCTTTTTAGTGTTTATTTTTGAGACAGAGAGAGACAGAGCACAAGCAGGGGAGAGGCAAACAGAGAGGGAGACACAGAATCTGAAGTAGGCTCCAGGCTCTGAGCTGTCAGTACAGAGCCCGACATGGGGCTCAAACCCACGAACCGTGAGATCATGACCTGAGCTGAAGTCAGATGCTTAACTGACTGCCCTATCCTGAACTAGGTGATTATCTTAAATATCACCAGGCATGGAATAAAATCTGTATAACTTCAGAAATTCATTTTCATGTACACTATATTTTGATATCACTTCCTTTGCCCACCTCAAAGTACTTTTAAAAAGTTAAATTTTAAAAATATATGATAAACCTAGAACATGTGTTGTAACACAGAATAGAATTGTTAATGGAATAGATTCTGTTAACTTTATTATCTAAAGTTCTAGTCCATGAGGTCACACTTGAAGGATTATTTTGGGGACAAATAAATTGGGAGAGTAAAAGTCTATCCCTCAGTGGGACAGCAGTTATCCTTATGTTGTTAACATATATCAGTTTATCTGCAACATATCTCAGTTTTACGTTTTAATATTCTTCATAGTTCCTTACGGAAAACAAATATGTTTTACTAAAAATAATTAAAAACTATTGATCTAATATTATTACAATTGGCCAATATTAATATCAGTTTTCTACTGTTATGGAATAGTTCTAGATTATACACTAAAATAGCGTTGGGTTTGATTTAATAATACCATTGTCGATTTTGTTAACCGGAAATTAGTCAGCGAGTGTATAAGAAAGTGAGACACAGTGGACTGTAAGCTACTGCCATAATCAAAGCAGTCAGGTGGTATGTATCATATGTACAATTATTCAAAATTTGAATTACATCATATTTTCACACTTTCAATGTCCTCCTAAAACATTGCTAAATAAAAACATCTACATATCATGCATATATCATAAGCACTGTAACATCAGCCCAGAATAAGTTATTATCTTTTTATTACAAACAAAGAAGTTCAGTCTTTAAGAGGTCAATTAACTCTCCCAGGGTCACACAGAAAGAAAAAAAAATATTTCTGGTTTCCTTCAGTAGATTTTAACGTTTTCAGCAACACTTCCTGTACACTTAGCATGGTGCTTCATAAGAGTGTGGAGTCAATAAATCTTCTTGACTGACTAATCTCTAAGTGAAGCTGATTGTAGCAATTCTAACCTAGTAAGATTAGCATACCATTTCCCTAATTTTATTTTTCCAGTCATAATAAAATAGTGGAGGGAATATACTGATTAAATCCCATATGAATGTTCTTGAAACTAATGGAAAGGAGGAGCAAAGAAGAAACTCATTGCTCCAACCTACCACCTTGAATCTCACCTATAAAGAAACAGTGACATTTAAGATATAAATTACGGGCGCCTAGGTGGCTCAGTCAGTTAAGTGTCCTACTTCGGCTCAGGTCATGGTCTCACAGTTCGTGGGTTCGAGCCCCGCGTCAGGCTCTGTGCTGACAGCTCAGAGCCTGGAGCCTGCTTCAGATTCTGTGTCTTCCTCTCTCTCTGTCCCTCCCCTGCTCATGCTCTGTCTCTCTCTGTCTCAAAAATAAATAAAACATTTAAAAAATTCTTTAAAAATAAAAAAAAAGATATAAATTAGATCTTGCAGAGCTAACTCTTGGGTTCAGACCTTAGGAAAACAAGTTGTACGCTCTGAAAGCTGAAACCAATACTACGTTTTAAAAACATTTTTTAATAGCATTCTAAATGTAGTTTGAATAATTGTCCAGGAAGGCTCGACAAAAAGTAGTAATTGATGCATTGTGTTTTCAAAGAGATTAATGTGCAAAGGATAGGGGATAGGAAGAGTGTTGAGAGTCAACCTACTCCACTGCTATTAACCTTGTCTTTTGAAGGGAAATAAATGCTCAGTCACCACGGACTATAGCATACAGGCTTCTTGGGTCCAGGCCCTTCTTTCTGCTAGTCCAGAAGTGATACACAAACAAATATATATGAGGCTGAATGATGATGATATTTTCAAACAACACATCTAACGTATGATTCTTAGTGTTGCTGCACAGGCCTTTTTGCTCGTGAGATAGCAAATAAATAAAACTTGCAGTCCCAAAATAAATTTTAATTGATCCCAATCAAAATAATAGTAATTTGAAAGAAACCCAATATTGAAATGATCATAAATTATTTTTCCCCAAAAAAATAAATAAAAAAAAAAACGTTGAAAAAAAAAAATTAAAAAAAAAAAAAAAAAGGGG
The DNA here is from genome assembly GCF_022079265.1 of Lynx rufus. Taxonomy (NCBI): domain Eukaryota; kingdom Metazoa; phylum Chordata; class Mammalia; order Carnivora; family Felidae; genus Lynx; species Lynx rufus. Next base: position 39,954,805 of record NW_025814823.1, read on the forward strand.
GGCGCCTGGGTGGCGCAGTCGGTTAAGCGTCCGACTTCAGCCAGGTCACGATCTCGCGGTCCGTGAGTTCGAGCCCCGCGTCAGGCTCTGGGCTGATGGCTCGGAGCCTGGAGCCTGTTTCCGATTCTGTGTCTCCCTCTCTCTCTGCCCCTCCCCTGTTCATGCTCTGTCTCTCTCTGTCCCAAAAAAAATAAAAAAATTAAAAAAAAAAAGTTGAAAAAAAAATTTAAAAAAGAAATGATCATAAATTATTTTTAAAAAGGTAAGAATGTAATAAGACAACTGAAATTAATACACATAATAAAAAAAGTTTTCCATGGATTCTGTGAAATAAAGAAACAAAGGAACAGAACTCAAAGAAAATATAATAGGAAAAACACAACTTCATGAAAACTGAACTGGCACAGCTAGGAATAGACATGAAGAGAAAAACAAACAATAATAGAAAACAGGACCTGTTGAAAATAAACTCAGGAAACAGAAGATCTGACATATGTAAGAATAATATAACATAGAAAAATAAAACATTTAAAGTGATTAGGAAAAAATGTTAAATTGATGCAAAATTTTAAATAAAGTAAAATATATATTAGGTGATTATTTAAAAATCAAAGTACATTTTTCTAAAATAAAGGAATGCCTATATTGATTGTTTAAATATTTTATAGTGTCCCAAAGGGACAGTATTATATGATAGCAGAAATATAGATGTATTTTTATACACACACACACACATATATACAAATCTGAAACAAAATATTAGCAAAGAAAATCCAAAATTATAAAAAAGACACAATGCTCCAAGACTAACATATTTATTTCAAAACTGAAAGACTAAATTAATATTAGAAAATATATAAATGCATCTTATCATATTAACTGAGAAAAGAAGCATCTGACCATTTTACTTGGTGTAGAAAAAAAATCTACAAAATTTACTATATATTCATTATAAAATTATCTTATTATCTTAAGGGACCTTTCTTAACCCGATGAAGAGCATCATAAAAGCCTACAGAAAAACAACACAATAAATGGAGACTTGGAAATATTTTTCTTTAAATCAAGGCTACAAGTTTGCTGTCTACCACAATTTCCAATAAATATTACTCTGAAAATTATGGTCTGTGAAATAAAAAAAGAAAAAAAGAAATTCAGAAGGATTAAAACATAGAAAATATTATTTGTAGAAAACATGATATCTCCAATGAATGTATCAGTAATTTTACAGAACTAAGAGATGAACTTAGAAGGTGGGTGGATATACATGAAATTCAAAAGGTAACTGCCTTTCTACACACCAAGCCAAAAAATTAGAAAGAAAAAATTTAAAAGGAAGGCTATCTTGTACCTTTTGACTAACATCTTCCCATTTCCTTTACCTCCATCCGCGGTAACCACCATGCTTCTCTGTTTCTATGTATTTGACTCTTTTTAGATTCCACATATAAGTGAGATCTTGCAGGGTTTTTTTTTTCTTTCTTTCTGTGTCTCGCTTATTTCATTTAGCATAATGGTACAAAGTTGCAATTACGTATGATGAATAAATCTAGAGATCTAATGGACAGCATAGTAACCACAGTTAATAACAACAGAGGAAGGATATTTATTCATTGACTACTTTTCCAGAGTTTAAAGGTTTTATAATGCAATTACTATGCAAATGTTTTGAATAGGCAATATTTTTTTAGATAAAATATATCTAACAATAACTAAAGAATAAATATGATAGAAAGGAAAAGGAGAAACAAAAGAAAACAAAACAATGGTTTCCTTAAATTTTTCTGTATTATTTCCTGGCTCTTGCTCCTAAGAAAACAATTTTGTCTGAATCTAGCCTGGTAATGCATACCTTAACTAAATTCAACTTGTGTAGCACATACTGTCATTGATTATTTTAATGAGTGATTTTTTTTTCCCCTTAGTTTGATGGTCTTGAACATGTATCTGGTGTAAGGGAGGGAAAACTATTGATCCTCAGAAGGTCACTTTTCTGTATGATTCTATTTAAACCCAACGGCATCCCAGAAACTAGCAACATAGTTAGGCTGGGATTAGACTAAACACTCCAGATTTACATAAACCTGTTGTTCTCAGATTCCTAGTAGTAGGCTTGAACTCACATGACCTCAGGAAATTCAGAAACGGGAGAAGAAGGTGAATTTCCAAGCACCCTATGGCATCAGTAATAAAGTTAAAAAGAGTTGTGCAATTTCATATATAGAGTTTATTTTGTTTTGCTCGTTATTAAAATAATTGAAAGAGATGAAGAAAAACAGTGAAGACTATTAGAATTTCTGGATTGTACTGGTATACTGGTAGCTCATCAATTCCTTCTGAGAAAGGACCAATAGTTGGTATAGAAACAACAATTAAAATAAAACGAATAGGCATATTTAGTCTGTAATGGAAAAAAAAAAGACAGCTTCTAATTTCAGCCATTTTTCTCAAAATAGAAATATAAATAAAAACATGTGTCTCGGTACAGAACTCTGTTACCAGACTGGGGGGAAGGTACTCTTCTTCTGCATTCAAATATACCACAAATATGTCTATTTTGTATTCTGCTGTAGTTTTCATTGTATTTTTAGGTGTTATACATAATTTAGGGAAAAGGTGATTCTAGGCAATAAATTCCCTCGGGATGTGATGCCATGCCTTAATTCAGAGCTGTAGTGGGGAAAGCAGCAGGAGTTGGTAGGAAAAGTAAAAGCATGCGAATAAGATAAAGGCAGAAAACATTAAAAAAACAGTATTACTCCCAGGTCTCATATGTATGGCAAAACTGAAATCAAAGCAATATTATAATTATTTTAGGCAAAACATGAGTGCTTGAAATAACTTGAGTCTTTCACTCCTCATTCCTCTTTCACTCAAGGTACTTGTTTGGGTCCTGGTATCTTTTGAGATTGGGATCTCTCAAAAAACAAACAAAAACAAAAACAAAAACAAACCAAACAGCTTCTGAATGGCATTTATAATATAATAGTAGCTATGATAATGTGATTATGGTAAATGTTCACTAATAATTTCTAAATATAAATTAAATCCATAATAACTTGTCACTATGCCATCAATTAAGTATTTGAGCAAAAGTAATATAAGAACATAAGTTAAACATAAAAAGTACTACACAGCCTCTCCTAAATCAATCAGTAGTCCTTAATAAAATCTTAAACAATATTTCTCATATACTTCTTTGGCAAAAATAAGGAAGGCAATTTATCTTGGTTCAGAAATAAAACAATAACAGAGGATGAGAGGAATCAGGGAAATACCAAAAGAGATTATTCTCTCTTAAATAATTCAGTGTGGAAATGAATTGGGTTTAGTGTGATAATCTCTCTGAGAGATCTCTAAAATGATAAAGTGTAATTTAAGGCATCTGGGGCCTACTGATTAAATTATAGTAACAAGTGAAAAAGGGTTACTGCTGTTTCTGAACTTAAAAAATTGTCTATATATGTATTTTTTTAATCCCCAAAAAGTACATGCAGGATATTTGGTTTCGTTGTTTGCTTTCTTTATATATCACAGATGTGATTTGATATGCATATTCATTATGAAAGCATCAATTAAGCAGAGTGAGTTAAATGAAGTATGCTAATATGCAATGATTCTAAACTACCACAGGGTGGTAGGAGATTCACTTTCCACAACATTTATCTAATTGGCAGAACTAACTGCTTTGCTACACTTCGACCACATTCCAATCCCTTATTAGAAACTAGATCATTGTTACCGCTCAATACGTATGAATAAAACCTCAGAGGCAAAATTATACTTTAGGATATGCTATACTTAAACAAAAGTTCAATTCAACTAGAAAGAATAAGTGTACATATATTAATTTCGTTCCTTTGCTTGTTTGTATGGTTTCTTTTTTTTTGCATATAAAAAAATTTATCTCTAGTGATTAATGTAGGGAAAGTTCACAGGATACTTATAACAAATTTATCATATTATTTATTTGTTATACCACTTCAATTATTATTTCATCAAAATACTCCCCAATATGGAAAAATACCTGTACATATTATTAAGAATTTGAGATGAAAAAATTAATAAATATCTGCAGTCCAAATTTTATTTTATACATATATAAAATAAGACTAGAATATGTTACAAAGATCACACAGTTTGTGAAATAATTAACTCAATCAACTGAGTCTATTTTTTTAATTTTTTTTAATTTAAATTCCAATTAGCACATACAGTAATATTAGTTTCAGGTGTACAATAGTGATTCATCATTTCCATACCATACCCGGTGTTCATCACAGCCAAGTGCACCCCTTAATCCCTGTTACCTATTTCAACCATCCTCCTACCAACTTCCCCACTGATAATCATCAGTTTGTTCTCAATAGTTAAGAGTCTGCCTTATGATTTGCCTCCCTCTCTTTTTGTTTTTATTCCTTCATTTTGTTTCTTAAATTCCACATGATTGAAATCATATGGTATTTTTCTTTCTCTGACTTATTTCACTGAGCATAATACTCTCTAGCTCCATCCATGTCACAGCAAATGGCAAGGTTTCATTCTTTTCTTATGGCTGAGTAATATTCCACCACGTATATACATGTATACACATCACAACTTCTTTATCCATTTACCAGTTGATGGACATTTGGGCTGTTTCCATAATTTGGCTATTGTTGATAATGCTGCTATTAACATTGAGGTGCATGTATCCCTTTGAATTAGTGGTTTTGTATCCTTTGGGTAAATACCTAGTTGTGCAATTGCTGGATTGTAGGGTGGTTCTATTTTTAACTTTTTAAGGAAACTCCATACCGTTTTCCACAGTGGCTTCACCAGTTTGCATTCCCAACAACAGTGCAAAAGGGTTCCCTTTTTCCACATCCTCACCAATGTCTATTGTTTCTTGTACTGTTGATTTTAGTCATTCTGACAGGTGTGAGGCAATATCTCATTGTAGTTTTGGTTTGCATTTCCCTGATGATCAGTGATGTTCAGCAACTTTTCACGTGTCTATCGGCCATCTGTATGTCTTCTTTGGGAAAATATTTATTTATGTCTTCTTCCCATTTTTTATTGGATTATTCATTTTTGGACTGTTCAGTGTTATAAGTTTTTTATATATTTTGGATACTAACCCTTTACCAGACAACTGTCATTTGTAAATATCTTCTCCAATTCCATAGGTTGCCTTTTAGTTTGTTGATTGTTTCATTCACTGTGCAGAAGCTTTTTATTTTGATGAAGTTCCAATAGTTTATTTTTGCTGAATCCATTTTTTATACAAACTATTCATTATATTAATATATGTATTGATTAAACCATCTATATGTAGTCATCAAGAGATTTTTTTAAATCATTATACTAAAGACATGTAGGCCAACTGGACTGATGACAAATACATGTAGTGAGGAGTGTTTTCACTGTCATTATTTTCTATGCATATTCATAATGGATTGGTAAAATTTTTTACTACTTTTACATTATCCAGTATTTTCGTAACCATTTTTTTTTATAAGGTCAAAAGACAACTTGTACAACATTCACTATCTACCAATATGACAAAAATAGATTAAAAAAGGACAGTACTAGAACTAGTTTTTTTCATCAAATAACACCATTTAAATATCCATTGCCTTTTTAAAGTATTTATTATGCATACCCATTTAAGGACATCTTAATCTCACCATGGGTTTTAAAAACATTTTTTCTTTTCTCTTGAAGTTGTGATTCAACTTATCCAAACTAGAAACACTGTGTTACTTCTCAAATGCTTGATAGAAATAGAAGTTTCACATCATTTAATTTTATAAATGCAATAGTCAACACATGTTTATATCCTATTTTGGTATATATATATATATATATATATATATATATATATATATATATCAATGCAAAATTCTAATTCCAATTGAAATTTGGAGACTAAATAGTAAAATTATTTTAAAAGTTTTAGATTTCTCAAAAGTCTTTAATATATATAAAAATATATTTTTCTACCTTTTCCAAGAATTTATGATTATTCTTAGTCTATGTAATTTATAAAAAGAAAGTACTGTGTTGGGATTTAATAAGATATTGTATGTAATTTATGTTTTACCTTATAATTTTACATATTTACTGGAATATAAGAATCACAAATACTGGAACTTGTTCCATGACCCAAATCACTCTTCTATAATATCCACTTTAACACCACATACAAAAAAAGTAGGCATCAGAATTTTTAGGGAGGGAGTAAAATGGTGAAGTAGTGTTACTAAATTCTGCTAAAAAATTACTGCCAGGGTGTATAAAGGGAGAAACTCTAAACACACAAGGGGCAATTAAGATGTGGATATAGTATTATTCCTTGGTAAGTAAAAGAGCCTTCAGAAATTGGTATGGACATAGAAAGGAAGGGAACAGGGTAAGAAATTTGTGGAAGTAAGGGTTACCTTCAGAGGAAGGACAGTAAGGGTAGTAAAGGATAGTAAAGAAAAGGTTGCTATCATATAGGACCGGAAAGATTTAGCACGGAGCCATTAATAAAACCATAAAAATCCAAAAGAAAATCTATTTGGTATCAGCATATAATGAGATTAGTTGTAAATATATTGAATTTGAAGGATTGGTATTGCATTCTAAGAGCATTATTAGCTGTTAAGAGATTGAGAACTAGATCATATGGGAGTCTTTTTTTTAAAACATGAATTTTGGAGCCAAGTATAAAGATTAGACATATGAATAAATCAAAATGAATGAGACAAAAGTGCAAAGGTTAAGACAGAAATGTGTGAAATGCCAGAATGTCGAAGTCAGTGAAAAGAACCAAACTATGAGTTTCTAAAATGAAAACTAAAATAAAATAGTGTGGGTCACCCAATCAGATTGTGGTCTCCTCTTCTAAGCCCCCATGCATGTTATAGCTCCCTAACTAGACAGGAAATTCCTTCATCATCTTTTCCACAGACACACTTTACACTTTATCTCATTGAACTAAATAACTGTTGCCTTTATGGAAAAATCCCATATGGCATTCAATATTATCAAAAGGTTTTAGAACATTATGTTTGATGTTTTGGAAGTCATTAGTGATAAGCAGGGATGAGGGAGTATAAATCATTCTATCAAATCAAAAAAGACATTCAATTTAAAGAAAAAGGTTTTTTTTTTTCTATAGGATCATGATTCTTGTTTTACTCATATATGAAAAAAAATTAGTAATATGCCCAAAATTAGTATTTTACTGTTAAAATGCATCTATGCATTTTCCCAATCACTAAAAGTATGATGCTTTCAACTCATTAATTTCATAGTCAATAAATCTTTAAATCTAAATAATATCAAATTATTACCTAGACATTTTATGAGTAGAGAAGAGTTTCTACATTTTGATGTCTTCCATGGTGGCCAAAATGTAGTATGAATAATATTTTAGAAGCTTTTAGAGAAATAAAATAAAGGGTGTAAAATTTCTGCTTATGTGTGAATTTAAAATGTAAAAAAACTCTGCAGATTTTTCATTTGCCCTTTATTAATCCATGACACTGGAGATGACCAGTGAGAAAGGATAAATAACCAGAATGTGTACCACAGCCACCTAAGCATTGGTCCTGGAGGCAGTTTTCCATTTCTAGTGCAGAAAGGGACCCAAGCAGAACAAAAAGGAGTCACTTTGTTGTGGAGTCAGCATATTGAATTTGGGTGGGGGAAGAAGCCTGGAATTTGTGGGACAGAGTACCAGAACAGGTGATTGTTATAGATCACTGTGGAAGAGAAAAATATTACAAAGACCTGTAAACTGAACAATTCACGGAACTCACACAGGATTGGTAGATAACTCAATGTTATTATTCATATTATTATCCAATTGGATTTACAAGCTCAATTCATACTAAATCAAGATCCTCATACTGGTTTTTTTGGAGGATTTGGCAAGCTAATTCTAAAATGTATATGAAAATGCACAGAAACTAAAATAAACAAAATAATTTTGAAAGGGAGCAAAAAATAGAAGTAAATTCCTAAGTTCAAGAGAGAATATAAAGCTACATTTTCAAGAAAATATAGGATTGGCTCTCAGACACACAGATAGATTAATGGACCAGAATAGAATCCAGAAATAAACCTATGACATTTTTTTTTAATTTAAGAAATATACTGGTGTAATTAAATGTACAAAGGCAAGACTTTTCAATAAATGGTGCTGAAAAAAACTGAATATTTATAAGGAAAAAGTAACTTAGACTCTATCTCACATCATACATGATATTATATCAAAATAAATTATATAGTCAACCTTAAAATTACAGAGGCATCTAGCTGGCTCAGTTGGTAGAGTATGAGACTCTTGATCTCAGGGCCATTACTTCAAGCCCTGCAGTGGGTGCAGTGCTTACTTCAAAAAAATATATATGGAACTGAAGGAAAACAATTTAGGAAAAATCTTCATGAGCTTGAGATAAAGACTTCTCATACTAGACACAGAAGAAAACCATGCTTTATTAAAATTAAAGTCCTTTGTCCTTTAAGCTTACATACTCAGAGTAAATATCATATAAATACTATATAGAAACATGTATATACACATAATGTATATATTTGACATTTTTTATTCGGTATATGCAAAATTTCATACAACTCAAGAAAGAATACTAACAAAATTTTTAAAAGGGCAAAACTTTTGAGTAGACTTCAACAAAAAGACCAATTAGCACAAAACGTAGTCAAAATCGTTTGTCATTGGTAAAAGGTGATTGTCATGTCTTAGCAAGGATGTGGACCAACTGGAACTCTCATATATTGCTGGCATTGTATTGACATGAACTTCTATAGCAGGCAAAAGTAAAGTGACAGAAAGCATATCAGTGGTAATCAGGAGTTGTGTGTGAGCAGAGGTGCTGATTGCAGAAACACACAATTGAACTTATTGGTGGCATATAAATGTTGTATATCTTGTTTGTGATAATAATTAGACATACACATTTGTCAACAACAAACTGTAAATTTAAGGTGTGTGCATTTTACTATCTGAAAAAATACACCTCTATAAACTTGATTTAAGATGTAATAAATATTTAAAATGTCTAATTGTAGGACTTTTGAACCAGTTTTAATATGTTCTTTATGTTTCATTCATTTTCATGTATATGTACCCTGCTTCAATTAAATTAATATTCAATTAACATAAACTACTAATCTGAACCATATTTTTTTATTTTTTCAACTAAGATAAATATCATCTTAATGATGTAGACAGTTGCAGTACTCAAACACTTAGGTCCTGTGAAGAACTACATATGAGTGATTTACATAACAGAGGTGAGAGTTTGTGTTATACTTTATTTCATCCAAATATATATGAACCAATATGGGAGGAAGAAAAATGCACACTATTAATTAGGGCATGTCTGCCACACTCGGGTTTCATTCTACATTTTTCAGTCCCCAGATAAAACATTAAGGTCTGACCTACTCTATGTCTGTACAAGCATTGATTTGTAACACCAGGTAAGACAGCACAATCAAAGAGCAAAGTCAAAAAGAAACATCAGCTCCTTGCAGAAGATGAAAGCTTTGTTGTTAGTCATACTACTGATGGCATCACTAATGCAGTTACCAACTAAACTTAGAAACTAAGCAGAAAGATTCATCCTCATCCCATCTACCCTCATGATTATATTTCTTTGGAAAGGGAGGCTGCTAATTATCAGGCATATTTGTGCATTTAAGATGTCTTTCTTTCTTTTTTTTTCTTCCTATCTTTCTTCCAAATCTGTCTTTACAAAAATAAATCTCAAAGCTAGATATCATAACCTCCTTCCACCATAACACGCCCAATAATGCCACAGCATGTGTAGAATTTTAGACAAACTTTTTCTATTTACTAATCAATCATCTACATTTTAAAACTACAACAGAGAGAGAGCATAGAAATATATTTCAGAAACAAATTTACATATGCAACTAATTCATTTAATGCCCAGAAAGGAACACTTACACATATGCCAATGTCATTGTCAAAAACCTTTAAAAAGCATAAAGTGCTAAATTAGCATAATAAATATTCATTGGTATTATCTATTACCAGAAGTAGCACAAAGCCCTTGTTTACCAAGTTTTAGAATGTTTCCATTGTTCAACTGTGAGATATTATGGAGACTGAATGAAAATATTCTCTGTATTAGCAAAGGGAAAATTAGATTGGCTATTCCAAAAAGTCAAAATAATTAGAGGATTTTGTGCAGAAAACCTGAAATTTTTCATTCATGTTAACATTTGAAACAAATGCTGAGCTGCTATTCTGGGTAAGTACTGTCTTTCAAATGATAATTTCTATTTAATGGTGTTTAGTAACTATCAGTAACATTAGAGTTCATGTGAGACCTTCAAATCAGCAAACACTCTTAAGAGGGAAGAATTTGGCATGTTAAGTAGATGAATCACTCTATTGTTGAACTACTCCAAATACTCCCACTTTTTGGGGGTGTTGAGGTTTGGATTTTTTTAAGGATTTGTTTGTTTGTTTGCCCTCAGTGGAACTGCAACTGTCCATTACTCATAAAAGTTCATACTTCTAGGGTTAAGAGAAGAAGTATACTCTACTTTCTACAAAAATAGCCCTTTTGACTCTGAAGGTCACTACAGTGTCTTGAACTTTTATCTTTTAGCCTGTCTAAAGTGAATAGTGGTATGCCAGAGCCAAGCATAGCATTGAATACTAAATTTTCAGGAATTTTGTTAACATTTGACATCAGATTGATAGCTTAAAATTGAGCATGGCGTAGTATTTTACACCATAATAATTAAAAAATGCCGTAATCAGGCCTTCCCTGCTGCTGACCTTCAGCTGATTATTTCAACATATTAATCATGTATCAACATGACATCCCATTTCAAAAGTAATTTTTTTTCCAGAAAAAAGAGAGAAAAGAAAGGAAAAGGAGAGAAAGAAAGGGAAGGATGGAAAAGTGGGACACAGAAGGAAAAAAGGAAGGAAGGAAGGAAGGAAGGAAGGAAGGGAGGAAGGGAGGGAGGAAGGGAGGAAGGAAGGAAGGAAGGAAGGAAGGAAGAAGGAAGGATGGAAGAGTGGAAGGGAGGGAGGGAGGAAAGAAGGAAATATGTAACCATTTAACTAACCTAAATTCTTACAATTCCTAAAAACAATCTTTTAGTTTTGTTTGATTGAATTTGGAAAACCATATTAAAATGTAAGGCTTCTAAAAAATATCATTTGGAATACGAAATTAGTTTTTCAGTAACATTTTCTTCATCTCCTAAATGATTATAATTATTTTTTAATTTTTTTTAACGTTTATTTATTTTTGAGACAGAGAGAGACACAGCATGAACGGGGGAGGGGCAGAGAGAGAGGGAGACACAGAATCGGAAGCAGGCTCCAGGCTCTGAGCCATCAGCCCAGAGCCTGACGCGGGGCTCGAACTCACGGACCGCGAGATCGTGACCTGAGCCGAAGTCGGACGCTTAACGGACTGAGCCACCCAGGCGCCCCTATAATTTTTTTGTAATACTCTGGTAAACATTGTTTTCAGAGCAGAAACTTGTATGCAAATATATTTCAGAGAAGAAAATAAAAGATTTCCTATCAATAACTGTAAATATCTTTGTCCATTAGATGAGAAGGATGAGGTGAACATATTGTGAATAAAATCTAATTTAGAAAACTATAGTAACTTTTTACATTTATTCCCATGACCGCTGTAGCAATCTTCTGGTTCTGTTCGTTTTCTAGGAGTCCTCCCTTAGAATAAATTCTCTGACTACTGCCTGAAGAGCTTTACTAAAAGATTAAGTATTGTGATGTTACTACATTGTTTAATTTTTTCTTCAACAGACTTCCAACATTGTAGGTTTGTAAATAATTCCTAGGCTGTTATATATGGTCTTAATCTTACAACCACTATCTCCCTTTCATTCAACATTTCTTTATACCAACATTTAATACTGAACAGCTATTATAACAACCATTAGACTGGTTCTGAGACACCAACAATATATAGAAGGAAAAGTAATGGTTCATGAATTAAGGAATTGATATTTTAGATAGGAAAACTATCAAGAAAATAGATGATCATATAACAGGGTTCACAAATTAACTCATACCGTAACTCAAAATCATAATAAAATAAAGATCTCTAATTTTCACTTATTTTAAATTTACTAATTTCTCCCCAATTCTCTGTCAGTAAATCAGGAAATAAATATTATTAACTAAATATCCCATCAGATTGCAACCTGTGGGATAATGTAAACACTTCCTGAGGATAGTACTCTCACTTTGAAAAAAGAAAACACACTTAGCTCTACCTCTCTTCCTAAAATAAGCCATTCATTCATTCATTCATTCATTCATTCATTCAGGGTGAGGGCCATGCTTATGCATCCATATGGAAACAAGGGGTAGGGACAAAATGATTCTATGTTGGCATTTGGAGATTTACTGTCCTCTGTCACATACTTTGGGTAAAATTCCCTTCCTCATACAGGCATGGCTTACTCTGAAGGAATCCCTAGTTGATTTTGACAACTAATACTACTGTATTTGGTCCATTTAACTTACTCAGGGACAGGTAGTACCTTCTAGATGACTTGCTTTCACCTGGAATCAAGCTATCCTCAGGCTCTCCAGTGCTTCTTAGAGGTCCAGTCTTTAGTAGGTCAGGCATGCTGTTCTTTGTAGTTCCAGCTGTACTTACACCCATTAATCTTTCCTTTTATGTCACAATCCCTAAAGGCTTGAAAATGAGGCAAATTATTGTAGTTCCTCTATGCCGTTTCCTTTACCACAAAGCATGTCAAATTCTCTCTAATAGCAAAATCTTTGATCTGAACTGAGCCCATGTTATTCTGAATTGGGACTTAAATAAATTTGAAAAATAGTCTAAGACAAAAACATATTTGCAAACATATTGCCTATTATATAATATTTTTAGTTAACATTACTGTCTAGTTTTTCTCTGTACTTTTCTCTTAAACAATAAAAGCTTTGGGTTAACTTTAGTAAAGTATTCATACACAGAGAAGTTGACCAAAAAAATCCACCATTAATAATTTAAAATTTGTTGTACATAAAGATTAGTAATTTCTGGTAATCCAGACTGAAACGAATGGGAACTGATAACTTCTCAGAAAAACTAAGTCCCAAGATAAATCCTGTAAGCTTGTTAGGGCTTATCCAGGAAAAAAACAAAGATGTTTGGAGCTAAAATGAAACATCAACATGTACCAAAACAGGAAAGTAAGATAGTTATGGGAAATACAAGTATTTCGCAATGATGGACATATAGAATCTGAGGAATGGAAAGAAAATAGTGAGGCAGAAGAAATAAGTAAGGCAAGATAAGGATATGTTTGGGATATAACTCTATGAATGTATGTTGAAGTCTCTAACAAAAAATAAGTCTTTTAGGTAATACTATAATATATTAAAGTTTATTTAAAAAGTATTTTTGAAGGAAAGAGAATGAATTCAGGCAAGAGCACAAATCTTGAGGCAAGAAGAGAACAGTAAGTGAAGGTAGAAATGGAATTTCTAGAAATTCCTTCCATTTCTAGAAATGGAAGGTAGAAATGGGTTTGAAATATATATGTTTAAACATATCTATTCCCCACATATTTGAGTCAGCCTTTTAAAAAAAGAACAGTTCGGGGCACTTGGGTGGCTAAGTCAGTTAGACAGTGGACTCTTGATTTTGGCTCAGTTCACAGATCTCACAATTTGTGAGATCGAGCCTCACATCAAACTCCACACTGACAGCCCGGAGCCTGCTTGGATTCTCTCTCTCCCTCTCCTCTACCCCTCTCCAGCTTGTGCATTAATTCTCTCTCTCTCTCTCTCTCTCTCTCTCTCTCTCTCTCAAAATAAATAAATAACCATTAAAAATTGTAGTCGGAAGTGCAAAGCAATGGTTGATTGTATATTTAATGACAGCGTCAAGAAGAAAGACAGTTGTTTTGGCACAGGGTGTTAGAGAATGTAAACGCTGACATGATTACTTTTGTTGTAAAGATAATGGGAAAGTTTAATAATATTTACAATATTCACATAAGGGATAAAGAATATAGAACACTGGCCACATGCTGTTAATATCCTCTCTGGGTTCGATAAATATATGCTCTATGTCTTGGTCCTCCTAAAATTCAGTCTTGCCTAGTTTGTTTGCTGAGAAAGGCAATGTGCTTCCTGGAATAGGTATTTCCACCTTTTATAGACTCTAACTCAAATATTTTATTTTGAGTTATTTTTATATGTTTATTGTGGGGTAGCCACTACATGTTATAGAATCATATATATATATATATATATATATATATATATATATATATAATATACATATATAATTCATTAGATCTTTAGACTTACTCATATGATATATATATATCATATATATATATATATCGCATATATATAATTCATTAGATTTTTAGACTATTCATCCTATATAACTGTAACCATGTAACTTTTGACCAACATCTACCCATTTTCCCTGCCTTCTAGCCGCTGGTAGCCACCATTTTACTCTGTGCTTGTGTGTATCTAACATTTTTAGATTCCACATGTAAGTGAAGTCATGTGATACTTGTCTTTCTGTGTCTGGTTTATTTCACTTAGCATAATGTCCTCCATTTTCATACATTTTCTGTAAATGGCAGGTTTTCCTTCTTGTTTAACATCTGAATAATATTCCAGTTAGTGGTGTGTATGTGTGTGCATATGTGTATACACCACAGTTTCTTTATCCATTCACTCAACGGACATTTAGGTTATTCCCATGCCTTGGCCTTTGTGAATAATGCTGCAATAAACATGGAAGCACACATATGAATTATTCTTTCTGATGTTTCATAAATTAGATTATTTTCCTGATTTCCTTTTTCAATAGATCATTGTTGGAATAAAGAAATGCAACTGATTTCTGTATGTTGATTTTAACTTCCAATATAAGTGCTCTGCTTAATTATGCTTTAATATTGAACATCTAATTTTGGGGGCATTAGGAACACCATGTGCTTGATTTTATATCTTATATCACATTGTTAAACTTCAATGGCACTTTTTAATTTAAAAACCCTATATTAAATTATGGTTTTTTGTGTGTATTTTTCTCTTCTGGGCTTTAAATATCTTGAGTTCAAACACTAGACAATTTTTTACTTGAGTTCCTAAGAACGGAATGTTTTCTACCACTTAATAGATGCCTAATAAATATGTACTGAATGGTAAAAACTCAGGCCACAAATTCTAAAAAGTAAAGTCAAAGCTAAAATATATTGGGGCGCCTGGGTGGCTCAGTTGGTTGAGTGTCCAACTTCGGCTCAGGTCATGATCTCACAGCTCATGAGTTCGAGCCCCGCATCAGGCTCTGTGCTGACAGCTCGGAGCCCTGGAGCCTGCTTCAGTCTCTCTGCCCCAACCCACTCTCATTCTGTCTCTGTCTCTCTCAAAAATAAATAAACATTAAAAAAATTTCAAAAAAAAGCTAAAATATATTAAGTTTCTAGTAATTATCTAATTTTTGTCTATGTGTATCTCAATAATTTCAACATTCTGTGGGATACATCTATAGTTCATTATTTTTTATACAGAAGGACACTGAAACAGTAACTTGAAAAGCTAGCTGTTGAATTAAAACATATCCAGTTTCAAAGTTATTTCTACCTAAACATACTTTTTATCTAAGCCGAGATCCATTTACAGGTTTCTATCTTTCGAAGAAAAATGATTTCTTAAACTGTTATCATACCAGACTCTGAAACCAATATCTCATATGTATTAACTTTATTTAAATATACTCTAACATTATACTATGGGTCCTACTATTCACATTGTATTAGAGATGAAAAAAGTGGAACCCAGATACAGTGGTCCTTGTCCACATCACATAGCAAGGGGTAAATGGAACTGAGAAGTCTACCCATGTCCATTTCACTCCAAAGTCAGTAAGTTTAAATATTATGCCAAATTCAATCACTAAAAGTATAACTAAATCAATATTTGGAGGGAAAAGGTAAATAATAGTTATGTAAAAGTGAAGACAAGACTTGGGAACTCATATGACCATGACTTTCTAATACTAATTTCTACTTTTCTACATACTATCCAGACTAGGGTAGAGTTCTATATCCTAAATATAATTAAGGATAAAGTTTACAGTCTCACATGTTTTTATGAATAACACCTACTTAAAGGAGTTGAAAATTACTGAAATCTCACAACTTTTACATGTATCTTTAATACAGCACTTGTAAGTTATTTTTTTAGATATCTGCTTATATACCTCACTCGATCTCACTTTAAGGGTAGGGAACAGATTAGAATCATGATTTATTTTTAAACATTTTTCCTAAAAATATTAGTTAATATAACCATGTCTCAGTCACCTTACCTGGAAAGCTTGGATACATCTTTGACTATTTCATTTCTCTGGCTCCTTACACCCACAAGAGCCACACACTAACATTTAAATGGAAGAAAACATCTTGTCATAGTCAGGTATACTTTCACATGAGACTTCACTGTACCAAGAATTAACCTTTGGATTCTTTAACCTACCATACAAGGTCCTTCACAATCAACTCCAATTTATTTTACTTTTTATCATCTGCCATTCTTCCTCTGCACTCATTATAATCTGTATCTCTGCCATTCCCTGAACATGTGCTACTTCATACTTCCATGCTTTTATACATTCTGTTCTCTCATCCTTGAATGTACATTTCCCACATGTCTGCCAGGAGAGTACAAACTTATTGCTGATGGCACAAATTAAAGGTTGTAAAGAATATACCTTCTGGACCAGGCAGAATTAACACTTTATCCTCTGTGAAATTGGCACTTTGCAAACACATAATTTAGTCTTTATTATACTGCATTATAAATGCAATTGTTTACAGTCATGTTTACTCACTGAATGGTGTATTATGAACTGGAAAGAACAACTTTAAGTCCATTTTTTAGTATTATTCCTCAGTTGGTAAGTAAAGATCTTTGAACGGAATACTCAATATATAATTATTATCTTAAATTTTATATATTCTATGATCTCTAATGTAACTTGTGGATAGAGTATGCACTTAATATATTTTAATTTTAATGAATCAACAGAATGCCAATAAATAGTTAATTAGAAATTGTGGTTGACTATTGACATAAAAATTTCAGATGTGTTAGAGCTGTAAAGAAAGTTTAGAAAACCTAGCATTTAGCATTTAGAAGCGTTCCTCTGATGACACATTCACCTCTTACAACACTCCAAAATCTACCTAAGTTTTATTTACTTTTTATTATTAAAATAATTTTTCTAGTTATCTTACCCTCTGATACCAAATCCCATTGTACAAAATATTGCATGAATCAAATGTCTGGGTTCATTTTTAAAACAAGAGTCATGTTCCTCAATGATGAAATGTCAACTTCTGTATTTCATACGCTGTCAAATTTTCCATATTGCTTAAGAAAAGGTCTGAATAAATACATAAACCATGTCCTAAGCTCTAAAATCAGAAAATTTATTAGACATCTAAAAGAGTGTGCCACTCACTGACAATATTTTGTCTTCAATCTGATATTCATAAAATGACTCAAAGAACCTTTATGTCATGAAAGTCTGACATAACAGAAAAAAAGAGAGTTGTCTAGTAAAAGACATGATAGAATTATGAGTGAGAGTAAGAATATATGTTAGTTACAGTTATGTCACTAATTAATTATGGCTTATGATTTACCCCATTTTACCGTTTCATAAGGACTTATGAGTGGATCTCCAGAAAATATTGCTTATACTACAATCATGAATCATCACAGCAATAGTTATTGAGTTGTGACCACTGAGCTGTGACCACTGTGTTGTTAGAAACTTGTACATTTTTGTTTTCCCTAGTACATTGGCAAATTATGACAATCCAACCTTAGCAGTGACTTGACTTCATGCTTTCTTTTTTTTTTTAATTTTTTAATGTTTATTTTTGAGAGAGAGAGAGAGCTTGAGTGGCAGAGGGGCAGAGAGAGAGAGACACAGAATCTGCAGCAGCCTCTAGGCTCTGAGCTGTCAGTACAGAGCCCAACCCAAGGCTTGAACCCACAGACCATGAGATAATGACTTGAGCCAAAGTTGGACTCTCAACTGACTGAGCCACCCAAGCACCCAACTTCATCCTTTCTTAATAATCACAATGCCCCAAATTGGTTTAAACCCTTAGACTTCTACAGCCTTCCTGAAACCCTTACTTTATGGTTGTCTCCCACTGTATCCATTTTATGTGCGTCACATTTGCTTTGTCTAAGTACAACTCAAATCATGCATTCTTCTCCTCAATAACCTTGAAATCTCAATGTTTATTAAACCAACTTACATGTAGTTAATGCATTCGACACTTGTCCACCACAATTTTTCTACTATTTGAAAATATTTTAACTTTTTTATTTACTTAAGCCGGGTTTTGGGCAGTGGATCATTTTCTTCAAAGAAGATTGTGCACTGAATCCCAATGAAAACATTGGCGCTATGATAGGTAAACAGAAATGATGTGGAGGATTTCTGCTTTTAGCAGACAGAGAAAAAGTGGCCAAGTTACTCTTCTGCCTGAAACAACTGAAAAGCTGAAAAACCTATATGAAACAATAATGTACAGGCAGCAATTCTTGAGAGAAGAGAGGCAAACTCTGCATTGGATTGAATAGTGCCCCACCAAAGTCCATATCTACCTCAATCTGTACATGTGACCTTATATGAAAAGAAGGTCTTTACAGATATCATCAAGCTAAGATGACGTCATGACTGCTGTCCTCAGAACAAGAGGGAAATTTTAGATGCAGAAATAAATTGAGAGAGCACCATGTGATGAAGAACACAGCGATCAGATTTATGCTACCACAAGCCTAGAAATGTCAGGTATTGCCAGCAGTCACCAGAATCTAGGAGAAGCAAGGAAGCATGCTCCTAGAGTCTTAGACTCTGACAGCATTACCCTCCCACATCTTGATTTCAGATTTGTAGCCTCTATAAATGTGAGACAATAAATTTCTGTTGTTTTAAGCCATCCAAGTTTGTGGTCATTTGTTACAGCAGCCCTAGGGAATTAATCTGAGCCTTGAGATTGCCGCAGTCCACTGTCTGGAAAGATTCCACCCTGCAGCTTCGGGAAAGAGAATCCGGTGGAACCTAATACAATCTCTCTAAATTATCAAGATTCCAGGAGCTTCAACTGTGATGAAGTGCTGGTGGGAAAAAAGAGCTTCTTAGAAGAACTCCAGTAATCTATAGAGGATCCCCATGGATGTTCATCTGAGTATCGATCAGCATATTTGTCGTGAGGAAAATACCCAAAATGCAGTAAAGAACCATACAAAAGAACAGAAGTATAAACCCCTGGACCTCTCACCATTCCAGGACTAGTTCATGTTCTAATTCCCCAGACTGGAATATTTGATAATTCACAAGGTATCATACACAGCCATTACAAGCTGCTCAGGAGTGGAGGTCCTACAGCCACTTAAACTCTACCTGAAGATAGCAAGCCGTGAGTTGACAAAAATCCTATCAGACCTGTAAGGAAAAAAATAAACAAATAAAGCCTAAAATGAGGAGAAAAACAAATACACTGAAACTTAACTAGAAATGATGTAAATTATAGAATTAGTAGGGAAGTATTTTTAAGAACATTATTAGACTTGTAGCTTCTGCTCTGACATATAAAAAGGTTAGAAATCATCACTCTTATCTTTACAGGAAAAAAAGCCAAACAAACTGAAAATCAGTGTCTTCTCTGAGCCCCACCAGAGACCTGAGATCACAATGTAAACCATAATGTTAAAATCTCCTGAGACAGAAGAATCCAGAGAATCATGGCCAAGATCTGCTTAGCTGGAGCAGGAGCTGTTACAGATAGAAATTGATAGGAAAAATTAAATGGTAATTATGATGAATTGCTGGAAACTGAGTACAGATTAGCATGAAAGTGAAAAACCCTAAGGGGGGGGGGCGTTCCTAAGCTTTCCTAGATTTTACCCGTGGAGACACTGTGCGGTCATATGGAGAAAACCTGAGGAAGAAAAGTTCTCGCTTCTAGCAGAGGAAGGGGAAGAATAATAATGATGAAATACATTGAGCGTGTTCTCTATAGCAAAGGCCTACCCTGCAAGAGAAAAGACTTTACCAGATTTTTATCCCACTTGGAGGAAGGGCACTTTTCCAACTTCTGCCCTTGGGAGCTGTTCTGTCTCATCTAGTAGAAGAAAAGTATTGAGAAACACTTGTGATGCTTATGTGCCAGGGACACAGGCCAACAAAAGATGAGATTTAATCACGACTGTAGAATACTTCCCCCTTACACACACCTTACCAGCACAGAAACAGGGCTCCACTACCAGAAGAGATTAAAACTGAAAAAGCTGCAACTCTCAGAGGTGTACTTAGGGCAGCCCAGAATCAAACAGGAGATGAGAACTGGGACACTGGAGAATGTGAAGCCTCTGGCACCTACAGATACAACAAAATTAAACACCACAAACTTCGAGTCAGATGAATATAAAACCTACCAGTAAAGGACTATTTACACTACTTTCTATCACCCAACACATCATGTTTTGCTTTCAATCAGTAATTTCAAGGCCTGTTAAAAGGCAAAAAAAAAAAAAAATCTGAAACAATACAGCAAGCATCAGAAACAGATTCACATCTGACACGGATGTCAGAGACAGGGAATTTAAAATCCACTATTTAAAATAACTCTGATTAATATGTTAAGGAATCCAATGGGGAAAAAATAGACAAGATGAAGGAACAGATGGGTAATTTAGGCACAGATGTAAACTCTGAGAAAAAAATCAAAAGAAAATGTTACGACTCAAAAATATTGAAACAGAAATGAAGAATGCCTTTGATGGTCTTAACAATAGACTACGTATGACTGAATAAACAATCAATGAACTTGAATAAAGGTAACAGAAACACCCAAACTAAAATGCAAGAAGAAAAATAATGAAAAAAGACCCTTAGAATTTCCAAGAACTATGGAACGATTTCAAAAAGTGTAGCATACACATAACTGGAACACAAAAAGAAGGAAGAAATTTAACAAATATTGGAAGTAATAATGACCAGAAATTCCCCAGAATTAATGACATACACCAAATCACAAATCCAGAAATCTCAGAGAACGTCAAGCAGGATAAATAGGGGGGAAAAAATCTATACCTAGAAAAATAACAAAGTGCCAAAAAACAAAGATAAAATCTTTTAAATAAGGTACAGAAGAAAACAAAACAAAATAAAAAAAATTATCCTACCTATGGAAGAGCAACAATTAGAATTAGAGCTGACTTCTCATCAGCAACCAGGCAAACATTGCTAAGTAAAAGAAGACAGTCTGAAAAGGCTTAATATTATCTAATTATACTTATGCAATATTCTGTAAAAGGCAAAACTGTAGCAATGGCGAAAAGATGACTGTTTCCCAGGCACTTAGGGGTGAAGGGAATTTTGAAGGGGTGAAGCACAGGGCATTTTTCAGTGGTGAAGTTATTCCGTTAAATATTACAATAGTGGCCACATGATACTATTGGTCAAAATAGTTTGTCAAAATCCATAAAATTTTACAGCAAAATCAGTGAACACTGCTGTATAAAAATTTTTATTTATTCTTTCATTTTAGAGAGAGAGAGAGCGAGCATGCAAGAGCAGGGGGAGGAACACAGGGAGAGAGAGAATCTCTAACAGGCAGCACACCCAGCACAGAGGCTGATGCAGGCCTTGATCCTATGACCCTGGGGTCATGACCTAAGCTGAAGTCAAAAATTGGACACTCAACCAACTGAGCCACCCAGGCACCCCATGTATAAAATTTTTTTTTTAATTAATTAGAAACCTATGATCCAGCATGAAATGCAGAATCGGGCAAAATAATCTAACTGTAATACAAATGGATCAAACCACCTTACTGAAGGAGGTAGGGAAAAGTGGTGACCTAAGTAACTTTGAAAATACATGGAGTCTTTAATACTAAAGGCAAAAGGAACTGTATACAATCAATATACTCTATTTGATAAAATTTCTTCCCATGGATGTATGTACTTATAATACTGATACCACTATACATGTATACATAGTGGCATCAGTAATTAATTACCACTGGTCAGAGCCAGATTTCTCAATGTTGGAGAGGGAGTTTATAAATAAATAAGGAGAGGAAACTAGAATGATTTACATAGTAATGGACTAGCACTGGCTTTATCATATGAATGTGTCTTAGTGTGGGCTGGTATGACAAAATACCAGACTAGGTTGCTTATAAACAACAGAAAATTATTTCTCACAATTATGGAGCATAGTTGAGTGATGGCCCTCTTCCAAGTTGCAGACTTCTCCTATCTTCACATGGTGGAGAGGTTGCTCTGTGGGATCACTTTCTATAAGAGCATTAATCCCCATTATGAAGGCTCCACCCTCATGATTAAGCACCTCCCAAAAGCTTCACCGCCTAATACCATCACATTAGGATTTCAACATGTGAAATGTGGGGAGATAGAAACATTCAAACCATAGCAGAACTCCTATTTAGCTCAATATAGATACAGATGATTACATATAGAAACAACTGGAAATATGTGTATATTCATGGTTTAGCAGGCACACATGTGTATTTTTGCTCTATCGCCAATAGGACCTAGAACAGAAAACATCCCAGTAGCACAAGCACATCTAGCATCATGATTTCTAATTTCATGGTTTCTAATATAAATCTAAATTAAGAGGAACCATTTCCTTGGATAAATGGGGCAGGAAATATACATAATGAACACGGAGCATTTTGTAGTGCCAAAAATTAAGGAAATGTTCAAATAAAAACCCCACAATTGATGGAATTCTGTCAAAGGGACACAAGAGCCAACT
Source organism: Lynx rufus (assembly GCF_022079265.1). Lineage (NCBI taxonomy): Eukaryota > Metazoa > Chordata > Mammalia > Carnivora > Felidae > Lynx > Lynx rufus. The sequence continues at coordinate 39,977,682 of NW_025814823.1, forward strand.
GAAAGAGCTTCCAAAAGCCAAAGCTGACATAATTTAAGCAACAAACAAATTATAAACTCCTTGTCAATGAGCTTAAATAAATAGCAATAAGTCAACAATGATGCAAATGCTGAAACAAATACACGGGGGAGAAGAGACAAATCTCTGGTGCAAAGTAATTTCTAATAACTCTCCATTCTGTAAGTGTAGTCTGTACATAGCGATTTTCTTCCAAAAAGTACAGTATGTCAAGGGAAAAATTTTAAAGTAACTGTAGAGTGCAGAAACCTGACAAACTCTTGCTCAGTCATGTCATTAAAGTCTACATACATATCAATAAGTCATTTTTAGAGTATGCACCCTTGATAGGATGACATAAAATAGCATTTTACCTGCGTGGTCTTCTTCCAAAAACAGATAAACCCAATGTAATCAGAAGAAAAACATCAGACAAAGCCTAAATGAAGAAATTTTTTAAATGCCTGAACAGTGCACATCAAAAGTGCCTGAAGAGTGAATGTCAAGCCTTATGAAATGTCTGAGAAACTGTCACAGCTAAGAGGAGGCTAAGGAGACATGACTAAGTGTAATGTGGTGTACTGGATATAATCCTTACAGAGAAAAGAGACATTTGATAAAAATGAAAGAAACATAAATAAACTATGCATTTCAGTTAATATGTTAATTCAGTTAATAATTAATTCAGTCAATTCAGTTAATTATTAATAATGTGTAAATTATTTTAACAATTATGCCATATATGGTAGGTTGTTAATAATAGAGGAAATTAGATGTGGGCATGGATGCAGGCAAGTTCTCTTGAACAATGCTGGGGTTGGGAGCATCCACCCCAACACAATAAAAAATCCATGTATAATGTCTGACTCCCTCAAAACTTAACTCCTAATAGCCTACTGTTGACCAAAGGCCTTACTGATAATGAGAATAGCCAACTAACACATATTTTGTATGTTATATTTATTATACACTGTATTCTTACAATAAAGTAAGCTAGAGAAAAGAAAATGTTATTAAGAAAAATCATTAAAAAATAAAATTTATGGGGTGCCTGGGTAGCTCAATCGGTTAAGCATCTGACTTCGGTTCAGGTCATGATCTCATGGTTTGTGGGTTCGAGCCACGGGTTGGGCTCTGTGCTGACAACTCAGAGCCTGGACCCTGCTTCGGATTCTGTGTCACCCTCTGTCTTTGCTCCCCCCCCCCTCACTTGTTGTCTCTCTCTCTCTTTCAAAAATAAATAAACATTAAAAAAAAGAAAATTCATTTATAGTCCTGTGCTGTGTTTATTGAAAAAAAATCCTTGTATGCAGATATTTGAAGTTCAAAACCCGTATTATTAAAGGGTCACCTATACTGTCTTTGCAACTTTTACATAAATCTAAAATTCTTCCAAAATAAAATTTCATTTAAAAATGAGTTATTTTAGCTGCATCCTATATATTCAGAAGGTAGATGAAAGATTGAACATGTTAAGTAGAGAAACAAAATATAAAAAGCCCCAATTCAAACACATAAAGATAAATATAATGAGATGGAAATGAATGGGATTAACACTTTAGATACTGCAGATGAGAACTAGTGCATTTGTAGACACAGAACATAAACTCTCCAAAATGCAAGAGAGAAAAATGACACAAAACCATCACATGTCCCTTCCATCTAATGAAGTAGAATTTAAGAAAAATTCACTGCATGCGAAAAGCATAGTTAGAAAAGCTTTCTTTATCTTAACACTTTATTTCCTTTTACTGTCTCATTATTTCATTTGGCTTGTTAAATTTGTGTTCCTCTTAAGCTCCACTCCCTATGCCCTCGCTTTTGTGAAAACTCTCTGATCCTCCAGCCCCACCCTTAATATTCCTCCTGTGAGAATCCCTTGTCTCTTTCTAGGTCCTTCTCTAAATATATACTCTAGTTAGTAATATGTGTAATTTTTTACATCTCCTTAAATAAATTTCCTATTTGTTGAGAGTCAAATTTTGTCTTATTTAATCATATCACACAACGTTTGTTTGAACAGACCTTGAACAAGTTACGGATTTGAACAAGTCATAAATCTCTCTTTCTTTTTTTTAAAGCAGTATTACCATGGGTTGATGCACTCTAAGTGTTTTTACACTCTGACCATTTAGGGATGAGAGGTACCCAGCTTGTCCTATGTGGTTGCTTAAATTTTGACCATAGTGTGACAAAAATGTTATGAAGAATTAAATATACATCTTTTCATGTTGTAATTTTAATAATTTTACACAAAAATACATAAAACAAGAAAAATATAACATGGAAATCTGACATAACAGTCAAATTTCTAAATAATTCTTTTCTATCTTATGACAGGTGAGACTAAAAGATTTTATTCTAGTCCAGATTTCCTCCATCTGTGCTTATCCTTTCTTCTTTTTTTTCAATTTTTTTAATGTTTATTTATTTTTGAGACAGAGAGAGAGCATGAGCAGGGGAGGGGCAGAGAGAGAGGGGGGCAGAGAGAGAGGGAGACACAGAATCCGAAGCAGGGTCCAGGCTCTGAGCTGTCAGCACAGAGCCTGATGCGGGGCTCGAACTCACAGACTACAAGATCATGACCTGAGCTGAAGTCGTACGCTTAACCAACTAAGCCACCCAGGCGCCGCACTTATACTTTCTTCTATGGCCACTCTTCCATTCTCCAATTCTGTGAACTGAAGATATAATATTTTGGTATCAACTTTCTTGGTATAATTGGTACACAGAATTAAAATATTATTTGCATATCTTGGAGATTCCCTTTAAGTTCAGAGTCTTTAAAAACCTGATTAGTAAGGATGTTATGGTCCCCCTGAATATCCACTGCAACATGCTGTCTACTTGCTTTATTCATCAACAAAGTAATCCACCTATGTTGTTGAATGTTGGTATCCCATTTCACAAATTCAACAGTATTCTTTGGAGAGAGTTTCCTATGTGACAGGCCCATTTTGCCCTTTCTGATCTGAATCAGTGAGGAAAGTTGTATTCTCTCACTTTAGATGCAATAAAAAAGTTCATATAGCTCTGACTTGGAATTAATTCCTCTACTTAGAGTTTATATGATTGTTGGAAAGGAGGAAGCAAGTATAATTATGTATCTTTTCAAACTCACAATTATGCATGGTAGAGGTAACACTTCTAAAAATAAGTTGAAAAACATTAAAACATGAAATGCATTTCAAAAACAATTACCTTCAAATAACACACTACCAAGTTTCTGCAAAGCCAGTCAAAACATGAGCGTTTTGGTGAGGAACAGGTAACGATTGCTTTACAGTGGTTAACCATTTTAGAATTTTTAGGAGAGATTTATGTGAAAACAGAAATGGGAAGGGTCTGGAACATCGGGAACAAAGAAACTTTTACATGGAACAGGTCACTTTAATATTGTGACATCTCATATGCTATGATTTATTTAGTTTAGATGGATAGATACTTAGAATCTACAATCTACACCACTGTCTGTTGTTTAAGTTTTTTTAATGTTTATTTATTTTTAAGAGAGAGAGAGAGAGAGGGAGAGAGACAGAGCGTGAACAGGGTAGGAGCAGAGAGATAGGGAGACACAGAATCCGAAGCAGGCTCCAGGCTCCAAGTTATCAGCAAAGAGCCCGAGGTGAGGCTCGAACTCACAAACTGTGAGATCATGACCTGAGCCGAAGTCGGATGCTTAACTGACTGAGCCACCCAGGCACCCCACCATTGTCTGTTGCTTAAAAAAAAAAAAAAAAAAAAGGCAGAATCTTATCAGGGTTGTAAACCACATAGGATTTTTTGTTATTTGCTTACTTAGGTTTTGTAAACCCCTTGATTTGAAAGCTTGGAAAATATCATTTTTGTGCAACGCCTGCAAAAATGCCCATTGTCATTTATAATCTTATAACTGACTTTTTTCTATGCATTATGTAGTGCCACAAGCTGGATTTGGGGAAAAAATTGTTATTTTTTTTCCTCAAACACAGAGGTCTTATTTACATAAACTCTCATAATGATTTGACGATAATTTATATTGTATACCAGTAATAATCCAATATTAATATAGCTCTTTATTGTTGCTTGCGTTCTTTTGACTTATGTTAAAATAAATAGCTGGAACTAGATTATTAAGCATATTTATCTTATATCTAAGCATTTAGTGCAGTAGTCATTTAATGACTGAGATCTAAGGTAGATAACATTTTGGGAAAAACGTATTTTCTCAACAAGAAACATATCAATGAACTTAGTATGTGTTCTTTAATATCACAGGGTTTGGAAGGTGTGGATCTGTACTAATATGTTTTTTTAAAAAATCATTTCTTTTTTTTTAATTTTTTTAACGTTTTTATTTATTTTTGAGACAGGGAGAGACAGAGCATGAACAGGGGAGGGTCAGAAAGAGGGAGACACAGAATCTGAAACAGGCTCCAGGCTCTGAGCTGTCAGCACAGAGCCCGACACGGGGCTCGAACTCACGGACCGCGAGATCATGACCTGAGCTGAAGTCGGCGGCTTAACTGACTGAGCCACCCAGGCGCCCCAAAAAATCATTTCTTTATCCTGACACAGCCCTCTTAACAGAAAAGTGTATGTTAGGGTTGCAATATATCCCCCCAAAGATACGTTGAAGTCCTGATCCACAGTATCTCAAAACATGACCTTATCTGGCAATAAAGTTCATGCAGATGTAAATAGTTTAGATGAGTACTTAACTGACTATAGCACTGCGGTAGGGCAGCTCTGAAACCAATATGGCCGGTGTCCTTATAAGAAGACTGTGAGAAGATACACGGATGAACTATATGTGAAGACGGAGGTTGAGATTATAGTTACATAGCTGTGAACCAAGGAATGTCAAGGATTTATTGCTACCAGCAGAAGCAAGGAAAAAGCAAGGAAGGCTCTTTTCTACCCAAGAGTCTCAGAGAGAGCATGGCCCTGCTGATCCCTTAAATCCAGACTTTAAGCCTCCAGAGACAATAAATGTCTGTGAGATGATATGTCTGCTGTGTAAAGTCACCCAGTCTGTGATACTTTCTACAATCATCATAGGAAACAAATATATATTTTTAAATTTCCCAGCATTTGCAAGAAAATATACATGTACATGAAGAAATGTTTGATATATTTGTTATGTATTTGCTTGGAGAGGAGACATACACTTATGTATCTATGTGTGTATTTATGTGTGAATATAGATATATCTTCTCTATAGTACTTCTCTAAGTACTACACAACAAATATATCAAATACATTTTCTTGCGAATATACATACACATATATATGTGAGATTATTTATATGTGTATGTCTGCATATATGTAGATACATATGTATATATAAAAATGTATACCTAAATCTTACTGACTCAGAATCTATTGGGTTGGAGCCCGGGAATTAGTATTTTTAGTGAAGTGTTCCAGATGATTCTAATGCACAAATGTTTGAGAACGTTTCATGCCATGCTGACCTACTACAAATATTACTAATATGTCCAATATTATTATTCCTACAAAAATATTTCCCAAGATACTGCCGTGAGTTGCTTAATTAGCTGTTCTATACTAAAACATTCAGTGGTCAAAAATGCATAGACAATTTTGCTTAATATATCCCCTCCTTGGACATTTATAATATATGTCAGCAATAATGTGGAAGGATAAAATTACGTATAATAATTAAGATTTTCTCATCTCTGCATTTTCCTTGTTTCACAGACCCGCTTACCATTGAGTTAAAAACCATTATTGCTACAGAGAGCATTTTCTCTTGATGAGGGAACGGGAAGGGTCACCAAAAGAATCCAGAGAGATTAAAAAAAAAGTTTAATTTTAACAATTAAATAGACTGGAAAACAAAGTTCTCTCAATTTGCAGGAGTTTGTTTTTGTTTTGATTTCCAGCGCAAAAGCAAAAAATAAAACATGGAGTTGGGACAATGTGTGAATATGTAAGTGCCAATTTCCCCTCTGAAGTTTACCAACTGGAGAATAAAACTTGGGAAAAACTACACATCCATTACAATGAGTAAATTAGAAAAAATATTGATAATGACATGTGATGGAGAGGATGCAGATAAGCTGTTTACCTCATAAACTGCTGGTGGAAATGTAAAATGGTACAACCCTTCTGAAAAATCACTCAGCATTTTCAAATAAATTTAAATATATACCTATCATTTTTTAATGTTTATTTATTTTGAGAGAGAGAGAGAGAGAGAGAGAGAGAGAGAGTATCAGCAGGGGAGGGGAAGAGAGAGGAAGAGAGAGAATCCCAAGCAGGTTCCATGCTGACCATGAGCATGGAGCTCAATCTCATGACCATGAGATCACGACCTGAGCCAAAATCAAGAGTCAGAGGCTTAACTGACTAAGCCACCCAGGTACCCCAAATATATACCTATCTTATGACCAAAATCCCACTTCTGGTCATTTATCCTAGAAAAATTAAAATTTATGTTCTCACAACTGTCCATAATAATTCTATTTGTAATAACAATGATGGAAAAACTAAATAACCATCCTTCAAAAGTGAATGGTTAAATAAATATGGTGTATTCAGGCCATTGAAAACTACTTATCATAAAGAGATGTAAAATATTGACTGATCCACACAACTTGGATGGATTTCAAAAATATTGAGCTCAACGAAAAAGAGGCAATCTTAAAAGATTTGGAAGTATGATTCCATTTATATAACAGTCTTAAAACTGACAAAATTCGAGAGCTGGAAAACAGATTAAGGTTTCCAGTATTTAATGTTAGGGGAAAAGTGTTTACTACTATTAATAGGTAGCATGAAGAAGATTTTTTGTGGTGATAAATAGTTCCGTATATCGATTATCTGTAGTGGTAGTCACACAAATCTACACATAAGATCAAATTTTACAGAACAACACACACACATACAAATACACACGCAAATACACATGCTGATAAATGCATGTAAAAACCAGAGAAATCTAAATAAAATCTGAAGACTAGCTGATAATATTGTACCAAATTAATGTCCTGATCATGATATTTTACTGTAGTTGTGTAAAATGTTACCACTGGGGTAATTTGGGTGAAGTATTCACGGTTTGTCTCTGTACTATTTTTGCAGCTTCCAGTGAGTCCATAATTTTTTCAAAATAGAAATTTTTAAAAACGGTGGCAGACTGATTTGGCATGTGAGCCACCATTTGCTGATCCATGACTCAAGAGGTAGTAAATTCCTCAATCATAGATTATATAATAAATGAAGAACTTAAGTCAAACTTACTAATTAATTAACTTTACAAGGTTTTGAGGAAAGATCTATAAATTTAGATGTCATTTGAGTCTCTGAAAAGGTAGCTCACTCTGTCTGACTCACAGAATGTATAGTACCTACATTCTTTGTGTGTAGACATGATGAAAAGACCTGGGTAATTTTGGAATAATTTGAAAGCTGAGGGTGCCTAGGCCTTACTATCCAGAAATGTACCACCCGTCTAAGCTGGCAAAGAAGTTGTAAAGGACCAATGACTGACTACGTGGACCATGTACATGGGTCTGAAAGCAGCCCTTAAGGGTGCAGGAAATCAGAGAACTTTGCCTGGAAAACCATCTAAAACTTGCCCTTTCCCCAAGGCATGTGTTGGACCAAATAAACCTGAATCCATGACAAGGTGAACCACAGATCTCTGTAGCTGAAATCGCATAGGTAGAAGACTATATGCCTTATGGGAACTAGGTTATAGCATGGTCCCCCTCACACACAAACAGAAATTCAATGACTAAACACAAAAATAAATATGCCTTTGTTCACACTACTTTCCCAGTGCAAGTTGGCACAGGTTTCTGTTCATTGTTGTTCCTGAGTTTCATGCTAACCAGGTTCTACTTTGAAATGTGATTCTACAGTCATCTCAACAGGATGAAGAGAATTCTATAAGATCTTTCACAAGCAATGAAATAATCAGGCCACAAACTGACACACTTGGATTCCATTCATTTTCATTCACTAGGACTAATTAACCCCCCCCCCAATTCAATCTTGAAGTGGCAGCAATTTCATTTAATCTTTGGTGGTAGTAGTGAAAAAATAAATATGAATGAGAAAACTGCAAAAGTTGCAAAGTGCTGATCATGTAACAGACTGAGATGAAATAAAAGTCCAAGGTGTGCATGTATGTGTGTGTGTGTGTGTATGCACACACATACACACACAATGGAATATTACTCAGCCATAAAAAAAGAGAACAAAATCTTGCCATTTGCAACGACATGAATGGAGCTGGAGAGTATTATGCTAGGTGAAATAATTTGTCAGAGAAAGACAAACACCATATGATTTCACTTATACATGGAATTTAAGAAACAAAACAGATGAACCTAGGGGATAAAAGAGAGAGGCAAACCATAAAACAGACTCTTAACTGTAGAGAACAAACTGAAGGTTGCTGAAGGAGAAGTATGTGGAGGATGAACTAAATGGGTGATGGGTATTAAGGAGGGCACTTGTTGTGATGAGTATTGGGTGTTGTATCTAAGGGATGAATCACTAAATCCTACATGTGAAACTAATATTACATTGTATGCTAACTAACTGGAATTTAAATAAACACAGAAAAAAAGTCCATGGATGGCTGAAAATACAAAGGATAAAATAGACTTTTGTCCCTTTGTTAAAGCTTTGTCAATAAACGGGCACCTGGGTGGCTCAGTCGGTTAAGCGTCTGACTTCAGCTCAGGTAATGATCTCACTGTTCACGAGTTGGAGCCCCGAGTCGGGCTCTGCGCTGACAGCTCAGAGCCTGAAGCCTGTTCCTCATTCTGTGTCTCCCTCTCTCTCTGCCTCTCCCCCATTCTTGCTCTGTCTCTCTCTCTCTCAAAAATAAATTAAAACATTAAAAATTTTTTAAAAATAGGGCACCTGGGTGGCCCAGTCGGTTAAACATCGACTTCGGCTCAGGTCATGATCTCACGGTTTGTGAGTTGGAGCCCTGTGTCAGGCCTTGTGCTGACAGCTTGGAGCCTGGAGCCTGCTTCGGATTCTGTGTCTCCCTCTCTCTCTGCCTCTCCCCTGCTCGCTCGCTCTCTATCTCTCAAAAATAAATAAACAGTAAAAAAAAATTAATTAAAAAATAGACTTTGTCAGTAATAAGGCACCTCATTTTCACAACTCCACATACTTGGGGGGTGGGGACAGATCTGAACTGATCAAATACTGATCAAAGTACAATAATAAATTAAGTGTACTGAATATATACTATATATTCACTGAATAAAAGATTCAATTTTTCTGAGATGTCTGTCCATCCTCCCTAAATGTATGTGAATTTAATGTAGTGCCAATCAAAATCCCAGCAGGCTGCACATGTCCTAAAGGTAGATTGTGGTGATTTTTGCACAGCTCTGTTATTTACTGAAAAATCATCAAAGTGTTTGCTGAAACTTGGTGCCTTTTATGACTTACATAGGCAAGCTAATTACACTGATAGCACCCCTGTGAAAAATAACGTAGAAAACAAGCAGAAGTGGATCACCATTTTCAAAAACATTTAAGAAAAAAAAAGATCAAACCAAAAATTTATTTGTCCTTCAAGTTTTAAGACTGTAGGAAAACAATTTTCAATGAGTCAGAAATTACTAAATACTATAAATGTGTGCCATCCCTGAGGAATCTATTAGAGCTGCACAGTCCAATAGGGTAAGATTAGCCACATGTGGCTATTTAAATTTAAATTCAAATTAAATTAATTACAATTAGATTAACTAAAATTAAGTTCCTCAGACGTAGATACATTTTAAATGCTCAATACTCATGTGTGGCTAGTGGCTATCCTATGGGACAATGTAGTAGTTACAGAACATTCCCAGCATTTTGAAAGTTCTGTTTCACTACTCTTTACAAGAGGATCAGCTTCATCTAATCAAATGTCCTAGTAAAATTTACAAAATTACTAACTGCAGGCATTTCATACACTCAATTGAAGAGCTAATATTAAAACAGGAATGAGACACAGCGTCATGAGTCGAAGAATAAAACATAAACATATTTTTTTCTGAAAAACAGAAAACAAATCAACCACAAAAACAGAGAAAAAAGGTATATTATAATAAGATTATTGCCAGTTGTATAGGTAATAACTGGGAGAAAAAGTACACCATTTAAAACTGACAGTATAAGATTAAGTAATTAAAAAAGCAGATTATGGGCACTATAAAAATTTTTATAAAATAGTAACCACTAACATAAAATGCAAGTCTTCTTGAGTCCTGAAAGTTTTTTTGAAAAAGGAATAAAGACTAAGAAACACAAAAAGAGAAAGAATATAAATAAATATACAATAACTAAAACATAGCCAATACAGAAATTAAGACATAAAACATGAAAGAATTGAGACCAAAGATATCATTACAATAAATAATGGTATCAACCAGCTTAGCTGAAAAAAATTTAAAAATTTTGAAGGTATAAGACTTACGAACACCTCTGCACAAAATAACATGAGAAAGATGCAAGGGACAAAAAGACAAATATGGGGCACCTGGGTGGCTCCATCAGTTAGCATCCAATTTCTGCTGTCATGATCTCAGGGCTCCTGAGTTCGAGCCCCACATCAGATCTTCTGTTCCCCCCACCTCTTTCCCTCTCATGTGCTATGTTTGCTCTCTCTCTCTCTCGCTCTCAAAAATAAATAAATAAACATTAAAAAGAAGGATGAAAATGATAAAACACACTCATATAAAACAGGACAAGTGTAGAAAAAATAAAGACTAAAAATACAAACATTATCGAAAGGAAGTTCTTTTGGGTATATACCAAAAACTATACACTAGCATAGAGAATACTTTCTAAACCACAATAGAACATTCACAAAATTCATCATATACTAAGGCACACAAAATGCCTAAGTAACTTTGATGCAGTAATACTAGAAATTTTTACTAAATCCAAAAGAAAACAAATCTTAAAACAAAAAATACATCCACTCTCCTAACTTAAAAAACAGAAACATCAAGTTGTTAAAATCCAGGCTTTCAAGTAGTTTCAAGCATAAAGCAATAATGATAAACATTATATATTAACAGGTTTATAAATACGGGCTTTTATAGCTTGCTTTTTTCTCAATCTCTGCTTGCAATTCATTCTAGAACCTTTGCTTTAGTTATTTCTTGTAAATTTTTCTTATAAAATTGATTTTCAAATCTATACACTAACTCAAACAAGCCATATTATATCCATACCATAGTTAAAAATCACTTTCTAAACAGTTCACTGAGTTGTTCCATAGGATTTCAAACAGTATTTTCAAACAAACTTTGTATTCACCATTGTAACACGTTCCACCTTCTACCATATTTGTCCTGTCATTGTCCGTACAGATGCCCATGATAAAACCTAGACCTTGCAGTCTGCCTTATCTCCCCTCATTCAAAGGAGGATATTTTCCTTTTACTCTCACCATTTTATTTCTCCTTCATTGTATCCTTTCCACTATTTTCTTCCCACTTTACCCTAGGCCAAGCCTTAATCATGTGTGACTATAGAAATTTTAGGACAACTGTCTCATGACCTCCTGTACTATAATCCTGTTCCCCTGACCTCCCTATTACTGCCTCAGTTAACTTTCTCGACAATCTGTAACTCTTACCCTGTCACTACATTATTTGAAATACTGGTAACTAGACTTGTTTTGGTGATCATTTCCCAGTATATACAAATACCAACCATTACTTTGTACGCTGAAACTAAAATAATGTTATATATCAATTAAATCTCAATTAAATAGAATTCAAATGTCCTTTGGTTTATCCAGTTCACCAGGGCCTTTTACCCTTATATTCCTGATTCTCCTGGTTTTTCTATCTGCTTGATCCCTGTAGGCACTGTGCTTGCATGGTTTACATTATAAAATACAGGCTCTCTTGTACATTTTAGGCCTTTCATGCTCTGAATTTCTGTTTGTTTACCTAAGCTTGGCTACACCATCTCCTTCTCTTCAGGTCACAATCCTTCTCCCCACTCTTCTCTGACACTGTTCTATAAGAACACTGAAGAGCCTGTGATCCTCTGTAGATGCCATTTATAATGTTACTTTTAAGCACACGCAATCTTTTCTGCCTGGAACTGCATCCTTCTCACACACTTGGTTTGCTTATGAAATTCCCCTAAGTATTTCCTTTCTAAAAGTGTCAGTTTTCAAAAATATTTGCTTGGCTTATACCCTTTCTAAAATATTCAAGGTGCAAAAATGTAATCATATAATCTTTACTCATATGCTCTAATGATTGTTATAAAAATGAGACACAGTGTTTAAAAGATTTTCCACTATAACTGACAGAGAATGAACCAGATGTTACTTAACAAATATACAAAGTAACTGCTTCTTCTACTGGGACCACATTGACCTCACTTAGGTAATTACCTACAATGTGTCTATTGTCTAGACAAAACAAAATTCCATCTCAGTATGATTTGAAAAGGTTTACTTTACATGATAATTATATCAAAAAATTTTAACATTCTCTTTCCTTCTCAAAATCTGATCTGTTTGCCTCAAATGTTATGTAAAAAAAGATACAGATAGACATCTGTATGTTGACAGCTTTTAAATATAATATACCATTCAGTGATACTAAAATGTTCATCCAACAATGTAAAGGGTAACAGTCTCACGTTAACTAAAATAAAACTTGTTTACAAATTATATCCTTGTATGAAAAAAATTCATTCCTCAGAGCTTGGCAGGGAATCAAAGTGACTATGGGCCAGGGTCCATTTAGTTCATGGAAAAGTCAACTTCTAAAGCCACAAGCTTTCAAGGCATATACAAGAACTCTGGGAATGGCTAGTTTACTTTGGGACTAGGGAGTCAGAAACCATTCAAATCCAAAGACTCAACATCAAACAGGTGGAGGAGATGTACAGGAAACAACTGAGGTAAATGGTTAAGATAACTGAAAACAAAGAGTATTGATTCTTGTTTCTTTGCTATATATATATATATATATATATATATATATATATATATATATTTATCAGCATGGTATTTAAAAGAAAGCATAGGAATTAGAGTCAGACTAAACTGAATTCGAATCTAGATTTGAATTATTTATATACATCCTTGGCTAAATTACTTAGATCTCTGTCAGTTTTCTTTTTTTTTTATACTGAAGTGTAACTAACATAAAATATTAGGTTCAGACATAAAACATACTGATTTGACAATTCTATACATTACTCAGTGCTCACCATGATAAATGTAGTCGCCACCTGTCACCAAACAACATTATTACAACATTATTGACTCTATTCCTTATGCTGTACTTTTCATCTCTGTGACTTACTTGTTTTATAACTGGAAGTTTACACCTCTTTATATACCTTTATATATTTCACTCATCGCCCCACCCACGTCCCCTCTGGCAACCACCAGTTTTTTCTTTGTATTTAAGAGTCTGTTTTTGTTTTGTTTAGTTTTTAGATTCCAAATATAAGTGAAATCCTATGGTATTTGTCTTTCTCTAACTTATTTCACTTAGCATTATACCCCCGAGGTCCATTTATGTTGTTGCAGGTGGCATGATATTGTTTTTTTAAGGCTCAGTAATATTCCATATATATATATATAGATTAGATTATATATAATCTCACATCTGTATCTATTCATCTACCAGTGGATATCTGGGTTGCTTCAATATCTTGGTTATTATAAATAACCTACATTAGGATGAACATTAAATCTACACTTAAGAGCAGTTGTAAAAACTGGATGTAAGAAATTTTCTACAGTATCACTTATTAAGCTTATATAACCATAAGATGTAGACTTAGATATATAACTTCATTAATGTAACTCATATTTATTGAATGACATCTATAACCCAGGCACTGTTTCAGGTGCTGAAGGCTACCAATGAACGAATACTGGGGATGACGAGTCCACAGATTCATTTACAATCTAGAGAGGAAGATAAAACTTCAAAACCAAGGAAGACACAAGAATAAATGAAGTAATAAATAGGTAGAATTCATAGGCACTATTGACTTATTGAACTTAGAGTTAGCTGAGGAATAAAAATAGTAAGAATTACCAGTACCTTGGAATCTTAACTAAATGAGAAGTTCAGAGTAAGAGATTTAAAGGAGTGTATGTGGGAAATATTTTGTGTTTATTTGTTAACATGGGAGGGACAAGAGGGAATGGATATGTTTATATTCTGAAATGAAAGAGCTGATGGAAAGGGAGATGCTGAAATATATAGGGTTTCCCCTATGGTAATTTGAAAAGCAGCAAAAATCTCTTTCCATATCGAAAATCTATCCCCTACTGGCCTATTATTTTGTCTGAAATTCTCACCAAGATTGGGGATTTTATGCCAAGAAATTGTTTGCATCACAGTTTTGCTAAAATAAACCTGTGTGTCCTGGGTTACCTGGGGAAGTCTACAGGTTTAGGCAAAGGATTTAAGAATTTAGAATATTATCTAATTATAATTCAAAGGGAATATGACCATAAACATAAAGGTATAGGACACTTTTGCTTGTTTGTTGCATATTTCTGTTTGTCGTTTGGTGTATTTAAGAAGAAACAGAGTGGATGTATTGGAATATTATCAAAAGATGCATGAGGTTACTGGTGAGGATAAAGAAACGCAATAAGCCTAAAATAAATCTCTTCCTAGACTACAAAACTGAGATATGTTAGGATAGCTGTGTGCTGATTTCAGAGAAACACTCAGTTCAACTCAGCTCATAAAGAAAGAAGAAAATGTTGGCTCTAACCTAGAATTCCTGAATAATGGCAAAAGGAGGAAATCTTTCATAACTCTGAGGATGGCACACTTCTTATCAGATATGCCTCCCTAATAAAAGAGCTAAGACTGATCTTTTAAAATGAACGTAGATAAGATGAAAATATGATTACTGGATCATAGAAAGCAATGTGCCAATCAATGATCTACTTTTCTTAGCATTTCCTATATATGCTTGTGTTTGCAATTACTAAATTAGCCTCATAACAGGAAATCAGAAGAGCCCTTAAGTTTGTGCTATATCCCGGTATGGAGGGACATTAAGTTGCCAGCTGTTCACTTTTAATAAAACAATATAATGTTTATGAAGTCCAACAGAGTCTTAGAAAGCTCTGTGTCATCGTAGTGTTTTTGCTTTGCCCCTGCCACCCATGGGCACAGAAGAAACTCTTCCCCCCATATGATGAATTCCTGTAATATCCCAAAGTGACTTTAAAAATTTCAATAGTCTTTCCCTTTGAAAAATAACACCTCTTCCATTCTCTTGTTGCATATTTGTGCTTTCCTTTAGTAAGTGAACACTGAAGGGGGAATTTGAGAGCTCTAATAGCTTCTGTAGTGTTCTTATAATAGTAATGTTTTTAGCATCACTATAGTTAAGGACTTGTCAGCACTTATAAACTCCTACTTTAGTGAAATTTCACTTGGCATATAAGCTTTCAGCCCAAGAGCAATTTTCATTTTAAGCTTTAAAACCATCTCTTAGGGTATTTTGATAGTGTGGTTAAAACTTAAAACAAAAGCTTACTGTTCTCAGATGATTCCAATCCCCTCCAAAATTGCTCTTTGCAGGTTTCTTCTCTCCATAAAATCAATTAGCTCATAATAGCTAAAAAGAGTGGGAAGTTTTTAACAGTTGTAATGATGGATGTAATAAAGTTCTGCACATAAAAATTATGTTTAAAATATTAAAAAAATATTCTAAAAATCTAAAAAACAAAAATGTTGACAAACAAGAATTGTTTGCATTTTAATATATAACCAATACCTCTTGAGAAGTCAAGTTTTAGATGACACTTAAATTCTAAAGGTGAAATATTTTCAGTGGGAGACTTAATTTTAACCTTAATACACCACATTTGATGTTTCAAATGACTACAAAATTTTTAAGTTTTTTTAATATAATTTATTGTCAAGTTAGCTAACATAGATTCCCATGATTTATCACTTACATACACACCCAGTGCTCAGCCCAAGTGTCCTCCTCAATGCCCATCACCCATTTTCCCCTCCCTCCAGCCACTCCCAACATCAACCTTCAGTTTTGTTCTCTGCATTTAAGAGTCTATTATGGTTTGCCACCCTCTCTGTTTGTAACTATTTTTCCCCTTCCCTTCCCCGTGGTCTTCTGTTAAGTTTCTCAAGTTCCACATATGAGTGAAAACATATGATACCTGTCTTTCTCTGACTGACTTATTTCACTCAGCACAATAATCTCCAGTTCCGTCCATGTTGTTGCAAATGGCAGGATTTCATTCTTTCTCATTGCCACGTAGTATTCCATTGTATGTATAAACCACATCTTCTTTATCCATTCATCAGTTGATGGACATTTGGGCTCTTTACATAATTTGGCTATTGTTGAAAGTGCTGCTATAAACATTGGGGTACATGTGCCTCTATGATTCAGCACTCTTGTATCTTTTGGATAAATTCCTAGTAGTGCTATTGCTGGGTTGTAGGGTAATTCTATTTTTAATTTTTTGAGGAATATCCACACTGTTTTTCAGAATGCATCAGTTTGCATTCCCACCAACAGTGCAAGAGGGTTCCTGTTTCTCCACATCCTCATCAACATCTGTTGTTTCCTGAGTTGTTCATTTTAGCCATTCTGACTGGTGTGAGGTAGTATCTCAATGTGGTTTTGATTTGTATTTCCCTGATGATGAGTGATATTGAGCATCTTTTCATGTGACTGTTGGCCATCTGGATGTCTTCTTTGGAAAAGTATCTATTCATGTCTTCTGTCCATTTCTTCACTGGATTATTTGTTTTTCAGGTGTTGAGTTTGGTAGGTTCTTTATAAATTTTGGATACTAAACCTTTGTCCAATATGTCATTTGCAAATATCTTCTCCCATTCTGTCGGTTGCCTTTTAGTTTTGTTGATTGTTTCCTTTGCTGTGCAGAAGTTTTTTTGTTTTTTGTTTTTTTTTATCTCGATGAGCTCCCAATAGTTCATTTTTGCTTTTATTTCCCTTGCCTTCAGAGACATGCTGAGTAAAAAGTTGCTGCAGCTGAGGTCAAGAAGATGTTGCCTGTTTTCTCCTCTAGGGGTTGATGGTTTCTTGTCTCACATATAGGTCTTTCATCCATTTTGAGTTTATTTTTGTGTAAGGTGTAAGAGAGTGGTCCAGTTTCATTCTTCTGCATGTTGCTGTCCAGTTCTCCCAGCACCATTTGCTAAAGAGACTTTTTCCCATTGGATATTCTTTCCTGCTTTGTCAAAGATTAGCCGGCCATACATTTGTGGGTCCAATTCTGGGTTCTCTATTCTATTCCGCTGATCTATGTGTCTGTTTTTGTGCCAATACCATACTGTCTTGATGATTACAGCTTTGTAGTACAGGCTAAACTCCAGGATTGTGATGCCTCCTGCTTTGGTTTTCTTTTTCAACATTACTTGTCTATTTGGGTCTTTGGTGGTTCCGTACATATTTTAGGATTGTTTGTTCTAGCTTCGAGTGGAATGCTCGTGCAATTTTGATTGGGATTGCATTGAATGTGTAGATTGCTTTGGGTAGTATCAACATTTTAAGAATATTTGTTCTTCCAAACCATGAACATGGAATGTTTTTCCATTTCTTCTTCAATTTCTTTCATAAGTTTTCTATAGTTTTCAGCATACAGATCTTTTACACATTTGTTCAGGTTTATTCCTAGGTATTTTATGGTTCTTGGTGCAATTGTAAATGGGATCAGTTTCTTGATTTCTTTCTTTCACTTCATTATTGGTATATGGAGACACAACTGATTTCTGCACATTGATTTTACATCCTGCAACTTTGCTGAATTCAAGTATCAGTTCTAGGAGTTTTTTGGTGGAGTCTTTTGGATTTTCCATGTATAATATCATGTCATCTGCAAAAAGTGAAAGTTTGACTTCTTCTTTGCCCATTTGGATACCTTTTATTTCATTTTTTGTCTGATTGCTGAGGCTAGAACCTCCAACACTATGTTAAACAACAGTGGTGAGAGTGGATATCTCTGTCATGTTCCTGATCTCAGGGGAAAAGCTCTCAGTTTTTCCCCATTGAGGATGGTATTAGCTGTGGGCCTTTCATATATGGCATTTATGATGTTAAGGTATGTTCCTTCTATCCTGAATTCCTTGAGGGCTTTATTAAGAAAGGATGCTGTATTTTGTCAAATGCTTTTTCTGCATCTATTGACAGGATAATATGGTTCTTATCTTTTCTTCTATTAATATGGTGTATCACATTGATTGATTTGCAAATATTGAACCAGCCCTGCAGCCCAGGAATGAATCCCACTTGATCAAATTGCAGGTTCATTTCTCATTTTCCTCAGTGTTCCTTCTTTAACTTCTTTCCTAGGTTCTCCTTTTCTACCATATTTCTAATTGATAGAGTGTCCCAGGGCACTTCTCACAATGCATGCCTCTCTTGGTCATTTCATATAGTCACATGACTCTCAATTTTATACCTTTTCTGCTAAATCTCAAATTTACATCTCTACAGCAGAAATCTTCAGAAACATACAGCTCTACATTGGATATCTTGTAGGCATATGGTAATTTAAAATGCATACATTAGAATCTTGATTTCCTCCCTCCCATTGCCCAACAATCTTTTCCTCTTTTACCCTCTTTAATCTCAGCAAATTTCATGGTTTATGAAAAAAAAAACCTAGACATCACTCCTGATTCCTTCTTTCCTCAAATTCAACCCATTAGCTAGTGCTTTTAGTTCCACCACAAAACATATCATGAATCTATCTATTGCTCTCTCCCTTCACTCAGCCAACACTTCTAATCAGGTCTACTCCACACCCGTAAAGAAGAATAAGAGTGACATTCAAAAATGCAAAGGCTATCACAATCTTGTTCATGTAAAATCTTCCTTCTGCATGAAGAATAACATTCAACTGTCTTGTGTTAATTCATAAGGTTCTGCACTATCTGTCACCACTCAAAGTCATCAGCCTTCTTATGTGCCACTCTCCAGCCAAGGCCACAAGTATCTTTTGGAAGCTTAGACAGAATAGCAATTTAGAAACATTGATTCTTTTTTTTTTATCTTTTTCAATGATTCTCCCCCACATTTCTCATGACTGTTCATATTAAGGAATTTCTCAAAAGGGAACAGAACATTGTCAAGTATGATATATAAACTGGAATAAAGGGGCTCTGATAGGCCTTACCTGGGAAATTTGAGCACCACAAACAGTAATGAAATGATGAGGTTAGTGAATTTTTTAACATTTTTATTTATTTTTGAAAGACAGAGAGAAACAGGGCACGAGCAGGGAAGGGGCAGAGAGAGAAGGAGACACAGAATTCGAAGTAGTCTCCATGCTCTAAGCTATCAGCACAGAACCCAACGCGGGGCTCAAACCCATGAGCCCTGAGATCATGACCTGAGCTGAAGGTGGACTCTTAACCGACTGAGCCACTCAGGCGCCCCGAGGTTAGTGAATTTTAAAACAACAAATAAATAAAAGTCCCTAAGTCCATAGTGGCAGTTTTAAATGATAAATATAGAGGAAAATCTAATCTTCTTTTAGAAGAATGCCAGCTTTGACAGTTATATATACAAGAAATGCTAGAACTAGAAAATTGCCATCTTGTAACCCCCATATAATCACTGACTCAGATTCTCAAGCAAGGATCTTAAACTGCAGTTAAAACCATGAGTTAAAATTTTTATGACCAAGTGAGTCAGATAATCACAAATTGTAATCTCACCATTGTTTATCCATTAGAAATGGAAATATTTGCTTTACTAAGGAAAAATCTAGAAGTCACTAACTTATATAAATGTCGAAATAGGGTATTGCCAAGCCCGGTAGCATGACAATGTATCTCATGATGAGATCCACTATACCTATGTTTTGTTGGCCTGAATAGTTTGACATCAATCTAATAGTGAAGAAACAGTCAGAAAATAAGCAGAAAGGAGGGCATACTGCAAGACAGTGAGCCAAAAATCTTCAGTGTATTCATAATTGTAAATAACAAAGAGAGGTAGATAGTGTTCTATATTAGGGAAGACCAAAATGATATAAAATAGCCAAGTCCAATGTCTGAAATAATTTGGAAACAATAGATAATTTTAAAATTAAAGAAATGTTATTTAAATGAACAAAAACTGGCACACACACACACACACACACACACACACACACACAAATCAGTCAAGAATAGGATAGTTAAGTGGATTTAAACCAATTTCAAATTATCTTGGAGTTCTACTCTGGAAATGGAAAACCCATTCATTTCTTTGATCCATTCAAGACAGAAATAGCAAAGAGGAAAGCTATCACATGGAAAATAGAAGACCACAGAAAGAGAATTATTCTTTTTCCCTCCATTACAAAAATAATCATCACTAAATTCTACTCCTGAAACCAATATTACACTATATGTTAACTAACTAGAATTTAAATTAAAACTTAACAGTAAAAAGTAAAAAAAAAAAAAAATCAACCTAATAGTGTTCTTCTTGCAAAATTTCTCTACATCCACCTCATGCTAGCCACTAAGCCATGAAGGAATGATAAACTATGCTTCTAGATGTTAGCAAATTGAGACCAAAGAGAGCACTCTAACAGAAATGTCAGCTAGAAACAGATTGAAATGTATTTAGAATGTTTATAGGAGACTATCCACAGTGAAATATATAATGGCAATTTTTAAGTCAGTATTTTGAGATCAGTCTGATGCATAACATGGAAATCTAGTTACTTAAATAGTATGAAAAATGTGTTTATAACCCACAAAGATGCCACTAATGATCACATTTACTTGATGTTCATAAAATCAAGAATAGCGTACCATGTAGAAAATGTCTAAGTCTTATCTTTGGATTGTGATAGTCAAACTCTATAGTATAAATCTATAGCCTAGGAAGGCAACAAGTAAGATATTAAGTTCAGAATGGAGAAAGGCAATGCACAGATGTGCTAAGTCTAGAAATGTCTGCCAAAACCAAAAAAAAAAAAAAAAAAGAAAAAGAAATATGGCAGAGCATCACTCAGTATAAATATGGAAATACAAATAAAAATAATACAGTGAGTATCTCAAGGACCAATCTGAAAGTTACAGCAGTCAACTGTGAATGCCCAGGAACCAGGACTGAATTACAGATTATGCCTCTAAAACTAGCATAGTCTAGATACTAGATACTATTTAGTAGTGTTTATGCATTGACATTGACAATAAAGTGATTTTTTTTAATGTTTATTTATTTTTAAGACAGAGAGAGACAGAGCATGAACGGGGGAGGGTCAGAGAGAGGGAGACACAGAATCTGAAACAGGCTCCAGGCTCTGAGCTGTCAGCACAGAGCCTGACGCGGGGCTCGAACTCACGGACTGCGAGATCATGACCTGAGCTGAAGTCGGCCACTTAACCGACTGAGCCACCCAGGTGCCCCGACAATAAAGTGATTTTAATTCAAGTTCCCAAGCAGCCATTATGGGAGTGATAATACTGTGTAAGTCACTATACCTCACTTTCCTCTTTTACAAAAAGAGAATAAAAATAGGGGTCACCTCATGGTTGCTTTGAGGATTAAATAACCATGGAAGCAAATCTCTGAGCTTATTCTTTTTTTTTTTTCAATGTTTTTATTTATTTTTGAGAGAAAGAGACACAGAGCGAGCAGGGGAGGGGCAGAGAGAGAAAGGGAGACACAGAATCTGAAGCAGGCTCCAGGCTCTGAGCTGTCAGCGCAGAGCCCAACGCGGGGCTCGAACTCACAAACTCTGAGATCATGACTTGAGCCGAAGTCAGATGCTCAACCGACTAAGCCACCCAGGTGCCCCACTGAGCTCATTCTTTGTTGTTAAACATTAAATTAAAAATATTGTGAAGTGCATTTTATAATGTGTATCTGATTTGATGATAACTCTGTGATCCTGTGTGAAGAGTCAGTCTGGAAACAGAATCCCATTCATCATGTAGTGATTTTCAAAATGGAAAGTTGAAAACCAGAGCAAAAAGCTACCCCTAAAATTCCCTGCTAAAAGTCATATGAATGAGTTGTATAAAATGTAGTTGTCCCCATATTTCAGGTGTAATATACTCAACTAACATTTGTGTTATATATTATTTCTAACAACTAAACAGACACAAATTTGTTATAAGGATGCATACCAATAATTTAGCTATTTCCAGTGTAACTTTACAGGAGAACTAAGAAAGGAAAAAGAATGTTCCACTGGGAATTTTCAAACATTTTTTAATGTTCATTTATTTTTGAGAGAGAGAGACACACAGAGTGTGAGCGGGAGAGGGGCAGAGAGAGAAAGGGAGACACAGAATTCGAAACAGGCTACAGGCTCTGAGCTGTCAGCACAGAGCCCAACACGGGGCTCGAACTCACAAATTCTGAGATCATGACCTGAGCCAAAGTCGGATGCTCAACTGACTGAGCCACCCAGGGTGCCCCCCGGTCAGGGAATTTTCAAATAAAAGCATATATTATTTGTGGAAATCCAATGTAACCTTCCACTGGTAGGTCCATTATGCAACAACCCAGCTTGGTTTGATGCATGGGCATAATTAATTATTTAATACATAATTAATAATTAATTATGAAATATATATTGAAAATCCTAGCACACAGTAAGTACTAAATTAGTTGAAGACATTTTTAACATATAAACTGGGACTACAGTACCAAAAGCCTGAGGTGATGCCAAATAGTTCTG
Source organism: Lynx rufus (assembly GCF_022079265.1). NCBI lineage: Eukaryota > Metazoa > Chordata > Mammalia > Carnivora > Felidae > Lynx > Lynx rufus. Next base: position 40,000,345 of record NW_025814823.1, read on the forward strand.
GCTGTATTCAATAAACATCAGAGCTACATAAGGTTCCAGAACAGGAGAGGGACACAGGACTGGATACAACAACCCCTCTGCATTCTGTACTGTGTCTGAAGAACAAGAGATTGGAAGGAACACTTTGAAATTGGAAACACTGATTTTACAGGCAACTTTGCTTATTTATATGTTTACGTTTACATATGTGAAAATGAATGCTTCTGACAGATATTTATTTAGAATTATGAAGAAAGTAATATTTTTTGCAAAATCTTCTGTAATGTAAGGTGATTGGTCTTGAAATTCTCTTTTAAGCCCATCCTGAAAATATTGGTCATTATGACTTAAGTGCTTTTGCCCATATAATTCATTATAGCAAATAGCAATGAACACAAAAGAATGCATTTTCTTAAGTGTATGCACAATGTTTTTGATAAATAACATTTATTAAAATGGATTTTTCTAAAATAAAATTTTAAAGCTACAGATTGTTGCTTTATGTCATTAAATGGGGATCAACTCTTATGACTCCACAGGAATATCATATTTGAAATATAAAGTGCCTATAACTTAAAAGTTTTCTACTATTACACAAATGGATATATTCCCTTCTCTGAAGCATTCCAAAATTGTTCTATTAGTAAAGAGTTTGGAAATACATTCATGTTCTGATTGTAATGGAATGAAACTCATAGTAAAGGAAAAGCAGATACTGACATTGTTTATGATTTTTATTGTTAGTTGCTGTACAATTTAAATGCTGTGATTTAATAGGAAGATCAGATCAGCCTTCCCTTTCTCTTGGTCAAAGCAATCAGATTAATATACAATTTGCTTAATACGGTGGTGACTTTTTAAAGATAAACTTTTCTATTATGTTCATGTGCAAATTCTTAAATATATGATTACCCCAGACTCAAATAAATTCTATAAATATTGATGGAAATAAACGACAATAAATTGGTTTCCTTTAATAAATTTTGACAACCGAAAGATGACAGAACAGGCTAAGGAGCACAATCCCTTCATTGACACAATAATTAAAACATTAACTTAAATCTTATTTCAAGATATCTTGAACTTTGGAAAATTCACTTTGAAATCTAATGGAAGGGGTCATTTACATCAAATCATCCTTGTAAACCATTAATATTTCCCACAAAAAACACTATCAGTATACAAAATGGAGAGTAAGAATGACTCTGAAGTTGTGACCCTTGAGAGTTCCTTGGAAAAAAAAATAGTAACGAGGCATGGCACTGGACAAAGAGTCAGAAGGCAAAACAGTGCAAAGGCACTAAACACTGAGTGCATGTGTACACACACAACTCACAAAGACATATACACACAACTTTTTACACCTATTAAGGTGATGACAAAATGTTCATACTTTTAAAATTAAAAAATTCAGAATTTATAGATTATGTATGCTGAGCTTGCTTACACATATTCAAGAAATTCAACCATTTTTTAACAAAATGCACTGTGTAAAATGTACTGTGCCATTACAGCTCTAATTCAAAACTACTAATAACCTGCATACAATTATTTTAAAATTTCTTTGCTTCATTTTCTTTTACTATTTTGGGGGAAAATGTTAATTTATTATTTTGCAAAGATATTTTTATTTACAGTCTTTTTTCCTCCATGAGGTTTAGGAAAGGCTCAGCCTTTCAATTAGCATGCTAATATATTGTATCTGATAACTGTCTTACAAAAGAGCACTTGATTTTATGTAAAAACGGTCAAACACATTATAATTTGGAAGACTGCAAGATCTGAGACACAAAATATAAGTATTGACTTTTAATCAAAGAAATTCCATTTATAAATTTTCCACATTAACTAAATCCAGTAAATAGTTCTGTAGAAATCCCTATTAAAGAAAATGTTTAGAATATTTGTAGTTAGAAGACACTGATTAAACTTAAGACCACTTTCACTTGACAAAGTTGGTGGAAGGCATCAGAAAGAAGCACAGTTTAATTTGTGATTAACCATGGACCATACTTTTTTCTCTTTCTTATTGTTTGCCCTCTCTAGACTCATTTCATTTTTCATTAACGTTTGTACCAAGGAACGTGACTGGAAGAGACAAGAAATGAAATTCACATTATCAATTAAGCCACTAATTTGTGCTCTTTTATAAGATCAGGTGGAGAAAATACTGACATTCTTGTTTCAGCTAATAGCACCATTTGAACTATGCTTTTCCTGTATTTGTGCTGCTCCGATAGCAAGGCATTTTGGACTGAGAAATTTGTAGAGTAAATGTGTCCACTGCTGTAGATATTTTTTTACTTTGTGAGATACAATCAGTTTCATTATTTAAAAACATTTATTATTATTTATGATGTTATTAATATTTATTTTTCAATGTGATAGATCTAGTGTTTATATGATGATGTCTCATAGACAGTAAATCTTATCAACAGATCTAATTTCCACTTTGACAATCTGAATATCCCCTTTAAAGCTATATTTTGTTTTTAGCATTGGATTTTTTTTATTATTTATTATGAAAAAAAGATTTAATTAACAACAGTATTTTGCAGAAGAATGGGTAGAGTTTTCATTTTATTGATTTTTAAAATGCAAATTGCTGTTTTAAAAATCGTTTTTTACTTCTTTATTGAGTACAAAAAATATCACAAATATTTTCTGGACAGTAACTAAATGTTACTTATTTTTACTTTGAGATAAACTATAAAAACACATCACATCTTTTGTAACTCATAAGATATTTGTCAAGTTCTTTAATACCTACTAAACAAATGTACATATACTAAATCCAAAATTGTACATCAAAACATAATAGAAGGGACTAAACAGAACTGTACATTACTCAGAGTCTTAACAGTAGGCCACCTAGATTCAAGCCTGATTCTACCACTAACTAGCCACGTGAACTTGTACAAATTATTTAATACTTGGCATATCAGTTGGTCCTCAGTTAAAAAGGGGTCAATGACTCTATCTCCTAAACTGTTGTAAGGACTCCATTAATTACTATACATAACATTCCTAGAATACTGTTTGGCCTATGGCAAATACTACATTATCATTAGTGATTATTATCAGTAGTATTGATATTATTTGTAATAATATTATGAAATGGTTAAATCAAAGACATTGGAATGCATGTCACCAGCTCAATTTTAATATAATATTATTACCTTAAATCAAAAAGAAAAGGTTTGAAGCAAGAAAAGAACATAAGCACTATTTCAAAGAACAAAGTACAGAAAGATATATTTCCTACCACTGAATTGAGTTTTAGAACGCAGTAAGTACCTGATCTCCTTTTTGATTTGAAAGGAATTGCAAATGTTAGAAGATACATTATAATCTTCACTATTTCATTTGTTTTCAAAATCCATTTTATTTTAATTCTGTCACGTAGAAAAATAAAACCTTAAATTCCCAAACAAGTGATTTCTTGTAAATTGAAATAATATTTAACTTCTTGAGTCTTATTCTTCCCCAAACCAAGTCACTTTTGCCTGATGAGTGAAGCTCACAAACTCGGGACAACAGGGAACCATATATGGCATTATTCTATTGCTGCCATAGCACTTAACTGCCACATTCATTGTGTAGCATACAGCCATGGGGAGAACGTAGCTCATTAGTACTTTTCACACATTATACAGTGACATAGTCCAGATTATTCTTTTCTTACTTATAAGACCTCAGTGACTTCTTTCATTGAAATAAAATAATGTTCCCACTTTTAGAAATATACCTAGAATATGTCTCTAGTTTATAAAACAAAAGGCACTTTGGAGTATGCTCACTATATGGCAAAGCTTTTTTAATTTCATGAAAAGGCATTTCATAGATTTATAATAAAATTAACTTCTTTGAGAGTGCATCAAATCAAACACAGATTACTCTGACTTGAAAACTACCAAAATGTTTTGATCCACTATACTCTTGATCTCCTTTTTTCTGTTATAGTACACCCATTTTCAATTGTATGCTATGTTACAGAAATAACTTTTGAAACCAAGTATTTTAAATTTAAAAGTAATACTATGGAGAAATAAAGAATTTGACTTTAAGATATATATTTCTACTAGAAAAAGAGATTATCTTTGATAATTAAACTTCTCAAACATAACATTATATAACCGATAATAAATAACAGAAAACTGTTTTTAATTTTGCCCAAATAAGTGATTTTGTATAAGAAATTTCTTAGATATAATTGTTAACAGTAAGTGGAAAAAAAATAAATGTATGTGGTACTGGAGTAGTAATCACTACTCCACACATTATACAGTTTTGGAAAATTTAATTCTTTCATGATTATCATTTAGTGATGCAGGGAACAAACACCATTAAATTTTTTAAAATGATTTTAAATGCATAAACTCTTTGGACAAAGAGTGCAATAATACAAGTATAATATTATCAGTAAGAACTAAATTTCTTTAATGCTCAATTTCACCTACCAATATTGCTAAAAATACAACAAAATACTGAAGCACCAAAGGTTATTAAAGGTCTTCATTGAAAGTAAATCAAAATAGAAAACCTTGTTTGGCTTAACACATTAATGAATATTTTGGTTTGCAAAAATGGGCCCTAAGCCTAGTATGAAATAAAGAATATACAGAATGAAATTGCCTTAGACAATGAATACTACTGTGTTTCCCAAAAGAGGTGGGCTTGAAAAATAAAGGATCAGAGAATGATTACCAGACATCCAAGCATACAGCCCCTATGTGATAAGGTTTAAGAAGCAAGGGGTTGAAAAAAGCTTAGGAACATGGATGTCAAATATTTTATATTTAGGAATCTTGGTTTACTGTATATCAAAATATCTGTTACTTAAGCCTTCAGTAAAGTTGTATTACCAACCAACTGAATATCTTGTATAAGTAGAAATCTTGAGAAAATCAAAGAAAAGGCATGGAGTTACACATATTTCAAATGTTTTTCTCTGCCCCTGGCTACATTGATCTGAAGATGAATCCCTTTCCCAGCCATACATACACATATCTAGCTATAGAAGAGAAACACAGTAACAACTAGGGAAACCCAAAACAGAATAAACATAAAGCATCAGAATTTATAGAACATATGAAGAAAGTAAGCTTCCCTATAAATAGAAAAAGTGAGTAAATAAATGACAAGTATTATTTTTTGTTGTCGTTATTTTTGTCATTGTTGTTTAAATGTTCCTTTCTTATTTTTACATTGAAATTAAAATTTATTTGTGGTTAACAAAATATTAAGCAGTCCAGTTAAAAACGATATGACATAAATGTAGGTTTCAAGAAAGGCGCTGGGTGGCTTAGTTATTTGAAGATTCTCTCTGTCTCCCTCGTCCCCTCCCCACTTTCACACAAGCTCTCTTTCAAGGGAAAGAGGCTGTCTCTCTCTCAAAAAAAAAAAAAAAAAAAAATTAGGGCTGAAGAAAAACAAAGCAGCAATAAGATATATATGTAAAAGAAAAATGAAGAACAACATGGTATATACTTTATACCCTAGGTTTGGCTGGTCACTTTATTAAGTTCTACGCTAGAGGAGCTATAAAATAACATTTAATTGCATTTAAAAATCCATTGAAATTAGCCCTATAATGTTAGCAGGGTCAACCTAGGCTTCAGTTTGGCAAATTTTTATCAAGTTGCTTGCTTTCCTTCATTTATATACTCAGCATTCCGCTATTTTACCAGTGAACAAGAAAATTCACTGGTAAATTTCTTTTAAAATTTAAAAGAAATTTAAAGAAATTTGACTGGTTAATGTCAAAATAAATAAGGAAACCTCTTTTTAAATGGAGTCAGGAAGCGCTGAAGGAGGTGCTTTCACACAGGTAACTCTCCTTTCAGCCTGTATAACTAGCAGAAAGAAGGAAGATAACAATTAGCTTGATAAGAGAAAACATTTTTACATAGGAATTTCATCTCCTGCTTTTAGGAAAAGGAAGAACCTCCCAGCCCCAGAAACAAGGTATTAACCACGAATGAGTACTAACCACAAACTAGAACTCTTGTTCTTCTCCTAATGTTTGTTTAAAACAACCCTTCCCAATATCTTCCTAAAGCCTAATAAAATCTAACCATCTCTTTGTTCTTCGGACGTGCCTATGGTTCACCATAGTTTGCTTGTACTGATTTGCAATTTGTCTGCTATTCCCCTATAAATTCATTTTCTAGTAAACTAACTGCTATTTTATTTTTAAGGTCAACATTTACAATATCTGGTTTGACTTGACCTCAACATAAAATTACCGAAAAATTTCTGTTTCCTGAAGTAGAGAGATCATGTGAATAGGACCCCTTCCTGAATATTACCATAATGAAGCATAGTCTAGCCGCAGCACATCAAAACTATAGTCCTGATTTATATTATATTTATGTTGGAATGAAGCATTCTTATAGTATTACTGGTTTTGGTTGATTGCCGTGTGATTATTCTGTTTTTTGTTGTTGCCCAATATTGTAAAACCTTCCCTATGCTAATTTTTTCTGAAGTTGTGAATTGTGCATAATCATAAATGAATAAATGAATATTTTTAGCAATAGAAGTATTACAGGCATTTCAAACAAATTTTATGGTGAATGTACAAATAATCAATTGGATACAAATGTAGATGGTTGAGAAATTATATTTGGGCATCCTGTGGTGCAGTTAAATGAGAATTACTTTCTTGTTAGGAGGTATTTTTAGCTGGTGAGCTAAGATCCAGATTTTGCTCATATAGGCTGCATCTTCTAACTATACCCAGCTCCTCAAGTTCAAGAAGTGTAGAAGCTTTATTTTGTGACTGCTTAAGAAGGGAGGTTTCTCAACATGAGGAGTAGTTGTGAGGAGAAGACAAAGTCAAGTTTTGATATGGCTTACCTCCCCACTCCAGCTTTGGTAATGGGTTTGAATCCCATCTGTACTCATGTACACAGATGAGTACTACAAGTCGATGAAACTATTCAAAAGATAGATAGCTTACACTAGGCACAAGTCTAAAGGGAACATCCCTGGGGAAGAAACCGTCTCCACGAATTTCAAGTGAACCCAAGTGCTGCTCAGATATATGGTGATTTAGCACCTTTGTACATGTTTGGCAAGCACAATTTGCTTGCACATCAGCATTATCATGAAAGATGAGATGAAAACAGAAAAATTCCAAATCATTCTGGTGTGGACAGGTAAGAAGCAGGAAAGATTCTGGTGAATGTAACTGAAGAAGTCATTCTTGAACGCATGGAAAGCTCGAGTTTGGGACAACAAAATACTTGAGAATTTGAAGGCAATCTATAGTCCTGTAATTTATAAAGGGAGAAGACATTCAAAGAGCAGATATTTGAGCTCAATTCTGTAGGTAATATTGTTGCTGTTATAAAATTAATGTGTGTATCATTAAAAAAAAGAATGAGAAGTATAAAAGGGAGAACTATTTAGATTCAGCTATATATTTTCTCTTCTTTTGCAACCTTTATGTCATGAAGCCTAATTTTATTCAAACTTCAGAGATATTTGTCATTCTTTGACTTAACTCTGACTTTGACTTAACTCTGGAAGATTAAAAGTAAAGGACACACTGAAAACGGCATAGCATCAATGCCCACATTTTAATAAACTCTGCCTTATCTGTCAGGAGAGCTTGCAAAAGTAGCTCACTGTCATCCCCTTCCACCTTAGTTCTAAAGGGACTAAGGATGAAGCATTTATATAAGTGAGAAAAAGATTGTATAGGATACAGGATTTTACCAGATTATACCTGTCCTATAAAGGACGGGATATAGGAACATATCACATATGTAAAGGTCCTTGAAAATTCTATGTTAAAAGCCATAAACATATTATACCATAAACAATTACCCTTTGTTTCTATCTCTTTTAAGCTACTACTACCAATAAACTGATCTCAGCAGATAGATGAAGCATATACCATGGTATCCATTCCATTTTACCATGAATTGTTTCACCAGAGCCCAGATCTTAGTGGTTCCACTCTTCTTATCCGTTTGGATATTATGCATCTCCCCATCTTCTTCCCACTGCCTCCTCTTAAACATGACTCAAATATAAATTAATGTCTTTTATATGAGCTTATACCTTGGACAGTGATTGCTCTAAAGATGGACAGTCATAACACCTACTACTTCTGGCCAGTGTAATTTTTGGTCAATTGTCAAGGACAAGCAGAATAATTCCTGGAATTCTTAGATCAGAAGATAAGGGAAGAGGTTATTTCCCGCAGGGTGCTATAGGTGAGAGTCAGCTTATCAGCAGCCATATCCTCTGGAAGGAAGAGAAAGTCTACATCTACTGGGACAGAAAGAGGTCTACATGAACAGAAAAGCAGAGAATAGAAAAACCAGAGTCACTCTGCCCCTATTTCTAGTTTTGTCTGATGCCAGCCTCAATTCTGTCATTTTTAGAGCTTAGACACACAAACAAATACATATTCTTTTCTTGCTTAGGTTAGTTCAAGTTGGATTTCTGTCACTTGAAGAAATCACGTTGCAAAGATCAAAGAATGGGTTACGGCTTTTTAATGCTGCTTAACCGATAAAGGAAGAAATCATTAAAAGGAAATACAAATTATGGTATAAATTTGTAAGCCCCTACAGGAAAATAAAACACATGTGAAAGTATACTGGATAACCGTGATAAAATTATGAAAGCATAATTTAGAAAATATTTAAAGTCTATAAAATTTTGTGATTTTCTATATATTTAATTTATTAAATTATCTCTATGATTGATTAATACCCTTTCTATTTCATTCAGCCCACCTTTATTTGCCCTGTATTTTAAGTGTTGTAGTCAGTCTCTTTGTTTTTATCCTTTTATCCAAGGAACAGCTTTACTGAGCATATAAAAAATAATTTATACTTGATACTCACAGAAGAGTTGAAATAAAAGAGATTTTGCAAAGCAAAGATACAATCAATGTAAACATATTGATTTGGAAGTAAAATAAAAATAATAAAATAAGCAGAGTTTTTGAAAAATTAATATAATGAAACTGAAAGATCAAGTGAGGGCAATATTTCTCATTGATCTCCTACTACTTATGATGATATTCAAAATATCTAACTGGTAAGCTGTGCTGAGTTCTTGTAAAAGTTTTTTGTTTCCTTGTTTGTTTGTTTGTTTGTTTGTTTGTTTTACTTTCCCTTAAATGAAGTTCTATTGTAAATGTACAATCTTCAACTGAAACATCTTGTTTCTTTTAATGTCTGATAACCACATGCTGGTCTTACACATGGTATGTGTATGTTAGTTATGGCTATACTCTAAGCAATAGTATTTAGATTAGTAGCCCAGAAACAGAGAGAAGAGAAAATATGTAATACTGTAGAATTAAAAATAATTATGACTGAAGATTACAAGAGCTTCTCATTTCTTCAGTGAGTTAATTTGTAATCTATCCTAGACAACTTTCATTACAATTTCAAATAAATAAAGAAATAAAGAAATAAATAACAGAAATTCAAATAAGACTGCTGTCAAATGCCATTTCCTAAAATATTCTCAGTATTATATGCTATAGTTTGTGTCTTTTCAATAATTTTCCTTTGATCTTAAAGCAAATGAAGTTTGTCTAATAGTTATGTAACTGTAAAGATCTTGCCAAATGTGAATAGGTATTATGAGTCACCATCTCAGTTTTTTGGCAGTGAATAAACAGTGTTCCTGGATTCTTTTCATGCAGTTCCCTCATGTCTTGATGCCCTTTCAATGTCTCACATTACTGCCAAAGCTGTTACACTCTTCCTCTTACTTCCTTTTAGAGAAATTTTGGTAACTAAATCCAATAAGGAAAGTAAGTAGAAGTTTTATCATACCCATGTTAAGTCATTATTATATATCATCACCTCCATAAATCATATTAAATAATGTGGTTTGAAAAACCATACTGACATTTTAGTAGCACTGAAAATCAGGTGTTGGAGTTAGTAAGTACTAAGTCAATACTTTGAGTCAACAAGCCTAAGATTGGGTATGACACCCTCACTGGTTTGAATACTAGTTCTGCACACAAGAGCTTTCTTATATACCACTGTGATACATAAAAGGAACATACCAAAGTTTAGCTTTCCCATGGTATATTTTTAATACTGATTATTTACAAGAAAACTTTTACATCAATCTTATTTTTCTAATTAAAAAAATCAAGAGTGAACAAAAAGCAAAACATAGAAATGAGATATGAAATATGGCATATGAGGATTTTTATGCAGGTATTTTCATACAGAGCCATTTAAAGCCATCAGCTATTTAAATTTTTTTTTTCAACGTTTATTTATTTTGGGACAGAGAGAGACAGAGCATGAACGGGGGAGGGGCAGAGAGAGAGGGAGACACAGAATCGGAAACAGGCTCCAGGCTCCGAGCCATCAGCCCAGAGCCTGACGCGGGGCTCGAACTCACGGACCGCGAGATCGTGACCTGGCTGAAGTCGGACGCTTAACCGACTGCGCCACCCAGGCGCCCCAGCCATCAGCTATTTAGACTCATTTAGGTTATTAAACTGACATAAAAACAGGCATTGAACATACAAAGGAAATCAGAGAGATGCATAAATTAAAGTAATATAAGCTTTTATATAAAATATAAGAATGTTTGTATTCCTTCTTTTTTCTGCATGATATGCACAACTTTTACTTGATCTGAAAATCACTTGTGCCTGCAAACCATTTACCAATATAGTAGGTGATAAAGTTGGGTATTTCTTTTCCTTTTTTCTTTGATATTTTTCTATAATTAATCTCTAAAATGTGTACATTAATATTTCATTATGCAATGTATTAAAATTTGATCACTATCTCCTACTTTTTAGAAAACATTACTTTTTTAGAACATAATACTCAAAAAAATTACTTTTTTAGAACAGAATAATCAAGAATCTAGTCACTAATATAGAAAAACAGGGAGAAGATTACCTTATATACATAGACCTAACATGGCGGCCAGGGAAAATAATTTTAAATAATTTTTTATGATAAATTTGGTCAAAATTGTAATAATGCTAATGATATAATAATTGTCTCATCTTGAATCCCTTTTTAGTGGGCCAGGCAATATGTTAAACATTTCATATATATTATCTTTTAAATCTCTTTAAATCTGTGTTATTGTAGTGTTACTCCCTTTTTCAACATAAGTAAACTGCTATCAAGCTTCAGTGCTCAGAGGCTCCATAGCTAGTAAGTAGCAAACTCAAGAATTAAGCTCAGATGCGTGTGATTCCAAAGCTCACGTCCTTCATGACCTCCTTGTGTTATTCTCAATACAATCTATTATCATGATGCTGATCATTATTGTGTTACAGAGAACTAGTTCTTGTAGGAAATTCACTGGCTAAATAGCAAGACACTAATTAAAGGGAGATTTATGATAGCAGGAAGAATTCTCAAAGGGAATACTAGTCAGCTAGCCAGACTTTCTGATTTAAAAAATATTAATTCTATGTTCCTATGACACCAAGCATACCTCTTTTCTGATTTACTCAATACTTTTTACTTTTTTTATTTTCCAAATTTTTGTTTAAATTCTAGTTAGTTAATATATCATGTAACATCGGTTTAAGAAGTAGAATTTAGTGATTCATCACTTACATGTAACACCCAGGGCTCATCACAAGTGCCTTCCTTAATACCCATCAAACATTTAGCCCATCCCCTGCCCACCTCCCCTCCATCAACCCTCAGTTTGTTCTTTATGGTTAAGAGTCTCTCATAGTTTGCTTTCCTCTCTTTTTTTCCTCTTCTTCTATGTCCATCTGTTTTGTTTCTTAAATTCCACATATGAGTGAAATCAAATGGTATTTTTCTTTCTCTGACTGACTTATTTCACTTAGCATAATACACTTGTTCGATTCACGTGGTTGCAAATGACAAGATTTCACACTTTTTGATGTCTGAGTAATATTCTATTAGATAGATGATAGATAGATAGATAGATAGATAGATAGATAGATAGATAGATAGATAGATGATAGATAGATAGATAGATAGATGATAGATAGGTAGAATTCCAACTCAGTCTATGGAAATTTGGGCTCTTTTCATAATAGGGCCATTGTTGGTAATGCTACTATAAACATCAGGGTGCATTTTGAATCTGTATTATTGTATCCTTTGAGTAAATACCTAGTGGTGCAATTGCTGGGTCATAGGGTAGTTCTATTTTTAACTTTTTGAGAAACCTCCATACCATTTTCTAGAGTGGCTTCACCAGTTTACATTCCCACCAAAGTGCAGAAGTGTTCCCCTTTCTCTGCATGCTCACCAACATTTGTTTTTTACCGTGTTGTTAATTTTAGCCATTCTGATGGGTATGAGGTAGTATCTAATCGTGGTTTTGATTTGTTTTTCCCTGATGACAAGTGATGTTGAGCATCTTTTTATACGTCTGTTGGCCATGTGTCTTTTCCAAAGACATTTTCTTCAGAAAAATGTCTTTTCATGTCTTCTATTTCTTAACTGGATTATTTAGGTTTTGGGTGTTTAATTTGGTAAGTTATTTGTAGATTTTGAATACCGACCTTTTTATCAGATATGTCATTTGCATACATCTTCTGCGATTTCATAGGCTGCCTGTTAGTTTCCTTGATTGTTTCATTGTGCAAAAGCTTTTTATCTTGATGAAGTTCCAATAGTTCATTTTTGCTTTTGTTTCCCTGGCCTCTGACATGTCTAGTAAGAAGTTGCTATGACTGAGGTCAAAGAGATTGCTACCTGTATTCTCCTCTAGGATTTTGATGGCTTCAGATCTCACATTTAGGGTTTTCATCCATTCTGAATTTATTTTTGAATTATTTAAAAATGTGGTCCAGTTTCATTCTTCTGCATGTTGCTGTCAGTTTTCCCAACACCATTTGTTAAAGAGACTGTCTTTATTCCGTTGGATATTCTTTCCTGCTTTCTCGAAGTTTAGTTTACCACACAGTTTTGGGTCCATTTCTGGGTTTTCTATTCTGTTCCATTGATCTATAGGTCTGTTCTTGTGCCAGTATCATACTGTCTTGATAACTACAGCTTTGTAATATAACTTGAAGTCTGGAATTGTGATGCCTCCAGCTTTGGGTTTCTTTTCCAAGACTTCTTTGGCTCTTCAGGGTCTTTTGTGGTTCCATACAAATTTTAGGATTGTTTGTTCTAGCTCTGTGAAAAATGCTGGTGGTATTTTGATAGGGATTGCATTAAATGTGTAGATTGATTTAGGTTGTATAGACATTTTAACAATTTTTCTTCTAATCCATAAACATGGAGTGGTTTTCTATTTCTTTGTGTCCTCTTCAATTTCTTTTATAAGTGTTCTATAGTTTCCTGTATACAGATCTCTTACCTCTTTAGTTACTTTTATTCCTAGGTATTTTATGGTTTTTTGATGTGATTGTAAATGAGATCGAGTCCTTGATTTCTCCTTCTGCTTCTTCAGTCAGTGTATAGAAATGCAACATATTTCTGTACATTGATTTTATATCCTGTGACTTTCCTGTATTAGTATACCTATTCAATACTTTTTAATTCCCACTTTGGCACACTCTTTTCTTTCAGCTTCCACCAGTATAAAAGGAATACTTGAGAACTCCAACTACCAATGCCTATGTTTGTATCAGCATGGTGCCATAGTCAGTTAAAAATGCTTACTATGATCACGATCTGGGTAAATTATATGCCCAAGACACTATTGAGTTCATGAGATCAATCTGTAAACTGCATTATAGACAGTTGTTATAGAGATTACACCTCTAAGGAATCGAATTTACCATGCATACTGACTGAAATTTCTCCAACCTTTATCTATTTGTCAGAATGAACTTATGTTAACATCTTCCTTTTGTCCATCACCTAACTTTAAATGATCTCAGATAAGCAAAGAGAGTGGCAGATGGTGTAGTCCAATTGCTACTCATTGAAGTAATTGTAGAGGATTGATTTCTTTATTTCCCAGCTATTTAATAGGCCAATTGTTCCATAAGTACTCAAAGTACTCAAAGAAAGTTACTGCAAGCCTATATCTTTCTTTATAATTAGGTAATGTCAGCTTTAAATGAAGAAATTTATCTGAGTAGAAAAATACCCAGAGTTGAAGAACTGGAACTGAATTCAAAGTAGGATAATATGACTTATTTTCTTATCAATTTTAATTGCTTCTTTTATTTATTTATTAGAATAAGTACCAATATTCTAACTTAAAAATAATCTTCACGTCAACAAAGTTATGCAATAACCACAAATTACCAAATGGAATATTCATTGATATTAGTTTGATGTCATTTATTATTACTCAATTAACAAGTGCAATTTATAGTAAGTATTACTCTACACCATAGATAATTAACAAATAATATACCTTCATAAGAAAGTTTTCTTTCTGCTAGCTTGAATGTTTAACTACTCCAGCCATAGACAGGCTTCTGACTCACTGGGCTGCAAAACCAGCCAAGAGAAATAAGAGCCTTTCTGCCAATAGGCTACTGGCACACTTTTTTTTATCTTTAAAAGGCTACTGGCATACTTCTCTGCCATTTAGGTGACTCCACAGGGGGACCTGTCTCCACTCAGATGCAGGTCATACCCTCTCAAACAGGCTGAAAAAAGCCCTTGCCAGGAACGACTGTGACCCCTTATCAGTCAGTAAAACTTCATTCTTTGATGCCAATAGCCTTTAGGGCTTTAAGGTGGCTCTACCTAGGGTCTTCCTGACTCTCCATCTGATTTCTTGTCTTCCTTCAATGAATGCTTGCCTACTGAGACATTTGATTTCTTAGCAAGCCCTTGGGAAAATCTTTCAGAGCCTCAGTGTTATTTTCAGGTTTCTCTCTACTAAACCTGCTTAAATATCTTGTCTCTGTCTATTAGTCATGTCTAGAAGTCCTAACCCACTTCACCCCAATCCCCAGTTCCATCTGTTACTACTTATGTATCTACTGTGATGTCTCTCATTTTCTGATCTACTGTAACCTATTACTCCATCTTTCTCCTTATTCCAATTTTTTCCACTGGGCTTTGTATCTCCTAGTCCACAAACTGGAAATTCTCTTGTGGTACTCACAATCTTCTGATAAGTTTCTTCTTTCTACCTGCCTCTTAATTAAACCCTTGCTGCACCCTGACAACCTCAAATCTGGAAAGCTCATAATCTTCACACATAAGGGTTAAAATATTGGCTTCATGTCTTCCTTGATCTTCAATACCATTTTAAATCTTTCCTTAACTTTAATCATTTGAAAACCCATGCTACCTTGGAGCTCAGGTAACTTTATTGTGCAACCTTTTCTCTATCCTTACTGTATTCTATAAAGGTTCCTGTCATATTTACTCAGACAAAAATGTTTAATCCCTGGCCCCAATTTTTTTTTCTATCTCAATTCTGTTCACCACTTTCGATGATTTTATAGTTCACATGGAGGGGACTTCCACACAGGGGCTTCAGCACCTTATCTCTTCTTTAACTCCTCTCCAGAATCTCATGGCTGCTTCCTAGCTCTTTCTTTGCAAAAATAAGCTAGAAAAAAATTGGAAAATCTCCAAAATCATACATTCAGATATTCCACTGTTATAGCAAAACCTCCTTATCCTTCCATCTAATAATGTAATTCTTCATCTTCACCAAGGCTATCAGAACTTTTCTTTCTCCAACTTCAATATACCCTTCATTTTATTTCTCTTCCCTCCTACTTATTCAGCTTGGATACTATGGCTCAGAATTATAATCATTCCCTTGCAATCATTATTAAAGATCTTATCTTTGCACTTTCCTGAGAAAACACTAATTTTGGAGTATCTGTTCATATACATATGTATTGATGGATCGGAGCATCATTGCTGAAAAATTAGACAATACAGTAGAATGCCTTTACTTAAAAGAGGGATTAAAAACATTTCAATATATTCTAAACCACTGCTGGAATTGCTTCTGTAATTCTCTAATAACCTTTACACAAAGACTCCTCAAAACTCTCCAACTTTTTTTTTATTTTGAGGATCTCTTGATGATGTTACCTCTTGCTACACTTTTCCTCACTTTCCCTACATCCAATTCATCATGTGTCTAAAATATTCACTTTCCAAGGTAAATTCTGTATGTCTTCACCTAAAACTGTACTTAGGATACAGTAAACATTCAATAAGCATTTACTAAGGGAATAAATTTAATCATTCCCAAGGCGCTTTTATTCCAGTTTTCCCATTGATACATGCAAGTCTTATAAATCACAGCTCGCATGACTCAGTCCTGCAATATGACTGAAGCCAAAGAGCAGCCTGTGAAGCTTAAATAAATTTTTTAAAACTCAAACTTTGTTTGTCTTAGACTCCATGAGCAATATTTTAGAAATGCTTATTACAATTCCCATTATCAGCTTTTATATACAGTCCTCAAAAACTGCACACCTCACAGTTGTCTCTATAACTTCCCCAGATCTTTCCACTTTGTATTCATCTACCCTTACCATATGCACCTCTATTTTCTTCCACCCACATTATTTTCATCTTAGTCACATTACTGGAGGAACTATGTGGCAAAAGAGTATCACCTGCATGAGTTTCATGTTCTGTAATGTCCTCTCTGAATGCATATATCTCTGTATCTCTTTGTAGATACAAATATAAATTTTTGGCATGTGTTTCCATTAAATTACAGTGAAAGATAGCCTGCAAGAATTTCTTTTTGTGCCTTGCATACTTTGCTTGCGAGTGTGTGTGTGTGTGTGTGTGTGTGTGTGTGTGTGTGTGTCAGTGTGCATGCACGTGCATGTGAGTGGTTTATAACTGGTCAAATTCATATGATGTAACTGTTTGAAAAAAATACTTTTGCTTTCAAAAAATAAGCCTATGTAGTGTTCAATTAGGCTTGTAGACTATATCATTAAATATGCTATAATGGTATTGTTGATTTTACATGATCTGTTTATTTCTGAAAAACATGTTTTAAAGTCCCCTATTCTAACTGTGTATTTGCCATACTAATTGTGTTGTCCTTTATGTATTCCAAATATATATCATCAGATGCATAATGATTTATAATCTTATAGCTTTCTATAGTTTTATTGTAATCAAAACAAAATAGTCCTGCTTCTTTTTATGCTTTTGATATGTCATTGTTTATTCTTTTATCAGTATTACTAGACCTACATTTTTGGTTTCTTCATAAAATATTAAAGTTTCCTTCTGTTAAAGCTATTCTGTTATTTGGTGTTTTTTTTTATATCTGTTTTAGAGGAAACTGTTAGCTCAATTTCATTCTAATATGGGATTCTCTGACTTTTAAATGGGCATATTCATCCATTTGCATGTAGGGGAATAAGCAATATGTTTGGCTTTCTTCCCCATTAGAATAGTATTAATAGGTTTAGAATGTAAATACAATTTAGGTTCCCAAGTTATTCTGCTTCCATTCTCTTTTTTTTTAATGTATTTCCCACTTCCCTCTTTTTGTTGGATCCATTTTTTCCCCTCTACATTGTTGTAGTGGCATGGAATATATTCATATTTTCTCTAGGGTATTCAATTATTACCCTTAAATTACTGATGTTAAAATGTACAATATTGCATTATTGTGGAGAATAAGGATAAAAAATAATATGGCATCAACTACACCAAGTTTTTTGCAAATATTAAGACTTTTATTTTTGGTGTCATGATTATTTATTTTTCATCACAAATACCTTCATTATTTAACCACACATAGTTACATTCAACAATGAGATCATTTGGATTTCACATCCAGATTTTTTAAAGGCATATGTTAGCAATTGTTTGCACTATCTGTAATCATTAGTGATCTGTAAGTTACTGTCTCTTATTTTTATACCTTCCTTCCTCTTTTTTAGACTCATTTTTCTTCTTGCCATAATATATCCTTTGCAATTTTTTCCACAAATGTTATTAAATAATTAAGATTTTGAAACCCTATATGTCTAAAAATGCCTTCATTTAATATTAATTTTTCTGAGTAGATAACTTGATTTTCAAAATAAATTTTGCTCAGTACTTTGAAGTTATTACTTCTTTGTTTCCTAGCACCCAATGTTAAAGTGAAGAAATCTCACACCAATCTCCTCATTATTTTCGGAATGTTTAATTTAATTTCTATTTCTTTTTTTTCTCATGTTCTGTATTTTACTTTTACTATTTTTTTATATTTTAAAGAGACAGCGTGCGTGGGGAAGAGGGGCAGAGGGAGAGAAAGAGAATGTTAAGCAAGCTCCACCCTCAGCTCAGAGCGCAAGCCTGACATAAAGCCGATTCACAGGACCCTGCGATCATGACCTGAGCCAAAATCAAGAGTCAGGCAATCGATTGAGTCACCCAGGCTCCCCATCTCCTGTTCCATATTTTAAATTCCATTCTTAACTCTCCATTTTATGATTTATATTCCAGATTATAACTTGATATCCTATTTTTTTTTAATTTTTTTTAACATTTATTGATTTTTGAGACAGAGAGAAACAGAGCATGAACGGGGGAGGGTCAGAGAGAGGGAGACACAGAATCTGAAACAGGCTCCAGGCTCTGAGCTGTCAGCACAGAGCCCGACGCGGGGCTCGAACCCACGGACCGTGAGATCATGACCTGAGCCGAAATCGGCCGCTTAACCGACTGAGCCACCCAGGCGCCCCGATATCCTATTAAATTACTAATCACTTCTAAGAATTTATAAATTTTTAAGACATAACTTTCACAGTCAGCAAGTTTTTAACTTCTAGATCCAATATCCTCTCAAATTTATGTGAAGTACAGCTTAGAATTTTTTTCAAGTTATTTTTGTTACCTGAATTATGCTGTTTTTACGTAATCATTTGTTTCATTTGGTTTTTCTTTTTAATTCCTATTTATTCTTAAATGTCTGACAAGAATTGATAATCTGGTCACATACATAATTAAAGGATCTCTTCTGTTTGGAAATCCACATGAGTTTTAAGTATCATGTGTTCTGTACCACTACTAACCTTCTCCCCTAAGTTAATACTAATTTTCAGCCCTTTTTCTTTAAGGGAAATGGTATTTTTTGGATAAGCTGCATTTTTGGATACAAACATTTGAAGGACCAAGGCATCGTTTGCTATTGTTTTCTGTCCTTCATGTTTCCTGATCTGTGTTTCCTTTTTCCAAATATCCAATTAACTTTCCATTTTCTAAGGACTCCACAATTTTTAGTCTACTGATGGTGAATTTCTTCTTTCCATTTTCATTTTTAGAATATTTTATTAAAATATTCTAAACTGAGAAAACCATTGGTAGCTTTCTGCGATGCCTGCAAAGCCAAAAGTAGTTCTTTCTGATTTTCAATTCCCATGAGTCTTTAACTGGTCTGTAAACAGAATTTTTCCCATTCAGGAAAATACCTAAATAGGTTTCTGTTTCATAAAAGCTGATTGATTGATACCATCTCTTAAAATCATCCTGAGCTATGCCAGAAAGCAAGAGTAGAGAGGTGAAAATAGATACTGGTTGGATTTCTGGATGAAGGGAAAAATAATGGCATTGGCTTCTACAAGTTACAACATTGGGCCACTACATAAATGAGCACAGAAAGGCTTTTTGGCTTTTTACCTGGGCAGAAAGTATATAGATCTTGGAGAAGAACTGTCTTATTATTTTCTAAATCAGAAGATGACTCTGGCTGCTGTTCTAAATAGTATATATTTGTGGGAAAATATTGCTTCAGCCCCAGTACCTGGCATGAACCCGCTCACCTGGAATTTGTTTTCATTACTTCTCTACAACAATTGTAAAGACTGCTAAAAATAGCTTGAGTCTTAGCCTGCAGGGCTAAAAGTACAACTTCATAGTATTGTTTCAGGGCTACACAAAATTCTCTGCTCTCTGCCAAGAGATATTTTAAGTGCGCTCCTCAAACCCACTTACAAAGTATCTCATAAAACTATCAGTCTTGGGTGGGAATGAGGATAAAATAAAGCTTTGCAGCAATTCCAGAAATCAGTGAAAACAGTGAAATCTGTTATTCCACCTGAGACTTAAGACCCAGCATATCCAGTAATATTGAAAGTTGCTGTGGCAAATATAGATAATGTACTGAACCACTGGAAATCAGTTTGAGAATGACCGCATAGGCCGGTAGAGTTTGGGAGCGACTCTCTATCATCTTTGGAAGGTAGCTATTCTCCTTTTGAGAAGTAGCTCATAGATATTTTACTCACCCCTGGTAGAGATGGAAAGTATATCCAATGATACTCAAAATTTCTGTGAAAACTTAACAGAAGGCCACGGGGGAGGGGAAGGAAAAAAAAATGGTTAGAGAGGGAGTGAGACAAAACATAAGAGACTCCTAAAAACTGAGAACATACTGAGGGTTTATGGGGGAGGGGGGTGGGTGATGGGTATTGAGGATCGCACCTGTTGGGATGAGCACTGGGTGTTGTATGGAAACCAATTTGACAATAAATTTCATTAAAAAAATAATTCTGTGAAAAATATAAATGTTGTATGAAGTCCCTGGAATCTCTGATTAGAAAATAATGGCAAAGACTTCTAGATTTTGAGACCAAATTCATGTGTCCCTCTGATAACTATGGTCCTTTTGAGAAATAGCCTTGGGCTTCTAATCAACACAGGGAGTCACTGTAAGCGTAATAACAGGAAATTAATGATCATGTGAATTGAAATGTTCATCATTAACTGACTATTATATTTTCCACCAAACTATAGTCTTGTGTTATGAAGAAGCAATCTATCACCAAGTGAAAAATAGCAGATAAGAAATTAAGCTCAAGAAAATCTGAAAGATGGATGGGAAGTCACAAGACCTCATAGTTCATATTACATCAGTATCAACACCTGTCTGTCTCTTTTTACCCAGGCACCCAAGCACCTGTATCTTCCATTTTAATCCAGATGTATGGTCTCGTGGATAGTATCTTATGGTCAGTTGACTGAGGAGAAGAAGACTCATTATGGATTTATAGATACTCTACATTCTATACTGGTTCTAAATGTAACTGAATAGATGCAAAGATACACATCCTAATCCAGAAGTGGCCCTAAAGGACAACAGATAGATAAGTCTTTCCAGTGGGTAGAAATGAAGGCAGTACACCTGGTTTCTTACTTAATATGAACTGAGAAATTGCAATAGATAAAGACTGTCATGGATTCACCAACAGTGGTTCACAGCTTGGATGGATGATCAGGACTTGAACAGGATTGGAAGACTGGTAGCAAGGAGGTCTGAGGAAGAAATATTGGGATAGAACTCCCAGAATTACCAGAGATTGTGAAGATATTTGTGTTCCATGAGTTACTTCCCAAAAGTCATCCTCTGCAGAAGAGGTTTTCAATAATCAGGTGGACTAGATGACATATGACAGGGACACAGTTTCTTTATTCAGCCATACTGTACTTACACATGAACCCAATTAAAAAATATCATGATGTTTGTGATGTAAGTACAGAAATTCCCTTCAACAGGTTATATCAAGTATGTAACCTGTTAACAGCTGAGAAAAACACTGTTTTCTATATGGAACCATTTCCTGGTAGGATGATTGCATTGGACACATTGTATCATCAGAGGAATAGTTATTTGTTCTCAAAGGAACAGAAATACATTGTGGATATATATGGGAAATAAGTTTAAGAATTCTGTATGCTTGCACCAATGGGTTAACAAGGCTTGGGGCAGAAAGCGAAGCAGAACAAAAGCACCCAAGGTTAGTCATTAAGTAAAACAAAGCATAGGGCAGAAAGCTGCCACAGGGCAAAAGTGCCCAAGGTCAGCTAGTGAAAAGGGTGCCTTGTTAGCCTTGAGGCAGCATGCTCCAGCAATCTTAAACTTTGGAGATATCAGCTACTTAGCTGTATTACCTACAAAGAAACACTGTCCATCTGACACCTGGCGCCAATATATCATTGTGCTTTAATCTCAACTTCTTATACCACTTGCCTCCCAAACTCTTTGCTTCTTACACACACAAGTGAATGGTCACTATCTTATTGTTTTCTTCTGCACGTTCGCCCTATATGTAGAACCTTGACAGCTCAGTAAATACAGAGGCAAAACCCTTGTTCAGGGCTCTTGTCTCCTCCCCAACATTAGCCTCTCTTGTTTTCATTTTTGCATTTGCTCTCTTGCTGGATAAGAGAGAACTCCAGACTCATAGTCTTGACAGATATAGAATTGCATTTCCCTCCCATAGCATTTGTAGGACTATCATCCATGAACCATCAACTACCTCATTTACCAACATGGAAGTCTGTACACAATTATTTTTGATAAAGGAAAATATTCACAGAATAAGTAATATAGCAATGGGCTCATGCCCATAGAATTCATAGGTCTTACGACATGACCCATTGGCTACAAGTAATTGGCCTGGGGGAATAAGTCCATGCCTCAACCAATGTATGCCAGTTGGGAGATAACATCCAGGAAGAATGGGCTTCTATCCTATAAAATGTAGTACAGCCTATGAATCAGCGACCAAGATATAGTGCAGAGTATCTTGGAATGAAGTAGTAAAAATTAGAGTGGTTTCTCTCATGACTACATATAATATCTTACCCTATTTTTTCCCACAGGTTTGAGTTCTGCTGATGTGGAGATCTTGGTTTCTAAGAAGGATATTTTTAGAGAGGATATAACATTGTTCTACTAACTTAGAGAAACTGCCACTCAGCTATTAGCTTTTTTGTTTTTGTTTGTTGTTTCATGATCTTGAACCAACAGACAAAGAAGTTTATTCTATTGGCTGCGTGATTAAGATTTCAAGGGGAAATAGTATTGCTGTTCCTCAATAGGGGTCTGGGAGGATTATGCCTGGAATCTCTACAGGGTGCCTCTTAGGAATTTAATGTCCAATAGTAAAAGTTAATACAAAACTACAGCGAATAAACAAAGGAAGAACCATTAAGGATTCAGTCTCTTCAGGAATGAAGATGTTTACCATTCTAGCAGGTACAGAACTAGGTCTACTGAATCCTTATCTAAGAACAATGGAAACAGGGAAATAATAGTAGCAGATCAACTATGGATGCGGGACCGGTTACAGCTGTACCAGTTACGTATATTTTCCTTTGGTTGTTATACCTGTGTCTTTCTCTACATCTATATGTAGAGAATATATGTTTTCATATTTTTTTTTGCTTTCTCCTTTTGTACTTCTCTAATTACTTTACACAAATATCTTTCTTGGTGGTTATTTTACATTTTTTTCTCTAGATATAAAATGTTCAGAGGGGATAAAGATGTGAGAAGCAATTAACGCAGGCTACAGACAGATATTGTGACTCTCTCCCGGGTATGGATCTACTGACTGATTGTGGGGACTTTTATAATTTTGAGAAGAGTGGAAGAGTAATTTTGTTCATACAAAATGAAAATTGCCTCTTGTTAAGAAAAATCAGAGGTTGTTTTTGTTGTTAAAATATTTGTGGATGCTGTGCTAGATAATTACCTATTAGCTCTCACCTTCAAACCACCTTCCTATATTCTAGCTATGCTGGTGATGGGAATCTGCAAACCACATTTATAGGTTATCAGCTGGATCTCTGTTAGACTCTGCCAACATGGGATTTTATAGTGAGAAAGAAAGGATGGCGGAGGAAGAAGGAGCTTGCTGCTTGCTTCTCTCTTGCTTCAAGTAAGAGCAGCTGATTTCAGTTTTCAGGTTTCACACACGATCAGAACTGGCCTCTGTGCATCTCCTCAGGATAGCTGTCTGGCTCCCCATCCTCTGAGATCTGAGTCCCAGATCCATGGGGTCTCTTTTCAGTTTTAAGAATACCATAGACTTCCTTTTGTTTCCTCCAGCACAGGGGTTAGATTTGCTTTCTGCAATTATTAACTTGAATCCTTACTCTCATCCTAGAAGCCTTTTCAATTCTCTAATGCCCGGTTAATGGTTTTTATATCAAATCTCCCTGTTAAAATAATTGGTATGAGTTCTGCTTATTGCCTGACTCTCACTGATAGAGACATTATACTAAGTATTGAAGGTATAATGAATGAGGCAAAGTTCCTATCCACAGGTTCACAATAATGAAGGGAGAGGACAAGTAAATAGGGAATTACAATACAGCGTATTATGCAGAAGCTATTTTTGCAAAGCCCCAGAGATAATATAAAACCATCTTGAAGTACATGCATTTCTTTCATTGTTACACTGTTTTCTCTGCCTAGAACATTTCACTGATTCTTTCATTCATTCATTCAACTGATATTTATCAGCAGTCTATATAAATCTGCAAGACTTCTGGCGATAAATTGCTAGCCAAAAAAAGGAAAATTATGTTCCTACTGTCATGCAGTTTACCATCTATACCCGATGACACACATTAAACAATAGAGAGATCTATAATTACAAATTCTGATACAATAAATGCTCTGAAGGAAAAATACAGGGAGCAAGGGAAAAATATTATAGGAAAGCTTCATCTGTTCTGGTGAATCAGATAAGTTTTCTCTGATGAAGTGACGCCTGAGCTGAAATTATACAATTTAAGGGAAGTTAAAAAAAGGAAAGGGAAAGAAATATAAAGAAAACATATCCTAAGCTTGAGGAGCAGCCTTTACAAAGAACTAAGTTGATAGAATGCACAATTAACTTTATGGAGTGAAAATGAACCATCAGCATTCTCTCTACATCTTCCGCTTTCTTCTTTCATTAGGTATCACCTTCTATAATTCTTGGGGCGTTTTTTACACTGATTTTCCTATCAAATGTTGCATGACTACCTACCTGAGTTGCTTCCCTTATACTACCCCAAAACAGGTCTACTTACCTGCTATGTGCTGATCTAACCTCCTTACTATGACTTTTCAGCATGCTATTCATATAATTATCTCCTTTACTATGGTCAATCAAGTATAGTGTCTGATACATAGGTAGATTTTCCCAAGCACCAGTCATTCCAACACCATTTCATGAGTATTGCTAAAGCTAAATTTATATATACTATTGTTTTCAAAATCTTTTTTCTTAATTTTGATTCATTTTACTTAAATGGATATCTTAATATGAGACATTATATCAAAATTGCTAATTGTATATAGATACATAGGAAATCAGGGGGTAGAAACAAAAATAAACAGTAAAAATAATATAATGTTACATACATAATTTTAATAAAGACATGAATAATAAATCAGTGTAATATACTAATTCATATATACATGAAAGGAGGTCCTCAATAAAAAAATAATAAAGAAGCTTATGATCAGTAAAGAATAAATGGAATTTCACTTGAATGTTATTTAGTTTAAAATTCAGTTGTACTAATCTTTATATGAGGCTAATTACTAACCAGAGAGTGATAGTTACCATGTTTTCTGATGCTGAGTTCTAATTCTCAAATTAAAAACGACGACACGACCACAGCACAATTATAAATTATATTTTCAGTGGATTTCAATGGCTACCTGAGTCATGAGAAAATCAGTAAAAGTTGAGTCTCTCATATTTTCATCAGATTGGAGGACCATCTTTCCTCCAAGAAAAAAGGATTTTTTTTAAACCTTAAAATTCATATATCTTCCTTTTTCTCCCTATTATATTCATTGTCTTTCCGTATCACAGGCTGAGAAAAGGAAGCCTACAAGTCTGGGACTGCAGCAAGGATCCTTCAGTCCTAGAGCTACCTATCATCTTGAGTAGGTTTCAGAAGTAAAGAATATGGTGTCAACATCATAGCTGCCACAATGACATGGTCTCAATACTCATTTTACCAGGCCATAATGCTGGCCTCTGATCAAAGAGTAAGATACTTCTGCATCTGTAGTTTCTCAACTGGTCTCATCAACATTATGCACACCACATTGTAGAGGGAAAAAATGTACACTGAAAGCAAGATATTTACACACACACACACACACACACATATATATATATATATATATATACATACTAATACATACTTACACACACACACACACATATGCACCTTGATCGGACTTCAAAAGAGTATAAAATAAGAAGTCCACATTGAAAGAGAACAAGACTAAAAGCTGAAAGACCAGTTAGAAAGTTATTAATAAGAATAAAAATTAGGTATCTACTTTGATCCAGGAATTCTTCTGTGTAGTTTGCATTTAATTCTGAAAACATCACAAATATTTAGTTGCCAGTATTATTCTTACTTTATGGATGATCAAACTGTGACACTGAAAGTCACACCTAAGTATGGGGAATTAGAAGGCCTGGAAATCTGGCAGGCAGAGCCCCTACTCATTTCTGCTACTGTTAATCTAATAGTTGTTACTTGAAATTTGAATTTTCCATTCACCAATACCTTCCTGACAAACTCAATAAAATCTGAAAACCAGTAAAAAGATGTCCCAGTATGCCAAGGATTCTCTATAATATGCCATAACCAGAGTGACTGTACCAGGTACAAAAGTGAGCATCACTACTACGAATTCTTTAACACGGTACTGCACGTTTTTCAATGACAATCTCTGACTTATTTATATTCTGATTGCATACATGTTCAGACTGACAGATTTAATGATCTGAAGAAAATTACCACTTCTAAATCCTAAAACCAAACTATCAAATACTTAAAAAAAATCTAAAACAGTCCAGAAGCCTTTATGCTACTTTAACAATTAACAATCCGACTATCCAGATTAAATAACTTAATCTCTTATCATAGTTTTTGAACCTATAAAATGTAACATCATCAGTTGTGACACTGTTATATGCCGACTGTCTTGAAAAATGATTACGTGAGAGCTAATTAGATTTCTCTGTATTTCTGTAAAAGCAGGAAAGTGTTATCAATGTGCAGAAATCTCCAGAAGGATATAAAACACATCAGGTAATGAATAAAAGCAGAATCGTGATGGGAAAGTATCCCGTTCTATTTGCCTCACATAAAAGAGTAATAAGAGTGACAGTGTAACATGTTTCCAAAGTTGGTATCTTCCAAGGGTGTTAGGTAGTAAGAATGAGTTTAAAAGTCCAGTGACCCTTGTTCTTGTTACTATTGTTATTGTTGCTTTTTCATGAGCTCTTACTAGATTATATCTAATCATTTCACAAAAAAGATATTTAAGAAGAGTAGATGATTTTAATCTCTGAAGCACCTGTAAAATTGCTTATTTCCTTATTAAAATATGTATTTACCTTACCGTATATAGCAAATCAGGCACATTACTAGGAGTTAGGTATACAGAGTTAAACAAAATAGACCTAATTCATGATTCATGGAACTTGTAGCCTAAAGTAAGAAATATATACAGAAGTAAATAAGTAGGCACAGAAATATAAATGTAAATGCAACACATGATACTACACTCTGATGCTAAAAAGACAGTACAGAGATTTGAAAATGCAGCTGGGTGGAGGATTATTTAGATATGGTAGTAAGAGAACGTTTTCTGGAGAGAAGAGATTGACACTAAAAAGACAATTTTTTTTTAATTTTTAGTTAAGTAACTTCTACACCCAACGTGGGGCTCAAACTCACAACCCTAAGATCAAGAGTTGCATGCTCTTCTGACTGAGTCAGCCAGGCACCCCCTAAGAAGACAAAATAAATCAATGATGTGAAATAAGGGAAAAGGTATTTCAAGTAGATGAAATAGTATATATAAAAGGGTTTAGGTAGGAAATGGCATGCCACATAGGAAATCTGAATGGAATTTAGGGGACCCAATCTTAGTTAAGTAGGAGAAAAGAAAGAACTGAGGCAAATGAAACAGGCAGGTCTAACAATGTAGAATTATTATTTTTTTGTATACAGTAAAATAGTTTGTTAAAACTGGCAATTTTTGAAGGGTCATATGCTTAGGAATAATACTGCTTAATTTCTTATTTTTTTAATGTTTCCTTTTACTTCGTGAAACTGACCAGGCAAAGCTAGCATGGTAAGTAGAAGACACAAGCTAAAGCAATGGTCTAGAAAACAGATGATAATAATAGATGGATTCATGTAAAGACAAAGGAGTAAGAAAATGAAGACTATATTTTACCCTTTTATAAACTAGTAGACTCAGAAATGTTAGATAAGGGAGAGATCACAAATAATAAGAAGGGTTCCTACCTGAACAAGAGGCATCATGGAGATTCCATTTAATAATACTTGAAGAATATTTAGAAACAGCATTCTCTTAGGAATGTATTAAGTTTCCACTGTCTCTGACAAAGATGTTATTAAGTCGGTACACACTTGGAAGAGATGCTTGGGGGTGGCAGCATACTGCATGTAATTTAAAGACACTGCAATGACACGGGGATAAAATAACTGGATACAGAATGAAATGTGACAAGGATGAGCTGTGATAGGAGAAGACGAATGACTGTTGGCCTCTGAGAAGGAGAGCCGAAAGAGACAAAAATAATAACACCCCACAGTGTGTGGTATAACTGAAATCCAAAGAGCATATCTTCAGAAAATCAGATGGCCCCTCTGTCACAGTCACATCGGAGTTTAAATAAGTAAGTGCGTGAAGGTTCCATTGGGCCTGACGACATGGTATTTATATGGTTGGGGTCCATATAAATATGATTACTGCAGCAGTGTGGAGTAGAAAGCAAATTCTCATGACATGAAGACAAAATGAGAAATGAGAAAGTGGGTATGTCTGTAGACAGCTCTTCAAAAACTTTGACTATAAATGCTAGCAGATGAATTAGCTAATAGTTGCAAGAAAATGAGAGGTCAGTGGAATTATTTTTAAGGATTAAAGGTGTTACAAGACCAATCAGTATGCATACTAATACTCTAAGCAACTAAGAGGAACAAAGAAAAGACCAAGAGCAGACCCTCTGGTCTTAATTAGAATAGTAGAAGTAATTACAATATTGAAAATAAGTTCTTCTCAATGGTTTCTATATGGAAATTCAGTGCTAGCTGCTTTAGTCTGCTATTTAATTTAATCTTCAAAACAGTAAAAGTTAGCTAATTATTAATACCCTTATGAATGAAGACACTGAGTGAAGATTAGCGATGTCAAAAAAGTTTTCCTCAATATTATTAAATTAAAATGTATAGATCAAAGATTTGGACAGGAATCCACTTGACATCTAAAACATAATTTACCTCAAACAAAAGTCATGTGAATTGCTGAAAATTTAATAATACTTCAATTGTTGCCTGGCCATGACTGCGTTTCAACCCAGGTTCAAACTTGGCTGAGTCTGAAGTAATAATGATTTGGCAGCCCCCTTGTATCTTCATGCATGAACTGATTTGTATGTGACCAACCCATGCTGATTGTTCTATATCCAAGACAGGACATTTTGATCACAGTTTGCAGGGTTGCAAAAGCTAGAAGTTTCCAGGAAGATGAAAAAGTGATCATGTTGTCTGCTGGCAAGGACTACATCGAAAGCTCTTCAGATAGAAAGGCAACTGCCCATTTCAATGTTAAGTGCAATTGATCTCTGGTGAAGAAGAGACTGCAGGGAATCTAGTGCCGTTTGTTTTAACTCAAACGTTATGCAAGCTAGAAAACAGTGCACTAGAGCAGCATAGGCAGGAACGCATTCTCACAGAAGGTCTCTGCAGGAACGGATGTTGAGGCAGCAGACGTGAGAGTAAAGAATGATGTGTGTAGGCGTTTCTCACTCTCACCATTATTGACATTTGGACTGGAAAATCTGTGTGGTTTACTGTCTTGTGTATTGTCAGATGCTGAGCAGCAGCCTTGGCTTGTATCTACTAGATTCTAGTAGCACCATTCCCACATCCCATTTGCGACAACCAAAATTTCTCCAAACACTGCCGCATGCCCTTGGGGGACAAAATCACCCCCCATTGAGAATTCCTGACAGAGATAATCACCAGCAGAATGCTTGTGAGAACATACAAGACATACTCAGGACAATGAAAAACCAGAAATAGTTTGAACATAAGGGATCATAGGACTACAGCTGTGCATGTGAAGGAACATGTTTTATCATTTTATAGTACTTATTTTAGGTACTCATCTTAATCATGTTATAGTACTGAGTTGTTTGATATTGACAAATATTCACTTTGACCACATGCATATTTTACTGGTAATGCTTAGTTTACCATAACTTTGGTAGGGAAATGCTTAAATCCAAGGAAACTATTTGAATCCTAAAGCAGTCATTCTAAAATGGAAAGGATTTTGTTCCCTTCTGAATGGAGGACATTAGCAATCCTGTCTTTTTCAAATCAAAAGAGTAACACGTTCTAAGAGACAACAACAAATATTCCCTTATTATTTGAGTAAAAAGAGAAGATTAAAATAGCCTAAACCGAAAAATAGAGCTAATAGCAATATAATCATATATATAACATAATAATAATATAATAGAAAAACTAAATCAAAACACCAATTTCAGGAGATACATACATTCATTGCAGCATCACTTATAATAACTAAGATATGGAAATAACCTAAGTGTCCATGGATAGATAAATGGACAAAGAAGATGCGGTATATATATACAATGGAATATTACTCAGACATAAAAAAGAATGTAATCTTGCCATTAGGGGCAGCATGGATGGACCTCTTAGAGGGTATTATGCTGAGTGAAATAAATCAGATAGAGAAATACAATATCATATGATTTCACTTATGTGTGAAATCTAACACAAAAGAAAGCAACAAATAAAATAAAACAGAAACAGACTCATAAATATGGGAAACAAACTTATAGTCACCAGAGTAGGGAGGGGTTGAGGGATGGGTAAAATAAGTGAAGGGGATTAAGAAATACAAACTTCCACTTACAAAATAAATAAGTCATGGGGATGCAATGTACAGCATAGGGAATATAGTCAATAATACTGTAATACCTTTGGATGGTGACAGATGGTAACTAGACTTACTGTGGGGATCACTTTGAAATCTACACAAATATCAAATCACTACATTGGACACCTGAAACTAATAGGATACTGCCTCTCAATTGCACTTCAATAAAAACAAAAACAGCACTATGTAGCACTTACTGTGTGCCAGGCATTCTTCTAAGTGCTTTATGTATAATAATGCATAATCTCTGCAGCAGTGCTCTTAAAGTGCACTGTCACTTTTTTAGATGAAAGAGCAGAGGTACATAAAGGTTGTGGGAAAAGCCCAGGCCACAGTGCTGGTGGTAACACTAGAATTAGAAAAGAGGTGGTCTGATTCCCGGACACATTCTCAACCACTTGACAAACCATGGTGCTTCTCAAGAGAGAAAAACAAGAGGCTGACCAGCTGATCGCTGTGCTTTGGGAACATGCTGAAAGACGAGGCTGGAATACAAAACAAGAGGCAGAGACACAAACAAAAAGAGAGAAAGAGGAAAATGTAGGAGGACGAGGAAGCATGTACGGAGGAGAATAATGACTTTTAAAAAATATAGGGACAGAGACAAAAGAGAAAAAGAATAAAAAATATAGTAATATAGTAAACCTTCAATTACACAATTAAGAAAGAGGAACAATCAGAGAATAAGAAGTCAAATTGGTAGCTGTGACCAGTGGATACTCTTAGCAATATGTAGAAAGAGGATAAAGGCTTAAGATATTCGGACAGCATGGCCAATTAATATGCATGGGATCTTAACAGGATTCATATTTATATGTACCTCTGATGAAATAGTGGTTACAAGTACTTTTAATTCTTGTTTCTTAATTTAACTTCTTAGTTAATTGGTTAAAAATTATAAAAATGCATGTAATATTTTATTCACAATAGCTCCTTTTGCTCTAAAGTTCAATATTAAGCATTCTATACAAAACATTTAAATTGACTGAATTTATTGATCATTTCCTCAAAAATCCTAGGAAAAAAATTAATTGCCCCATGGGCTCAAAACAAATATACAGTAACTTTGGTTTATATTATAAAAAAATTCAGTTTATAAACATCAATATCATTGTTGTCATAGAATATAATGACCCATTTTCTCATATTTGGGGAAAGCAAATTTTACCACTATTTAGTTCATATAAGCATCTGAGCTATTATAGTTAAGTGAAAGAAATATAAATTTCCTCAAAAAATAAAAACTATGAATATGAATGAGAATCTATCTCATCGTTTCTAGATTCCATGTTTTACCAGTAACAAAACTAACTTATATGAAATGTTCCAAACAGAGAATCTGTCCAGCTTCCAGATTGCAAATATTTGAGAAAAAATATATATCTCATTTACCCAGTGAACAGTCTATAAATTGGACATTCACAGAGGCACAAGATCATTAACTATCCTTTCAGAAGTCAATTTTCTGCTTCCTAAATTAGATCTAGAGCTAGGCTATTTTCGTACTGTAGGCTGGGAATAATATACAGATTTTGTGAAATCAGGTTTAGACCGTTTTCAGCTAAATCACATTCAGTTCAATAACAACCACTGAAAACAAAGAAGAGCCCATAAAAACAAGTTGCAGAAAACTCTTTTGTAAGTATTACTATTAAGTTTTCAAAAGATTTTACACAATGAAGTTACAGATAACCATAATTTATCAAACTCTGTCTCTGGAACTTTTCACACAAAAAGAATCAATGGAATTACGAGTGTGTTATGTGTGTGTGTTTCCATTTAATACACTGTATTTTGTTTTTAATTTTTCTTCTGTGGCTAGGTGTGTTTGGGTTGGTTTTTCATATGATTGGAGGTGTATGAAGTTGAACAGTAAAATGCTGTGATTTATTAAAAAGGCGGCTTACCTTAAGGTCATGTTTCCTTCCTTCACCTATAGGAATAGCAGTCTGATGATCTTAAGATTCACTCTCTATATTCAGATAAGGAAAAAGAAAACAGGATTTTTTTATGTTTGGGTTCATATAGAAAACCAGGAACAGGCTTTCCTCATTCAAAATAATCACTTCCTAAATTTGAAATAATGCTATTTTAATCTACCCTAGTTAAATCCTTTGGCCCTGGGCATGAGTTTAAATTTATTTTATAAGATATTTATTATATTATTTAAATGTGTTCCTTGAACTATTGATTTCTATCATCTGACAGGGCAGTGGTTATTAATGTGATTACAGATTTATGTCTCCTATGGGCTCAATACTACTTACATTATACTGTTAATGTTTTATA
The DNA here is from genome assembly GCF_022079265.1 of Lynx rufus. Classification (NCBI taxonomy): domain Eukaryota; kingdom Metazoa; phylum Chordata; class Mammalia; order Carnivora; family Felidae; genus Lynx; species Lynx rufus. Next base: position 40,033,285 of record NW_025814823.1, read on the forward strand.
ATGAAAAAAGAGAAAAATAAAATTAGTTTATATGCAATATTTTCTCTACTATCATGATCTAAAACAAAAACAAATCAATGTATGTTTATTCTAGTTAATAAAATTGGATATTAATTTTAAATTGCCACATAAAACTTTTTGTAAGTATTTTATGTTGAGTTCAATTCAAAAAAAAAAAGGAGTTATCTTGAGTCATGGCAAGAAATGGGGCAAAAACAATCAGCAATAGTTATAAAGGTCAGGACTAGATAAACAAAGCCAGTAAGTAAAAAGTACTCAACTGCTTAAAATATTTTGAAGCTGGGGAATGCAGAAGAAACAAAGGAAATGTGGTGATGTCATGAGAAAGAGCCTTATATCTAAAGTAGATCATATCTGGGGCGCCTGGGTGGCTTGGTCAGTTAAGCGTCTGACTTTGGTTCAGGTCATGATCTCACGGTCCGTGAGTTCGAGCCCCGCGTCGGGCTCTGTGCTGACAGCTCAGAGCCTGGAGCCTGTTTCAGATTCTGTGTCTCCCTCTCTCTCTACCCCTCCCCTGTTCATGCTCTGTCTCTCTCTGTCTCAAAAATAAATAAACGTTAAAAAAAATTTAAAGTAGATCATATTTGATCATATACCAGGCATTGTGGCCCCCAAAGTAGCTTGATCCTAACATACATGTCATTACTGAAGACTAGGTGGTAAGAAAATAAAAGTTTTCGTTCGGGGAATATGGATCTATTCTACTCTACTATCTGGTAATTTAGGGTTTTTTTGTTTGCATGCTTTAAACTAAACATTCTTAAATACATAATCATGAATTTGAATTATGTTTTAGCTGAAAACCAAGAAATGAAAGGGGAAATTGCATTTTGATGGCACCCGGGAAGTAGAAGAAATTGACTTGAGGCATGTTCTAAGCACTGGTGCCCAGGAAAGGCAGACATGAAGAAACTGAAAATGATAGGTCCTGAAATATGGGACGTGGGCTACAACCCGCACTGGACACTTTCCACATTGTACCTGCAATGTGAAAAGAACCACTAAAGTAATGGGACCAGTGCAGTAGGACAGGAATCAGAAAGCAAGTCACTACTTTGTCATAAGGACTTGTACTACAAGCGCGAAAATAAGTATAAAATGCATGATAATAATAATTATGGATTTTTTAACACCTCCTTCAAGGTTCTAAAGAACTTCTATATAAACTACAGCAACAGATTTTTATCTTTTTCTATCTGTATCTCTTGGGAGACAGAGACAAAGAGATACATAATTGCTAAGGTAAGAATATGTATTTTGAACATCTGGTAAAAATGGATCCAAATTCAACATGAACATGACAAATAATTTAATCTTTTTAAGCATACTTTTCTTAACACCATAATGGTGCATTTCCTTCTTTGCAAATTTGTTGTGAGATTCTACAAAATGGTTAAGTCTTTTCTTCAGGGTTTAGATGTAAATTCCTTACTCCCCCCAAAAATTTAGAAAAAGCTGCCTTCATTTAAGTAATTTTGAAAAAGACCAGCTCTCACCTAATGAGTGCATTCTTCTTTTTGGTATCATTTACATACATTAACTAGAGAAATTTGTGGAATAATTGTTGGGAATTGGGGACATGCACACAGATTTTACTTTCATTCTATTTACTTTATTAACATTCCATAAGCCACCTCTCCTCTAGGAGAGTGTTAGCTGTTTTGATTGCCTTTACTGTCCACTGAAGTATGCAGAATGGCTAAAATACAGTGAATGCTGTTTTCTGATTTGCTAGAAAAATAATTTTATAACCCTTATGTGATTTAGCTTGAAAATAATCACGGATGTACAAATCATGGAATGGGTCAGTGAATGGATAAGTAGATGGCATGCTTTATTTCTACACTAAATAACAAAAATTATATGTTTGGGGCACCTGGGTGGCTCAGTCGGGTTGAGCCTCCGACTTTGGCTCAGGTCATGATCTCACAGCTCCTGAGTTTGAGCCCCGCATCAGGCTCTGTGCTGACAGCTCAGAGCCTGGAGCCTGCTTCAGGTTCTATGTCTCCTTCTCCCTGTCCCTCGCCCACTCACACTCTGTCTCTCTCGCTCTCGATAGTAAATAAACATTAAAAAAATCGTATGTCTAGGGGCGCGCCTGGGTGGCTTAGTCGGTTAAGCGGCCGACTTCGGCTCAGGTCATGATCTCACGGTCCGTGAGTTCAAGCCCCACGTCGGGCTCTGTGCTGACAGCTCAGAGCCTGGAGCCTGCTTCGGATTCTGTGTCTCCCTCTCTCTCTGCCCCTCCCCTGTTCATGCTCTGTCTCTCTCTGTCTCAAAAATAAATAAATGTTAAAAAAAAATTAAAAAAATTGTATGTCTGTATCTGAGTTGTAATACAAAAATTATAACAATGATCCCATCAGTGGATTTACTCTGGAATGTGACTTCAGAATAGACAAGCATACCATTGTGATACAGTTATCCTATTTTAAGGAGATTTTCTCTTACTCTTGAGTCATATTCAAAATGGATTTATAATATTTCCTGAACAAGAGACTATTGGACTTTGGTTGAATTGTGTTTAATTTTAAAAAGAAAACTCTGTATCATCCCTTAACTTGAATAGACTGGATCCATATTACCCAAATCAAAACCATTTTATCTCCTGCTGAGCAAAATAGTAAAAATATTTAAAGCACCTAATTTCCTTTTGACTATAATATTTACCTATCCTTGAATCTTGCGGCCATATTCCATAGAAATAACGTATTCCTTTCCTCTGTTGAGTCCACATTTTTTCAACCTTACCTTCTAACTTGTTTCCCCTAAGTCACCTAAAGTCTGTGAAAAGTTTTAACTCCTAATATATCTCAGCTTCCAGGGAAAGAAGACTGAATGTTCCTTTAATCATAGCTGCGAACTCTGTATACAAAATGCTTTGCATTCATCTTTATGAACTGAAATCTCAATCAAATGTTCTATACATTGAAACAAAGTTGTTGCTTGCAAAATGCCACCATTTCTTTCACATTATTTTCTTCCCTTTGTATAGTCTGCATACCCCAAAAAGGCACTGTTGTGTCACCACCACCACTTTTCCCTTCATGCTTCCAAGGGTTCTGGCCAGGAACTTGGAATTTAGGAACTAGGGTAGGAAGTATTTCATCTCTAATTTGCAGGCTTGTGTTTTCAGGTTGAAAAGGTGACTTAGCTTTATAACTGAACAATGACTTAGCTTTTACAGCGAATTGCTGGCTATTGCTAACTAATATAATATACTTATGGGTAATGAGGGCAAGCAAAATGAAAAATAACTAGAAAGTACAGTGTTAGGACATCTTATGTATCTACTTGTAAACTCAGCATGCTCACACAACTATAGGAAAAATGCAAGGTATGTTATATAGCTAATAGATTTAAAAGTCAGATCAAAGAACCTCTATTTACTGACCAGTAGCCCTCAGAAGCATGTTTGAAAATGATGCAATTTCCAGATATGTAGTACAAATTATGATCACAGTGTGCAGAAATGAGAAATCTCTTGGTTACATCATAATGATTATTTGCCCCATGTCCCCAAAACCCTAACTTGGTGTATACAAAACCCTAGACGGTGTATATAATAGCTGCAAGCCCTCCATGTTGTCTACTCCACTAAAGCTATAGCATTGTTTTGATTATCTTTTATGATTCCCTCTCTCAGCACCTTCATTCCTTAATTTCTGTCCTCTACTCACTCAGCCCATTCCTATGTCTCAACAGGCCCCACAAAAATATTTGTTCATTTTTGCCCTGTAGCTGCCTAAGGCAGTAAGTAAAGATTCCAGCTGAGCTAAACAGTGTATTTGTGCTTTGCTAAAACGTAATGTGTTTTTGCCAGGTTTGCAGTTTTTTCCTATTACAGGTCCTTTTCAAGATTCTATCACCTTTACAGCCTATCTATATTTTTTCCAGTGTTGTTCACAATATTCCAAAAACGTGTGCTTGACATTCCCCATAGATGTTGACGTGGATTCCATATCATGACCCAGGAGCCCTCTCGATATAAATGTACCCATGATGGATGGTGACCTCCTCTGATATTTATAGTATAGCTGTTGGAACCATTGTAAGGATTACTGATCTGTGAAGGAAATCTGCTAGGTTTGCTGAGACACTGTGTTTTAGAATTCAATTATATTGTTAACAGCAAATTACATGTCCAAGTTAGAAATACATAATTTAAATTAGTTATTTGTAATACATATATATTCTACTCAAAGCTCCTGTGAATAAATCAAATATTATGTATTTTATAGTATTTACTTCTTTTAAAAATATTTTTCCATTTTTATATACTGCATCAGAAAGAAGCAACATATTGGTCAACAAGAGATACAGAGTTTTCTCTTACACTTCTTACAATATTAGATTGAAGTAATCCTTAATTTTAATTGCAGGTTCCACACCTCATTCTTTGATGCTTCCTAAAAGCCTGCATAGAACTTCCAATTGCAGTTTGCCATGTAGGGAAGAAGCTGTCACTTCTATCCACAGACAAGGCAAGAAAAAAGACTGCCTAAACTGAAAATCAATAACTCTTTTTGATCTATCAGAGAACTGAGGTCACAGTGCAAACCGCTGCCCCCAAAACGGCAGACAGGTGGATACAGAGAATCACAGCTTCCTAGAGCAGAAGCACAGGAGCAGAAAACTCCAATGGCAGCAGTACCAGGGTTGGAAAAACCTTAACTGTAAGTGTTAAATTGCTGAAGGCTCAGTATGGACACATTTGAGAGAGAAAAATCTCCGGGGTGGGGGAGGGGCAATTACAGAGGCCCAGTTATAGAGGGGGCCTCTATAATAAAGATCAGAAAAAAAATCCTTCTTGCTTCCAGCAGGGGGAGAAAAAAGTAAACATTTTGAAATTCACCCAGATCATTCCATTTTTCTTAACATGGTCTGACCTCAAGAGTAACTATTTTAGTGGGCCTAGCCAACTAGGATATTACCAGAGAGCCTAATTGACTTAGGTGAAAGTAAAATTCCAACTCCAGCCCAAACTAGCCATCCTGTCTCCCCTAAGTGGGAACAAAGAAAACAAAACTGAGCAGCATGTTCATAGGTGACAGCACAGGGCATGAGCTCACCAAAAGACTGAAACATAGGGCACCTGGGTGGCTCAGTCAGTTAAGCATCCAATTTCAGCTCAGGTCATGATATCGTGGTCCGTGAGTCCGAGCCCCCCACGACGGTCAGGCTCTGTGCTGACAGCTCAGAGACTGAAGCCTGCTTTGGATTCTCTCTCTGTCTCTCTCTCTCTCTCTCTCTCTCTCTCTCTAAAAAATAAACATTAAAAAAAGACCAAAACCTAATCATAGAACTATAGAACACCTCCTTTCCACCACACCTTACCACCACTTCAGTAAAACTGGGTAATAATGGGGGGGTTACAAGGAAATAAACTGCATCTCAAATGTTAAAAAGAAATATTTAGAAAAACCCAAAGACAAGGGAGACCAAAACAAGTACACCAGAGAAAATTCTAGCCTTTAAATTCTACAGGTATAATGAATAGTAAATGCAACCTAATCCCTAGCCAGATAAATATAAAACTTCACACTAAAGGCTTATTTATCTGGGTTCCTTTTACTCAGTTCATCATGTCCAGGTTCCTTTTACTCAGTGCATCATGTCCAGCTTTCAACAAAAAAATTACAAGGCATACCAAAAGACTAAAAACACAGTTCGAAGAGAGAGATCCAACATCAGAACCAAATTCAGATATGGCAGACATCATAGAATTATCAGACTAGGAATTTAAAACAGCAATGATTAAAATGCTGAGGACTCTAATGCAAAAAATAAATCACATAAAAAACAAGTGAGTAATTTAAGTGGAGAGATGAAAATTCTTAGAAAGAAGAATCAGAAGGAAATAAAAGAAATCACAACAGAAAAGAAAGACTACTTCTGATGGGCTTATCAATAGACTGGACACAGCTAAGGAAACAATCAGTAACCTTGAAATGTCAACAGAAACTTCCACAACTGAAATGCAAAGAGAAAAAAAGAACATCACAACAGAATACCCAAGAACTGTGGGGTAATTACAAAAGTTTTTAAAATACATGTGATGAGACATACCAGAAAGGGAAAGAAAGAAAGAAAGAAAGAAAGAAAGAAAGAAAGAAAGAAAGAAAGAAAGAAAAAAGAGAGGGAGGGAGGGAGGGAGGGAGGGAGGAAGGAAGGAAGGAAGGAAGGAAGGAAGGAAGGAAGGAAGGAAGGAGGAAGGAAGGGAGAAAGAGAGAAAAGAAAAGAAAGGAAAAGAAAGGAAAGAAGAAAAATATTTGAAGGAACAAGGACTAAAAATTTCCCAAAATTGATGAGGGACACCCATCACAGACCCATGAAGTTTAGAAAACACAAAGCAGGAAATACCATAAAATATACACTTAAGCATATCATAATCAACCCACAGAAAATGAAAGACAAAGAAAAATCTTAAAAGAAGCTAGAGGAAAAAGTCTCTGCTGCTTCCCCGAGGCTCATGACATTAGTTTACCAATGTGTAACAATTCTGGGCGCCTCTGGGCACTCCTCATCTGGAAAACATCAGCAAATGGTTCCATCTCTCTCCCTTTGTCATTCGTACTGACCACATTTTTGGTGATTTTAGTATTCAATTAATGAATTTTATCACACTGTGACTCAGATGAAGGGTTCTGAGTCACATCTGAGTCACAATGTTTAATGGTCTAACCCTAAAAGATGTCATTATCAACAAATGTACCTACCTCATAAACCAAGTATCAAATAGCACACTCTCTGAGCACCAGATTTTATATTCCCAGCTAGGACTCACTAAAATTCTGATTCCAACTACTGTACCTCACGAAGAGCTCCAATCCATTGCTTCTTCCTTTATAATTTTCTGTCATCTCCCTATATAGCCCCACTTCCCTCTTTTTAATGGCTATATTCTTAAGCCACCATTAAAATCTCTCACTGCTCACATCTGGTTCTAATTTACATTCATAATCACCAGACTCAAGGGTGTCTTTAGTTCTGCTCAGTAATCCTACTACATGTCTCTACTTTTTCACTTTCATCCTCTCAGAGATGATTATCCACATCAGCCAATGCATTACTTTCTTATTCCATGAGAAAATAAAAGCAATCAGAAGAGAAGTCACCTGTATTCTTCACTCCAAAAAAATGCCTTTGTATCTACAGCCACAGAATCTGTTTTTATCCCTCTTATGACAGAAATGTTCGCCATCTTATCTAAAGTTAATTGCATCATATATGCCTCAGATCCCTTTTCCTATAGTATGATTCAGGAATTTTCTCCAGTAATTCCTCTCTTTCTGTCTTTCATCCTTAGTTGTTTGGTTTATTTTTTTCCACCCCTCCACGTAATTGTCTTTTCCATATACAAAAATGTGTATCCACTTCCCTACAATCAAAAGAAATTCCTCTTGCCACCCATTGCCCCACTCCTAATACTGTCTCAATGTTTTGCTTAAGTTTATAAGGGGGGAAAGGGCTGAAAAAATTATGTATTCTCTATGTTCCCAATTTCCTTGTCCATATTATCTTTCCAATCTATTACAATTCAAATTTCACTTTTTCAGGGTCACCAAAACATCCCTTTTCCAAAACCCACTCTCTCTTTCTTCAAATACTCTCTATACCCTAGGTAGAATTATTCTCTTACCTTTCCTCCTTTCTGACTAGTCATTTCCCTTTACTTTCCTGTCCTCAAGAAGTGAATTTTCAAGGAAATGTTTCAGCGATTGTTCCACTGCTTTAATTTCTGTATTTATATTAAATCCAAGTGATCTTATCCAAGCTCATGTCTTTACAGATAGTTACAGTTACCAGATGTCTCCTTTACAGATAGTTACAGTTACTAGATGTCTCCTAACAACCATTCTGATTCCTGTCTCCTTCTCTTGCAGGCTTTTTGCAGAAGTCTCCAACATTTCTTTTTTTTTTTTAATTTTTTTCAACGTTTTTTTTTTTTTATTTATTTTTGGGACAGAGAGAGACAGAGCATGAATGGGGGAGGGGCAGAGAGAGAGGGAGACACAGAATCAGAAACAGGCTCCAGGCTCTGAGCCATCAGCCCAGAGCCTGACACGGGGCTCGAACTCCCGGACCGCGAGATCGTGACCTGGCTGAAGTCGGACACTTAACCGACTGCGCCACCCAGGCGCCCCTCCAACATTTCTAACTCCACCCATTCTTGTTGCTCCCACAATATCAGATTCTAACAATTTTCCCCTGCTTGTCTGTCTGAAGCCACAGACACCTCCTTAGTGTTCCTAGAAAGCAATCAGTCAAATTGTGTGTCCAGACCCTTGCAAGTACTGCTGTCTCTGACCTGGAAACCCTGCCCTGAAATATTTGCATTGCCTGATCCCTCCTTCAATTTCCCTTATAGAGAAACCACTTATTTTTTTTACTTTTTATTTATTTTTGAGAGAGAGGTGGAGGGAGGGGCAGTGAGAGAGGGAGAGAGAACCCCAAGCAGACTCCTCTGTCAGGGCAGAGCCCGATGTAGGGCTCACATGTGAGATCATGACCTGAGCCGATATCAAGAGTTGGAAGCTCAACAGACTGACTTACCCAGGTGCCCCAGGAACCCATTTCTAAACATCCTTTGTAACACGATATTCTAACCTTCATTTTTTTTTTCTGGCTCTAAGTTTATTTTTCCATTTTCCTCTACTAACTGAAGCTCCACAAACTGTGTTGAAAGACTGAAGGAAACAAAACATATTTTCACTTTTCAAGTACCGAAAATATCTCTACTACTTTCTTCTCTATTATTCTATAATGTTCATATTTATGTTCTCCATTGATTTGGTGTAATGTAAGTTTTTATAAGGAAAGGATAATTTTAGCATGAGAAAATTTTATTATCTTGACTATAACTTTATAGTAGGTAAAAAGAGTAAAATCGAGGAGGTAGCCTTAAAAAGAGGCTCTTCTCAAGGTTCTCAGATTTCTGATACAATCAAAATGATCCTACAGACTCTTTTTTTAAATTTTTTAAAGTTTTTATTTAAATTCCAATTAGTTAACATACAATATAATATTCCTTTCATGTGTACAATTTAGTGATTCAACACTTACATAGAATACCCAGTGCTCATCACAAATGCCCTCCTTAATCTCCATCATTTAACCCATCTCCACTCACCTCCCCTCTGGTAACTCTCAGTTTGTTCTCTGTAGCTAAGAGTCTGTTTCTTGGCTTGCCTCTCTCTTTTTCTCCCTACTTAATGTACTTAGGACAATGACTCCTAATACTGTTACTCAAGTTTCTTATCATCTGTGTAACTGGGATTTTGTTACTCCTTTTAGCATGATCAGGCCATACTGTCTTCTTTTTAACACAGTGCTATGGTTTCTTCTAAAGTTATTAATTATTAGAAAAGAGCTGAATTATATTAAAAAATTAACCCAAAATAAATTTGCTTCAATGATATAGCTGTTTAAAAAAAGTTCCCTTTATTTGCAAAGGAGATATTCCAAAATTAAGAACTGGAAAATATGTTGGGAGAAAAGCTTAGCCAAATCCTCTTAATCTTTCTTCCATTTGGGCTATATTTATTTAAGCAATCACAGATAAGAGATTATATAAATTCATAGATGTACCAGAAATAAAATTAACTGCAATGCCAAGTTTCCTCAATTAAGTTGGAGGCTGTAAATGGAAGATTAATTCTATGGTGTTCACGTGTTTTACAAATCCACAATGTTAACTGACATCAAATTTTTAAAATGTGCTGTACTTCCTGCAGTTATGAGAAACCTAAAAGCTAAATCGTTCCAAGTTTAGTCATAAAAATGGCTCAGATGGTTCCCCTTTTGTAACTGTGTGTGAGAGCTTTCTATACTGTATTAACTAGACATGTAAAGAATATTGCTTCCCATTCTATTTACACACGACACTGCTGTTAGCTATACATGATTGAAAAAGCTAAACAATCTCATGAATGCCCTTGTGAAATCCTGAATTACAGTTCCCCTTCAGAAATAAACTAATATTTTTGCTGGACTTAGACAATTCAGAAACGCACACACACATGGGTTTGTATATATTTATGTAAAGTACTTAATTTTACGTTATCATCTTACCATACTTCTTGAATTTACTCTTCTAGAAACTTAAACACAAAATAAATTTAGTATCAAAAGAAGAGACAATCTTTTTAAACCAAACAATAAACAACTCAGGATATTAGTATGGAAGAATATGAAAAAGTTAATCTTCAGAAGAACAGAGCAATAAAAACAAGGTCTGTCCAAACTCTTCATTAATAATTGAAACATGGATGCATACGTGAAGTGCCTTGTAAGTAATAAGCACTAGGCATAAATATTTAGCAGTTTGCTTATGAAATGTGTCCTAAATTATGTCGAAATGTTAACAAGGATGTCTTATACTGACAGAACAATGAGGGACATAAATATTTCAAAGCAGCAAGCATGACAGGTAGAAGCTAAGAAAACACAGGCATCTTCTGTGTTCTTCTAACTCTTCAACCTTTAGATATGTGCTTTTTAAGTTTAATAGGAACAAAGTGTTTCCCCATCAAAGCCAATGTTTATATCAGTTACATCAAAGCTATACTGGGATCTCTTTAAAGTACACTTATCAGACAAAGAATGCATACAAAGTGAGGTGTGTTAGTGGTACAAAGAGAATTGACAAATAAGACAACATATTGAAGTGAAATGTTCTCCTTAATAGCTAATGCACTCTATTTTGTGTTTTGATCCACCCTCTTACAAAGACACACGTAGATCATTGGGGGCGCCTGGGTGGCGCAGTCGGTTAAGCGTCCGACTTCAGCCAGGTCACGATCTCGCGGTCCGTGAGTTCGAGCCCCGCATCAGGCTCTGGGCTGATGGCTCAGAGCCTGGAGCCTGTTTCCCATTCTGTGTCTCCCTCTCTCTCTGCCCCTCCCCCGTTCATGCTCTGTCTCTCTCTGTCCCAAAAATAAATAAACGTTGAAAAAAAAAAAAAAAATTTAAAAAAAAAACAAAGACACACGTAGATCATGGAAAATTCTCAAGGCTATTACTTGACACACGTGTGCGCATGCGCGCACAAACACACGCACAGAAAACCACACACACACGCACGCACACACACACACATGAAAACATAAACTTCGCAGAAAATGGGTAAGATTGATTGTACCTGTCCTTTACTTGAAAAAAATGCGTTCTCCAATAGTGCCAAAATAGCATAATATCAGGTAGGATATTTGGGGCATATAATATAGTCAATATAACTTTCTTTTCTAATACCAAGTGTTTTAACCTAACCTAATAAATAGTCAGGTATAAGCAAAATGACACAGATCTTTGAATAATGAAAATGTATGGAGATAGGATTAAGAAAAAAACCTCAGGGGCGCCTGGGTGGCTCAGTCGGTTAAGCGGCCGACTTCGGCTCAGGTCATGACCTCGCGGTCCATGGCTTCGAGCCCCGCGTCGGGCTCTGTGCTGACAGCTCAGAGCCTGGAGCCTGTTTCGGATTCTGTGTGTCTCTCTCTCTGACCCTCCCCCGTTCATGCTCTGTCTCTCTCTGTCTCAAAAATAAATAAACGTTAAAAAAAATTAAAAAAGAAAAAAACCTCAGATGCCACCATAGTTCAACCACAGATATACTGTGTAGCTTTAGAAAAGTCACTCATATTCTCCTGAAATAACATTGCTCTAAATAAAGTAATAAAAAAATTGTCATAAACTCAATTACGATATAAAATTATTTGACAACATAAAATAAAAAAGCTAGCGGAGCACTGAACCTATTTGATGAAACAATATTCAAGAATCATAATATAGAAGCATCTCTATTAATGTGAGCATTTAGACTGCTGACTTTCAATAGAGGAGAGAGTGATTTTTACTAAATTTAATGAATTTTTCCAGACAATGGCTATTTTTGCTTTCTGTTTTATTTTATTATATGTGGTAATAGTCATGATACATTCTATTTTATTACTATGTTATTTCTTGTTTTGACAGTATAATTTCCCTAAAATTACTCCTTCAGAGACTATCAGTAACTTTCTTATTGTTGTGTCAATGTTTTCTCACAACAACGTTTTCTCATCCTAAACCACTTGGCTATTTACAATGACACTGATTATCGTTCTTTATCTCCACTCATACGTTCCTTCATTTACTCGTTTACCCACTCAATCTATACAAATTACTGAGTTTTTACTGTGAATTATGGCTCTAATCATGACCCCTGAGCTCTTACTCAAAACCTGGCCCTTCTATATTTCTAGTGCATATTCTCCTAATACCACATATTCACTTTACTAAAATGAACCAATGATTTCAAACTTCACCAAACTGGCTCACAATTTGAAATACAACATTATTGTCAGGAAAAAGAACTTGGATATTACCTCAATTTTCTCCCTAAAGTTCATCCCAATTTTGAATGCTGAGTGGTTTTCTGTAGCTGAATTCATCAAGTTCAAATACTTGTGTGTATAATGCAATGCCTGCTGTTGCTTTAAACTGATCTCAACTCTCTCATTTCTATCATAGATATCCATAGAGTATACATTTTACTTCCTAATTATTTTCAAATCTTTTCAATTACTTTACAATTCAAATCTTTCAATACTCTGCTGGAGTATTGAAGGAATTACATATTCCTTTAATAACCTCTCCTAGCAGTTTTGTACACTTAATAGAAGGTTGTCAAGCCAAACTTCAAAATTATTTTATTCATCATGAAAAGAAAACCAAATATTGTCTCACTGGTCAAAAAATAAAGGCAAAAATTCTTAATACACAAGGTTCTTCAAAGTTTGTTGTATGAGAGTCTAAGCTACTATCCAGATTCGCATCAAGCCATTCTGCTCCCCATTCTCTCTGATATCCTAAATGTTTTCAGTCCTAGATACACTTCATGTTGTTTCTTCCTATAAGACCTTTGTATATGCTGTTTCTCTGCCTTGACTAATCGTTTATCCTCTTTTAATAGACTTCCAGTCATTCAACCAGGATCAAACTCATTTCTCCATGAAAACTTCTCTGAGATTCAGACTTTATTCTCCCTGTTGTAGCCCTTATATTACATTGAACCTCTCCTTCAAAATACTTTTTCACAGCCAAAATTTTATGTAATAATTAAATTAATGTCTGTTTTACATGGAAAACTATAAACCCATGGAGAAGGAAATACTTGTGTTCATATTGAGCATTATATTCTATGCATATGCTACAAACAATATTGTTGAATGAATGAACTTCAAAAATAATATTTCAGCTTGGTCCTTTCTGAGCCATTGATATAAGCCTGACATTATTTCTACTTTCTTATGTGTAGACAATAGATCCTGATTTACCATTTAGAATAGCTTTCGTGTATGTAGACAATAGATCCTAATTTACCATTACAACAGATTTTTGTTTATGGTTATCATTTCAATAATTTATAAAGAGAAATAATATTGTGTAATGTTCTCAACTCACTTTACTTTTAAAAACAGAACATCACTAAAGCATTATAGCGTATATTTCAATAGTGTATACCTTTAATATAATTTATGTTTATGGAAACTAACTAGCAAATTTACAGCTAAAATAAATTTATATTTTAATAAATAAAGGGATATCTAGTTTTGATTAAAAAGTATAAAAAGCCCTTTTAATCTAAGTCAAATATATAATATATTCTTTTCACTGCCTGATGCTATAATTTTTTAATTTTGTTATTATTATTATAAACTTAAAATTTAGATTACATTTTCCCTCATATATAGGTTAGATATTTGCGATGTGTACATTCCTATTAATTTTATTCATATCTGTAATTCAGTGCAACCCCATTCACAAATAGCTCATCCCAAATAATTCATTTATTTTCTTCATGTGGAGAACCAATTTTAATTGGAGGAAACAATTTCAAATTTTAAGTTTTGTTACCCTCTACAGAATTTTACCATAAAAAACTATTCCATATATTCTCCAGCCATCATAGGTAAATCTCACATAACATGTAAGTATTGCTTTACTATAACTGACATTATGTAGTGTCTTAAGAGACAAAAAAACAATCACTTATCATTTAAGAGACACTTTAATCTACTACACCTAGGTCTGGTATTATAAACTATAATCTTAAAATTAAGCATGCAGACAAGGAGGCATAAGAATTTTGCTGAGTATATGAAGAACTGGATTGGTGTTGACACTACTGTGTAAAACCACGCAAAGAGCCATAGCACTATCTCTGTGGCTGAGTAATCGCTTTGGAAGAATGCTTTCTATAGTCCTCACAGAAAGCAAGATGCTGTGGTAAGGAATCCTTTTAGACATCATTTTCATGAAGTCACTTCTTCTTTGACAAAGCAACTGAAACTTGAAATTCCTATCTTTACTTTCTTTCAAAGTAACAACTGCCAAAAACAAGCTTAAAGGTTTTAGCTAAATGAGTCGGAAAAAAAACAAAAACAAAAAAACATGAGGGTGTAGGTGAAAGAATCTAAGTCTACCAATTTTTAGGATATCTGTATTCAAGAAGCATTTTATTCACACATTCAATTAAAACAATTACCAAACTATATGGTAATATTTTTGCTTACAGTATTTAGACTAAAACATGAGTTTCTTAAAGTTGAAAGATTGTATACTATGTTTTTTTACCTTCATTCCCCTATACAATACATAGGAATTATGCAATAAATACAATAAGTATTCTTAATTGAAAGTCTTTATTTCAAACAAATACTGATATTTAAACTTGCTTAAAACTATTTTTGTTGTATAACTATGCTATTTGGGAAGGGGAATGTCAAGAACATTTAAGATAAGTGTCATAGCTTTGTGATTCCTAATCAAAATGGAAAACATGAAAAAATGGGAAAAATATGTATTACTTTCAAAAAACTTATTGTCAAAATAAGTCTTTCAGAATGGAAATTTCTCACCAAGCTCAAAACTGACCAATCAATGATCTCTTAGTCAGAAGATATGAAAATAAACTTTTCATTCATACTTCACCTGACCTAATGTGAGAATTTGGTATTAATGAGTAAATTCTCTTATTTTCTCTAAAACTTTATCTTCCCTTATGCTTGTGCTTTCAACCAATACAGAGTAAAAGAGACTAGATTTACCTTCTTTCTTGAAAGAAGTAAAAAAGGACAAAATATATAAAACAACTGTTTTCAGGGACGCCTGGGTGGCGCAGTCGGTTAAGCGTCCGACTTCGGCTAGGTCACGATCTCACGGTCCGTGAGTTCGAGCCCCGCGTCAGGCTCTGGGCTGATGGCTCGGAGCCTGGAGCCTGTTTCTGATTCTGTGTCTCCCTCTCTCTCTGCCCCTCCCCTGTTCATGCTCTCTCTCTGTCCCAAAAATAAATAAAAATGTTGAAAAAAAAATTAAAAAAAAAAAAAACAACTGTTTTCAAACAATGGACATCAGACAATATGAAAGACTAGTCCTTGAGAGAGGGGAGACACATACTCTTAGGCCTATGTTTGTTCCCTGATTAATGCTTGTAGAGAGCTTCCAACAGGTAGGGCAAGCACAGATACCCAGAGTCCAATTATCCCTCCTACTTGAGGAAACATAAATAGAAGTCAAGGAGTATCAAGGCATCAATGTCTACAACAAGCTGAAGAAGAGTAAAGAGCTACAAAGATAGTTTCAGAGACCTGCAAAGGTATCCCTTAGTTTAAATCTGAGTTCAATTTGAATCAGAACATGTTAATGAAGAAACTTTCCAAGACTGGGGAAAGAGTCTCACTTCCCAAGAGGAAAATAGGGAACAAAACTCCAAGCATTGTGTATATTTCCATTACCCAGATTTAAAAAAATCACATTGAATTAGGTAGAGAATTTAGAAGGACATTGTTTCAGTACAGGAAAATATGATCCCAGAATATGTGCTCTGGTCTCACATTGCAAAGCTTAAAAGAAAAATTCAAAAGTTCAAAATTTTTTCAAGTAACTGCATCCCCAGAAAAATAAAGAACATGTATAGAAATAAAAATAACCATTAACAAATAACATAAAACCACAATGTCTCTCATACAATCAAACTGTGGCAGGCATGCAAAGAAAAAGAAAAATACAACCCATAATTAGAGAGGAAGAAAACCACAACCGATTAAAATGAAAGCAGAAATGACACAATGATAGAATTAATGAACAAGACTCTACTTCATTAAAGAAAGCAGACGAAAGACTATGTTAAAAAACAAACATAGAAAGGTATAAAAAAATGAAACCAAACTTCTAGAGTTTAAATATAAAGTAAATAAAATATATTTAAAACAAGTTTATGAGAGATTAACAGTAGACTGGACATAGTAGGATAAAAGGTTAATGAATTTAAAAAGAAAAAGGCATGTTATGTACACAGATAAAAAGTAAGGATTACAGCCAACTTCTGTCTAAAAAACACAAGCGAGAAGACAGTGTAGCAACACCTTTAAAGTACTGAAACATTGGGGTGCCTGGGTGGCTCGGCTGAGCGACCCACTTCAGCTCAGGTCATGATCTCACAGTTTGTAAGTTCGAGCCTCACTCGGGCTCTGTTCTGACAGCTCAGAGCCTGGAGCCTGCTTCTGATTCTGTGTCTCCTTCTCTCTCTCTGCCCCTCCCCCACTCATGCTCTGTCTCTCTGTCTCAGAAATAAATAAACATTAAAAAAATTTTTTAAAGTACTGAAACAAACAAACAAACAAAGCACGTAAACCTAAATTTTATATTTAG
This sequence comes from Lynx rufus, assembly GCF_022079265.1. Taxonomy (NCBI): domain Eukaryota; kingdom Metazoa; phylum Chordata; class Mammalia; order Carnivora; family Felidae; genus Lynx; species Lynx rufus. The sequence continues at coordinate 40,050,001 of NW_025814823.1, forward strand.
CCAACATTTTTCACAAGATGAGGGAAAAAAGGAGTATTCATACAACAAAAACAGAAAGGATTCACCACCAGGAAACCCAGACTAAAGAAATGTTAAATAAGGTCTCCAGGGCAAAGGAAAATGATAACAAATAGAAATCTGGATCTAGAGTGAGGAAAAAAAATCAGAACTAGTAAATATGTGGGTAAATACGAAAAATTTTATTTTAAATCTTTTAAGAATAATTGACTATTTTAAGATAATTTAAAAATATTACCAATGGACTATGGGATCATAATGTATTCCAATGGAATTAATTTTGAAAGTAATATCAGAAAGATAATTATAAAAATCACTAAATATTTGACTAAAAAAAAAAAAAACTCCTAATGAACCATGGTTGAAAGGAAATGAATTGAAGATAGTATTTTGAAAAATACAATGTGGCAAACATGTAGGATACAACAAAAGCATATTAAATTTCTATATTAGAAAGGAAGAAATGCCTTAAATCAGTCAATTCAGCTTCCAACCTACAAAGCTACGAAAACGAATGAAATCCAAAATAAGCAGAAAATAAAAGAATGATAAAGATAATTTCAGAAGCCAAAACAACTGGTTTCTGGAAACAAAATAATAACAAAATTAATGAAAGACCGCTTCACCTGAGAAAAATCAACACACTTAATAAACTTACAGTTGGACTGATCAGGATATAAGAAAGGAAAAGCACAAATTACCAATACTGTAACTGAAATTGGTGAAATTGGGTATATCACCACACACACAAGGTAAATCGAAAAGATAATTAAGAGATTGTTATGAATAACTTTTGGTTAATATATTTAAAAGAAGAGTTGAAATGCACAAATTATTTAAAAGATATATAAAACTTACATAAGAAGGAATATATAACATGTATAGCCCTGTATCTATTAAAGAAATTGAATTTATAATTAGAAACCTTACCACAAATTAAATCCCAGAGCAGATGGCCTTCTGGGTGAATTCTAATATTTAGTTCCATACATAATCTCCCAGATACTCATTCCGCCAGAAAATTAAAGAGGAATAAAAAGGTGGCAGGAACACAAACCAACTTATTCTATAAGGCCAACATTATCCCAGTTAAAAATAAAAAAAGAGAGAAAGATATTATAAGAATGAAAAACAGACCTATACCCTTCATAAAGAACAATATTAAAACAATTGTTTTTTTAAAAAAATAAACTTAATTAAAAGTTAACAACTTGAACCGAACAGCATAAAAATGATGATATGTTATGAGTAAACAGGGTCTATCCTAAGAGCACAAAGTTAACTCAACATTCAAAATCAATCCATGTAATTTAATATATTAATAAACTATCAAGAGAAAATAATAGGATAATCTCAAGAGATACAGAAAAACCACTTGACATTTGTGAAAAAAATTCTCAGAAAACGACTTCAATCTGATAAAAGTTGTTTACAGAAAGTAAAGAACTAACAGCATATTTAAGAATGAACAACAAGCAACAATATTCTCGCTTACCACTCCTATTCAACATTTTACTGGAAATTTTAGACAAGGCAATAAAACATGAAAAAGAAAAAAAAAGCATAGCAGTTAGAAAGAAGGAAGGGAGTGAAGGGAAGATGGCGGCGTAGGAGGACGCTGGGCTCACCGCGCGTCCTGCTGATCACTTAGATTCCACCTACACCTGCCTAAATAACCCAGAAAACCGCCAGAGGATTAGCAGAATGGAGTCTCCTGAGCCAAGCACAGACGAGAGGCCCACGGGAGAGGGTAGGAAGGGCGGCGAGGCGGTGCACGCTCCACGGACTGGCGGGAGGGAGCCGGGGCGGAGGGGCGGCTCGCCGGCCAAGCAGAGCCTCCGAGTCCGGCTTGCAAAAGCGGAGGGGCCTGACGGACTGTGTTCCGACAGCAAGCTCGACTTAGCGTCTGGGAGGTCATAAGTTAACAGCTCTGCTCAGAAAGCCAGAAGGCTGGAGGACAAAGGGAGGGAGAGCTGCGGAGCCCCAGGACGACAGAGCTCAGTGTGGTGGGGAACAAAAGCGCTCGCCAGCGCCATCTCCCCCGCCCATCCCCCAGCCAAAATCCCAAAGGGAACCAGTTCCTGCCAGGGAAATTGCTGCTCCGCGCAAACACCCAACTCTGTGCTTCTGCGGAGCCAAACCTCCGACAGCGGATCTGACTCCCTCCCGCTGCCACAGGGCCCCTCCTGAAGTGGATCACCTAAGGAGAAGCGAGCTAAGCCTGCCCCCCCTGCCGCCGTGCACCTTGCCTACCCACCCCAGCTAATACGCCAGATCCCCAGCATCACAAGCCTGGCAGTGTGCAAGTAGCCCAGACGGGCCACGCCACCCCACAGTGAATCCCGCCCCTAGGAGAGGGGAAGAGAAGGCACACACCAGTCTGACTGTGGCCCCAGCGGTGGGCTGGGGGCAGACATCAGGACTGACTGCAGCCCCGCCCACCAACTCCAGTTATACACCACAGCACAGGGGAAGTGCCCTGCAGGCCCTCACCACACCAGGGACTATCCAAAATGACCAAGCGGAAGAACTCCCCTCAGAAGAATCTCCAGGAAATAACAACAGCTAATGAGCTGATCAAAAAGGATTTAAATAATATAACAGAAAGTGAATTTAGAATAATAGTCATAAAATTAATCGCTGGGCTGGAAAACAGCATACAGGACAGCAGAGAATCTCTTGCTACAGACATCAGGGGACTAAGGAACAGTCACGAGGAGCTGAAAAACGCTTTAAAGGAAATGCAAAACAAAATGGAAACCACCACAGCTCGGATGGAAGAGGCAGAGGAGAGAATAGGTGAACTAGAAGATAAAGTTATGGAAAAAGAGGAAGCTGAGAAAAAGAGAGATAAAAAAATCCAGGAGTATGAGGGGAAAATTAGAGAACTAAGTGATACACTGAAAAGAAATAATATACGCATAATTGGTATCCCAGAGGAGGAAGAGAGAGGGAAAGGTGCTGAAGGGGTACTTGAAGAAATTATAGCTGAGAACTTCCCTGAACTGGGGAAGGAAAAAGGCATTGAAATCCAAGAGGCACAGAGAACTCCCTTCAGACGTAACTTGAATCGATCTTCGGCACGACATATCATAGTGAAACTGGCAAAATACAAGGATAAAGAGAAAATTCTGAAAGCAGCAAGGGGTAAACGTGCCCTCACATATAAAGGGAGACCTATAAGACTCGTGACTGATCTCTCTTTTGAAACTTGGCAGGCCAGAAAGAATTGGCACGAGATTTTCAGTGTCCTAGACAGAAAAAATATGCAGCCGAGAATCCTTTATCCAGCAAGTCTGTCATTTAGAATAGAAGGAGAGATAAAGGTCTTCCCAAACAAACAAAAACTGAAGGAATTTGTCACCACTAAACCAGCCCTACAAGAGATCCTAAGGGGGACCCTGTGAGACAAAGTACCAGAGACATCACTACAAGCATAAAACATGCAGACATCACAATGACTCTAAACCCGTATCTTTCTATAATAACACTGAATGTAAATGGATTAAATGCGCCAACCAAAAGACATAGGGTATCAGAATGGATAAAAAAACAAGACCCATCTATTTGCTGTCTACAAGAGACTCATTTTAGACCTGAGGACACCTTTAGATTCAGAGTGAGGGGATGGAGAACTATTTATCATGCTACTGGAAGCCAGAAGAAAGCTGGAGTAGCCATACTTATATCAGACAAACTAGACTTTAAATTAAAGGCTGTAACAAGAGATGAAGAAGGACATTATATAATAGTTACAGGGTCTATCCATCAGGAAGAGCAAACAATTATAAATGTCTATGCGCCGAATACCGGAGCCCCCAAATATATAAAACAATTACTCATAAACAGAAGCAACCTTATTAATAAGAATGTGGTAATTGCAGGGGACTTTAACACCCCACTTACAGAAATGGATAGATCATCTAGACACACGGTCAATAAAGAAACAAGGGCCCTGAATGAGTCATTGGATCAGATGGACTTGACAGATATATTTAGAACTCTGCATCCCAAAGCAACAGAATATACTTTCTTCTCGAGTGCACATGGAACATTCTCCAAGATAGATCATATACTGGGTCACAAAACAGCCCTTCATAAGTTTACAAGAATTGAAATTATACCATGCATACTCTCAGACCACAATGCTATGAAGCTTGAAATCAACCACAGGAAAAAGTCTGGAAAACCTCCAAAAGCATGGAGGTTAAAGAACACCCTACTAACGAATGAGTGGGTCAACCAGGCAATTAGAGAAGAAATCAAAAAATATATGGAAACAAACGAAAATGAAAATACAACAATCCAAACGCTTTGGGACGCAGCGAAGGCAGTCCTGAGAGGAAAATACATTGCAATCCAGGCCTATCTCAAGAAACAAGAAAAATCCCAAATACAAAATCTAACAGCACACCTAAAGGAAATAGAAGCAGAACAGCAAAGGCAGCCTAAACCCAGCAGAAGAAGAGAAATAATAAAGATCAGAGCAGAAATAAACAATATAGAATCTAAAAAAACTGTAGAGCAGATCAACGAAACCAAGAGTTGGTTTTTTGAAAAAATAAACAAAATTGACAAACCGCTAGCCAGGCTTCTCAAAAAGAAAAGGGAGATGACCCAAATAGATAAAATCATGAATGAAAATGGAATTATTACAACCAATCCCTCAGAGATACAAACAATTATCAGGGAATACTATGAAAAATTATATGCCAACAAATTGGACAACCTGGAAGAAATGGACAAATTCCTGAACACCCACACTCTTCCAAAACTCAATCAGGAGGAAATAGAAAGCTTGAACAGACCCATAACCAGCGAAGAAATTGAATCGGTTATCAAAAATCTCCCAACAAATAAGAGTCCAGGACCAGATGGCTTCCCAGGGGAGTTCTACCAGACGTTTAAAGCAGAGATAATACCTATCCTTCTCAAGCTATTCCAAGAAATAGAAAGGGAAGGAAAACTTCCAGACTCATTCTATGAAGCCAGTATTACTTTGATTCCTAAACCAGACAGAGACCCAGTAAAAAAAGAGAACTACAGGCCAATATCCCTGATGAATATGGATGCCAAAATTCTCAATAAGATACTAGCAAATCGAATTCAACAGCATATAAAAAGAATTATTCACCATGATCAAGTGGGATTCATTCCTGGGGTGCAGGGCTGGTTCAACATTCACAAATCAATCAACGTGATACATCACATTAACAAAAAAAAAAAAAAGAGAAGAATCATATGATCCTGCCAATCGATGCAGAAAAGGCCTTTGACAAAATCCAGCACCCTTTCTTAATAAAAACCCTTGAGAAAGTCGGGATAGAAGGAACATATTTAAAGATCATAAAAGCCATTTATGAAAAGCCCACAGCTAACATCATCCTCAACGGGGAAAAACTGAGAGCTTTTTCCCTGAGATCAGGAACACGACAGGGATGCCCACTCTCACCGCTGTTGTTTAACATAGTGCTGGAAGTTCTAGCATCAGCAATCAGACAACAAAAGGATATCAAAGGCATCAAAATTGGCAAAGATGAAGTCAAGCTTTCACTTTTTGCAGATGACATGATATTATACATGGAAAATCCGATAGACACCACCAAAAGTCTGCTAGAACTGATACATGAATTCAAAGTTGCAGGATACAAAATCAATGTACAGAAATCAGTTGCATTCTTATACACTAACAATGAAGCAACAGAAAGACAAATAAAGAAACTGATCCCATTCACAATTGCACCAAGAAGCATAAAATACCTAGGAATAAATCTAACCAAAGATGTAAAGGATCTGTATGCTGAAAACTATAGAAAACTTATGAAGGTAATTGAAGAAGATTTAAAGAAATGGAAAGACATTCCCTGCTCATGGATTGGAAAAATAAATATTGTCAAAATGTCAATACTACCCAAAGCTATCTACACATTCAATGCAATCCCAATCAAAATTGCACCAGCATTCTTCTCGAAACTAGAACAAGCAATCCTAAAATTCATATGGAACCACAAAAGGCCCCGAATAGCCAAAGTAATTTTGAAGAAGAAGACCAAAGCAGGAGGCATCACAATCCCAGACTTCAGCCTCTACTACAAAGCTGTAATCATCAAGACAGCATGGTATTGGCACAAAAACAGACACACAGACCAATGGAATAGAATAGAAACCCCAGAACTAGACCCACAAACGTATGGCCAACTAATCTTTGACAAAGCAGGAAAGAACATCCAATGGAAAAAAGACAGTCTCTTTAACAAATGGTGCTGGGAGAACTGGACAGCAACATGCAGAAGGTTGAAACTAGACCACTTTCTCACACCATTTACAAAAATAAACTCAAAATGGATAAAGGACCTAAATGTGAGACAGGAAACCATCAAAACCTTAGAGGACAAAGCAGGAAAAGACCTCTCTGACCTCAGCCGTAGCAATCTCTTACTCGACACATCCCCAAAGGCAAGGGAAGTAAAAGCAAAAGTGAATTACTAGGACCTTATGAAGATAAAAAGCTTCTGCACAGCAAAGGAAACAACCAACAAAACTAAAAGGCAACCAACAGAATGGGAAAAGATATTTGCAAATGACATATTGGACAAAGGGCTAGTATCTAAAATCTATAAAGAGCTCACCAAACTCCACACCCGAAAAACAAATAACCCAGTGTAGAAATGGGCAGAAAACATGAATAGACACTTCTCTAAAGAAGACATCCAGATGGCCAACAGGCACATGAAAAGATGCTCAACGTCGCTCCTTATCAGGGAAATACAAATCAAAACCACACTCAGGTATCACCTCACGCCAGTCAGAGTGGCCAAAATGAACAAATCAGGAGACTATAGGTGCTGGCGAGGATGTGGAGAAACGGGAACCCTCTTGCACTGTTGGTGGGAATGCAAATTGGTGCAGCCGCTCTGGAAAACAGTGTGGAGGTTCCTCAGAAAATTAAAAATAGACCTACCCTATGACCCAGCAATAGCACTGCTAGGAATTTATCCAAGGGATACAGGAGTACTGATGCATAGGGGCACTTGTACCCCAATGTTCATAGCAGCACTCTCAACAATAGCCAAATTATGGAAAGAGCCTAAATGTCCATCAACTGATGAATGGATAAAGAAATTGTGGTTTATATATACAATGGAATACTACGTGGCAATGAGAAAAAATGAAATATGGCCTTTTGTAGCAATGTGGATGGAACTGGAGAGTGTGATGCTAAGTGAAATAAGCCATACAGAGAAAGACAGATACCATATGGTTTCACTCTTATGTGGATCCTGAGAAACTTAACAGGAACCCATGGGGGAGGGGAAGGAGAAAAAAAAAAAAAAAAAAAAAAAGGACGTTAGAGTGGGAGAGAGCCAAAGCATAAGAGACTGTTAAAGACTGAGAACAAACTGAGGGTTGATGGGGGGTGGGAGGGAGGGGAGGGTGGGTGATGGGTATTGAGGAGGGCACCTTTTGGGATGAGCACTGGGTGTTGTATGGAAACCAATTTGTCAATAAATTTCATATATAAAAACAAAAAGAAAGAAGGAAAAAAACCCTTTTTTTTCACAGATGACATGGTTTTCTATATAGAAAATCCTCCTGAATAAGCAATATTAATTATGAAAACTCATCAGCTAGATTGCAAGAAATGAAGTCATTAGCTAAAAGAATCAAATGTGGGGCGCCTGGGTGGCTCAGTCGGTTAAGCGTCCGACTTCGGCTCAGGTCATGATCTCAGGGTCCGTGAGTGCGAGCCCCGCGTCGGGCTCTGTGCTGACAGCTCAGAGACTGGAGCCTGTTTCAGATTCTGTGTCCCCCTCTCTCTGACCCTCCCCCATTCATGCTCTGTCTCTCTCTGTCTCAAAAATAAATAAAAATGTTAAAATATATATATATATATAAAAGAATCAAATGTGATTCTAAATTCTAGCATCAATCAGAAATTAATTTTATAATGTATAACAAATATAATAATTAAATATAAATTTTTAAAATATGTGTAGAACCTGAATTCCAAAATTATCAAACACAAACAAAACATAATTAAATGGAAAAATCTACATATGGACAGGAATACTTAATATTGTAGAGATACCAATTCTCCACAAATTGATATAAGTGCAATTTTTGTATAAAATCATAAACTGATTAAATAATGTATATGGAAATAAGATTGAATCTGTACTAGCCAAAGCAAACTTGAAAAGGATAAACAAAATTTCAGTACTCACAACACCTATTTTTAGGTAGTAATCAGAATAGAATAGTGTTGGACAGCTATGTAGCACCTGGATGGCTCAGCTGGTTAAGCGTTTAACCCTTGATTTCAGCTCAGGTCAAGATCTCGTGATTCATGAGATCAAGCCCCACACTGGGTTCCATGCTGAACTTGGAACCTGCTTAAGATTCTCTCTCTCTCTCTCTCTCTCTCTCTCTCTCTCTCTCTCTCTCTCCCCCCCCGTCTCTCTCTCTCTCTCCCCCTCTCCCTCTCTCTCTCTCCCCACCCCTCTGCCCCTCTCCTCCACTGGTACCGTCTCTCCCTCTCTCTCTCTAAAATGAAAAAAAGAAAAAATTAGGAAAGAATGGTGTTAAACATCTATATCTATCTATCTGTCATCTCTGTATCTACACAACAATGGAACATACAGATTACACAATACCCAAACGTATATGTACAATTGATTGTTGACAAATTTCCCAAGGCAATTTAGAGGTAAAATTCAATTTTTCAACACATGCTGTAGGAACAGTTGAGTAGCTATATGAAAAAGAAGTAAAATTTGGCTCTTGACCTTATGGCACATACAAAAATTAACTTGAAATTGAATATAGGAACTAAGGATATAAACTTCTAAAAGAACACAAAAAAGAAAGCTTTGTGATCTTCGGTTGGGCAAAATAAACAAAAACTTATATACAACACAATAAACATAAACTATGAATGAAAAGATCAACAATTTGGACTAAATAAAATTAAAACCTCTTCTTCAAAACATATTGTTTAAAAACATAAAAGTTAAGGTTCCTGGATAGCTCAGTCTATTAAGCATTCAAGTCTTGATTTTGGCTCACATCATGATCTCATGGTTCATGAGATAGAGCCCCATGTCAGGCTCCACACTGTCAGCACAGACCCTGCTTGGGATTCTCTCTCTCCATCTCTCTCTGCCCCTTTGCCCCCCTCCAAAATAAATAAATAAACATTTAAAAAAAACATGAAAAGTTGAGCCAGGGACTAGAAGATAGTATTTGTAAAATATATATCTGACAAATAAATTATGCCTGATATATAAAAAAACACAAATATTATAAAGAAAAACAAGCTAATAAAAATGGGCAAAATATTCAAATTAACATTTCACCGAAAAAATATATTTTGATAGAAAATCATTCCATGGAAAGATCGTTAAAGTAACTGGGTATTAAGAAAATGCAAACTAAAACCATAATGAGATGCCAATACACATTCACTACACTGGATGAAACTGTAAAGACTGACCATGTCATGTTGGTAAAAATTATAAATCAACCACTACTGGGGGGAATGTAAAATCTATAAAAACACTTTGGAAAATAGTTCAAAACATTTTTGAAATATTATACAACTGTTCAACTATGAGATATTTACTCCAGAGAAATATAATTGCATGTTCACAAAAAAAGACATTTACCAGATAATATCAGCAATCTTATTTGTAATATAGGGAAATATGCAAATAGCAAGATTATGGTACACACTACTCGGAAAAATTGTGAAGAAAAGAATAAACTATTGGGTCACCTGGGTGGCTTAGTTGGTTGAGCATCTGACCCTTGATTTAGGCTCATGTCACTATGTCCTGGTTTGTGAGATCAAGCCCCACGTTGGGCCTGCACTGACATCAGGGAGCCTGCTTGGGAGCCTCCCTCTCGCTCCCTTTCCGCCCCTCCCCTCACTCGTGCTCTACCTTTAAAATTAAATAAATATTAAAAAGAATAAACTTCCGTATATTCTTTATACATATTTATATATGCAACAATATGGATGAAATTCAAAATGATTATTTTGAAAAAAAGAAACCAGACTAAAAGAGCCTATACTCTATGGTTTGCTGTATAAAATTCTAGAAAATTCTAGAAAAGTAAGCTACTCTGTCATGAAAGAAAGCATATCAGTATTTGGCCGTGAGATGACAAAATGATAGAGCAGAAAAGATATAAAATGCCATTAGAAAACTTTTGTTTTAATGGATATCCTCAGTATCATGATTGTGGAAGTTATTTCACAGGTATACACAAGTCAGTACTAATCAAAGTATATACTTTCAGTATGTTCAGTTCACCGTACTTAATTATACCTCACTATAGCTTTAAACACTTTTTTTTGGGGGAAGCATATTTTTCTTTTTTCATTTTGGGGGCAAGATTTCTATCAGGGGTTTCTGACCTGGCTGTGAGTAAGCTGCCTCAGTCATTGTTCCCATTAGCTGTGGCCATCCCATCTGTATAGAGATAGCTCTTAATTAGAGACATTAGTTGTTCTACAGATGTAGGCTATCATTTCCTTTACATTCTCTGAGAATGAGTTTTCTTTACTATAAATTCAAGAAAATAGATCATTTGTCTTAGATAAATGAGATTTTCACAGATAGTTGGATCTCAAATATACTGCTTTTGCTCCCATTTTGTATGATGATAATTTATCTCTTTTGTCCATCTGACAGTATATGTATTTTAAATTCCAATGAAGATATCACTTTTATTTCTCTTCTTTTTCTCCACTCATAAAACTGAATGCATGATTTCAACTGCATGTAGATGCCAAATCATTTGGCATGATTCATGTAGCTATTCTGCAAGGTGGCAATATTTAAATGGATTAATTTCATACGTCCTGTCTTTCTATACAGTAAATGTGTAGAAAATTATATGTCTCTTAGTTTAATATAAGAGGAAGCTCACTTATGTTGAAAATAAATAAATAATGGAGATGCTTTCAAGATTGGTGATGCAGAAATGCTTTGTATTACTTCATTGGTGAGAAAGAACCCCAGATCCATTCAAGATATCTTAAGAGAAAATATGATTCCATATGTAAAAACCAAGCAGTAAAAATGGAACAATGAAGTTAAATGGTGGAAAAAATCAAGGATGGCTGGATTAAAAAGGTTAATTACTCCAAAAATTAGGGAGAGAGTGAGGCTGAAATATAAGTAATGATAATTAGGGACTGTGCTAATAAATTGAATCTTATTTGCAACTTTGTCTTATTAACTACAAAGAATAGCAGACCATTTATACGTTGTCCAGTAGTGGTAAACTATTTACTTTGTTCACATAAAAGAATGTAATTTGTAGCCCATGTGTCCAGAATAAACTCATTAGGACAGAATTGATAAATTCTTGAGTAAAAAAAAAAAAAAAAAAAAAAAAAAAAAAAAAAAACTAAGTCAGCAATGTTAGTTTTTCCTTGGGCAGAAAATTAGTAGAGAGCTAATCATATTTTAGTAGAATAGTAAAAGCATTGCAACTTGTAGAATTGAGATCTCTCATTAGTGTTCCAAAAATAATGAAGCAAGAAGAATTTTTTTTAATATTTATTTATTTTGAGAGAGAAAGAGAGAGAGGGAGGGAGCACATAAGCAAGGGAGGGGCAGAGAGAGAGGGAGAAAGAGAATCCCACGTAGGCTTTGTGCTGTCAGCATAGAGTCTGATGCAGGACTAGATCTGAAGAACTGTGAAATCATGACCTCAGCTGAAATTAAGAGTTAGACACTTAGCCCACTGAGCCACCCAAGTGCCTTAGCAGAAGAAATTTTTAAGAAGACATTCTTTGGTCATTCAATTCATAAAGTTGGAGCAAGAAATTCTTGAAAACCTGATTTTTTTTCAATATATGAAGTTTATTGTCAAATTGGTTTCCATACAACACCCAGTGCTCATCCCAAAAGGTGCCCTCCTCAATACCCATCACCCACCCTCCCCTCCCTCCCACCCCGCATCAACCCTCAGTTTGTTCTCAGCTTTTAAGAGTCTCTTATGCTTTGGCTCTCTCTCCCACTCTGACCTCTTTTTTTTTTTCCTTCCCCTCCCCCATGGGTTTCTGTTAAGTTTCTTAGGATCCACATAAGAGTGAAACCATATGGTATCTGTCTTTCTCTGTATGGCTTATTTCACTTAGCATCACACTCTCCAGTTCCATCCACGTTGCTACAAAGGGCCAGATTTCATTTTTTCTCATTGCCACGTAGTACTCCATTGTGTATATAAACCACAATTTCTTTATCCATTCATCAGTTGATGGACATTTAGGCTCTTTCCATAATTTGGCTATTGTTGAGAGTGCTGCTATAAACATTGGGGTACAAGTGCCCCTATGCATCAGTACTCCTGTATCCCTTGGGTAAATTCCTAGCAGTGCTATTGCTGGGTCATAGGATAGGTCTATTTTTAACATTTTGAGGAACCTCCACACTGTTTTCCAGAGCGGCTGCACCAATTTGCATTCCCACCAACAGTGCAAGAGGGTTCCCGTTTCTCCACATCCTCGCCAGCATCTATAGTCTCCTGATTTGTTCATTTTGGCCACTCTGACTGGGGCGTGAGGTGATATCTGAGGGTGGTTTTGATTTGTATTTCCCTGATAAGGAGCGACGCTGAGCATCTTTTCATGTGCCTGTTGGCCATCGGATGTCTTCTTTAGAGAAGTGTCTATTCATGTTTTCTGCCCATTTCTTCACTGGGTTATTTGTTTTTCGGGTGTGGAGTTTGGTGAGCTCTTTATAGATTTTGGATACCAGCCCTTTGTCCGATATGTCATTTGCAAATATCTTTTCCCATTCTGTTGGTTGCCTTTTAGTTTTGTTGTTTCCTTTGCTGTGCAGAAGCTTTTTATCTTCATAAGGTCCTAGTAATTCACTTTTGCTTTTACTTCCCTTGCCTTTGGGGATGTGTCAAGTAAGAAATTGCTACAGCTGAGGTCAGGGAAGTCTTTTCCCGCTTTCTCCTCTAGGGTTTTGATGGTTTCCTGTCTCACATTCAGGTCCTTTATCCATTTTGAGTTTATTTTTGTGAATGGTGTGAGAAAGTGATCTAGTTTCAATCTTCTGCATGTTGCTGTCCAGTTCTCCCAGCACCGTTTGTTGTTAAAGAGACGGTCTTTTTTCCATTAGATATTCTTTCCTGCTTTGTCAAAGATTAGTTGGCCATACGTTTGTGGGTCTAGTTCTGGGGTTTCTATTCTATTCCATTGGTCTGTGTGTCTGTTTTTGTGCCAATACCATGCTGTCTTGATGATGACAGCTTTGTAGTAGAGGCTGAAGTCTGGGATTGTGATGCCTCCTGCTTTGGTCTTCTTCTTCAAAATTACTTTGGCTATTCGGGGCCTTTTGTGGTTCCATACGAATTTTAGGATTGCTTGTTCTAGTTTCGAGAAGAATGCTGGTGCAATTTTGATTGGGATTGCATTGAATGTGTAGATAGCTTTGGGTAGTATTGACATTTTGACAATATTTATTCTTGCAATCCATGAGCACAGAATGAAAAACCTAATTTATTTTTAAAAAAATTTTTTTTTTCAACGTTTATTTATTTTTGGGACAGAGAGAGACAGAGCATGAACGGGGGAGGGGCAGAGAGAGAGGGAGACACAGAATCGGAAACAGGCTCCAGGCTCTGAGCCATCCGCCCAGAGCCCGACGCGGGGCTCGAACTCACGGACCGCGAGATCGTGACCTGGCTGAAGTCGGACGCTTAACCGACTGCGCCACCCAGGCGCCCCAAAACCTAATTTATTTTTAAACATATTCCTTTTTCTCAAAATTTTCCATGTTTAGCTTTTTATTTACATCTCAACTCATAGTATCCTAGATGTATTTGTATCAAATTAAATTTCCTATCTTTCGCATTTTTAATAAAATATCTATAATATAATTCAATGGATATGTAAAAAAGAAACTCGCTTTAATAAATGAGCCAAACAAACATGACTAGAAAAATAAATCCAGTAGTTTGGGTTTATTTACCTTTTAAATAAGGGAAAAGTCTTTAAATGCAAAACATGATTTAAGTTAGAAGAATAGCAACTTGCACGTAATATTTTAAGATAATACTTTCGTTTAAAATATTTTGCATGTAATAGCCTTTTACCATCTATTTCAGATTTCTTAACCCATTAAAAACATCTATTTTATCCATCTTTTACTCTTATTGAGAGTCTTACTGAAGATTCATTCACCAAATGATTGATATCCTTTCAAACCCTCTAAAATATAAATATTGCCCATTTTTAAAATGTGATTGAACTGCAAAACCACACAGATACACAGGACTTTACATGTATACATAACTGATTCTTCCAGTGTGTGCCCTCATATTAGTGTTATGATTTTACTTCTTTCTATTTGCCAGCAGTGCACCTTCTTATGGTCTTGCTCATTCTTCTACTCTAGTCTGGTCAACATTGTCCTCCTTGGGAGATTTTGATCAAGTATCTTCACCTTTAACTAGACAGGCACATAAATTAGATCTGAGGAGTCAGGAGTTAAATCCTAGACTTCACGTGTACAAACTCTGTTACTTTAAGCAAATCATTCAAATTTTATGTGCATCGGTTTCCTCATCTGCAAATTGTGCATAATTATATGGCTTCTATCACATTGTGGTAATGGAGATTTAATGCATTTATATCAAATTTTTAGAATAGTTCTTGCTTGATGAGTACAATCTAAACATTGTCTATCCCTATCCAGGTAGAATTAACCACTGTAATCAATTAATAAATAATCTACAACACATTTATTGCATACCTCATGTTTGCTGAGGACAAAATGTAAAACCATTACTGAACCGATCATACATATAGAATACATATATATATATTATACATATATAATACATATATTATACATACCGTATATATGTATGCAATATGTATATATATACATATATATACATATATATTATATATATACATATATATAAATACATATATATAAATATATATACATACATACATATATATAAATACATATATATAAATACATATATATTTATATATATAAATGCATAGCAAATGATTCTATAGCTTTGTTTTCCTATTAGATACGAATGCAGATATTGACTGCTTTAGTATGCTAAGGTTATCACAACAGAATACCACAAACTGAGTGGCTTAACAAATAGAAATTTATTGCCTTGTAGTTCTGGAACTTAGAACTCTAAAATCAAGGTGTTGGAAGAGCCATGTTCCCTCTGAAAACTGGGCGGGGGGGGGGGGTTCTTTGTCTTTTCCTGGCTTCTGGTGGTTTGCTGGTAACCGTTATGTATCTTAGTCTGATGTGCATCGCCCCAATCTTCCATCTTCACGTGGCATTTTTTTATGTTTCTTCACATCATCTTCCTTATGTGTGTGTCTCTGCCCAAATTTTGCCTTTTTATATGGATGCCAGTTATATTGGATTAGGACCCACTGTAATGGCCTCATCATAACTTGATTAAGTCTACAAAGATACCATTTCATAACAGAATAATCACACTCTGGCTCTCGGCCTTAACACTGTCTCCTCAGAAACCTCTGCACCGTGAGAACCAAGTGGAGAAAGAAGCAAATGCACACACTGAAGCATAAAAACAGATGAGGCAGAGTTCCAAGTAAACTACTAGCTTGTACAAGCATGGAAGCCACAGGAGCAGAAACAAGGAAAGCTACAGGCCAGGAAGGCTGGTACAAATTGTTAGATTGCACAGCTACTGCCTAAAGCTTGTCTCAGTGGATCGAGAACATCCATCGTCATCTAATCACAGTGACTACCTTTGAGAGGCCTATCTTGCTGATACCAAAACAGTCCCTTTTTGTCCTTTGCCCTAGACCTTTGACATTCTGGACTAATTCTGTTCTCAGATGTGACTAAATATAACATGCACGATAAATCATTTCTTCTGCTGTCTAAACTGAACAAAAACAAAAGACTCTGATTTAAGTGATAAGGAAACCACATAAAGATCACTGTGAAGAATCTTTTCCCACAAGAGTACTAGCTCCTTGAAAGCTGGAATTAATAGTGCATTTTATTTAGCGATGCTTCCTTAGCATCTAGATTGATTCCTGCCATATTGTCCCATAGAAGATAATCACAAATTATTTTACAAATGAATGATTCTGTCTAAAATAGACATTTATACTGATGTAAGTTATATATCAAATTACTGCAAAAGATGAGTCACATTCTTAAACATTATTTGAGTTAAGATTATTACATTTAATAAAATTGATACCAATCTTTAATTAAAGTGTTTCAAAAATCAAATCTTTCTACTGATGTCAGTATACTGAAGTGACCTTGCACTTACTTTCTAAGTTAATACACCTTGGAAAATATTTTTCACTGAGAAAATAATATATTTATAAATACACACACAGAAACTAAAATTCGCAAGAAAATGTTGTTTCATGTAAGGGATAGTATAATCAAAATGAAGTGCTTAACTACAACCTACAGAAATCAATGTTGTTAATTTATATTTTATAAAGAAAATATTTAGATACATATTTGTTTATTTTAGCCTTAATAACTTTAGTCTGTAGTAATTAATTATGACAATTACTAACTTAAATGATAGCCAAATAGACTTACACTTACTTTAATAAATAGTATAATTAAGTTTTCAATTACAAACGTAGTTATATTAACACTTTGATAATTTTTGTATATATTTCAAAAGACTATGTCACATTTTATCTTTCATCTCATTTGTCAAATAGGAAATACTATAGACAATTGAAACATATTGGAAGACTAAATCTATGTATGATTTTAGCAAGCCACTTTACCTCTCTGAATTTTAATTTAGCTATTTGCAAAGTAAGCAATTGAACTAACATTCTCAACAGGCTAACTTTAGAGTTTTACTACTCTGTACACGATATATCATGTTAGTTCAACTTCCATATAGAACAGAATACAATGTTACAATCTTCCTTATTTTTGAATATTCAAATATGTACATGTTTTTCACTGTTACATATGTAAACTGAATATACATGTAATCAACATATAACTTCAAATTGTAAGAACATGTTTTAAACTTCAAGTTATTTTAAAAGCACAAATATTTTAACTATCATATACATACATGAAATATTAATAAAAACTCATATCACTTTACCAATACTTACATTAAATAGAAAGAAATATAATGCCTAGATGTGGAAGTGTGAGGTCTGGGAGGTGAAAGAGTAGTCATACTAGAAAGGCACAAAAGAAATAATGACTTTTCTAAGTATTCTGAAAATATTTATTTTATTAACATATTTATCACTATACTATATCTTAATATATCTTTATCATAAGTTGTATATACACTGCTGAGTTGAACACTGGCCAGGAAGACTCCCCTATGTTATTTTCCACTCAGAAACAGAAGGAACAAGACATTAAAGACAGAAAAATAGAAAAAGAAAAAAAATTTCAACCAAAATATCATAAACAGCAGCATAAATTAAACCCAGGTATGGCTGGCTTCAAGTACCATGTTTCCATCTTGTCATTCTCTGGAGTACAAAGAAGAGATTTATTAATTGTTGTGCAGGAAATTAGGAAACACTTCATAGAAAATATGGCATTTAATCCAAGCCATAAATTTGAATAGTATTTCCATAGTGATAATAGAATACAGTGGGGAGAAAGGCAATTTGAGCAAAATAAATTGTATATTTGGAGAGGGTACAGGAGAATTCTATAGAATTGATAGTTTGCTTGATATGTGCTGGGTTTGAGGATGGCTACAGGTTATGACTGAATTTTATACTGTGTTTCTTATAAAGTGCAATTATATAGCACAAGTGCTTTTCACAAATAGGCAGGTTAGACACGGTTAGACATGAAGCCCAGGCAATAGGACTATGACGACTGCAAGCAGAATTCCGATGAAATTCACCCTCCCAAGTAGGGAAACTTCACAAGGCCATTAGAAAATGCCAACTAGAGAGCAAAAACAGATTTTTCCTTTTTCATATACAAATCACTGCATTATTTTCCTTATTTTAATTTTGGTTTATTGGCTTTTATTCTGTTAAGTAAACTCACTATATGTCCATATGTTGTATAATATCCTATAGCAAAGGTCAGCATAACTGTTATCTCCAATAAAATCCTCCTATAATCTTTGCAACTAATTAAAAGGAGGGCGGGGCGCCTGGGTGGCTCAGTCAGTTGAGCGTCCCACTTCGGCTCAGGTCACGATCTCACGGTCCGTGGGTTCAAGCCCCGTGTCGGGCTCTGGGCTGATGGCTCAGAGCCTGGAGCCTGCTTCCGATTCTGTGTCTCCCTCTCTCTCTGCCCCTCCCCCATTCATGCTCTGTCTCTCTCTGTCTCAAAAATAAATAAAAACGTTAAAAAAAAATTTAAAAGGAGGGCAAGAGCACTCCCACAATTTCCTCTACTACAAATAATGCTCTTTATTCATGTACTTGATCTCAGGTGATCACCTGTTAAGAGACAAACCTAGATAGTCCTAGAGCACCATTTCCTTCTTCTTGGTAATTTAGCAGAGGGATGCTTCCATTGATGTCTATCAGCTGGCAGAGACATGACCATCATGTGATGTCATCCATTCCTAGTAGCAAGGCTTTTCCCAGGGCCCTTGTATGTGTACCTTGTCCCTCAGTTTACATATTCTGTAACATAATTCCTGAACCCAAGAATTCCTTGATAAATTTCTTCCTAATTTGAGAAACTAGGTGTTGCTAACCACTCATCATACACTATCATTCTATTACTATGTAACACAGGGTACAGTGGGACTTATCCTCTCTTGAAACACTGCTGATGGCCCATATAGAACATTTATGCCTGGCTTATGCTATGGAATAAAAGTTGAAAAACAATGTATGCCCTGCAGCTGCTGGACTTGTACATATTTTTCCCAAATAAACTTGATTTATATTTGCTCCATATGGTACTAGTAATGTGTGTTCATGACCCTATCGAAGACAGCCTTGGATATGAAACAGACCTTTTATCTGTATGTATGCACTCATACATATACATACAAAATATAATAAAACAAAAATGTTAAAGGTTATGGGTAAGAGCATTGTAAAGGGCATGGCTTTTCACACTCGTGCTCATATTTTCTTGTTATACTCCCAGTATGGCTTCACCCATACCCCCAGATATCACTGTAGAATGTAGACATTATTCCCCTTAAAATAAGAGCAATTCCACTTTCTTGGAAATCATGGTGATAATGAATCTCAGCCACTGCAAGGTCCATGTTCTGCTCCCAAGCATTTATCAAAGAATTTCTCAACAAAGACTGCCTTCTGCTCTGATAAATCCTGTTGACAAGAGCTAAAATATACTTTTTCCCATCATATTATATTAAATCAGGGAAATAAAACCTGAAAACTAGAAATTCCACATATATTATGTTAGCCTGAAAATAAGAACCACAGTGAGAAGCAAGTGGGTGTTTATTTGGAATCAGAGAACTGCAATTCAAGGAGCACAGACTCAGGTATAAACTCATATTGTGTCCTGATTGTACGGTGAAGGTAAGCGTTTTTCCATAAGAAAAAAGTTTGTGGGGAGCAATTATGTGAGTTGAAGGAAACTAAAGTTTTCTATGGTTGTTAATGAGCGAAGCTACTCTGGGTTCTACATTGATTGACTATTAGTTCTACCTTTAGGAAGTCCACAACCATCAGACTTGTGAGCAGCATGTCTGTTCTCCCTCTGACTTCACAGGCAATTCTTAAACAATTTCCATTTCACCCAGTTCAAAGGTTATGGCCCAGGTCCACCAAAACCAGGTAAGGTAGTTTCCCTGCAGTAGCTACTCTGCTTCTGTTTTAAAATGGCTCCAGTCATGTTAGCTGTTCACATTATGAAACCTTTTGATCTCCATCTTCCTCTGAAAGTATCACTGATTAACCAGTAGAAGGCACTGCTGACCAATCACTGGGAAATACCTCTGATTGATTCTTACAAGGCACTGCCAATTAGCCATCAAACATTATTGTTCTCTTGTCACTAGGAAGGATCATTCCAGGTGTGCCATGTCCCATGTAGGAGGGAAAGTGATTTTTTTTTTTTTTTTGAGCCTTCGGCCACATTTGAGCAACAAAAGAGCCAGAGAAGAGCAAAGTTTTATCATCAAGTTCCTTTAAGCCAAACATCTGAAGTTTTTGGAGCTTCTTCATGGGATATCTCATAAGGCACAGAAATCAGTTCAAAATGCTGAGTGACCATTATCTGTGTGATGTCCTTATAACTTTGAACTGTACAGAAAAAGAGAAAAGTTTTACAATGACAAAAATTCCAATAGTAATAAACAAACTGTTGAGTCCAAATTGGAGCACTGACCTAAACCAAGGAGCGATTTCTGAGTCCAGCTAACTAAAAAGATAAAAGAATCATGGGCACTGCATTTCACCTTCTATTTATACTTCACCAGACATTTTATTGAAGTACCAGAGGTATTTATTACAGAACAAATCCCACTTTGTTCAGATAGGAAGTAATCAGGACAAATAAGTTCTCAATTTCCTCTTACACTTAAAAGTTCTTGATATTTTATGTAAACTGGAGTCATAAGCATAGTTCCAACTATTGTAGATAATCCATTAGATTCACATGAATGACATGCCAACAACTTGGTCTAAAGGCGATCTCACTAATTTCAAAAAAAGAATAATCAAAAAAGATGTAGCAGGCAAAAGACCCAGAATAGCCAACACAATATGGAAGGAAAAGAACAAAGTTGGAGGACAGACACTAGGGGAGGGACTATTATGGCTGCAGGGAATATACAGCTCTGTACTTTGTCCTCAATTTTGCTATGACCCTTAAACTAGTCTAAAAAACAAAACCTTAATTTAAGCAATATAAATAAATACAAAGACCAAAGTAAAGTGGTCAAAATGAATTGTAGTTGTTGCCAAAATAATAGTACAATATATTTTCTATCAAATGTAATAAATTTTATTTTCCTTATGAAAAGAAGGAAGACTTTAATCTAGTTTTCCAGACTCAAAAGGATAGAACATAACACTCATAGTTCAGAAGGACAGAAATAAACCATGAGTTAAGTTAGGAAATGAAATCCTATCACAATAGTTTCAACGGTAGAAATTTGACAGTGATAGAAAACTTAACCCTTAATTCATGGAAAGAACAGAAGAAAAAGAAGTGAGCTTTATATGTTTTCCATTTCAGTGAGCGATGCATGGATGGAAGACAATTAAACACTGGTTGGTACAAAATAATTTTCTCACTAAACAGAATTACAAGACCCAATATCAAGCAAGTGACAATTTTTGTTCTATTTTCATGCTCTCACAGATGTTACAAACTAATTTTTAGCCTTAATTACTAAATCTTTCAGATCTTACACATCTTGAAAAATATTAACAAAACCATGATCCCTTAGAGGCTGCTATGTAGCTAAAAGTTGTGTGGTTTTTCCTCAATATGTGGTTATAGTGTGAAATGTAACTGTGAAAATGACATTGTGGGCCACTATATTTATCCTCTCAATGAGTTGAGCAGCACATCAAGTTTACTTAGTTTATAATTATTTTTATCACTTGATGCTGCAGGCACAACCTGAGAGGAAAATTTAGCAGTTGCTTTCTGAGTTTTATATCATCGCCCATAATAGGAACTCAGCACTTGAATTTGTCAAGTTGATTGACATACTCTGGGAGATACTATAACTGAGTACTGCCAAACCCTCATTGATACCCTAATCCTGAACAGAAGCTTTTACTTTCCCTGTTATTAGTATTATAAATAATCTTTTTTTATTTTTTAAAAATATTTGTTTAATATTTATTAATTTTTGAGAGTGAGAGAGAGAGAGAGAGACAGACTGCGAGTTGGGGGAGGGGCAGAGAGAGACGGAGACACGAAATCTGAAGCAGGCTCCAGGCTCTGAGCTGACAGCACAGAGCCAGACACAGGGCTGGAACCCAAGAACCTTGAGATCATGACCTGAGCTTAACTGACTGAGCGACCCAGGCACCTCTTAAATAATCTTAAATTGAACAACATTGTAAGGTAGAATGAAATGTTTTTTCTAAATATTCCTAAGAAATACATTCATACTATACATACAAAAATGTTACTCATAATTAAAGGATATATTATTTTATATGAAATTTTAAAATAAATATATGGATATCACAGCTATTTTAAAAGCCTTTTATAAAGCTTTTTGGCATTAGCATAACTGAATAGCAATTGGGGAAAAAAGTCATGCTATTATAAAAAGAGAATAGGACTTGGATGCAAAATATGGGTTTTCTAAATAGTTGCAAAATATGCTGTTACTTTGAGACAAGGACTTCATGATGCCTCAGTATTCATACATGTAAAATAGAATAATATCTACTTTACTGAATTATTATTAAGGGACATTAAGATAATATATGTCAAAGATTTTTGTAAACAATATACTGTAGACATTTTGATTAACGTCCTTGTATTCTCAAAAAAAAGTAAAGAAAGAAAGTCAAAAAAGGCTATATTTTCTTACGGTAACAAAAAATTGCAAAAATCTAAATGACTTAAAGCAACAAATGCCTATTTTCCAATTCTATCTTTTGCAACAGGGATTTGTTTATCATGGTCATACGGAGCCCCAAACTGTTGGAGCAGTTACCATACCAAACGTTTCTGTTGGCTATAGATTGAAATGGAGAATCTTGCATTGGCAAGAAAGTGATCTAGACCAGAACTGACACACATTCATTTCTGCTGTAAACATTTATTTGCCAGTACAAGGATCCTGGTAACCACAAATAAGCCAGGAAATACAGACTTACCATGTAAGTGCCTACAAAGAAAGAAATGGAAAACAATTGTCACAGGCAATGTGGTTACTACAGAATGTAAATTTTGAAAATTGTGGAGTAAAATGAATAGTAAGAATCCATTTTACATCCATGAGATTAAAAAAAATTAAGTCTGACAATTCTGAACATTAGCAAGGGTGTGGAGTAAAGGATATTCTTTTTATTTTTTAAGTTTTATTTTTTTTTATTTTGAGTGGGTGCACAGCAGAGGCAGAGAGAGAGAGAGAGAGAGAAACCCAAGCAGGCTCTGTACTGTCAGTGTGGAGCCTGATGCGGGGATCAAACCCACAAACTATGAGACCATGACCTGAGCAGAAATAGTCAGATGCTTAACTGACGGAGCCACCCAGGCACCACAGCAAAGGACATTCTCATACATCAGTGGTGGAGTGTAAACTGATGCACGCCATTTGAAGAAAAATTTGAAAAAAAAAACTCAAGAAAGTAAAATCTATGCAAACCCTAAATCTAAATTATTCTACTGATGCAATTTCACTCCTTAAAAAAAAAAGACTGCCCAAATACATAACTAGTTATTGGGACTTGCTTGTGAGAGCAAAATATTGAAAACAACCTACATGTCTAAACATTCATAAACAAAGGATGGATAAATCAAAATTATGGTTTACACACACACAAACACACAGAATGAGTAAACTAGAATTATGTTGAGCCACTTGAATGAATCCTCACAAAAAACAATTACAAATTTTAAAAAGGAAATAACAGAATGAAATGCATGGTAGAGCATAACATACATAAAATTGTAAAAAGCAAACATAATTATTTACTTTATGACAAATACCTCACATATAATTAGATGTTTATTATATTATATTTAGAGTTTGATTGTCTATGATTTAAATGATGGAAGTATTGGTATACATACTATTTATTACTTTACATTTATTATCATTTATTTTATTAATTTTATATTTAGATGTATATGAATTAATTGTATTTTCAGTTACTTAGATGCCTTTTTACAAATCTAAGTAGAAAATGAGAAATAATTTTGATAAAAAAACAAACAATGGAGGCAAAATTAGTTATCATCAAGCATTAGAAAGTGGCTGAATGTTAACCTCAAAGGGACATTCATCCAATTTAAACTAGTAAATTTTCACATGTGAAAAGTAAAAACAAGATTTTTTAAATCCTTAAAGGGATTTTTCCCAAAGTTGAAGTGTTTAAGAAAGCAGAAAACTGCTTTATGCAATGAGAAATAATAATCACACTTCCTCTCCCCACCCTATCCAAAAATCACAATGTAAATTAGAGACAAAGGTACAGACAAGTCCTTATAAATTTCTAGAATAAAAAATTCAGCCATTAAAAAAATCACCATCATAAATAAACGTTAAAAAAAAATTAAAAAAAAAAATCACCATCAAAGCTTATCTTACAATTCCCTGTTCAACCTTGAGTTAGTGGTATGTTGACTATTGTTTACCAAAAGCAGATTATTAAATATTCAGAAATTTTGTAAGGCATGTGTTAATACATAGTTTTATTCTGTCATGAGCAATGTACATCATAGAAACACTACAAATAAAGGTTTTTATTGCTTTTTAATTTAAATATAGTTTTCATTTCTGGAAGTTTTCATTGTTTGCCTGTTCAGACATCGGTTATAATACCTTCAAAATTATTTGCATAGCCTTTTAAATCTGTATCAGCATATGGATTTCTTTCCAAATTTAAGTACACTTCCTTTGTCTATTGTAAGTCACTTCAAATAATCTTGGAAGAATAAAACTAAAGTTAAGGCCTTGCAGAACACTACCACTCTGGTCTAAATTTATTGTTTAATAATGGTTCAATAATCACCTCTACATTATGTAATACCCAGGGGGATAAATACTAAACATAACATACCTCAATTAAGGATTTTTATCATGTGCCTTGAGCTCTTTGGAGAGTAAATTCTACTTTTAACATGTGTTTAGTTTTGAATATTCTATATTTATACACATGTTTACAAATACATCATGTTTCTGAGGGGAGTCCTATGATTTGTCAATCAGTTAAACTCATACATTTTAAGAGACAACACAGAAATCAATTGATACATTCATAAGCAAAATTTTAAATAATCTCAGTACAAACTGAAAGTATGATGAATGTTTTCAGTAATAATCTTGGCAAATGAACTTAGAAAAATGTAGAAGAAACTGGAGAATTGAAGCAAAAGTGACCATTTTTATTTATTTCCATTTAAAACAGAAAATATTCAAATTACAGAAATTTAATAGGGAATTTATAAAATCTATTTTGAAATACATATTAAAGAATGGTTATGAGTCCTGATTTTCTGTAGTTGGCATGATAATATGAACACAACCACTGACAACATAGGTGTTTCTATTATTACATATAAAACATACATTATTAAATATAAAGATATTGTTAGATATAGAAAAAGTTATTAGAAAAATACCATGCTGGGGCGCCTGGATGGCGCAGTCGGTTAAGCGTCCGACTTCAGCCAGGTCACGATCTCGCGGTCCGGGAGTTCGAGCCCCGCATCAGGCTCTGGGCTGATGGCTCAGAGCCTGGAGCCTGTTTCCGATTCTGTGTCTCCCTCTCTCTCTGCCCCTCCCCCGTTCATGCTCTGTCTCTCTCTGTCCCAAAAATAAATAAACGTTGAAAAAAAAAAAAAAAAGAAAAATACCATGCTTCTCTGCAGTGTATGTTCTTAATCAATTAGTTTATGTATTCATTGAAGAAAATATAATTCACAGATTAAAATATCTAAATATCTGTGTAATGACAGGTAATTTGGAGAAAATATTTTTCTCCAATATCTAAATATTTCTAAATATCTGTGTAATGACAGGTAATTTGGAGAAAATATCATTCTCCAAATGATTTGTGAGTAATTAAAACAGAAGAATGGCTATTAGGAACTAGAAAGAGATTGCTAACAGCAAATTCTGCAAAATAAACATAATTTGAAGGCTTACTGGAACATATCAGAGAAATACTACTGATCTAACATATCTTGGGTTCAACAATGCTGTCTTTAGGAAGACAATCTTGTATCTTGAATATCTATAATGTTCAATCAACAAAAATTCAGGTTTTCTAAGCAATGTGTTACAGTAGATACCATGTGATACTAAAGTTAAAAGAGATTAATTGTAACACTGTAAAAAGTCATATTCAGAGATCACTGATGAACAAATAGCAAGCAGCCAAGAAGATGTCCCATGAAAACTTTTATCTCTCATCTCTCTGATGATGAGTTTGTATAAAATAAATATTAAATCTATTTACTAAGCACTGAATCAAATCAAATATGATAAAAATGTCAAAGTGAAAAATGTATCTATCACACTTGGATCCCATAACGCCTTAATTCCTTTCTAACATACTAAAACACAAACTATAGAATTACCAAGACATAACAACCTCAAAATGAAAGAAAGATAACTTCATAGGGATTTTGAGTGGCTATAGGCTTGAAATAAATCAATAGTGCCTTTGATGATCAATAAAACTAAAATGGGATTTTTTTCAATGCTGGGGTACAACAAAGATGTAAATCTGAGAAGCAGCCCAGCCTCATATAAATTATGAATCTTATCCAGTACTATTGGGTGGTACTGACTAATGATTACCTATATACACAAGCCAAAAAAAAAAGAAAAAAAAAGGACAAAAAGAAATCCAAGCTTTAATAACTGAAATGGCCAAAATTCTTTAATCTATATTAAGGATGTATTTTAGTTTCTGAGTATAATAACTGTGCTAACTCTGGATGTGATGCTACATAGCTCTGAGGAATCTGTTTAGGTTTGAAACTTTTTACTTAATACTCTTTTCACAGTGAAAGAAAATCTAAGCAACTAACTTCCATTCTCCAAACAACTGGGTTCCATTACTCCATAATTTTATTTTCAATAACCAGCCTAGGCAGATGAGGTGTCTTGCTAAAACAATCTATGATAAGAACTCTCTTAGTCATCTGCTTGTTGATAAATTCCAAAAAATATTCACAGGAATGTGTGGTCCAGGCCAACATTGTGTCGAGCATCCCCCAAAAGGAAGGTTAGTTACAGATGTTTTAATTATTTCTTTCCCAATTGCCAATTACGAAAGGCTTCATCTAGACTATATTTGATACGTAAAAGCAAATATTAAATTTTAGAATTTTAAAAGGCATCAAGAATTTTGAGCACACCCAAAATAAACGATTAAGAAAATAAAAAGATGAACAATTGTCGCAGCATGAGAATACCTAACAAATGGTGCATTATGTCTCAAGTGGAAACTAGGTAATAATCTCTGTTTTATTCGAGAATAGATTTAAATTTAAATCTGGGGCTTAAGAGTGCAAAGATCAGAGTTCAAATGCATGAACAAAATTTCCAAGAAAGCATATTTTGGCTCAATGTTAAGTCCATGGCTGCCTTGGGAAGAATAAAGTAAAGAAAGCTTTTTGACAGTCTTTCCAATCTTACTGCTTGCTGCTACTGAGTTGAGTCAAGACTATTTGTTGGGTTTCAGGTCACTGACTGAGCCACATTGATATGGTAGGGGAGAATCATTAGTTTAAAAAGGTAATGTGAATTGGGACAACTGGGTGGCTCAGTCGGTTAAACATCCGACTTTGGCTCATGTCATGATCTCACAGTTCCTGGGTTTGAGCCCCTCCTTTGGGCTCTTGTGCTGACAGCTCAGAGCCTGGAGTCTACTTCAGATTCTGTCTCCCTCTCTCTCTCTGCCCCTCCCCCACTCACACTCTGTCTTTCTCTGTCTCAAAAATAAACATACACACACAGCAAAAGGTAATGTATATGGAATAATTTTTTCTCCTTGTTTCCTTTTAAAATGTGCATGAAGCTGTCAAAATGGGCCAAAGCTTTTTGCTACATGGAATAAAGCATGATCACCATCTCCCTCTCTTTTTACTGACGTGCTTCCTGTGGAAAATGTGGCCTTTGGGTTTGAAACAAATGTCTAGGTAAGAGAAAAATCACTCTGCTTTTTTGTTTTTGTTTTTGTTTGTTTTGTTTTGGCATTTTCCCTAGGGAAAGTCTACCTCTTTGATTAGCTCAAGTCTAGTATAAAATCAAATTCTACCATGGGGTCTTTTAGTTTGAGATAGAGACATTTTCCTTCCAGAAATCACCACTCCTCACACATACCCAGAAAAAAAACCCACAAACTCCATTTTTACAAAACTATGGGATACTTGCAATCCTGTACTATGGTAAATGTAACTGGAAAGTAGAATAAGAAATCAAAATTGACTTAGGAGATAAACTAGGAAAACTAAGTTGATTCCCCCCTCAAATCATTGAGAGTCAAGAATTAAAGGTATGTATGAAAGAACACTGGATTAAAGCAACCAGTGTCTAAAAATGAGGACCTAATGGAAAGTCAATATGAGAAGCCTGACTGATTACTACATCCCCAAACTAAATCATTACCACAGAAACTGGAAGGAATGTTCTATGAAGATATTGAGCCAGAGACTGAAGACACAGGGACACAAAATATAGCAAAAAGTCTAGATAAGGAATTAGACTAAATTGGGTAATTAGTAGATATGAATAACCCAAGGTAAGACTTACACACCAACACTAACAATGGCAGTTAGACAAGTGCCAATTTCTTTAAAAAAAAAAAAAGGTTATGAGTCAAAATGACTGACCAATTTCAAGTTACTAATATATGGCAATGGTATTAGAGTATGGGCATACATCATAGTTGATAGCTACTGTTCTCCCACTGTGGGGGCAATGTAAGGTATGCTTTCTGTCTCAGATCAAGAACACATGCACAAAATACTTCAGAACAAAGAAGCTCAAGATGGAATCTCAGCTGTGGTTTGACATACCGTGATATTGTTATAGGTCTACTCCTAACATATATCCAACCCCAATAGCATAGCCGTCTTCCCATCTCAGCAAGATCAGCTGCACATCACCAATATTACTGTTATCAATAATCACTGTTCAGAAGCTGGTACAAATTTTCCTGAAACTTGCTTCTGACCCATAACTAATTAAAAAGCAACACTCTCAATCAGTATGTCTTATGTCTTGACCAGGGATCAGAGCCACCAGGGCACATTTCTTATTTCAGTAACATAGTTCAGCCAATTTTGTGCTTGCTTCATTTAAAGCTCAGAGCACAACTTCCAACTCTTTTTACCCTCCATCACAATTCCAGAGTTCTGACAACCAAGTTAACATCTCCTTAACAAGGAATTAGGAAATCCTTCCCTGAAGTAGCTGAACTATCTGCATGTACTGAAATTTTGAGTCCTCAAATAAAAGAAGCTCACTAGCTATCTGATATGATATAGGGAAGTTCACAATGCACACAAGTGTTCCAATCAGCACTTAAAGGTCTCATTTTTAAATGAGCATATTGGCAATATAATTGAGGAACACTGCCTAGATAAAAGAAGAAAAGAAAAACTCAGAATCTCATCCTCAGAGCTAAGGAAATATATCTATGATAAAAAGAAGAAATATCAAAGAACATGAGCAATCTTGGATATCAAAAGTTCGATACATAAAATTAACAGAAATACAGAAATGAAAATGTAGAAGTTAAAGTTCTAGAAATCTCGGGGCGCCTGGGTGGCGCAGTCGGTTAAGCGTCCGACTTCAGCCAGGTCACGATCTCGCGGTCCGGGAGTTCAAGCCCCGCGTCAGGCTCTGGGCTGATGGCTCAGAGCCTGGAGCCTGTTTCCGATTCAGTGTCTCCCTCTCTCTCTGCCCCTCCCCCGTTCATGCTCTGTCTCTCTCTGTCCCAAAAATAAATAAACCTTGAAAAAAAACATTAAAAAAAAAAAGTTCTAGAAATCTCACAAAGATTGTAATGGAAAGACAAAGAAAAAAACAACAGACGAAAATAATAAAATAATTAGAGGAACAATCAAGGCAGTTCAATATCCAGCTAAAGCAAATTCTTTGTGGAGCTTGAGGAAGATTGAGAGGGGAGTAGCAAGGAAATGTTCAAAAACAGAAGAAAACTGATCACAAAAGAGTGACATACATTTTCATATGGCAAGGGTACATCTATTGCTCAGCTCAGTTAATGAAATATATTCATATAAGGGCATGTCAGTATAAAATTTCAGAAAATTAGGAGGAAAGAAATGAAAACTATAAGAAGCAACAAACCAAAATCATGTCAAATTGAAACATGATTTAATGTATAAATTATATCAAATTTCTGAATACCAGTATTGGAAGCTAGAATTCAATGGTCCAATCCCTTAATGTTATGAAGCAAAATAAATTTCAGTTTAGAATTTGTTACCCAGACAAATTATTCATCAAATGATAGGGCATAAATAATATTTCCAGAAGAACAGTCACACCTGACATTTGTTCTTTCTCAGGATATCACAGGGGAGTAAAACAGGAAAGAAAATTATGTTTGAGGCAACAGAACCAACACAAGAAGAAATATGCATGTGTGGCATAGGGCATGCGGACATGTTGCGGGGGGGGGGGGAGGGCGTTTTCTATGATAATAAAAGGAAAACCTAGATCTACAGCAGTGTAGGAAAAGAATAGCTGCAGAAGGGGTATATCCAATAGGGAAAATGAACTATTCAATTATTTAACAGGTTTAAATATGTGGAAAATTATGATAAGTATATTACAAAGCTTTTAGAGGACTGGAAAGATTTTAGTACAAATTCAAAGACAGTAATGCAAATGAAAAATACAATCAGTTATGTGAGTAAAAGAGAAAGTTGTACAAAAATGGAAATGCTATTAAAGTGCTTTGCTTGTCTCAGGAGAGAACAATATTTTCATAAGCAGAATAAGGAATTTAAACAAAAATTGTAGGATCATCATGTACAAAGAATGGAGAAGAGAAGGAAAATGACATGAGTACTATAATCTTTAATATAACATACATTTAATGATACTATTATATATAATTCAAAATTAGTAGTTTTTATATTTGTAGGTTAGGGAGATAAATTATAGAAGGAACAAATACAAAAGTTGAAAGTTACTTATTTTGAAAATGGACTTTAAAGAAAAGAGAGAATTGTTTTTAATGTCAATTATAAGCCTTTTCAATTTTTATTTAAAAAATATGTGCAATTACACCTAATGAAAATTGCAACTGGAGTATTTCATTTGATGATTGTTAAACAAACGTCAAATCTTTAAACTGTAATTCTCTAATTTTATTTCTTACCATTAGTATTATTCCAAAAATTCAGTTACATTCTTTGTAGTGTCTCTTGGTTAGGACTTGAATTTTATATTCTCCACAAATATGTAAATGTGGGCATGGTAATTTGAGAAGAACTTCTAAATTAGACTAGATGACAGCTAAACTTCAAATCATGTATGTCTACCCGCATAACTTAAATGACAAAGGGCCAAGAATAAAAAAGTTCTTGAATCTGCTGGCAGAAGAAGAAAACCTGTTCAAGGCACATTTTGATTTTCAATTTGCGTGTTTAAATTATCTAAAGTGATTGCTTATTGCTTTAAAATGAGTTCACATTCAAGTGGATGGCTTATTTCTGACTCGTTCTCCTTACCTTATCATGCATTATGAGAAAGGATGTTCTTGCTCTACTTCAGGTAGACTTCATTCATTCTCTACCACCGTACTGAACTGGGACTCTGAATTATTATTTTAAAAAACCTCTCTTTTAACAAAAGCTGTCACCTTATCTCAGTTCTCATGTCTGGCAATATTTGGCCTTTTGCATTACTTTACCACTCTTCAAATGTTATATTCTTGTAACTTTTACAGTTATTTTTCTAATTTTTCCCTTTATCTTTCAATTTGCTCCTCTTTCTTTACTTCCTTACGTTTTTCATGCATTTATCTTACCATACCTGTTAGTATTTCTCTCCAGAATCTTTCTCTGTAAGATCAAGTCTTTCTAATGGATTTCTCTACTTCTCGACTTTCAAATATGTACATCAAAATGTAGTCTTTCTTCAAAGTACAATCTATAATTGCTTATAGAATATCTCCACAGAGATGCCACCTTAATTTGACAACATTTATGTGTTAGGAAGGCTTTATACATATTAACTCATTTAATTCTCATAAAAATCATATGAGAAAGTAATATTATTATTCTAATTTTACAGATTAAGAAATTGAAGCTTAAATGATTAAGTAATTTTGCCCAAAGTCACAGACCTAATAGGTGGCATGAGAAGACTGTATCTTTGGAACACATGACCTTAACTATTACTATATGATAGCTACATATTGAACATATTTAAGCAAAGGAGTTACTCCATGCAGTTGTTTTATCTATTAAGGAAGCAAGATATTTATCTCCCAGTCTTGAAATGTTATAATTATATGGTAATTTGTTCCCTATGAATCATCAGTAACCATATATTTTATGTCTATAAAGTAGTTTTCACATCTCCCATTTTATTCTCACTGCCACCACCATGTAGTTTGAAGCCCTCAGAATTTAACACATTATAAACTAGTCCTTCTACCAATGACCATCAGTTCCCTCCTTCTGTTCCTTTTCCCTTCTTTCTTTTCTCTTTTTCTTTTTTTTCTTCCCCAATTGCTTCATGTTGCCTGCGAGGTGAATTCAATGTCTGATTTCAAATTACTTCAGCTGGCTTCAGCCAGTGGGAGGCACTGACAAAAGGACATGGGACGGCATGCATTTTCTCCCCTTTCTCTACCGTATGTAGAGGCTGCTACATTTCCTTCTGTGTCTCCAGGTTCCTCCAGTAGACCCAAATTCCACAAAGTCACCATAGGCCCTAAACTCCAAGAAAACTGTTGATTCCATTAATTCCAGTTTTGTGGTGACTGGCAGTCAATGCCATTGCTAATCTCTGGGCTGTCCAACTGTCCCTTTTGTGATTTCTCATATTCTATCTCCTTTTGTTCAATGCCATAAGTTAAATGTTTTCTATTTAAATACTTGGGAGTAGTTTTGGGTTTCCATTCTTAAAAATAAAAGAAGAACAAAAATCCTTGAAATATTACTTCCCCTACATATGTTTCCTGGTATATAGCTCATATTGGTATTTTATTTTTCTGAAATTCTTATGGAATTAATTGACAGAACCATTAAATTTAGTACTCACTTCACACTACTGAGTTTGGTTTGGTTTGTTTGCCATGACATATGTAATGAATGCATCATTGACATGACTGGATTTTTAAATTCTGGGAGATAACTTAATGTTTATTCTATAGCCATCACAATGCTATGAGCATGCAGTCAAGTTCAGTGAACAGCTTTCCATAAGGAAAACAAAAAAAATATGGACACTTTACAACCTCTATTTTTTATCATGTAAATTTGGATGTAATAAAACTTTTCTAAGCCTTGGCCCCTTCAATTCTAATGTAGCAATGGTGATATTAATGTCCCCTAGACCATTTAAGTAGAAAAGCATTGTACATGCAAAGTCACTACTGAGGATGAGATGATTACATGACTAAGTTCAGTGACAACAGTATGCTTACTCTCCAATGCTGCATAATTCCACAGGATATATGACAATGTCTCCATAGTAATATTTTGTGTCACAGATTATTTAAAAATCTGCACATAATAAAGGGCAAAAAGGGGATTCACATTTTAAAAATGCTACAGAGACCACACACAAATATTGAACCTCAGATTGACATATTAATTAGTTGTCATTATGTTCTGGTCTGTTGCCATGAGAAAGTGTAGAAACCCTGAAGGATGTGGTCCTTACAATAAAAACAATTAAGGAATGGTGGCAAGCAAGAATGGGGGAAACATACAGAGAAACAATCAAAACAAACTGAATTCTAATAAAAGCAGGTCAACTTCTCTCTATTTTTTGGTCCCTTAGACTTTTTTAACTGATATGGCTTATACTCCAAGGGAGTAAGTCAAATAAATAACAACATAAATATATTAAGTGTATTGTATTATATGTATGTTATTTTAAAGTATAAAATGTGTATTTAGTGTATAAATATATTAAATACATGCATATTATATAAGAAAATTATAAGCAATATAGAGGAAAAATCCAGAAAAGGGGAAGATTGTTATGAGATGAAGGTTCCATTGACGTTCACAGCACTGAGATAAGGCTTGACAGCACAGAAGTAGGAGGGTAGACTTAGACATAGTGTAAGGAAGGGAAGGGGTAACTATACAACCAAAGCTATTACTGGAGGGGCACCTGGTTGGCTCAGTTGGTTTAAGCATCCGACTTTGGCTCAGGTCATGATCTCATGATCATGGTCTCAGGTCATGGGTTCAAGCCCCACATCAGGCTCTGTGCTGAGAGCTCAGAACCTGAAACCTGCTTCAGATTCTGTGTCTCCCTCTCTCTCTGCCCTTCCCCCACTCATGCTCTGTCTCCCTCTCAAGAATAAATAAAAATTAAAAACAAAAAGCTATTAGTGTAAAGGACCTCCAAAGGCAACTTGAATCTTCTCACAGATACAAAAACATGTGCAGAAGCATATACATTCTAGGTTGAAATCTGGCTCCAGTGTCTAAAGAGAATCCACAAAGACTGAATAATATTTGTTTCAGAGACTAAGGTGTCAGGATGATTTTTCAGCCTACAGTATAAACTATAAATATCCTCATACACTGAGTGCTTACTAGGTTTAACTGTTATGACCTTATAAATTAAATGTTTAGTATGATTCTATGAGGTCTGGGGTTGGTACTCTCATTGCTTCCAGGAAACTGGCCACAGGGATATTAAATAATTTGATCATGGTGAAATAAACAGAAAATATAGAATCTAAGGTTCAAACTCAGGTAGTGTGGTTCTGGAGCTTGCATATACTGCCAGCTTCAGTGTGGCTGACATCATATAGAGTAAAGTGACTCAAAAGTCCAATTTGTATTTATAAACCTGGCCCCTTTCTCAGAGTGCGAAAATAGCTAAATGTCCAGTAGAGGTCAAAAGTGCTCAAACAGTATGTCCAGATGATTCACAGAACTCTATATACCTCAGTGTGGTAAGTTACCTTTCTAGGGAAGCATTAGAATAGTGCTTTTAAATATGTGCTCTTACGCAGGCTGACTGGGTTTAATCACTAATTTGAGCTTCTCAGCTGTATGGCCTTGGGCAACTTCCCTTATGCTCTCTATGTCACTATTAATTAATCTCTATATGGCACCAATAGTACCTGGAAATTGAGTAAGATATCTGGCATTCAATAACTGTCATTAGTGTTTATTAATTGAGATCCAAGATTCAGCCAATGCTGAAATAACACAAGGATAAGAGACTAGTCTTATAAACCACCTGCAGAAAACATTAGAATGATTGACATAGATTCCATTTAAAAGCTCCATTTTTGTTTCTTTACAGAGACATAATTAACAAAAATTGTTTATGACTATGGAATAGAAGTATATGTTTAGAACACTTAAGATCTCATTCTTAGCAAATTTCAATAATATGATACAGTATCAACAACTATGTTGTTACCATGATGTATGCTAGATCCCTAGAATTTATTCATCTTGCATAAAATTAAACTTTGTACTCTTTGACCAGCATCTACCCATTTCCCCCAATCCTAGCCCCCCGACAACCATGATTCTACTTTGCTTCTATTAGTTCCACTATTTTAGATTCCACATATAGCATTTGAGAACATGTAGCATTTGTCTTTTTTAGCTGATTTATTTCACTTAGCATAATGCCTTCAAGTTCCATCCATACTGCCACAAATGGCAGGATTTCCATCTTTTTAATGGTTTAAACAAAAAACAACTCTTAGTTTTGATAATTTTCTATTGTTTTTTATTCTCTGGATTTACTTCTGCCTTCACCTTTATTATTTCCTTCCTTCTGCTTAACTTTGGGCTTAGTGTACTCTTTTTCTAGTTCCTTGAGATTTAAAGTTAGGTTGTTTATTCACAATCTTTTTTAATGTAGGCATTTATTGCTATAAACATCAATATTAGTACTGCTTTTGCTATATCTCATAAATTTTGGCATGTTATGTTTTTGTTTTCATTTGTCTCAAGATATTTTTTAAATTACTTTTTGATTTCTTATTTAATCCAATGGCTGTTCAAGAGTT
This sequence comes from Lynx rufus, assembly GCF_022079265.1. Lineage (NCBI taxonomy): Eukaryota > Metazoa > Chordata > Mammalia > Carnivora > Felidae > Lynx > Lynx rufus. Next base: position 40,085,882 of record NW_025814823.1, read on the forward strand.
TGTTTAGTTTCCACATATTTTGTATGTTTTACTGTTTTCTTACTGTTAATGATTTCTACTTTCATTCCAGTATAGTAGGAAAAAGTACTGGGAATGGTTTCAATCTTGTTAATTTATCAAGAATTGTTTTGTGACCTAACATGTGATGTATCCTGGAAAATATTCCAGAGCTCCACTGTTAGGTGCATATATATTTACAACTGTTCTTTCTTCCCCTTCACCTTTTAATCATTAAAAAATGGCTTTCCTTGTCTCTTGTGACAGTTTTTAAGTTAAAGTCTATTTTGTTTGATATAAGTACAGTCATCTCTGTACTCTCTTTTGGTTACCATTTGCATAAAATATATTCTCCACTCCTTTTTCAGCCTATGTGTGTCCTTAAATCTAATGTGAATCTCTTGAAGACAGCACATAGTTGGGTCTTGTTTTTATATCCATTTTGCCAATTGGTCTCTACTCAGAAGTTGAGTACATTTACATATAATGAAATTATTGACAGGTAAGGACTTACTACTGCCATCTGGTTAACTGTTTTCTGTCTGCTTTGTAGTCCTCTTGTTTCTCTCTTCTGTTGCAGTTTTTCTTTATAGTTTGATGGTGTTTTGTTGTGGTGTGTTTTGAGTCTTTTCCCTTTGTCATTTTTGTGTCTATGGTACACAGGTTTTTTGATGTGTGTTAATATAGGTTCACATACAACATGCTATAGTTACAGAAATCTTTTTATTATTATTTAGAGAGAGAGAGAGAGTGCAGAGGAGAGGGGCAGAGGAAGAGAGAGAGAATCTTAAGCAGGCTCCATGCTCAGTGTGGAGCCCAACACACGGCTCAATCCCACACCGCTAGGATCATGACCTAAACTGAAATCAAGAGTCAGATGTTCAACCAACTGAGCCACCCAGGTGCCTGTAGAAATCATTTTAAAGCTAATAACTTAACTATAATTACAAACAGAAATTGACACTATACTTTTCACACACACACACACACACACACACACACACACACACACACACTTTATGGAACTGATGTCAGATTTTATTTCTTTCTATATTATGTTTCCATTAACAAATTTCTGTGCTTATAGTTATTCTTACTAGTTTTGTCCTTTATGTGCCACAATTACATTATTACAATATTCTGTGTCTGTCTTTATATTTAACTTCAGCAGTAAAATTTATCCTTTATATATTTTGTTTTGTTAAACTTTTCTTTTCAACTTGAAGAACTCCATTTAGCACTTCTTATAAAGCAGGTCTAGAGATGATGAACTTTCCTCAGTTTTTGTATTTTGCAGTCTTTATCTCTCCTTCATTTCCAATGGACAATTTCACTAGATAAAGTATTCTTGGCCAGCAGTTTTTTTCTGTCAGTACTTATTTATTTATTGTCACATTCTTCCTGATTTGCAAAGTTTCTACCGAGGTATTTGCTGATAATCTTAAGAGGGTTCCCCTGTATGTGATAAATAAACTTTCTCTTGCTGTCTTTAAAATTCTTTGTCCTTGATTTTTGACAATGTAGTTAATGTGTCTCAACGTAGACCTCTTTGCTCTACCTGTTTAATGTCAAATGACCAGTCTTTGAGTTGGCTGATTCTATCTTCTGCCTAATAAAGTTTCAAATTAAAGCACTATATTGATTTTTTTTTCAGTTTAGTCATTGTATTCTTCAGCTCCAGGATTTTGTTTGGTTATATTTATGGTTTCTATTTACTTATTAAATTTGTCATTTTGTTCATGTATTATTTTCCTGTTTTTACTTAATGTCTATCAGTGTTCTCTTGCAGCTCATTGAGCTTCTTTAACTTGATTATTTTGAATTCTTTATGAAACAGTTTATGGATATACATTGCTTTAGGGTTAGTTACTGAAGCCTTTTAGTTTCCTTTGATGATGTCACCTTTGCCTGATTTTTCATGATCCAAACAGACTTGTGTTGGGGCCTGTGCATTTGAAGCAGCAGAAACCTCTTCCAGTCTTTACAGTCTAGTTTAGGTAAGTACAGACCTTCTACTGGGTCCTCCTCTGTTAAGACTACCTCAAGGATTACAGTTGAGCAGGACTGAAGCTGGATCATAGTGCTACTTCTCTATCTGCAGATGGTCCACAGACAGTGGGTCTGTTAACAGTGTTGTGGATGTGTAAGTCTCCTGCCTAGTGCCCGAGAGGGCTCATGTCTGGTCATTGAGAAGATCCTGGGATACACAAGACTGCCTCTGGGACTGTGGTCAAAAAGGGCTGGAGCTGGGGGGCACTGGATGGCTCCATCAGTTAAGCATCCAACTTTGGCTCGGGTCATGATCTCAGTTTGTGAGTTCGAGCCCCGCGTCAGGCTCTGTACTGACAGCTCAGAGCCTGGAGCCTGCTTCGGATTTTGTGTCTCCCCCTCTTTCTGCCCCTCCCATGCTCATGTTCTGTCTCTCTCTGTCTCTCAATAATAAATAAACATTTAAAAAATTTTTGGAAAAGGGCTGGAGCTGGGTCATGGGACCACTGCTTGGTTCACATTCAATCTATAAGCAGTAGGCCAGTTACCAGTACACAAATAAGTACAGCACCAGCCAGGTTCATAGATGAGCTCCCGCTATGTCCCTGGGCTCATCCCTGGGTGGGAAGGACTGCCACTGGGGCAGTATTCAATCAGGCTAGATCCAGGTTAGGGACTACTTCCAAGTCTGCAGTCAAGTCCATGGTTGGTGAGCTGCTCTTGGGATCATGGAGGACTGTGACCCCCATCACATCCCTGAGCAGGCAAATCACAGGGTACTTCTGGACCCACAGTTCAGTCTGTGATGATCAGGAGTGGTACCAGGGGCAGAGATGGGAGTGCTTCTCCTGGACCCATTGGCAAATGGGGCTGGTGACAGGACCTTGGACAAGCAGGACTAAAGCTAAGTTCCCTAACAGGCTACTTCTAGGTCTATAGCCAGAATCACAGTTGGTGGACATGCTACCAGGGTATGGACCTCAATTCCCAAAGCAGCCCCCTCTTTGGTATTGGGCTCTACAGGGATTTTGCAACATATTACCCAAGTCTCCCACAATACCATTACTATCTGTATATAGGTAACAAATTACTGTTTCTGTCAGGGGATAACTGCTGGGTTTATCCTATTCCACCATTTTGTTGATGTCCCTGCCTATCCTCATTTTAACTTAGCAAAGATCAAAGTATCCTGTAGTCTAAAAAAGTACACATATTTATTTCTCAGTAAGAAGATGCTTTGAGTGTACTACCAAGGTACACAAGGTAAACAAGGTAAATATATAAATATTAACAATTACACTACAATCTATCAGATACCTCTGCTGATATATACAAGGTACACAAGGTAAATATATAAATATTAACAATTACACTCCAATCTATCAGATACCTCTGCTGACTAATACAGCTGTAGGACAGGTGTTAAGAAGGCCCACAGAACATTCACCTATCTGGTCTTTACACTAGGATAGCATGAAGGTCCCCACCTCTTTACTCTTACTCTAAACCTTGGAATGATTATTTAATCACCGATTTTAACTAGAATTTTATAAAATAATGAACACGAAAACAGCCAATAAATTGTTAGTAACAATGCAAATTTAATATTAGTATTATTTGAATGGTAAGCTAACATTATTAATTAGTTAAATATTTCGAGCAAATACTCATTCCCCTTTCTGTAAATCTCAGATCCTTTCTCAGATACTTATTCATATAGCAAATAAGTCAGTAAGAAATGTCATTTTTGCATATTATTTCACCCACCATGCTATCTTTAGTTTCCAAATAAATTAAGCATCATATGTTTATTATAAGAGGTGTTATAAATCAAACATTACATTTCAACCATGAATAATTTCTCCAGTAAACATATTAAGTCATGATATTTTTACCATCTACTAGAAGAGCATAAAACTCTTGTTTTTTTCTTCAAAATTGGAACAGTCTAGGTTGGAATTTTCAGTCATCTGGAATGAAGACATGATCACCAGATTTATCTATGTATCCACCCATATGAAAATCTTTATTATGCACCTTCCATATAATTGGCATGTTCTAGGTAATAGGCATACAGTCATGAAAAACAAAGTTTCTTCCCTCGAGCAGATTGTATTTTGCATCTGTGGCAGAGGTGGAAAGGTAGCAAACGTGGAACCAAAAATAATGAGATCATTTCAGAGACCAATAATTATGGGCACAGTCAGATGTGTAATGTTATAAAGACTGACTGAGGGTGAGAGCAGATTATTCTAGACCGAGTATTAGAAAGTATAGCATTGGAGAATTCTGGGAAGATGGCGGCGTAGGAGGACGCTGGGCTCACCGCGCGTCCTGCTGATCACTTAGATTCCACCTACACCTGCCTAAATAACCCAGAAAACCGCCAGAGGATTAGCAGAACAGAGTCACCAGACCCAAGTGCAGACGAGAGGCCCACGGAAGAGGGTAGGAAGGGCGGCGAGGCGGTGCGCGCTCCACGGACTGGCGGGAGGGAGCCGGGGCGGAGGGGCGGCTCGCCGGCCAAGCAGAGCCCCCGAGTCCGGCTTGCAAAAGCGGAGGGGCCTGACGGACTGTGTTCCGACAGCAAGCGCGACTTAGCCTCTGGGAGGTCATAAGTTAACAGCTCTGCTCGGAATGCGGGAAGGCTGGAGGACAAAGGGAGGGTGAGCTGCGGAGCCCCCGGACGACAGAGCTCAGTTTGGCGGGGAACAAAGGCGCTCGCCAGCGCCATCTCCCCCGCCCATCCCCCAGCCAAAATCCCAAAGGGAACCGGCTCCGGCCAGGGAAATTGCTCGCTCCGAGCAAACACCCAACTCTGTGCTTCTGCGGAGCCAAACCTCCGGCAGCGGATCTGACTCCCTCCGGCTGCCACAGGGCCCCTCCTGAAGTGGATCACCTAAGGAGAAGCGAGCTAAGCCTGCCCCCCCTGCCGCCGTGCACCTTGCCTTCCCACCCCAGCTAATACGCCAGATCCCCAGCATCACAAGCCTGGCAGTGTGCAAGTAGCCCAGACGGGCCACGCCACCCCACAGTGAATCCCGCCCCTAGGAGAGGGGAAGAGAAGGCACACACCAGTCTGACTGTGGCCCCAGCGGTGGGCTGGGGGCAGACATCAGGTCGGACTGCGGCCCCGCCCACCAACTCCAGTTATATACCACAGCACAGGGGAAGTGCCCTGCAGGTCCTCACCACACCAGGGACTATCCAAAATGACCAAGCGGAAGAATTCCCCTCAGAAGAATCTCCAGGAAATAACAACAGCCAATGAGCTGATCAAAAAGGATTTAAATAATATAACAGAAAGTGAATTTAGAATAATAGTCATAAAATTAATCGCTGGGCTGGAAAACAGCGTACAGGACAGCAGAGAATCTCTTGCTACAGAGATCAAGGGACTAAGGAACAGTCACGAGGAGCTGAAAAACGCTTTAAAGGAAATGGAAAACAAAATGCAAACCACCACGGCTCGGATGGAAGAGGCAGAGGAGAGAATAGGTGAACTAGAAGATAAAGTTATGGAAAAAGAGGAAGCTGAGAAAAAGAGAGATAAAAAAATCCAGGAGTATGAGGGGAAAATTAGAGAACTAAGTGATACACTAAAAAGAAATAATATACGCATAATTGGTATCCCAGAGGAGGAAGAGAGAGGGAAAGGTGCTGAAGGGGTACTTGAAGAAATTATAGCTGAGAACTTCCCTGAACTGGGGAAGGAAAAAGGCATTGAAATCCAAGAGGCACAGAGAACTCCCTTCAGACGTAACTTGAATCGACCTTCTGCACGACATATCATAGTGAAACTGGCAAAATACAAGGATAAAGAGAAAATTCTGAAAGCAGCAAGGGGTAAACGTGCCCTCACATATAAAGGGAGACCTGTAAGACTCGTGACTGATCTCTCTTTTGAAACTTGGCAGGCCAGAAAGAATTGGCACGAGATTTTCAGGGTGCTAGACAGAAAAAATATGCAGCCGAGAATCCTTTATCCAGCAAGTCTGTCATTTAGAATAGAAGGAGAGATAAAGGTCTTCCCAAACAAACAAAAACTGAAGGAATTTGTCACCACTAAACCAGCCCTACAAGAGATCCTAAGGGGGACCCTGTGAGACAAAGTACCAGAGACATCACTACAAGCATAAAACATACAGACATCACAATGACTCTAAACCCGTATCTTTCTATAATCACACTGAATGTAAATGGATTAAATGCGCCAACCAAAAGACATAGGGTATCAGAATGGATAAAAAAACAAGACCCATCTATTTGCTGTCTACAAGAGACTCATTTTAGACCTGAGGACACCTTTAGATTCAGAGTGAGGGGATGGAGAACTATTTATCATGCTACTGGAAGCCAGAAGAAAGCTGGAGTAGCCATACTTATATCAGACAAACTAGACTTTAAATTAAAGGCTGTAACAAGAGATGAAGAAGGACATTATATAATAGTTACAGGGTCTATCCATCAGGAAGAGCAAACAATTATAAATGTCTATGCGCCAAATACCGGAGCCCCCAAATATATAAAACAATTACTCATAAACAGAAGCAACCTTATTGATAAGAATGTGGTAATTGCTGGGGACTTTAACACCCCACTTACAGAAATGGATAGATCATCTAGACACACGGTCAATAAAGAAACAAGGGCCCTGAATGAGACACTGGATCAGATGGACTTGACAGATATATTTAGAACTCTGCATCCCAAAGCAACAGAATATACTTTCTTCTCGAGTGCACATGGAACATTCTCCAAGATAGATCATATACTGGGTCACAAAACAGCCCTTCATAAGTTTACAAGAATTGAAATTATACCATGCATACTCTCAGACCACAATGCTATGAAGCTTGAAATCAACCACAGGAAAAAGTCTGGAAAACCTCCAAAAGCATGGAGGTTAAAGAACACCCTACTAACGAATGAGTGGGTCAACCAGGCAATTAGAGAAGAAATCAAAAAATATATGGAAACAAACGAAAATGAAAATACAACAATCCAAACGCTTTGGGACGCAGCGAAGGCAGTCCTGAGAGGAAAATACATTGCAATCCAGGCCTATCTCAAGAAACAAGAAAAATCCCAAATACAAAATCTAACAGCACACCTAAAGGAAATAGAAGCAGAACAGCAAAGGCAGCCTAAACCCAGCAGAAGAAGAGAAATAATAAAGATTAGAGCAGAAATAAACAATATAGAATCTAAAAAAACTGTAGAGCAGATCAACGAAACCAAGAGTTGGTTTTTTGAAAAAATAAACAAAATTGACAAACCTCTAGCCAGGCTTCTCAAAAAGAAAAGGGAGATGACTCAAATAGATAAAATCATGAATGAAAATGGAATTATTACAACCAATCCCTCAGAGATACAAACAATTATCAGGGAATACTATGAAAAATTATTTGCCAACAAATTGGACAACGTGGAAGAAATGGACAAATTCCTGAACACCCACACTCTTCCAAAACTCAATCAGGAGGAAATAGAAAGCTTGAACAGACCCATAACCAGCGAAGAAATTGAATCGGTTATCAAAAATCTCCCAACAAATAAGAGTCCAGGACCAGATGGCTTCCCAGGGGAATTCTACCAGACGTTTAAAGCAGAGATAATACCTATCCTTCTCAAGCTATTCCAAGAAATAGAAAGGGAAGGAAAACTTCCAGACTCATTCTATGAAGCCAGTATTACTTTGATTCCTAAACCAGACAGAGACCCAGTAAAAAAAGAGAACTACAGGCCAATATCCCTGATGAATATGGATGCAAAAATTCTCAATAAGATACTAGCAAATCGAATTCAACAGCATATAAAAAGAATTATTCACCATGATCAAGTGGGATTCATTCCTGGGATGCAGGGCTGGTTCAACATTCGCAAATCAATCAACGTGATATATCACATTAACAAAAAAAAAGAGAAGAACCATATGATCCTGTCAATCGATGCAGAAAAGGCCTTTGACAAAATCCAGCACCCTTTCTTAATAAAAACCCTTGAGAAAGTCGGGATAGAAGGAACATACTTAAAGATCATAAAAGCCATTTATGAAAAGCCCACAGCTAACATCATCCTCAAAGGGGAAAAACTGAGAGCTTTTTCCCTGAGATCAGGAACACGACAGGGATGCCCACTCTCACCGTTGTTGTTTAACATAGTGCTGGAAGTTCTAGCATCAGCAATCAGACAACAAAAGGAAATCAAAGGCATCCAAATTGGCAAAGATGAAGTCAAGCTTTCGCTTTTTGCAGATGACATGATATTATACATGGAAAATCCGATAGACTCCACCAAAAGTCTGCTAGAACTGATACATGAATTCAGCAAAGTTGCAGGATACAAAATCAATGTACAGAAATCAGTTGCATTCTTATACACTAACAATGAAGCAACAGAAAGACAAATCAAGAAACTGATCCCATTCACAATTGCACCAAGAAGCATAAAATACCTAGGAATAAATCTAACCAAAGATGTAAAGGATCTGTATGCTGAAAACTATAGAAAGCTTATGAAGGTAATTGAAGAAGATTTAAAGAAATGGAAAGACATTCCCTGCTCATGGATTGGAAAAATAAATATTGTCAAAATGTCAATACTACCCAAAGCTATCTACACATTCAATGCAATCCCAATCAAAATTGCACCAGCATTCTTCTCGAAACTAGAACAAGCAATCCTAAAATTCATATGGAACCACAAAAGGCCCCGAATAGCCAAAGGAATTTTGAAGAAGAAGACCAAAGCAGGAGGCATCACAATCCCAGACTTTAGCCTCTACTACAAAGCTGTCATCATCAAGACAGCATGGTATTGGCACAAAAACAGACACACAGACCAATGGAATAGAATAGAAACCCCAGAACTAGACCCACAAACGTATGGCCAGCTCATCTTTGACAAAGCAGGAAAGAACATCCAATGGAAAAAAGACAGCCTCTTTAACAAATGGTGCTGGGAGAACTGGACAGCAACATGCAGAAGGTTGAAACTAGACCACTTTCTCACACCATTTACAAAAATAAACTCAAAATGGATAAAGGACCTAAATGTGAGACAGGAAACCATCAAAACCTTAGAGGAGAAAGCAGGAAAAGACCTCTCTGACCTCAGCCGTAGCAATCTCTTACTCGACACATCCCCAAAGGCAAGGGAAGTAAAAGCAAAAGTGAATTACTGGGACCTTATGAAGATAAAAAGCTTCTGCACAGCAAAGGAAACAACCAACAAAACTAAAAGGCAACCAACGGAATGGGAAAAGATATTTGCAAATGACATATCGGACAAAGGGCTAGTATCTAAAATCTATAAAGAGCTCACCAAACTCCACACCCGAAAAACAAATAACCCAGTGAAGAAATGGGCAGAAAACATGAATAGACACTTCTCTAAAGAAGACATCCAGATGGCCAACAGGCACATGAAAAGATGTTCAGCGTCGCTCCTTATCAGGGAAATACAAATCAAAACCACACTCAGGTATCACCTCACGCCAGTCAGAGTGGCCAAAATGAACAAATCAGGAGACTATAGATGCTGGAGAGGATGTGGAGAAACGGGAACCCTCTTGCACTGTTGGTGGGAATGCAAATTGGTGCAGCCGCTCTGGAAAGCAGTGTGGAGGTTCCTCAGAAAATTAAAAATAGACCTACCCTATGACCCAGCAATAGCACTGCTAGGAATTTACCCAAGGGATACAGGAGTACTGATGCATAGGGGCACTTGTACCCCAATGTTCATAGCAGCACTCTCAACAATAGCCAAATTATGGAAAGAGCCTAAATGTCCATCAACTGATGAATGGATAAAGAAATTGTGGTTTATATACACAATGGAATACTACGTGGCAATGAGAAAAAATGAAATATGGCCTTTTGTAGCAACGTGGATGGAACTGGAGAGTGTGATGCTAAGTGAAATAAGCCATACAGAGAAAGACAGATACCATATGGTTTCACTCTTATGTGGATCCTGAGAAACTTAACAGGAACCCATGGGGGAGGGGAAGGAAAAAAAAAAAAAGGACGTTAGAGTGGGAGAGAGCCAAAGCATAAGAGACTGTTAAAAACTGAGAACAAACTGAGGGTTGATGGGGGTGGGAGGGAGGGGAGGGTGGGTGATGGGTATTGAGGAGGGCACCTTTTGGGATGAGCACTGGGTGTTGTATGGAAACCAGTTTGTCAATAAATTTCATATATAAAAATAAAAAAAAAAAAAAGAAAGTATAGCATTGGCACAAAGTCAGATAATAGATCAAGAGAAAAGAATAGAGAATCTAGAAATAAGCCTGCCTGTATTTGGACAATTACCAAAGTACAGTGTTTTCAATAAATAGGGTATCCATATTTTAAAAAGGGATATGTGCTCCATGACTTAAACCACAGACAAAACTTAACTAATTTAACTAACTAACTTAATAAAATCTAACATAAAAATGCAACCTGAAACTGCAAAATTTCTGGAAGAGAACATATAAGAAAATCTTTGTGATCTTGGGTTTGGGTTTGGCAAATATTTCTTAGATATAACACCAAAATGAAGATGCATAAAAACATAACAAGTTAAATGTCGTCAAAATGGAAAACTTGTTTTTCAAACGTTACTATTAAGAGACTTAAAGATAAACTACAGACACAGAGAAATATTTGTATATTATATATCTGACAAATGACAATGCTATTGTCATAACTGTCAGGGAAACATAAATAGAAATCACAAGGATATTACTACAGCTCTATTAAAAGAACTAAAATTATTAGAATGATCATACCAAGTGCTGGTGGGAATGAAGACCAAATGGAAGTCTCAAACACTGCTGGTGGGAAGGAAGAATGGGATAGCTGCTTTAGAATGCAGCTTGTCAGTTTCTTAAAAGTAAAACATGTATCTACCATAGAATCCAGCCATTCTATGCATAGGTAATTTCCCAAAAGGAAAGCGTATCTTAAAACACACAGATGCCCACAGAATCTTTATTTGTAGTAGCCAAATATCCATCAACAGGAAAATATGCTAACCAAACCCTTTAATAAAAAGGGATCAAGTATAGATAACATGCAACAATGTGACTGAACCTTGAAAAAGGTGTGCTAAACGAAAGAAACCAAAAATGAAAGACAGCAGAGTATATACTCCGGTTTATATAAAACTCTAGAAAATGCAGATTAATTTACAATATAGTTGTCTAGGGATGGGGTGATATGAAGGATGGGTATCTTGAGGGACAGGAGAGAAATTCTAAAGGAACAGAGAATCCTTTCAGGTTATGGACAAAAACTCTTAATTTGGTTGTCATTTCATGTATATATACATATATCAAACCTTACTAAATCGCATAGTTTAAAATTGTGCTGTTTATTGTATGTAGATTTTGCCTAATAAAACTGTTTAAAAAATACCAGGCTATAAGAATTCAAGATTAGGATTGGTATTGCAAGATGTGATATACAATATTATAAACTTCCAGAAGAAATTCAATTATGGCGAAAAGAAAATCTGCCTTGGGGGGCCTGGGTGGCTCAGTCGATTAAGCGTCCGACTTCAGCTCAGGTCATGATCTCGCCATCTGTGAGTTCGGGCCCCGTGGCGGGCTCTGTGCTGACAGCTCAGAGCCTGGAGCCTGCTTTGGGTTCTGTGTCTCCCTCTCTCTCTGCCCCTCCCCCGCTCACGCTCTGTCTCTCTGTCTCTGAAAAATGAATAAACCTTAAATAAAAAAATTTAAAAAAAAGGAAATCTCCCTTGTAAAGCCCAGAGAGAAACTCTGGTCATAACTATGCCTTGTCCAACATGGAACGGGGACTATAGAATTGCACTGCCACAAGGGAATGGCTACACATGAGGAATATGTAGAGATCAGAAATTCTTGCATGACTGGTTAAAGAAAGCAGACATGTGGTAAGTGGATATCTTCAGATGCAGTCATTCCTCAGAAGTGATAACAGTTTCAGACCAAAACCTTTATGAGTGCAAGAATACAGAGGTCACCATGAGGTCTTGATTCTTCTTTGTCTCAGAGGATCATGAGTACCTACACCCCTACAACCAGAAATTATCTTGGAGACCATCAGGTAAAGGGGAAGAACTTACCCAAACCACACGGAATCATCCAAGGAGAAAACATGAACCAAAAGACTCTATAACACTGTAAATTATTAAGTTAAAAGAATATGACAATATTAAAATAATAGAGGGGTTTTCAGAATGATTGCATTAGTCAAAAAATGAGATACAATATTTTCTTTGTAAATCTGAGTACAATATTTACAATTTTTAATCCTGCTATATCCTTTAAATAACTAAACTTAAAGCAAGACACTAGCTCTGATGAGTAAAACAATAAAGAAGCAATTAAGCCAAGAACTGAAGGCATATGCCAATGAATCACAATGAAGATGAAGATTATATAATTTTAAGTATAGACTGAGTTCACTTCAAAGCAATAAAAACTAGCATAAAAATTTAGCAACTGAAAAACTGGTACGTTTTTTCAGAAGATGTTTATCTTTCTATAACATTTTTAAGGCTACTCATCAGCATGAAAATTTAATACATTGTTCAGGCAAGAGCCTTTCATAGATATTCTCTTGCAATATCCAAGGTGGGTTGTTTCATATGGAAGAGCAAATATTAGAAAACTTTGTGTCTTGTTTTTGTTTTTGTTTTAACCATCTTATATTTCTAGCAGGTCTGAAAAAAGAACAGATTCGTACTTGAATAGTTTCCAACCAATCTGTTGAATTCTGCCTGTGCTTCAATTCAATTTCATGGTGATTTCATAAACAGGTTGTATTTTAATCCACTCTGCTATTTAACTGATAGCTATCACTCCTTGTTAGAGTGTCATATTATATATTTACCACACAAATTAAAATGAGAGCACATTTTTAAACAATCTACAGTTTGAATAGTTTCCTAATGAAAACCTCAATTTTTCCTTTCTGACAATATAATGATATGGGTTGCTGTTTTTTTTACTAAGAGGTATTGCTATCTTTTCATAGTTTTAATAATGTTTATGCTGAGTCCACTTACTTAGCCATACTACTATTAGAAAGGTTGAGTAACTACTTTAATTACGACTCATAGGAAATAGTTAACTATGTGTAATCATTAAATGAGAGAAATGGAGAGACAACTCAAGACATTCTGCTCTGTTAAGTATTTTCAACATATTTGAAAATATCTGTTTTGTGTTCTCAATTAACCCTACTCTGTGTCATAAATAAATAAAATGGATGTTGTTTTAGCATTTTTTCTTTCACTGTGACAATTATATATAGCTAACATATTAGTAAAAATGGGAATCTCTTAAAACAAAATATGTTGGGATGCCTGGGAGTCTCAGTCAGTTAAGCAACTGACTCTTGATTTCGGCCAGGTCATGACCTTATAGTCATGAGATCAAGCCCCGGGTCAGCCCTGTCCTGAGCATGGAGTCTGCTTGGGATTCTCTCTCCCTTTCTCTCTGCCCCTCCCTTGCTCACGCTCTCTCTCAAAATAAATATGCTTTAAAAAAAAAGATAAAATATGTTAATATTTTTATTACTTAGTACATAATATAACATTGTTAGAAAACAACTATAATATGACATATAATAAAAAATGATCAAATTCACAATTGAGCTGAAAGAAATGGCAACAGCATATGTTATATTAAAAGTAGGGGCACCTGCATGGCTTAGTCAGCTGAGTGTCCAACTCTTGGTTTCAGCTCAGGTCATGATCTCATAGTTCATGAGTTCGAGTCCCACATTGGGCTTTGTGCTGAAAGTGCAGAGCCTACTTGGGATTCTCTCTCTCCCTCTCTGCCCTTCTCCTGCTTGCTGTCTCTCTCTCTCAAAATAAATAAATAAACTTAAAAAAATTTTAAAGTTCATTTCTTCTCACCCTCTTCTTTCTCCTGCTCTTCTTCCTCTTTCTTCTTCTTTTCTTTCTCTCTCTCTCTCTCTCCTCCTACTCCCAAGCTCATCAACTGATCTTGAAATAGTACCATTTGAGGACTTTCACTTGAGCAACTCTGGACCAGAATGTTGGATGTCTGAGTGTTGTTGAACAATGGACATAGTAGCCTCAACAAGGAATCGGTCTCGGGACCTGCCTAACAGGAGAATTTGGTAGATAGAGTCCCTCACTTTCTTCCAGGATTGGTGGAAAAACTCTTCTATGCATCCTTCACTAAACAGATGCCCTGCTTTTCTTATTGGATTCCCTAGAGCATAGCCTCCATATCATCAAGCCACTGGTTGACTATATACTGCATTGTATTCTTTTCAAATTATTCAATGTATATAAGCTTTTTTTACCTCATTAAATAAAATATACAAAAAGAAAAAAAGTAATTTCCAAGTTTCAGTGATAATCACTTTATCTGATATTGTTACACATGAAAATTAAGGACATTTATATTTTTAGGAAAAAGATACATATGTTTTTTCAGATTGATGACATTTTGATCTTAAAGGCCATGATTAGGACACCAAACACACCAAAAACACCGACTAAAAAAATACTAATATGAATTTCTTAAGAAAATAAAAATGTTAATAAGATTTTAAAGATGCTAATTTTCACAAAATTAAATCATTTTTTTCAATTAAAAAACAATCTGTTTACAGAAGCAACTAATTTATACAAAGCATGATTGTAAGTAAAATTTAAAGATAATTAACTATCATTGGTATGGTAAAGATGAGAAACATTTTTTTAAGAATATGAATTTTTTAGAACAATCAGGATTTAGTTCAGAGACAATCTCCATTATCATGGTTGTTTTGATTTTGGTTTGTTTCCTTCTACCAACTTAACACTGCCCCTTTTTCAAATAAGAAGAATTTTCATATGTGACTTAAAACACAAACCCAGGGGCACCTGGGTGGCTCAGCATCTGATTTCAGGATCCTGCAGTTCATGGAGTCGAGTCCCACATCAGGCTCTGTGCTGTCAGCTCACAGCCTGGAACCTGCTTCAGATTCTGTGTCTCCCTCTCTCTCTGCCCCTCCCACACTCATGCTCTGTCTCACAAAAACAAACATTAAAAAAAAAAAGACAAACCCAAGTTTACTATTCATATATACGTCATAAACCCAGCAAAAGGGAGAGGTCTGATATGTTGACAGATCTTAAGATTTTTAAAATCAATCTTAGAGGTCTCATTTCTCTTGAGATAACCAAAGCAACAAAGAAAGATATAAACCATATGATATTATTACAAAGTTAACTACATAGAGAATTCCTTGAAATGTGTATGATACTAAAATATTAGTATAAAGTCTGTAATAATGCCTGTAATATAGGCTTAATTAATAAAATCTGTGGTGTGTAATAGCATACATTGAAAACATTATCTTATTTTTTAATTTAAAATATTTTTTTCTCCTTATTTTAGAAGGACCAATAAGGACTTATCTGGTCAGTAAGATGACATTTCTATAGGGCCTACTCCAATCTCCTGCTAATTACTGCAAAGAGGTTATTTAGCTTTGGTTTACTGAAACTGTAATTTCCAATGTTATCTTTTAGTTGATCTAGGACTTATTTAAAAATATGTTGCTTAGGGGCGCCTGGGTGGCGCAGTCGGTTAAGCGTCCGACTTCAGCCAGGTCACGATCTCGCGGTCCGTGAGTTCGAGCCCCGCGTCGGGCTCTGGGCGGATGGCTCAGAGCCTGGAGCCTGTTTCCAATTCTGTGTCTCCCTCTCTCTCTGCCCCTCCCCCGTTCATGCTCTGTCTCTCTCTGTCCCAAAAATAAATAAACGTTGAAAAAAAAAATTTAAAAAAAAAATATGTTGCTTAATATCAAAATCTATGAAAATTTTCTAATTATATTTTGCCATCATTATTTTGTTTTATTCCATGGTAGAGCTTGCTTCATGTCTCAATATGGGATATAATTTTAAGATATCCCATTCCACTTGAAACAAGAAGGCATACATAACCTCTCTGAGCAGATAGTCCAGACAGCACATCTCACCATGCTTATATTAATGATTTGTCCCTGGTTTTACTTATGTCCATGAGGGTGGGGCACCATACAACAACTAAAAAAGAGGAGAAAACTCAACCAACAAAATTGTACTGGAGTACACAGCCATTTAAATAAAGCGATAAAAAGAAAATTAAAATAAGGTAGATTAGAAAGTAAAAAGTAAAAATATCTTAAACAACAGGTAACATCTTTCATGTAGACAATCATAAGAAATACACGCATACTTCACAGGCACACACATACATACACACACACTCACAAATTACTTGAACAAATTAAGAAGTTTAGTAAGGTCACAGGATGCAAGATCAATACGTAAATATCAATTGCATTTCTGTATTTCTTGAAGGTCAAGGTTTTTAAACCTAATCAATGAAAAAGTCATGCACAAGGTGACAGTTATGGACAAGGTTTATTTAGACAGGCGGAATAAGAATGAAATTCCCTCAGAGAAGGAGGACTTCCAGAGACGGCAGTGTGGGGCCATCACCCAGAAGTGTAAGAGGGCAAATGAACTCCCAGGGTAAAGGCAAATCAGAGAGAGGCTTATGTGTCTGGACAATGTCAATCAGCTGCACAGCAGAGTCTCTTGGTCAAAGACCTCCCAAAGTCAGCAGTAACTTGGGGTCTTTTTATAACCTCAGGGTTTGTCTTACCAACTAGCATCTGTGGGGTTCAGGTTTGCAGGGTATGCAAAGAAGGCAGGCTCTAACTGGCTAAACATGCTTACTTGGGGTATATTAAAACAACTGGATGTATAAAATTTGAGTTTGGTGCCAGCAGCTTTTGAGATAATAGTCCCAGTCTGCTATAAACAACCCAGTAAACAAGACAAGAGCCAATATACAGGGAGTATCTCTAACCCATTTTTATAACATGCAAACTAGCAAAAAAAAAAAAAAAAGGATCAATAAAATTAGGAAAATAATTCCTTTCACAACACCCAAAAAAAAAAAAAAGAAAGAAAGAAATTTAGCAAAAGAAATGTAAACCTTTATACTGAAAAGTACAAAACATTTCTGAGAAAAATTAAAGAAGTTACAAATAAATGAAAACAATATCATGTTTGTGGGTGGGAAAACTCAGTATTGTTTACATAATAGTTATCAACTTTGACCTAACAATTCAATATAATCCCTCTCAAAATTCCAGCAGGATTTTTGGTAGAATTTGAGAACTAACCCTAAAATTCACGTAACAATTCAAAGAACACATGACAGCCAAAACAACTTTGATGAAGAACAAAGTTGGCAAGTTAACACTACCTGATTTCAACAATTATAAAACTACAGTAATTGAGATAGTGTGGTATTGATGTCAAGATCAACAAAATAAAGCAACAGCAAAAGATCTAAAAATAGATCCACACGTATATTCTCAACTGATTTTCAACAAAGGTCAAAAGGGATAGTCTTTGTAACACATAGTGTCAGATTGGAATATTTACATACAAATAAATGAACTTAGATCCTTACTTCACACATATAAAAATTTAACACAAAATAGATCATAAACTTAAAAGGGCTAGGTCTATAAAATTTCTATAAGAAAACAAAGTAGGAAATCTGTATGACCTTGGGTAGGCCAAGGTTTCTCGGAGAGAATAGTAGGATCCATAAAAGAAAAAAAAAAAGATTAATTCAACTTCTTCAAAATTTAAAGGGGAGTTTGCTTTTAAAAAAATAGTTTTGGGGGGGGGTTCCTGGGTGGCTCAGTCGGTTAGGCGTCCGACTTCAGCTCAGGTCACGATCTCACAGTTTGTGGGTTCAAGCCCGCATCGGGCTCTGTGCTGACAGCTCAGAGCCTGGAGCCTGCTTTGGATTATGTCTTCCTTTCTCTCTGCTCCTCCCCCACTCATGCTCTGTCTCTCTCTCTCAAAAATGAATAAACATAAAAAAAATAGTATTAGGAAAATTAACAGATAAGCCCCAAATTGGGCAAATATTTGAAAGCACACCTGAGGAAAGGTTTGTATCCAGAATATACATAAAATATTTCCTACAACTTAACAAAAGATAATCAATTAAAAACTGAACAAAAGATTCAATTACTTAACAAAAAATATATACAGATGGCAAATAAGCATATAAGATGTTCAGCATAGGTAGTAATTAAAAAATTTAATGAGATATCATTGCATATCTATTAGACTAAAATTTAAAAGAACGACCATATGAAGTGTTGCAGTGACATGAATGAAGTAGAATTCTCATACACTGTAGCCAGGACTAAATGTTGTAGTCACTTAGAAGAAGTTTAGCACTTTCTTTAAAAATTAACATATTACATCCATATAACCTAGCATTTCTACTCATAGGTGTATACCATGAGAATGTGGTTATCAGATCTCCAAGTACAGGGAGCTTGATTAATCGACCACCTACCCTGTTTAACTCTGAAATTGATCTGTTTTTGTTCAAGGTCACACTTTCATGGGCTGCTTCCAGCCAATAACTGACCATGAGTTACCAGCATAAGCCCATTGTTGAGGGATACAGAACCCCTTTGTTGGCAGACTATAGCTTGAGAATCTCCATCTTGCCATTTTCCCTTTTTTTTCTTATATTATAGTTGGCATAAGATATTCTATTAGTTTTGGGTGTGAAACATAGTGACTCGACATTATGTACAATGGTCACCATGATAAGGGTAGGTACCAAGTGTTACAACGTTACTACAATATTATTGACTGCATTTTCTATGCTATACTTTACATCCCCAGATTTACTTATTTTATAACTGGATGTTTGTACCTCCTCTCCTATTTCACCGACCATTCAAGATATATAGTGCAACCTAAAATGCTCCCTCCTATTCTTTCTTTCTTCTCTCCATCTAGGGTCAGCCCTGCCGTGTAGTCTGACACCACTCTCAGCCTTTTCCAACACTCTTCATTTTCCCTAGTAAGTCTAAGGAAATGCTTCCATTTTTAAACCTGTCTCAATTTTAGATTCTCAGAGGGCGTGGACAAACATGAGTTTATTTTATTTTCATATAAAGTCAATACATGTTAAAGTTCAACCACATATTTATACTTTCTTTTGCTCTTAATTCTTTCTCCAATCTCCAGCTGCCATATCGTAACACTTTCTTTATTCCTGTAAAACAACTGCTAATATTACACTTTGTCTTCAAGAGACAAATTCTATCAGTTTACATTTATCTGAAAATATATTTATATACCTCAATCTTTTGTTGAAATAGATATATTTTATTGTTATGGCTTATCCTTCAGTTTCTTCTTGTTTCAGCAGTATATACCACTATATTCTATCTGATGGCATAGTGTGCCATCTCAGAAGCATAGATGTGTTTTTAAATACTCTTGTTTATAACTGTCATGACTGTGTGAATCAAGTAGTCAAATTTGGTACAAATTTAATGCTACTTCCCTCATGAATTAATTCATCTTTCTTCACTTAAGTTATTAAAATAGCAACACCTGGTCTAATGCAAAACCTGTAGATATTTTTTCCATCATTTAGTTTCAGACTGTAACAAGGAAATCCTTGTCCCAAATATTAGCATTTATGGAGAAATTAGTACACACATTCCAATCATTTATGGGGAAATTAGTACACACATTCCAATCATGTTTGTTGGGTGACTACAGGTTGAGCAAACCCTGAACAAAATTTTGCTTCCAAAACAGTGAACACGACACTTTATTTTTTGCTTTTGAAAGACTCAGAGTTCAACTTTAATAGGGTAAATTTCCTCCACATCTTTCTTGTAGGGTTTTTACAATATTTACCTTTCTCTTAGCATAATCTTGACTTTAAAAAAAAATATTGACAATTTTGTTTCCGAGAATGGTCTTCATTCTTAAAACATATGTGGTTCACCTTCATATTTTAGAGAAAATGTTGTAGTATATAGAAATCTGGGTAGATTATTTTCTTCTACAATTTGAAAGAGTTTTTCTTCTTGAAATCTGGATAGATAATTTTCTTCCAGGATTTAAAAAAGCTTATTCTCAATGTTTCTACTAAAGAGTTGCCATGATTCTTGATGCTCTTTTGAGGCATGTGTCTTTTTTCCTAGTTCCTTTTTTCTCTTTTTTAGAGAGAAAAGGAGTATGAGCAGGGGAGAGGGGTAAAGGGAGAGAGAGGGAGGGAGTTTCTTTTTTACTTTTCTTAAGTTTATTTATTTATTTTGACAGAGGATCAGGGGAGGTGCAGAGAGAGAGAGAGAGAGAGAGAGAGAGAGAGAGGATCCCAAGCAGGCTCTACACTGTCAGCCTGGAGCCCAATGTGGGACTCAAACGCAAGAAGGGTGAGATTGTGACCTGAGCCAAAACCAAGAGTCAGAGGCTTACATTGATTGAGCCACAAAGGCGCCCCAGAGAGAGAGAATCTTAAACAGGCTTCACCCTCAGCACGAAGGACCCCTGGGATCATGACCTGAGCAGAAATCAAGAGTTGGACACTCAACCAACTGAGCCACCCAGGGTTTCCTCCTTAGCTCCTTTTTAAAATTCTCTTCTCATATTTACTTTTCAGAATACATATATGATGTATGTCTCAGTATGGATCCTCATGAAGCAAAACTTGAGAGAGTGATTCTTGTGCAACTCACTCACTTTGGAAATGTTCTCAAGAGAAGGGGAGTAAGTTGATCAAGGTAGAGAATGCAGCAAAACGTTAATTAAAAATATTTTCAGTTGCAATCTAGTTTAAACCTGCTCCAGGAAGCCCAGAAGCATGCATTGCACTACTGAGTTGGACCCACCTAAGGCAAGAATTTGAAACCCAGCCTTTTCTATAGCTTTGACCTATGTTAATCAGTAATTACATGGCAACTACAACTCACACTAGTGTGATCTATGCATCGTCCTGGTTACCAGGATCAAGTTGGGATATAAAATGACAACTACAATGTGCTTACTGGTGATATTCTTTGTTTTTGTCCAGATCAGAGTTTGTATTGACTTTTGAGTTTATATTTTGGAAGCTACCATGAGGTTGGGAATATTCTTAATCACTATTTATTTATTTTTTACCTTGGATCTTTTCTATTATATCTCTCTATTCCTGGGACTCAATGACCTGTTTATCAGAAGTTTTCAAAATATCTGCTATGTCCCTTATATTATTTGTTCTACTTAACATTCTTTTGCCTTCCATGTAAGTATGTTCTTCTGACCTAGTTCTATATTGAATAATTCTGTTTGCATGTATTTCAAATCTTCTACCATGCCCAGGCATCCAGTATTTAATTATGTTATTTCATTTTATGCATGAAAGGTTCAATTTCTTTCCATTTATAGGTCCCATTTTCTGTTGAGATTTTTTATCTTGTCTTTAATTTACTGAATTTATCAGTCACAAATATTTCAAAGATCATATGGGATAATTCCATTATCTGGAAATCCTGTATATATATTTCTAGTTTACTTCTTTTCTTGCTTTTGTTTTTACTCAAGTCTACTTTTCTTATATTCACATGGCTATCTTTGATTTAGTAAAAGACATTGCACTCAGAGAAAAAAAAAAATATAGATAACCTGAGACTGGATAATGTTATCTTATCCCAGAGAAACTTTTCCCAGAGAATCTTGCTTCTAGTGATCAATGTAATGGTATGAGAAACTATAGATAAAATTTAGTCAATTTAGATAAAGTTGATGAAGATTTGAAGCTAAGTTTCAGTTTCTGTGAGACCTGGCCTATTTCCCATTCATCATTACTTCTAAGGTGTGGCATTTGCAGGAACAGACAGAAAGTGCAGGAAGACTCTAATCTCCAATTTTTGTCCGACTAGCTCAATGAGTCTGCCTATAAATCTCTGCTCAAGTATACTTCCTCTGAGGTACTGCTTGCAGAATTGGCAAATTTCTCAAAAAACCCTATTCCCAAATTTTGACTCACCTTTCTGAATATCCCTTATCTACCAGATTGGAGCTTAGCCCCACAAATCCTCCTTCCTTTGGTAGTTCTCAAAGGCATTTAAAGAGGTGTATGAAGAGATATACTATATCTAGATTTTTCTGGATAAGTGGTAAGATTAGTCTGAAAGCAGCACTGCCAAAAAGCAGTATTCTACAGTACCGTCTTGACATAGCACATGTTCCTTAGCTTTGGTAGCCATACACAGCACAGCATCTTCCTTGAGGAATAAGACCATAGCACCAACAGTGATTCTGACTGCAGTACCCAAAAGTTACCACATGACAGCCTAGTGGTAATTGCACAGTGGTAGCATGCTAACCAGCAGTAGCATATTGAACTGGCTCTTGTTTGAAACCCTTTGCAACATTAAGGCAGTCAGAAGCAAAAATCTGCATTGCTATGTTAATATACTTCATTTGCATTTATGGCTGATAAACTAAAGGCAATTTTTATTATTCAAGGAGCATGTTTTACAAAGAAAACAAGTTGCATTCTTGGGCATCACAGAAAAGTATTGGTGGTATAATTTTAAGCCACAGTGAGCTTTCTTTCCTAAGTGTAAGAAGCAAAAACAATTACCATACTTCAACTTATACCTAGTAGGAGTTTTTTAGTTCCAAGGTTGATTAATTGGTCTGAGATGCAAACACTAAGGATTCTATAAGAACAAAGAAAACTAATTCCTTCAAACAAAAGGGATTGCTGGGAAGGTGATCATAGAGTCTCTGTGTATCAAAAATTAATTTAAACAAATAGCATTGCCATATGAGATCCTAAAATCAAAGTAAAATGTCTTACAAAAAGTCTCTAATTTCGGCAACACACTCAGATTTTTAGTTTATTTAAAGTAACTTATTGAAGAAAGAGTTCTGTGACTCTTTTTCAATTGACATCTTCAATTCTTTCAATTCAATTCTCTTCTTCAATTCTTCAATTTTGGTTTCAAACAAAACCAACAATTTGCTTAATTAACATCCGAGGCAGAGATAAAAATATGTTAATGCTTTTTTTACCTACAAATGTTAAAGTTTACTTAAGTAACTATACTTTGGATTCTTTATAAGAAGAACACTTGAAAGTATATTTCCTTAATTTATTCATTATTATACTTTAATGATAGACCAATTCTGACTTGAATCAAAAGTTAATTTTGAGAAATGCTGGTAATCCAAAAAAGGTCATGGTTCTTTCACATGATATTAAGATATAATATTCAGACACACAACACTGGACTATATTTAATACAGTTTGGCTACATTATTGTTAAATTTAAGACAATGATCATTATAAGCTAAATTAGAGAATGATCATTATAAGCCAAATTTTGAAAATAATAATTCATAAATTGTATATATTAAAAATATAGAGACAAATATCAATCACTTCAATAATAACAATTAAGCTTGGATTTTACTAATTTTTGCTCTTTTTCATTTCTCTATTGCTCAAAATTATGCTAGATTACAACCAGTTTTCAAAAATTAACAAAGTGTACTGTACTTTTATCTCAAAACTTTTATTTAATTTTCTTGTTCCCTTACACAACTGCTTAAGATATATTCAAATGATGGGGCGCCTGGGGGGCTCAGTCGGTTGGACATCTGACTTCAGCTCATGTCGTGATCTCATGGTGTGTGAGTTCAAGCCCCACAACGGGCTCTGTGCTGAGAGCTCAGAGCCTGGAGCCTGATTCAGATTCTGTGTCTCCCTCTCTCTCTGCCCCTACCCCCCTCTCAAAAATAAATAAACATTAAAAAAAAATTTTTAGAGATATATTCAAATGAAAAGTGATGTACTTATAGGAATTGCCTTATTCTGTGAAAATATATGAAATACTTATGAATATTTGCCACCTCTCAGAAAACAGTATGGTAGTTTTTGTTGTTGTTTTGTTTTTAAAGTTTATTTATTTTGAGAGAGAGAGTGTGTGAGTGGGGAGGGGCAGAGAGAGAGAGAGAGAGAGAAACCCAAGCAGGCTCACGCTGTAAGCGTGGAACCTAACATGGGACTCAAACCCACGAACCATGAGATCATGACCTAAGCCAAAATCAAGAGTCTGATGCTTAACCGTGTGAGCCACCCAGTGCTTCAAGAATATGGTAGTATTGGTAAATATTAACATAAAAAAAAAACAGAAAAAAAATGCAAGATGGTAATATTGATTGATACGACACTACAGTTAATACTACTAACTTATAGATAAAAATAAGTAGGTTGTTGATTAGGTATATAATATTCCCTATGTTACACAGAATTAAGAAAAGCTTGATGAAATAAAGGTCTTTCTGATTTAACATTCAACATATGAAAGAAGATTTTAAGGGAAAAATAAGATTGAAAGAAATGCATAAATGCCAGAGTTGGAATAATATTTTGAATATTCATTTTCATGGAAAAAAGTTAATCCTTATCTATATGTCCAAATACCAGAGATATCTATAATCCATAAAGCTTGGATTATAACCACCAAGTGAAAAATATGAACTAAAAATAGAAAAAGAAAGCAAAACACTAAATAATTCATGTGCTATAGGCAAATGTCTGGATATTAAAAATAATGAGACATTGATTGGATTTATCAGTTATCAACCAGTACAATCATGGGAGTTGATGTTGATTCATTTGAACCTTGAATTATTGAAGTCAAAATTTACTTACTATTTTTCTATCAACGAATACTAACATGCTAAAGCTAGGTCAGCTGACTTGTATACTCAGCCTTTTTTTTTGTTTGTTTTTACTTGTTCTTGTCCCACACAAAGTGAATCCAAAGATACACACACACACACATACAAATTCTCACAAATATACTTCAAAAAATATACTTGACACTTCCTAAACACCAGCGTGTATTTCATTCACTGCACATAGAAAGTTTCTAGAAGCTAGATATCATGCTGGGCTTATCACATTCAAAAAATATGTGTGTGTATATATAATGATACATAAAATAATACAGACAGGCATGTAGATATGCTTTTTTTCATAGCACAGTAAGAGGGATATTTTTAAGTAAAAACATGACAATATTAGTTCCCTATGTGATCACTGCAATTTTGACTCTTTTACCTTAGGATAATGTATAAAGTCATAAGTAGTCCCCAGTCTGTCTGTGGCTCTTGTGTTTCATCTTGAACCAAGTCTACCCAGTAGCTGTTTATTCCTAGCATTACATCTACATTACATCTAGCATTACCCTTTTTCTGACCTTTGAACATATTATACTAAGGGTTTTTAGAAATGATTTTAGTCTCTGTCCTGAATGTTTCCTTTACTCTCTGAATCTGACCTTAAATTTCTTTCCACTAAGAAAATATTCCTTAATCAGACTCCTAGGTCAAGTTGCTCTACTATTGCATGCTTGTACTTCCCTTTTGTCCTAAGTGTTACAATTACATAAAAATAAAAATCTTCAATTATTTGTTTAATGTGTGTCTGAGTCACAAGTTAGAACTGAGATCATGACTGGATCATCCATTTCTATACCCCCAGGCCCAAAAACATTGATAGGCTCATTCATATTAGAAATTCTGTAAGTGTTTAATGACTTAATGTGTTTCTTAGCACCTACTGAGCATCACAGATGCACTGAATAAATGATAAATATGTAAATATGAATTGAGACTAAAAAGGCTGCTCAATCATTAAACCTATTATGATAACTGCCAAAAGTACAGGACAAAGTATATAAAAGCAAAAGGACTGCCAATCTCATTCTCATGAGAAGTGTGAGTTATATAAAATCATCTTCTGTAATACAGAAATTCAAGCCAATAAACTATAAAGCAAGAGTCTCTAAGGATTCCTACTTGAAAGGTTAAGCTAAATACAAACCAACAGTAAAAAATAACTACACAGATGAAGAACAGACTCAACATGAATTAATCTGAAAGAAACAAAAAACAGCAATAAGAGAGGCTCAATAACTTTGGATATTGGTATTTTCTGTCTCAAAACCAGAAATAAAGTAAACAAAAATAAAAATGAGTAAAAATATAAGGCATTACAAATACAAATAAGGGCCAAATGACTATCAAAAAGAACCAAAAATATTTGGAGAAGAAAACCAAATTTTTATAAAAGAAAATTATAAACTTTAAAATAAAACTCACTAAACACATACAGTAAAATGAAATAGATAGATGAAGAAAGAATTAGCACACTAGATGATGGATCTGAAAAACTTACCAGATGTAACTTGGAGAGACAAAGTTAAAAAAAATATAACAAAGTTTAACAGAAAGGGAGGGCAGAATCAGAAGAACTAATATATTTAATTGGAAATAGACTTCCTAAGAGAAGAACATAGAAAGAACAGAATAAAAGCAGTATTTCAAAACACAGCAGCTTAGTGTTTTCCAAAATTGTTGGAAGATTTCAACATGTATATTTGGAAACTAGAGTGAATCACCAGAAACACACATAAAAAAATGTCATCTACACGTATCTTAATGAAATCACAGAGCATCGGATACATAGAAAATATCTCTTAAAAAAAAGAATTTAAAAGTATATTGCTTGCATAAGAAAAAATAATTTGAACTCAGTAGAATCTTAAAATTATAAAACTCAAAGAACAGTGGAAAATTCTGTGAGAAAAAATAATCCTCAAATCATATTTTGCACTCAGGAAATATAATTCAGAAAATGATGAACGATAAGTTCAGGTTAATCACAAAGGACCCTTGGTAAAATATATATATGCCACCCGAAAAAGAGATCACGTATGCTTTTCAAATAAATGTAGACTAGGAAAAGTGATATAGTGTGGAAAAAACAATCTAGAAAATTTTAGAACATTAAAAACATAGTCTCATAACATATTCAATAAAATTAGGTCTCAAAATAAAAAAACTAGCATTAAAAATTATCCAAACATCCAGAAAGTCACAAACACACTTTTTAAAAGAATATTTTTTGGAAAAAATCAAATTTAAACTTACACAATATTTACAAACCAACTGTTGGTCTGGCCAAGAATACAGAATTCACTAACCATTTAGAAGATTTTAAAATAGTAGTCATAATTCCAATCACAAAAGGGGGACAGAATTAGTGATTTTACAATGTAAGTTCCAGCTTCAAAGAAATGATAATTTTCAATTTTATACAATATATTCTAGAGACAAAATATGATTAAAAGATGCACTATTTATATTATGTGTCTAGTATAAACTCAGTTACCAAGAGGACAAAGACAGGTACATAAAAGTATTAAATATTAGCAAATCGAACAAAGTAGCCTATATAAATAAGAGTGTTTTCAGGCATTCAAATAAGGTTTAACATTTTAAAATCTATCATTTTTTTACTATATTATAAGACATATTACAAGATATGCAGTGAAGAAATTATAGGAGAAAATGGGTATCATCTTAGTGGTTAAAAAGACATTTGTTATCACTTGACTAATGTTTATGACTTACACAAACAAAATGACTACAAATAACCCTAACCTGAAACACACGAGAACATTTTTTACTTGAGAAGAACATGCGCATAAATGTAGTGTAAGGATTCTTTCTTTATAATTGTACACAATAACTACCCAGTACATAGAGAATTTCCACACGTTTTCAAGAAATAAACACACAAGAACATTATCAGAATCCTGGAATACCTCTCAGAACCCCAGAAAGCCATCCCCAGTAGCTACCCACTCTAAAAAAATATGAGCAATATATTAACTTCCAAAATCATAAATTAGTATTATTGTTAGTTTTGAAACATTATATAAACAGCAACACAAAATAAGTAAAATTTGTTTCTGGCTTCTTTTGATCAGATACTCCTTGTAGGCGACATCCTTTTTGTGAACTGTATAGTTCACTAATGTCCGTTACTGTTTAGTGTTCCATTTTACAGATATATTCTTCCTTACCATCTCAATGTTTGGTTATGATAAATAAATAACTAGTTATGATAAATAAATGTATGCGTTATCTCCCAGTTGTGTTTCTAAAAGTTAAAATCCTGGTTACAGGGTATGCATATGTTAAGCTTTAGTATGTATCACACCAAATAGTTTGCCCAACTAGTGACACAACCAAAAGTTGTGTAAGGAAAGTCATTCACATACTTATCAACACTTGGTATTTTCAATATTTCTTATGTTGTCACTTTTGTGAATGTGCAGTATATTGCATTACGGTTTAAATATTCTTTCACCCTCATTTACTAACATTTTAGCAGTTTCATTATTGGTTGTAACCCTTATTTGTAATTGATACAATTTAGTAAATACTATTACCTACACCACTTCTCTGACATTGTCAGAACTATATTCTACGGCAACACCATTTGCCTTGTGTTATTTTTATAATGCATCTCACTTTTTATATGTGTTTCAAACCCCACAATATACTATTATTGTTTTAGAGTCAATATTCAAACACTGTCCATTAATTTTATGTACATATTTGCCTTTTCCACACCTTCCCACAACCATATTTCATTGAGAATATTTCCTTCAGTTTTTCTTTTAAAGTTTTCTAATGACAAATTCTCTATGCTTTACTTATTTGAAAACTTATTTTCTTCATTTCTGAGGGATATTTTTCTGAGGTATAGAATTCCAGGTAGACTAATATTTGGAATTTTAAATAACTTAGCCAGTTGTCTTCCAAATGTCATCTTTTTTTTTTTTTTTGAGAAGCTGGCTATTGTTACTATCGCTCCTTGAAATTATTTATTTTTCTCTGTTTTCAAGTTTCCTCTATAAATCTACTTTTCAGCAATCTTACCATATTCTGTTTGTATTTCACCAAGACTCTGAATCTGAGTTGATGCATTTTCTCAGTTTTGGAAAAAAGTAGTCACAGTCTTTTTAAACATTGATTTTTTTAATGTTTATTTATTTTTGAGAGACAGCAATTGGGGAAGAGGCAAAGAGTAAGGGAGACAAAGGATCTGAAGTGGGTTCTGCGGTGACAGCAGAGAACCTGATGCGGGGCTCCAACTCATAAATCATGAGATCATGACCTGGGCCATGATCAGATGCTTAACCCAAGTCACATGCTTAACCAACTCAGCCACCCAGGCACCCCTAAATATTACTTAAATGTTTTATAATAACCAGTATCTTTTAAAATCCTCTTTACGGTATTCTCTCCTCTCCTCTGGGATTAAATTTCACGAATATTAAATATACTGCTGATAACTATATGCCTCTATTGCTCTTTCCTATATTTTTCATTCTTAATTTTCCTTTCAGTACATTGTTTTGGAATTTTTCTTTTTAAAAATGTTTTCATGTTTCATTTATTTTTGGAGGGAGAGAGAGACAGAGTGAGAGCAGGGGAGGGGCAGAGAGAGAGGGAGACACAGAATCCCAAGCAGGCTCCAGGCTCCAAGCTGTCAGCACAGAGCCTGATGCGGGGCTACCTCACAACCACGAGATCGTGACCTGAACCGAAGTCGGACACTTAACCAACTAAGCCACCCAGGCACCCCTGTTTTGGAAATTTTTTATTGACCATTTTTCAGTTCTATAATCTTGCCATGAATGTGTCTTACCTACTTTTGATTCCATCTAAGTTCTTAATTTTAGATTTTATGCTTTTGTATTCTAGAATTAAAATTGGTTAATAACTTCTGATTCTGTAGTGAAATTTTCCAGTTTTTCATGTTTTCTATAACATATAAACCACAGTTACATTAATATCTTTATCAGCTCACTTGAATATTTGGATCACTGTGGATCTTTTTCTATCATCTTTGTTCCCCCTTCTTTTTTCATGATTCTCTTTTCTTGGCATGCTTAAATGAATAACAATGCTATGTATTAAAAATTGTGAAGATTCCATATGATAATAAAATCACATTGCTGGGAAAATGTTCACAGTGAGATAAATACGTAAATATAAAATATTACTATACATGTTTACATTTTAAACGTACATATTTATGAATATTTATGTATAAAATACACTTGGTGAGATGTTAAAGTGTATAATATCTGATTAAGAAGAAGACACCTAGATTAGAGTAGTAGCCAAAGACTTTAACCTTATCCTTAATATATGAATTTCAAACAGGGCACCTGGGTGGCTCAGTCAGTTAAGCAATCGACTCTTGATTTTGGCTCAAGTCAGATCGTGGGATCGAGCCCTGTGTTGGGCTCTACACTGTCAGCGCAGAGCCTGTCTCTCTCCCTTTCTCTCCCTCTCTACCCCTCTCTCACTGGCTTGTGTGTGCATGTGTGTGCTCGCTCGCTCTCTCTCTCAAAATAAATAAATAAACTTTAAAAAGCACAAAGAGATGTTTCTTCATTTTTATTATAAATACAGCCATTTTAAGTACATAAAAATACTTTGCTAAACATTATAACATTTTTCTCATAGTTGAATACAAGCAATAGGAACAATTTTCTTAATCTGAAAACTAGGTTACTACAGCAGAGTTCAATCTCTGGAGAGTTTGTTTCAAGCTAAGAGTTTAACTTCTGTTTTTCCAAAAGAAAGTAAAAACTCTTTAAGGTCCATTTCAGTCCATATAAGAGTTTTATAGGATCTTATAGGAGTTTCTGCAGATATATTAAGATTTAAAACATGAAATAATTCTCCAAGTAAGTTTTAAAATGGCCATATCTTTATACTGATTGCAGAGATGTTAACTTCCTGATGTTGGTGTTACTGCTTCATTCATTGTTGAGCAAACTGAAGAATAGAGAATTTAAAGACCTTCTCTCATGTTAATAACTGAGTAATTACTCCTTTATTCCTCCTTTGTCCACTCAATTTCACCCTATGCTAGTGGCCCAGGAACATGAGGTTTGGTCATTTACTTAATGCATTTTTCATGCCTACTGAAGTGCCAAGCCTTTAGGAAATAATCAACAGATATGGGTGAAAAAAATATAGATATGTGAATTTTTAGTCTCATATTTTGCTTAATGTCTCCTAAATTCTGTGGTAACAGGTTTCCAAATTCAGAGTCTCTACATATGTTGTACTTCTACATAAAAAGATTTTCTCGGGGCGCCTGGGTGGCGCAGTCGGTTAAGCGTCCGACTTCAGCCAGGTCACGATCTCGCGGTCCGGGAGTTCGAGCCCCGCGTCAGGCTCTGGGCTGATGGCTCTGAGCCTGGAGCCTGTTTCCGATTCTGTGTCTCCCTCTCTCTCTGCCCCTCCCCTGTTCATGCTCTGTCTCTCTCTGTCCCAAAAATAAATTAAAAAAAAAAAAAAAAAAACGTTGAAAAAAAAAAGATTTTCTCTTTGTTCTGAAAGACTGACCTGTACTAAATTTCAAGTCTCAAGTTAAATGTTATTTCACAAGGGAAAAATAGGGAAAATTTATTTATTTAAAATATTATTTATTATATATTTATTAATATATTTATTATGTTTATCATATATTAATTATTATATATTTATTTAAAATTCATTTAAAATATCTTTATTAGGGAAAATATCTCCCTAATCATTTATCAACACTTAGCAATTGTTTTGTTCTTCCCTTCACAACAGTAAAAAATTTCTATATGTGTATATATAAATTTATATATATATACACACACATATATAGGTATCACATATTTTCTTGTTCATTATTTGTCTCTACATTACACCATAAGTGACATGAATAAATATCTTGACCAATTTCATCATTTTATTCTCAGCACCTGTATAGGAGTGGCACTCCAGACTGAAAAGTTGCATCTGGGGATTCCTGTTATCATGTGAATTAGATTTTCTGTAGGAAAACTTACATTTATTTATGTATGATAGAAAGCCTATCCCAAATGTCCTACTTTTTTAAGCTGTCACTGTGTTTGCCAACAAGCTGTGTTTGCACTGACAAGAGAACACTGGAAAAAGGAATACCGCATACAGATCTCAGCAATTCTTCCTAAGCAATTGCCAGTGCCATTCAGAGGGAGTCAGGAGTTCAAGACTTAATGCTCTGATAAAGCCGCACATCCCAAAGTGAGTCATTTACAGTGATACCGCATCATCAGTAAAGTGAATCCAGATATCCTATACATTATGGTGAACAGTTTCAAATCTCATATCCCTACAGCGCTCCCAGTGAAATGAAGCTGAATAAAACAAATCCTGATTTTTCACATTTACTGTTATTAAAGAAGGGAACAAAGTAGTGCCAAGGGGAATGAAAGAATAAGGCTATGGCTATTCAGTTGTGAAGAAAGTAAATTAATAAAACTAACCTCATTTCTTTTGTACATGCTTTCAGTAGATGCCCCTGGAGAACAATTCCCTTTATGGAATAGAATAAGGATAAGGGACAGACTCTGCAGCTTTGTAACTTGATATTTTTTAGTGATATTTGCACTTGATGTGTCACAAGGAACTAATATGTCACCCCATTTGCCACATGATGCTATATCTTTTCCTACGAGCTATTCCTTTTCATAATGTTTACTAGAAACATTGGTAAATATTATACTCTCTTTAAGTACAACATATAAAAACTATTATCAGGGGAGAAACAAAAACAATCCTGTGAACATATAATTCTTTCAACCTTTAAAACATATATGGCATTTTGAGCTTGTGTGAAATACTTAATCCGTTTTTTTTTCCCTTCTCTTGCTTGGCAAAAATTAATGCAGTGTGCTAGAAAAGCCTTTATCCACTATGACAAACTGAACAACCTCCAGGCTGTTCATCTGCCATGAGGAAGATTTTTCATTTCAATGGCTAGCTGAGTGATGTATGTGAAGATATTTTCCAACCTGTCTGGCTCACTGTCTCTTTGCTTTAGTGGATTCCATTTAAGAATTAGTCCAGCATCATTTAATAGCATGCAGTATAGGAACACATTTCTCTTGACAGGTAGGTTAGATGATAGATAAATATGCATACAGACATCTTTCTATTTTTTTTTAAGAAAAATTAAGCCCAGCACTCCAGAATATATTTTGGTCAGAATTCTAATCTACTTCTAATTTTAGACCTACTTCCTGGTGATAGAGACTTTCATCAAAACCTGATGTTTCTATTGAGCATCTCTTCTAGAGTAAAAGAATCAAAAGAATATAAATAAAATCCATCTACCTCTGTGATTACTCAATTGTTTTCTATGAAATAAAGAAATTGTAAATTTAATGTGCCTGTGTATGTAGTTCTACAATCTACTGTCTTGATAAATAAATCAATAAAATAATTTTGTCAGTATATATCAAATACATTTCATGAAGTTTTTCAAGTTCATTTTTCTTAAATAAAAACTTTTCTAAATGATATCACATGGAAAAATTTCCATTTAAAAAGTAAATTTAGAGGGGTGCCTGGGTGGCTCAGTCAGGTAAGTGTCCAACTTTTGATTTTGGCTCAGGTCATGATTTCATGGTTTTGTGGGTTCAAGCCTCGCATCAGGCTCTGTGCTGATAGTGCAGAGCCTGCTTGGGATTCACCCTCTCTCTGCCCCTCTCCAGTTGCGCTGTCTGTGTCTCTCTCTACTAAATAAATACACTTTTTAAAAAAAGCAAACTTAGAAAATTCCACAGAATTACCAATTAATATAAAAAATGTGGATTATGGATTAGTAAAACAAAAGAATCTCACTATTTAGCTAGCAGACTGGCGTGGAGACTTTTCAGAAATTATAGAGCAATATTCTCTTTCTTTTTTTATCTTTGATCATCGTATAATTAAAAACAACCTTTTAACTTTCAAATGTTGAATTCTAAAGAAATCATTAGCAAAATTGGCAGGAAAATGTTGACTCCTGGAATTCACCCCAAAACTATTAAACTTCTGGGGGTGATTTGTAATCTGAATTTTAAACAGGATCACAAGTTGATTTTTAAGTCAACAGCCTAGCAAAAATATCCAGACCACAGTTGGGGAACCATTCATCCAAAGCAGAATAAAAATAAGTGGGGCATTCTGAAAATTTATGCACAATTTTCACTCAGGTAGTCACTAAAAGGAAACACTTACCTATCAAAAGTTAGCAGCATAGAAATGGTTAAGCATGGAAACAATAATATTAATTGCATAGTGCCTGACACATAGCTGACTCTCAATAAATGTCTGCCAAATGAATGGCCAGTTCATTTAAAAAATGAACAATATGTCTTTTAATGAGACATCACTGAATCAGAATAAAGAAAATGTGTTAGTACATAATTACAACACATAATATGTGAAATATACTATATGGAGTCAAGACTTTATGGGACACAGACCAAACAATGTTGGCCTTGATGGAAGCTTGTGGAAGCTAAGCATATTCCATGCTGAAAACAGTCGTCTCTTGGGGCACCTGGGTGGCTCAGTCGGTTAAGCCCCCAACTTCAGCTCAGGTCATGATCTCACAGCTTCGGGTTCTGTGCTGACAGCTCAGAGCCTGGAGCATGCTTCGGATTCTGCGATTCCCTCTCTCTGCCCCTCCCCTGCTTATGCTCTGTCTCTCTCTGTCTCTCAATAAATAAATAAACGTTAAAAAAAATGTTTCAGCCGTCATCTCTCCCACAACTTTCTCAATATGCAGATGCAGATGCATGAGGTACACTTCCCTTCCTCCAAAGAGGTTCATCCTTCCTAGAGAAATGGAAACTAAGACTCAGACAACCATACCTTCTTTTTCTTAACTCAACATATGGACTAGAGTACGCGCTGCTATTTTATCAACTTCAGTAATGAATTTCATTCAACACAAATTGGATTAATAATCTAGCCTGTGTGCTCGTCCCTATAAATTGACCCTGGAGTCTTTTAGTAACCACAGATAAAGATGAGAGACTATTTCCTGATTTTATGGTTGCATTATTGAGTTGAAATTATTGTAATATAGTCCACAATTATCAGGCACAACTGTAGCAAAGTGATTACATAGAAGTTTCAAATCACATCTTGACAACCTTTTCTTCCTCTTGCAATAATTCCTGAAAATTATTTTCACATGATATCTTCTTAACAATACTTTAGTTTGTAAGAAATAATGATCTGGTAATTTCTTAGCAAATGTTTAGATTATGTAGTTTAATAATGAGTACTAATTCGTTTCATCACAATATGTTAATTTTAACAACCAAGTAAATACACTACAATTAGAGAGCCATGGTTCTAATTCCATAAATGCAATGCATACCTTAATAACTTCACATTAAAATTACAAACACAATATTAATTCACTTAGATTTGATATAAACTAAGAGCTGCACAATTTAACTGAAAAACACAAAATTTTTTAGCAAGAAATCAAGAATATTATCTGGATACACATATATATCCATATATATAATCTATATAATATAATATCCATAAAAATAATAGCCATATACATATAATATACATATATATATAATATCCATTTTAGGGGCACCTGGCCTGCCTCAATCATTTAAAAATCTGATTCTTGGTTTCAGCTCAGGTCATGATCTCATGGTTCATGAGTTTGAGTCCCCCAGTGGGCTCCGTGCTGTCAGAAGGAATTGATTCTCTGTCTCTCCTTCTCCCTTTCCACCCCCTTCTCTCTCTCCCCGCCCCTCCCCACTGCCTCTCTCCCCCCCAAAAAATAAATAAACTTCAAATAAATCTACATTATAACATGGGATTAAAGCAAAATGTCTTACAGTGACAAGATCCAATTTTTATGTTGAAATTCCCAATAAGAAAAGAGCAGCTCTTTTGGTCACCATGGGAAGATGGTACAGACCTCTCTTAATTAACAGGTCAGATATCAACACATAATAACACAGACACACACCAGAAAAGTATGAAAAATATTACTCACATCATAGGACTTTCTGAGAAGAGTGCGGCAGTGCATAGGGGGACCCAGAATTGGTTGGAGAGACTTAAGAAAATGAAAATGTGAGTGGCTTTGGTTGGGAGTGGGGTAAGGATTTGTAAGTAAACGAGTTTGTGTGGCTTGAACATCCCACAGATTGTCCAAGGCAAGGAGTGGGTCAGGCTTTCCTATCAGTTTACCCAGATTTTGACCGAGAGAGGAAGAGGGAAGGCTGACACTTGAGAGTTGTCATCAGGCAACAAGCCAACATAAAAAAAAATTGAGTCAGACTATCGCCATCTTTCAAAGGGAA
The DNA here is from genome assembly GCF_022079265.1 of Lynx rufus. NCBI lineage: Eukaryota > Metazoa > Chordata > Mammalia > Carnivora > Felidae > Lynx > Lynx rufus. Next base: position 40,121,761 of record NW_025814823.1, read on the forward strand.
TTATCCCTATTAGATATTATTATTTTTAATAATTACTATCCATCTCTACCCTATCATGGGAATTTTAAACTCACTTTTTCATTAAATATTCAATTTCTAACTTCCTTCTGTGTTTGAAGCATGCTTCAAAGTTGTGAAACAAGACTTATCTGCCTTGTAGAGTCTATGTAGTTTATACATGGAGTTTGTATGGTGTTGGACAATAAAGAAACAGATACAAAAGTATCTGATTGTTACATCTTATAAATAAAATAAATTTGGGCATTATGGTAGAGAGTATCTGTGGCTGGCGTCAGAGTATATGGTCAGAGAAGGCTTCACAAGACAGCCTTGCGAAGCAAGACCTGAATAACAAGAGCTAGTCAACCATGCAAGTGTCTGGGGGAAGAGCTGTTCACCCAGAGGCAGAAACTTGTGCCAAATCTTGAAGTGGAACAAACACTGCATGTTTAATACAAAAAAACCAACCAGTGTTGCTAGAGGGCAGAAAGATATAAAGAGAGTAATAGAAGGGGATGTTGGAGAGGGAGTCAGAAGGCACTTTACCTAGGATCTTGAAAACCGAGATTAGAGGGACTTTTATTCAAAGGCTAATGGTAAGGTACAGAAATTTTTAAGCAGGGGAGTCAATGGCCCAATTTATTTGTTATTTACTTAGTACTGGGTCACAATGTTTGCAGTCTAGAGTAGAGAGGACGAAACTCCAAGTGTAAGACCACTTTGGGAAGTTTTAAGGTGACCTAGGAAAAAAAATTATGGCACTTTCTCTCGGGTGGTGATAGTGGATGTAGAAAAAGATGAAATCTTTGGAGTATATTTTTGGATAAAACTGACAGTATTGGTTGAGAGAGATAAGAAAAAGAAAGGAATGAAGAGTGACTTTGGTTTTGTTTATTTGGTTGGTGTTTGGTTTTTGGCCTGACTTGTGGATAAGATGATCACGACATTTACTGAAATGGGGGGGGAGGGGGGAGGGGAGTGGTGGTGTGAGAATTAAAAATTATTCTTTGTGAATATTAATTATATGATAACTATTTGAAATTTAAAAAAATTAAAACATACAGCAGTTTGTTAGATTCTCCACACCTGAAATTCTTCATTTACCAAGTAATTACAGATGAGTTACCATGTGGTAGGTAAAGGACAAGTGGTGAAGTTGCTTTCAGATCACTATTTTTTCCTGTGACCATTGACTCTCAGTAATTACCATACATTCCTTAGACAACATAATAGCCAATAATTAAAAATATATTTACGATGTTAATCACTGTCATAGGTGTTGTGAAGAATATAAGGCATAATAATAAAGAGCCCTACTACAGCAGAGTGTTGCCTTCAGTTCATATTAGGATACTTTCCCTTTCCAAAGTCATTTTAAAGTGCTTTGCTCTAGTCCAGTTTTATTTTAAGGCATGCACTATTAATGGTGTCTTGCAGTAACTGCTTTGGATCACAATGGATCCTGTAAGATTTATGTTGCACCTTTAGCTATAAAATCCTGACAACATCTATTTTTCTGGAGAGTTTTTATATTATCATTTTAGCCTCAATCCAGAGTTACTCCTTTTAATGTGGAAAAAGTTATAAACTGGCAACATCTACTCAGTTCTTACAGTGCATAACAATATTCTATATTGCTAGGAGACGTTTTTATCTTTATTTATTCACCTTTCCTTTCTTTCTCATGTAAAAGTCTCAAACCATTACTAAAAAAAGAAAGGGGCAGGCATTTTAAGAATGTCTTATGTAATCATTGCATCTTGTTTTGCTATGAAAATTCCCTGTATATGGATTAAATTAAGTGGTACAGATACTCCCCAACTCATACACTTGTTATCTCTTACATTCTGTTTACAACAACTTTCCATACAGGCAATTCACAAACAATGAGGCAACCATAAAAGATACCCTACACTTGTTACAAGGCAGGACAAGACTATATATTCAGAAAAATTGACAATAGTGCCTATAGATTTTGAAAAATAATACAAGCTTGTTCTCATACATTTATTTCATGGTAACTATTTCAGGGTAACAAAAGGATTTTGGAGGTTGAAATATTTTTTACAACTAATAGGTTAATAAAACTCATGTAGGACGAATGAAAGAATATAATGTAAAATTCCTCAAAAGCTTCAGTTTATAAAGCCTCATTCTCAAAAGCATTAAAAAAAAAACAACAACAACAAAGAATAAAAACAATCCCCAACTGTTACTTTAACTCTGACACAAGGATCATCCACCTTAATCAATTATCTGGGTAGGATGAATAACAATAATGATGCTTCAGTTTGCCATGTTACTAACAGCAGTGGGTGGTTATCGCAAAATAAAAATAAGAAAATCAATTCTTCTAAAATCCTATTTGTTCTCTTTTTAACGTTTATTTCTTTTGAGAGAGGGAGAGTGTGCATGCATGAGCAGGGGAGGGGAAGAAAGAGAGGGTGAAAGACAATCCCAAGCAGGCTCTGCTGACAGCGTGAAGTCCCACGTAGGGCTCCATCATGAGAACCTTGAGATCATGACCTCAGCTGAAATCAAGAGTCAGATGCTAACCCAACTAAGCCATTGAGGTGCCCTGTTCTCTTCAATAAAAATACTGTCGATGAGAATTTTAGTTGTGTCAAGTAGTTTATAATCCGTGATCACTTGTTCTTAAATAAAATATTTAGGCATTTATGTAGTATGCAAATGCATTTCTGTGTATGAATATGTACATAGGGGTACAAATGGAGGATTTACAGTGTGTATCTTTCACTCTATGGATTTCATTATATTAAGGTAATGACACAAGGAGAGACATATTGACAATATCCAATTTGTAAAACACTTTTTTTCAGAATCAGATTAAGACCCTGTGCCTGAATGGCTTAGAAATTAGAGTCAGTACATTTTGGAAAGCATAATAATCCTGTTATTTAGAATAAAGAAAGATTGCTTCCTATTGGTTGGTATTTAAGAAGGCTATGTTTAAAATGTAAAATGTGAGCTAGGACTTGGAGGATTAGTAGGATTTCAACAAGCCTGTATAATAATTTAAGTTAATAACAGAGACATAACAGAGTCATGAAGGAGGACATTAAAAGATGCCAAAAAAATCTAAGTAATTGGTATGTGATTATGAATTCCGAGGAAAAACACTGGAAAGGGGATCTGGAAGTAGACTGGTTTTTGTTCATTTTATGATTCTATGCTAAAAAGCCGAATATAACTTGGTTCATTTTGTGTAATCACAGCTATGAAAAGAACAACAGACTTTGACAGCAACTATGGTTGTATATGAGTCTTAGAATCAGTGTCTTATTGGCACAAAAACAGACACACAGACCAATGGAATAGAATAGAAACCCCAGAACTAGACCCACAAACGTATGGCCAACTCATCTTTGACAAAGCAGGAAAGAACATCCAATGGAAAAAAGACAGCCTCTTTAACAAATGGTGCTGGGAGAACTGGACAGCAACATGCAGAAGGTTGAAACTAGACCACTTTCTCACACCATTTACAAAAATAAACTCAAAATGGATAAAGGACCTAAATGTGAGACAGGAAACCATCAGAACCTTAGAGGAGAAAGCAGGAAAAGACCTCTCTGACCTCAGCCGTAGCAATCTCTTACTCGACACATCCCCAAAGGCAAGGGAATTAAAAGCAAAAGTGAATTACTGGGACCTTATGAAGATAAAAAGCTTCTGCACAGCAAAGGAAACAACCAACAAAACTAAAAGGCAACCAACGGAATGGGAAAAGATATTTGCAAATGACATATCGGACAAAGGGCTAGTATCTAAAATCTATAAAGAGCTCACCAAACTCCACACCCGAAAAACAAATAACCCAGTGAAGAAATGGGCAGAAAACATGAATAGACACTTCTCTAAAGAAGACATCCAGATGGCCAACAGGCACATGAAAAGATGTTCAGCGTCGCTCCTTATCAGGGAAATACAAATCAAAACCACACTCAGGTATCACCTCACGCCAGTCAGAGTGGCCAAAATGAACAAATCAGGAGACTACAGATGCTGGAGAGGATGTGGAGAAACGGGAACCCTCTTGCACTGTTGGTGGGAATGCAAATTGGTGCAGCCGCTCTGGAAAGCAGTGTGGAGGTTCCTCAAAAAATTAAAAATAGACCTACCCTATGACCCAGCAATAGCACTGCTAGGAATTTACCCAAGGGATACAGGAGTACTGATGCATAGGGGCACTTGTACCCCAATGTTCATAGCAGCACTCTCAACAATAGCCAAATTATGGAAAGAGCCTAAATGTCCATCAACTGATGAATGGATAAAGAAATTGTGGTTTATATATACAATGGAATACTACGTGGCAATGAGAAAAAATGAAATATGGCCTTTTGTAGCAATGTGGATGGAACTGGAGAGTGTGATGCTAAGTGAAATAAGCCATACAGAGAAAGACAGATACCATATGGTTTCACTCTTATGTGGATCCTGAGAAACTTGACAGGAACCCATGGGGGAGGGGAAGGAAAAAAAAAAAAAAAAAAAAAGAGGTTAGAGTGGGAGAGAGCCAAAGCATAAGAGACTGTTAAAGACTGAGAACAAACTGAGGGTTGATGGGGGGTGGGAGGGAGGGGAGGGTGGGTGATGGGTATTGAGGAGGGCACCTTTTGGGATGAGCACTGGGTATTGTATGGAAACCAATTTGTCAATAAATTTCATATATATATAAAAAAAAGAAAATATATATAAATGCTACTTAAAAATCATAAATAATAAAATATGTAAATATAAAAAAAAAAAGAATCAGTGTCTTATTTCTTTCCTTTTCAGTTTTGTTTAGATCCAAAATTTCTATTAAGTTACCCATTTGCATTTAAAATCAACCAAGCTCTACAGAGATCCCAGAGAGTGGACTATGGTAAGAATACTATGGTAAGATTTCTTTGATGGCTTCTGCCAGTTTTTCCAGGATCCTATCTGCAGGCTCTCCAGTTGAGAGCGATCCTGAGGATCTCATTTATTTAGCTAAGTTTTGGGTTTCTCAGAGCCAAGTTAATACCTAAATAGGGGTGTGCTGCTAAATTAGGAATTTGGTGGTTTCACAGTGTATCTTGTTGCACAGAAATTTTCTTAAGGTTGGCAGGTGACCTTGTGTCAATCTAATGTATTCCATGACCAACTTATCCAAGCACAGAGTTAGGTGGTGAGCAATCTAACAGCTCTTAAGTGCATGACCCCTGTCCGCCAATTTTGCAGCTTGGATTCCGAGTTTCCCACTGATCAATTTTCACAAGATTTCTTTATTGTGGTGGACGCCCTAACGGCGTTTAACAGTCTGACCTGTGCCCACTTACATTTTGATGTGCCATTCCTCAAAACAGTCCAAATTTCTTGTTTTATTTCCTCGAGTTCCCCGGTGGTTTATGCTGTGGATTTACCTCAAGGCTCTTGTGAGTCCCTCCACGGTTGCCTTCTTGCTGGCTTTAGGCCAGGGGTACCATTATAATCCTAATTCAACCAGTTGGCAAAGTTTCCGGCTGCCTGTGCACAGTTCCTAAACCCTGTTAAGTTCTCACGAAGGCGCCTACCATGTACACGAGGTCAGCCTCAAACCCAAATGCTGCCTGTTCCCCACTAGGTCTCACCGAAACTTTTGGACCCTCACACCCCAATTTTGCACCTGGGAGAATGAAAAGAAACGAACTCGAAGAGCTCAGAACGCCGGATAAGCGGAGCTCCCTCGGAGAAAAGCTTACCTATCTCAGCGAGCAGAAGAAGCAGCGACCAAAAAGGCTCCAGGAGAGGCTTCGCCTGCGTGTAGGGGCAATCCTGAGCTCTCAGCAGCTGGCTCGGGTCCCATCTCCTTGCCACGACTGTCACAGGGCAAAACTAAAACTATTTGGTAATGAGTTTGATGCCCTTTCCCCCAGGTGAAACAGCGCACGGATCAGAGGACTCCGGCACCTCCCCAGCGGCGCAGGCTGCTTCCGGGGGATTTTGGGCGGGAGTCTTTGACCCTGGAAAACCCAGAGGCGGGAACCAGGCGGGATTGGCTGGGAGCTTGTGCACCTGACTTACTTAGAAAGATCGAGGAACTAGGAAATAAGTATAAAGCCCAGAGTTAGCTTAGGTTTTGGGCATTGGCTCACTGGATATACTAAATTCTTGGTCAAGCTGTATTTACAGGAATATAAAAGTTCAGTTTGCTGACTTTCCAGGGACAGAAGAGGAGAGGCTCCATCTTGGGTCTGAAATTTATTTTAACAGGGACAAATTTAGTCTGTACGCATAGCCTGAAGCTCTAACTGTTCTGTGCCAATGTCTGCATGTTTTCAAAGTCGTAATTGACTGTTCAAAGCAGAAAAAAATTGTAAATAAAATTTGGGAATCTTTGAAGATCATATAGTCATATGAACTTTTTGTTTCAACGAATTGTCAAAGTTTGAGAAAGGACGTTGATCAATATCTTGATTCATGTAATAAGAGAGATAATTTATAAAAACAATTCTAGTGAATATGATTCCCATACCAGAGAAGCCTTTAAGATGCTAATAATTACAAGTTAGTGTTACCATTTTATTAAAAAATATATTTTATATAACCGTTAATTAATATATTAGCATTATTATATTATCAGGAAATAAAATAACCATTTTTTCCAATGGAATGTGCATTCTTATATAGCCTCTGACTTTTCAATAACTTTTTTAATATGCATTTCAAAAATTTAGAATTATATACTACAAAATATATTCCCATGCATAGGTATGGAAATTTAGTTGACCAAAATATTTATTCCTCTCTCCATATTTTTCCATAAATCCATCATTTGTTTTGCACTTAAGTTACTACAATAATTTTTGGTCATTATTGTAACAAGTACTGTGTCCACTAACTTAAAAATAAACTTGTTATTTAGGTACAGTGCTTATTCTGTTGCAAAAGTGAAATTTTAATGATTAAATTCATGAAATTTAACTGATAATGTAACTAGAGGAGTTATACCCATCAAGAATTTTTAAAGTACATGGAAACTGATCATCAGAGGAAAGCTTATAACTGGGTCCAAGAATACCAAGAAATAGTAATTACTCCAATTATTTATTCACCTACTATGAGCCAGATTACTTTTCAGATGTTGTAAATCTGTATTATGTCTAACCTTTACGAAATATAGGTACTTTGATTCTTCAGACTACAGAGGATCGACTTTTAACACTGTTGTCACATATCAGAGAGCTGATAAACGGCTGTGCTGATGATAGAAAACAAGTGTCTACCAAAGCTGAAGCTGTTTTACTTCTACACTGTGTTCCCTTTGAGGTTAGCTGTGAGCACAATATGCATTTTCTGGTTTTATTTCCTGCAATCTCTGAATTCAATGCAGAGTACTGAAATGCAGTACTTAGATTACTGAGGATTTCCTTGATTCTTCTGACCGATATAGGCTCCTACACTCTGATGCTAGGAGAAATATAAATTATATTCTCTGGTTTGGAGAATAGAGAACTGGCATGATAATTTTCTTCTTTTTACAAACATCGAATAATTTTTGCACTAATTTGTCTAAAATTAAAGTTTACATTTTAATGCTGTTTTCCACAGAGCAGTGTTCCTCAGAAACTATTTTCTTGCTGATGTCATCTTGAGATATTAGAGAAACACAAGTGTTGAATAATAATGAACTTGCCAGATTTGGAACATTAGCACTCTTGTCCCTGTACCCACTATACACACACACATATATAGGCAGAGCACTCCATGGTCTTGCTTTTGTGTTTTATAAATATGTTCTGGATAAAATGAAAAATAAAAGACATCCTTAAAACCTGCTTGATTTACCAGAGGAAAAAAGTATTGAACTCAACAACAAAGACAAAACTCAAGGAAGGGAGAAGTGGGTTACAAGAAAAAAAAGGGAGAGGGAAAATTAATTCACAAAATATTAAAGTCATAAAAGAGTCATAATCTTTTATTAAGTGAAATAATTAATTTTATTAAGTGAAATAATATTAGTTAGCTACAAAACATATATGTATATATGCTATGATCCTACTTTTTAAAAACTCTAAATATATATACACTGAAATATTGAAGGATGCCTGGGTGGCTCAGTCAGGTAAGCATCCAAATTTGGCTCAGATCATAATCTCACAGTTCCTGAATTCCAGCCCCACATCGGGCTCTCTGCTGTCAGCATAGAGCCTGCTTAGATTTCTCTCTCCCTCTCTCTGCCCCTCCTCCACCCGTGTGTGTGCTCTCTGTCTCTATCAAAAATAAACAACATTAATTTTTTTTAAAAAAGAAATATTGAAATATAAAAAGATATTTATAAATATATTTTCTAGTGCTGTCTAAAATAAAGGAAAAGACCATGAAGAGGGGGGAAGTCAGAGGCTTAAATTATCAAAATGTGAAATAGTTGGACATCAAAAATAACATTCACAGTATTGAAAATGTATTACAACCTCAGAATTTAGATTTATAACCTCTATGACAGAAAAGAGTAGATGTTCTCAATCCATAGACATTTTTCAATTTTGTTTTGGTTTTAGTGATAAGGTATACTTGACAAAAAAAAATGGCAAAGGAAAGGCATAGGCAATCCCCAACTGATGAAATACAAATAACATCAACAACAAGAGGTAATAACATAATAACCACACAAAAAGTCACAGGTAAATAACAACAATAAGAGATATAATTTTCCACTTACTAACTTGGAAAAGGTAGACATTAGTAGCTAATTTAGTGTTAATAATGTTTAAAGGATGGCTTCACTCAGTGTTGCTGAGAGTATAAGTCGATTAAAATTTCTAGAAAGCAAATAGGCAATGGGCATTGCAAGCCTTTGAATATTTCAAAAATCTTTATGCAAATACTTCACCTATAACTTAAATTCCCATATAATATTCAGAAGTATGCACTAATACAGACACCTACGCCAGTTCCTGAAAATAACGTGTACATTATCCAGAAAAAAACAATCTAAATTTTAAATAGCCGGAAACTGATTAGATAAATTAACATATTGACAAAGACAGAATTAGTACAGCGTTAGTAAAGTCTGTCTCAAACATATTCTAATATCATAAATTAGTCACAATATTTTATTAAATGAAATGAGTTAGGTAGAAAACTGTATATATGTGATATTGTTCCAATTTTTAAAATCCAAAATATATATGCACTGACATATTAGAAAATTCATTACTCCCTGAATTTCTAAATGCCGGAAATAGAGGTAACGGATTTTCTACATATTCTCAACAGAAACACATTGTTTTATAACCAGACGAAAACCATAAATACTGTTTGAAAAATAAAGTAAAATGAGTTGAAGTGGAATTAGGTAAACAAACCACTGGCATCATAAGGCATTTCCTTCTCCAGCTGCTCTTTTGGCTCGTCAGCCCATTTGAAGCAGTGAGAAGCCATTAGAGCAGGTGGCTGCTCATTTTATTTTGATATGGAAGATTAACCCCAGAATTATTTCTGCATTTACTAGAAAACAGTGAGTCATGACAATTGTAAAAACCATCTCCACCGATATACACTCAAATTCTTTTATATCAGGGCTTACTGTCACATGGGATGAGTGTTAGAAAAGGATCTAAATTATGCAGAATATCTAAAGTATTATTATTTAAATTTTCAGTGTTACCCACTGTGTACAAAAATAAAATGGAAGGGCAATCACTAACAATACCACATTATTAGTTGTATTATTTAAACCATGAAAGTGACATTGTAACTAATAATCTGGTGTTGAAGCAAATCAACAATCTGTCTATAACCCAAGAAAGTGGATATTTATCAGTTATTTTTTATTGAAATTAACCTAAAATAAGTCTGTCCATAAGCACATATTCTATTCTGTGTTCAGTAGTGGCTATGCTATATTCCCTCCAGATTCCTTTTGTTAATTAAATATCAACACATTTTAGATCAATACTAGTACTGGGGCTATTTTGACCTTGTATTTGAAAAAGGCTCTATTTCAGGGATAAGACATGCAAGATAAATTTAGAAGAAAAAAATAATTGACATTTAGTTTGCATTGTTTGGTAGGTTCAAAGAATTAGCGTTTGTGAATTTGGCCAGAATATTAGTATTATCACACTGCAACCAGCATTTGTCAGCTCACATCAAGAGCAACATCCACTTCTATAGAACTGTCTTTGGTGTTTTGAGGCCATGTAACAAGAAACCAATTGATAATAATGAAAGATAGATTGTAGTTAAAATAATTGTACAACATTTAGGAAATTGCTAGCGATAGACATTTATCTTTAGAACAAAATAAATACCTGTTAAACTATCTCAAACAAAATTCCCTATAGACATAATACATGCAGTTTGTAAATTAGGCTATACTGGAGACTACCTTAATTCTTTAATCTTTTAAACCACACATTGTATTTAATATTTGAAAAGATATTAATATTTAATTTTCATTAATAGGGACATTCTGTCAGTCTTATTATATATGATGTTTGATGTCTTGGCAAACTATTAAAACCTAAAATGATAGTACATCAATAGGTTAATTTGGGGATGAAATATTTAACTTGTTAAAAATGTAACTTGTGAGAGTTAATTTTTATATGTCAATTTAACTCAATTCTGGTGCCCAGTTGTTCTGTCAAACAGTAGTCTAGATGTTGCTGCGAAGGCTCTCTGTTTATAGTTGAGTTTAATTAAAGATTACTCTTTATAATGTAAGTGGGCCTAATCCAATCAGGAGAGGGTCTTTTTTTTAAGTTTATTCGTTTATTATTTCTGAGAGAGAGTGCGAGAGAGAGCACACAAGTGCACAAGCGGGGGAGGGGCAGAGACAGAGGGAGACACAGGATCCAAAGCCGACTCCAGGCTCTGAACAGTCAGCATAAAGCCCTACACGGGGCTTGAACCCACGAACTGCAAAACCTTGAACTGCAAGATCATGAACTGCGAGATCGTGACCTGAAGTGAAGTTGGTCGCTTAACCGACTGAGCCACCCAGGCACCCCCAATCAGTTGAGGGTCTTAAAAGACTCAGATTTCTTGATTAAGCTATTCTGTCTCAAAATTGCAACATGATAACTCTCTAAGTTTCCAGAGTGCTGGCCTGTCCGGCAGATTTTGGAGACATGAGTGAAACGTCAACTCTTTTATATGTGTGTGCGTGTGTGTGTGTGTGTCTGTGTGTATATACATTATATATATATATATATATATATATATATATATTATATATGTATGTATATTTTAATGTTTACTTATTTTTGAAGGAGAGAGAGACAGAACGTGAGCAGGTGAGGGGCAGAGACAGAGGGAGACACAGAGTCCCAAGCAGGCACCAGGCTCTGGGCTCTCAACACAGAGCCTAATGCAGGGCTCCAACCCACAAGCTGTGAGATCATGATCTGAGCCGAAGTCAGTCGCCCAACCAACTGAGCCACCCAGGTGCCCCTGCAACGTCAATTCTTCTTGAATTTCCAGCCTGCTGGCTTGCACTGTGGATTCGGGGTTTGCCAGCCCTTGCAATCACATAAGCCAATCCTTAAGAAGAAAATAACAAAGTCTCTTCCTTCCTCTCTCTCCATCTAATGATTCTGTTGCCCTGGAGAATCCTAACTAATACAATGAACTTGCGGGATTTGAGAGTTTCACCAGTGGGAGTTCACTGTGTTGTAAACTGATATTGTAAACTGTTTTCCAAAATGGTAACATATGCTTACACCCTGAACAACAGTATATGAGAGTCCCTTCTGCTCCCCAATCTCACCTATCCCTGCTATCCTATTACTGTTATTTTAAAAAATATTGTCAGGTTGATGGATGTGAAATGGTATTGCCTACTGCCTTACAGTGCATTTGTTTCATACCGAGAAAAATCAGATAGGTAAGGATTATTGTGCCATGAAAAACAAACAAACAAACAAACAAACAAACAAACAAATAATAATGGAGAATGACATTAAATTATTCATATATCATTGTATTCAGGGTAAATATTTCTTTGGCATTTAATGTGTGGAATAGTATTAACCACTTAGGAATCTTACAAACTCATGAGGCTTGCCTATGGTATTGTTGAGATTTAGAGCCAGCCCACATCACTCATATTGGAACACTGTGTCAGTGGCTCTGGCTGTTTCTTCTAGATAGCAGAGGTTGAAAGAGCTAGGACGCAGCATTAGTAGTGATATTTGGTAATATTGGTGTGACAATGGAAACAGAAGAGTCGATATTTTAGTTGTTGCAGCCCATAAAAGTAAAATTTTTGACATAGAATGTGCAGGTTTGGGAGGAAAATGACATATTCAGAGATTGAAAAAATATGTGTATTAATGTGTTATAGGAAGCAGTGGGAATGAGAACTGGATCACAGAAAGGTCGAGAATAGAGACAAAGTTTGGGGGGCATTTCTTATTGGGATTAATAGTTGAGGTTAAGAAATTGACAAAAAGGAGGGTGTAGAAAGAAAAGATGATGAAGAGAAGGATATAGTGTCAGAGAAACCTAGAGACAAAAATGTTTCCCAGAGAAACAGTTTTCTTCATTTTCTGCTCCAGTACTGCACATTTGTCTCCACTTTCCACATCTGTTCAAGTGTGCACCTGTCTCACTCTTTCAGAAACTTATTGTTGGGCGAGAATATCTAATATTATTACCAGGTGAAGGAAGATTAATACGGTAAAATTTCTAACTTTATCCATTTTATACACAAGGAAAATCTGAATACTAAATTAATACAAATCAAGAGGATGAATTTCTAACATATTTTTTAAAAGTTATCAGACCAACTAGGAGATATATTCTGAGAGTGAGCATTTCCTGTTTCTCCTAGACTCATCACTTAGATGCTTGCCTTGTTATTAATTTGAACAATAATTTTGCCTATATGTACTGCAAGGGATATAAGAAACAGAACTACACATGTTTTTTGATCCATTTTAGATGATATAAAGGGTTTATTGCAGAGCTAAGAAATCCCAATGGGAGTATCAGGGACTAGTTCTAGAGCAGCCTTTTAATTTTAAACATTTTATCTCAAATTATTTCCGTAATGAGGTAAGGCTTAAACAAAAGTGTAAGCTTTGCAAAGTATAGACCAATTTCTCTGACTAGTCAACAAAAGAACAACTTGTTTCGCCTGCAAGTTTTTCCTCAAAATTGTATCTAACCCAGAGTGATTGCCTTTCTGTTCATGTAGACTTGCTGTTAGTTTTTCTCCATTCGAAACAAACAAACAAACAAACAAACAAACAAAAACACAATACTTCACTGTTTTGCAACAGCCTTGAAAATAATGAATTCTGCTTTGGTCACTGCTTGAAGAAGAAACTCTTACCTCCAAGTCATCCATACTGACTCTATACTCACCAACTCCTATGAATATCTGTGCCTTTTTTGCTCTGGGTGCTCAGGTTTAGGTGAGGTCCTTCCCTTCAAGAAAGCAAGTCTTTTTTTTGCACATACCTTCTGATCTCACATGTATGTGAAATCTGAAACAAAAAAATAAACAAACAAATGAACACAAGTGCATAGACACAGAAGACAAATTTGTGGTCACCAGAGGTGGGCAGTTAGGAGTGTGGGTGAAATCGATGAAGGTGGTCAAAAGGTACAAATTTACATTTATAAAATGAGTACGTCATGGGGATGCAATGTACAGAATGCACATGTAGTTAATAATACTGTATTGTATATTTGCAAAGTGCTAAGAAAGTAGATACTAAACGTCTCATCACACAAAAAAATGTGTAACTCTGTGCAGTGATGGAGGTTAACTAAACTTATTATGGTAATAATTTCACAATACATACAAATATCAAATCATTATGTTGCACATTGCATTTTACAACTGAAAGTAATATGATGTTATATGTCAATTATATCTCAATTTATAAAAAAGAAAGCAGGTCATTTCAAATCCATTTTTTTTAAGCTCAGGTTAACTTCTCTCTTTAAGTATGTGGGCTCAGTAGCAGATGGTGTATTTATTTGGAACACTTTAGCATAGCCAGACATCACAATTCTTTTGTGAGTTATCTAAGTTTTTTTTTTCCAATGTGAGTAAATCTTTTAAAATTTTTTTTGATAAAAGCAGTTATACACAAATATTTCATCCAGTGAACATCACACTTGAATGAGCTTAAGTAATCATCTCTACTTGCTTTTTCAGATTCCCATTTCCAGTTAATATTCTTTGGCCAAAGGAGATTTAGAAATTCTGTGTATGAGAGACTTCATCTTACCAGTATTTATGAGAAGTTGGAATCTTAGGAACATGTCTTAAAGTAGATTTTTAATAGCAGGCAGTGCTTACATTGACTGTTACAGATTAATTAAAATAGCAGTTTTTCCAAAGCTGTTTTTATGCACAGTGTATATGATATTAAGAAAACACCAACTTTCTATATTAAACCATCATATTAATTCTTTGCTTTTCACAGTGGCTTCGTCGACTGATGGAGATTAGAGGTGGCTAAAACATAAGGCCAGCCTAATGCCACTTTGGCATTCAGACATTCTCAGAAAATGATTACTGCATTAATTATAATCCTTTATTTGCAGTGAAAACACTCCTAAGTAAGTTACTAAATCAAAAGAGAAAACTTCTGGAAGTCTCAGATACCCATGGAGACCACTATAATGAATCTGAGCCTTGGACACCAAAGAAGAAAATAACATGAAGACTTTGTTTCTTTGTTTCTCTTTCATTCTGCATATCTGTTGCAGCCTCCCTTACTGCATTTCATTCTTCTACAGGTAGAAGATTTGGTTGTCAGCATTTCTCATTTCCACACCTTTGTCTTTTCTTTTCTAGTTCCAAATTTGGGGAAAAATATGGAGGAAATCTGATTATTTGCATTTGGGTAACATGCCTATTGTTGGAGCAATCAACTATATCTAAGAAAAGACTGCATCAATTAACCTACTTAGAATTTAATGCCAACCACTAGACTAATCTCATTGACTAGACAACGAGAGAGAATAAGAATATGAATTCCCTAATTATCACTACTCAGTTGGAATCAGGAACTGGACATTTCTCAGGATAAAGAGTCCTAGGATCATTTGTCAGAAGAAAGGGGATCATCATCCACAATTCAAATGAAATGTATCTACTATACCTAACTAAACCATTTTTGTATAGCCAGAATTTGCTTAACTGACACATTGAATCTCAGACAACATACCTACCAAGGGAAAGAAATGTTTCCACACAATGTGCTCCTGACTGTGTGACATTTGGCAAGTGATAAAATTTGCTGTGCTTCTTTTTGCGTAGCTGCAAGAAGAAAAGACAACACCTATTTAATGAAGCTGCTGAATGACATAATACATGAAAAGGAAATAAAGAATTGAAAACAATATTGTATAATTAAAATTCTGTTGCAAGTTTACTAACACTATCAAAGTTTTGTTTACAAAAGAAATTTAATGTTTGCCATTTTTTAATGAAGTCTAGAATACTGATTATTAAATTAAGAGAGCAACTTCTAAATGCAGATTACCTGGATGCTGAGTATTGTTATGTAACTTAGATGTTGTAAGTCAGAGGATGTTCATTGCTTAAGTTACTTTATTTCTTTATGTCTCAGTTTTCCCTTTCGAATAAGTGGGAGAAAAATACAACTTTATAGAGTGGTGAAGATCATATTACTTAGAATATTCTAAGTAATAAGTTATTACTTGGAATAATATTTGATGTACAATAATTTCTTAATAAAAGCACAACAGACACCCCATATTTTGTTTGCTTCTTTTTACAGTGGTTGCATTTTTTCCTATTTACAGTAGATCTGTTTATAGTAGAACTTTTAGGTTATTTCTCAAATATATTTTCTCAGAAAAAGAAAAACATAAAATTTGCAAACTCACTAATTTTTGCGTCATCACCACATCTAATTTTTGACATCTAAATTCAATTAACAGGAAGTAATATTTAATATTTTTATAGTGTATAGAGTCTCAAAAGTTTTAGGATAAGAGTATCCATTCCAGAAATATTGACACTAATTTCTTGAGCAGAGCACAGAGTTTATGGAGACCATTGTTTGCTAGATTTTTGTCATATATCATTGTGGACATTCCCTAATGATCTTTTATAGTCTTTACTCCTCTCATTGTAAATTGTCATATAAGTCAAGTTTATGTCAGCGTATAGATATTCACATAGAGTCAGAAATTTATGGATAATTCTCATGGGGGCAGAATAAGTCATAACTATGTAGTAGGTAACCTGTCATTTAAGATTAATGATAATACAAAATTGAACAGAATAATATTCATTTTATCACTCTGAAATATAGTATATAATATTCATATGATAATCAAGTGAAGACTTTTCAGTATTAAAATGTTTAAATAGAAAATAGAGAAAAAAGGGGCACCTGGGTGGTTCAGTTGGTTAAGCGTCAACTTCGCCTCAGGTCATGATCTCACAGTTCCTGGGTTTGAGTCCCGCGTTGGGCTCTGTGCTAAAAGCTCAGAGCCTGGAGCTTGCTTCAGATTCTGTGTCTCCCTCCCTCTCTGCTCCTCCCCCACTCATGCTCTGTCTCTATCTCTCTCTAACAAATAAATAAACATTAAAAAATTAAAAATAAACAAATAAATAAGAAATAAATAAACATTAAAATATTAAAAAAAACAAAACAAAAGAGGGGCGCCTGGGTGGCTCAGTCGGTTAAGCGTCTGACTTCGGCTCAGGTCACGATCTCGCGGTCGTGAGTTCGAGCCCCGCGTCGGGCTCTGGGTTGATGGCTCAGAGCCTGGAGCCTGCTTCTGATTCTGTGTCTCCCTCTCTCTCTGCCCCTCCCCCGTTCATGCTCTGTCTCTGTCTCAAAAATAAATAAACGGTAAAAAATAAATGAATAAAATATATTAAAAAAAAAGAAAATAGAGGAAAAGGTTATAATGAGTACTTGGGTTTTTCAAATTTTTTCTTTTTTTTTAATTAATGAGTTTTTATACCTTTTGTTTACCCATTTAGGACACAATTAATTTTCACTGGGCTTTTATGGCAAATTCAAGTTTTAAAAAATGCTACAATTAAAATTTTAATACTGTTCTTTAATACTGTGGATTTTATCAAAATTAAAACATTGAATGATCTTTTATCATAAAACCCGACAACAAAGCATTAAAATATTTTTCTGTATTCAACTTTTCATGAGAAGATTTTCATTTATATAGAGTGAACAAAATATTAAATCAGACTAGATTGCAAGAAATGCCAAATAAAAAAGAGCAAATTGTATAGAGATGATATCAGGAAGTCTAAAAGGTATATAGCTTTAAAAAGAGGTAGAGGAGGAGCAAACCAAAAGTTATGACTTTAATAATAAACAGTATTCATAAAATCTGGAAAGACAAATTCCCAAGACTTGAAGATTTTGAACTCTTTAAATAAAAAGAACCTCATAATGTGTACCTTAAAATATTGAAGATATTTATAGGTGAGATATTTTGTAACCTATATATTTAAGAACAAAACAAGGCATTAACAGAAGGAAACTAGAAAATAAAATGTAAACTTGCAGCTTTTATAAAATAAAACAGTATTATTTCATTTTATTCATTTGTAATCAAATTCAATGGTAAGGATTTCTGTGTTATAATCAACAGTCTTTGTGAAGAAGGAATTAGCCTAAAATTTTAATTTGAAGATAAAATTATAGGTAGCAATCATTCAAATTTGTATTGACTTCTAGGAGGGCTTTGATTACATCACCAGAAAATTCTGGAGAATTAGGAAGATAAGAATATTAGGCAAATTCATATATTAGTAACCCCCAACTGATTGGAGGATAATGTTAACCAGATGGCAATGACATATCTGGAATTAGCCTGAATCAGTGATATTCCCAAGAGGTCAGACCTGGTTTCATTTTTTAAAAATATCTTTTTGATGACCTGGTTGAAATAGTTTGAAGCTTGGATTCTTACATTAAAAAAATATTCTTGTGATCATCTGTGTATGTGTTTATTTGTGTGTGTGTTTGTGTGTATGTGTGTTAAACAAATATACTTTTAAAGCCTAAGCTTATATAATCCAAATATTCTTATAAATATCTTTTGAAAATTATGCTCATTATTCTAATAGTTAATAATTACATATAGGAAAGTAAAGTCCTCTCAAATGTTGAAATAATACAATAAAAATACAGTCAACAAGGAACTTATAAACCCATACCTTTATAATGTGGTTTAACTAAGTAATTTTAGTTTGCACTCAATCATGACTTTAAGTTACTTGACCAAAAATTAGGAAAAGCCTTAGGCAATGTACTGAATATTACATTTTTATCACTCAACATCCTGATACCCTGGAGATTTCCTAGTTGTAATGAGTTCATAAAGTCAACTACAAGATGTTCTTTCCTTCAAATGATTAAATTCTGTACACTAACTCTAAATATACTTTTTCTGTACCTTATAATTATTTGTATGACAAGTTTTGATGACTTTTTCTAAACTAAGCCAAGTGATTCAAAACCCACTTTAAATGCCACACAATATTCACAGATTAAAGAAAAACAAAAAAACTAAAATTGACTATAAAGAGAGAAGCTTTGTAAAATGATTATTTACTGTTCTATTGTCCTAATCATTGGGGCAAGAAATTTTGTGTTATATGTAAGTTTAATTTTTACACTTTGTCCCTGATTGAATATAAAGGAAACGGCTTTGATAAAACTGATCAGACATACCTGCAATGGAAAGTGTTGAAACAAATCAATGAAATAGAATCCTGGCACAATCAAGGTTTTTAAGCAAAGGTGACACACACAGCAAAACAACAGATAATAGCTTATTCCTTTGTTGGCAGATGCATTCTAGAACATTCTTGAATGAGACTAGTTTCCCCAGTGGTGTAATGATGATGTGTGAATAAGTAAGCATTGCTGCTTTATCATAATCTTCTTTTTACGTGTACATACATATAAACTAAACAAAGAAAATTTCCATTCAATACAGTCAGAAAGCAAAATGTCTTCGAACCTTGAGATTGTCCTTGTGAAATGATTGCCTCTGGAAAGAAAAGCAAAGAAAGCAAACACACAGTGCCCATTAAAACATTTTGGACTGAATTGAATTGTCTATTGCACACTCAATAAATCTTTTATAAGTTTATGTCTTTTGGTTTCAAAACACTTTAATTTACTGTAAAAAGTAATAGGATGCCTGTCATCAATATATGATTTGTAATGCCTTAATAAAGGGCACAATGTCTTATATCCAACTTCTGTGGACAGAGTCTAAAGTTTAATGTGCCCTTACAATCACACTATTGTGGTAAAAGCTGTATACTTTCATACATGAAATAATAAATATTACATGTATAATATTTATTGTTCTGGATCCCTTTACTATTTTTTTCTGAAACAAGTAAATGTGTCTTATTGAGGGCCATCTTTGAAAAATGTCACTATTCTTACTATGTAATGTATGTTCGGCACCACTTTAATAAAGTTTGGGTACAACAGAGACCCATCTCTTTCCTTAACATTCATAATTAACTTCCTATGGTGAAAAAAATGCCAGTGGCAATAAACAAGATGAAACCTGAAAATTTCGCATATACGCAATTTGGATTGTTTTATTTTGTGCTAATTAATGCAGGCACGCAGGAATGTAACCTTTATTGTTAAATAAATGAGCTTCCTGGAAAAGTGCTTTGGTCAATGGTAATAAACCTAATACAGGACATTTTCCTGAGTCATTTATTTTTCATTTTGGATGCTTTATAATCTATTATTACTACCACTGATGAGTTTGCAATATGATGTATATTTAAAAGACTTAATGCAAGGTTGTTGTATATAATAACTATTGCTAAAGTCAGTAGCACTCATATGCTGGTATAGAATAATTGATTATAATCTTTAAACTAAGAAGCAACAGTTCTACATGGATATAAATACCATTAAACATTCCACCTTATAGTCACAAAAATACATCTCAGAATTGGGGAATTTATTTTTAAGTTCAGAGAAAATCTTCTAACTTATTCTGAGAGTGTAAACACTACAACATCATTATATTCACCAGTATACTCCAAACCCTAAATGGGTCCCACAAGTTTGATAGGTTTTTTATAAATATCTGAAGTACCTTTTTTTTAGTAAAATATCTTATCTTAGAAATGTGCAGATTACAATGAAACTTGAACATTTGCTGATTATCAAAAGTAAAGTTTTCTGGGGCGCCTGGGTGGCGCAGTCGGTTAAGCGTCCGACTTCAGCCAGGTCACGATCTCGCGGTCCGTGAGTTCGAGCCCCGCGTCAGGCTCTGGGCTGATGGCTCAGAGCCTGGAGCCTGTTTCCGATTCTGTGTCTCCCTCTCTCTCTGCCCCTCCCCCGTTCATGCTCTGTCTCTCTCTGTCTCAAAAATAAATAAACGTTGAAAAAAAAATTAAAAAAAAAAAGAAATGAGAAACAGATTAGTAGTCACTAGTGATTAAAGAGATAGGGTAGGAGGGATATGGGTCTGAGTATGAAAGGGCAGCTCGTGAGGCCCTTCTGGTGATGGAAATAATTTATATCTTGACTTTACCAATGTCCTGGATATTACATTGAAATATCATTTTCTAAGATCTTATCACTGGGAAGAACAGTGTAAACGGTACATGGGATCATTCTGCATTATTTCTTACAACTGCATGTAAATCTATAATTATCTCAATAAAAAGGTAAATTTTAAAGATAGCCACATCTAGGGGTGCCTGGGTGGCTCAGTTGGTTGGGCGTCTGACTTTGGCTCAGGTTATGATCTTGTGGATCCTGAGTTTGAGCCCCGCGTTGGGCTCTGTGCTGGCAGCTCAGAGCCTGGAGCCTGCTTTGGATTCTGTGTCTCCCTCTTTCTCTGCCCCTCCCCTGCTCATGCTCTCTCTCTCTTTCTCTTAAAGATACATAAACATTAAAAAAAAATTTAAAGATAGTCATATTTGGATAGTGGTTACTATATTGGGCAGCATGATTCTGAATCTTAACTATTATGTTCTATGCATAAATCTTTCCTACTATTTTGTAAAGACTTTAAGCATGGGCTTTAGAAAATGAATATATTTAACTGAAGCATCTAGTATTTTGCTTATAGCATAATAGATAGCAAAAAGATGTTAATTTGGTGAATATTTTTTTACATTTTATTTTATATTTTGTTTCTTTCACCTAAATTAGATTGTTAAGACCCAGGTGCTAAAATAAGAATTGTCTCCTTTTACGTCTGTAGTCCCAGCATAGCAGTGATTGTTTAGCCTTAGAAATCTTCACAGCACAGTAAGTTTCTGTGCATTGAACTTACTGGCATAATGAGTAAGATTCCACCCTATAAATTGGCCCATTAGCACAAGTCCTGAGAGGGCTGACCTCCTGTGCGCACCAACAGAGTACCTGCAGAGTACATGTGTGTGATTGTTTATTAAAGCAGAGAGAGGCCAAATGCAAGGGATTTCTGAAAAAGTGGATAGAACAGAAAGAGAGACTCTAGGGATAGTCTTTGCATAAGATACGTTCATCTGTCAGAGGGCAGGACAGAACAGCCACGGGGGAGCGACTTTGGATTTAAAAATCAAATTCTGTTTGGAGGATAGTCTATAGATAAGAAAAAACACTACTCTTAAGAGATTTTAGAAATATATAAAATACCAAGGTGAAACTCCTGGGCAGGGCCAAATTTGGAAGTCAAATCTGATAACTGTAGCATAAAAAATTGAGTTCAGGTTAAATTCATAGGGTAAAGTTAATTATCCAACCTCCAACTCTTTTTTCTTCCATTAATGTGAATTAAAAGGGCCTTAACTATATCCTGTCTCAGGTTATAATTACTCTTACTCAGGTTAAGATTACCTTTAAGAGAATATTTTTAATGTCCTTAGAAATCACTTAAGTTGAAAATTAAAAATGCAGATTCCTGTGCTTATCATAAACTCTTATCATTAAGTACATCCCGTGTGTACCCCAGGTATCTGCATGATAGTGAACAGCTCATATCGTATAATAACAACGCAGGTAAGTGGACCAGACTTAGAAAGGAATATTGCTCTACACCTGAGGAAGAACTAATCTCCAGGAGAGTTAAAACGTCTCTACCTGTTGAGAAGACAAGGTAATAACAGAGGTAACAATATTCACAAAAATGCCCTTTGATAACTACTTATGCATCTACCAGGAGATATATTTCTTGTGAGTCCAAGACTTGGGGCTTTATACTAATTTGCATGGCTAACTTAAATTAATAGAATTAATTATCCATAGAGCATACCTCAATTTGCCTTTCTCTGACACCTCATTTTTCCTGTGTCTCAATGTAAGGTATTGGGAAACAGGGAGCACATGATTTTGGATAATAAGTTGTTGAACCCTGTGGAGAGCAGTTTATTATAATGAGTCACCTTTTGATTCTTGGAACTAGGAGAAACTAGGTTGGTTCTCCAAGATGTACTGATCATAACCTTTGTAGAATTCATACCAACAAGGCTAAATGAATGGAGTATGTAAATTAAGGCAGTTATATATGTTGTCAGTTTGCCTTGCTAACCTTCACTAAATCTGAAGTCACTGCTCTCATTAATTCTTCATCTTCTCAAGTTAATTAACTAGTATGTGGTTCAGTGTCCTCATTTTTAAAAATGAAATAATAGTACTTTATTAATAGAAGGTGTTATGGTGGTTGATTACTTTTTCATGAAACTCTGAAAGATTAGTGAAAGAAATGGTGCCAAATTTAAATCATGTTTAACATTGCATTTTAACATTTTAATTACATTTGTAAAATTTACAGTTAAATGGTAACTATAGCACAGGATAAATTTATATCAGGCTATTACAGTAATAGTGTATACTAGGTCTCCACTACCTGGTTTATATTCAGGCAAATTCTACTTGCCACTCAAAGCACAGCTCTCACAAATATAAATTAAAATTCTCTTTTCATTATACACCCAAACTCTTTTGGGCATTGTAGTATTTTGAGATAATTTGAAATGCTTTTGAAGGGTGATACAAATTGAAAAATACGTATCTATGGCCATAAGGAAGTTTTGAGCAGGGTCATTTATATTTATATATGAATAATTTGCCTTAAGTGGGAAAATTTGAAGTTTATTTTTTTTTAATTTAGTAAGTAAAAAAAACCCTAAATCTCATAAACAATTGTTTTCCTAGTTACATGCAGATAGGAAAATATTTTTATAATTAGCATATTAATTAAAATGGATTTAGCCTTTCCGCTTCTGTAGATTTATTGGTGCTATGATAATTTCTATACATATCTGACTGTGTAAACTTTTTGTATTTGCATCTAATATGCAAAGACAGATAGAGCTAACAGTGACTTTTATTTTCTTATTGGTTTATTGTCTACTTTCTCTTTCAAGATATAGATCTACTTTCTCTTTCTCGAAAATAATTTTGTACTTGGCCTTTGTAACATTCTCCTTGATTTCCCTGGCTGCTTTTTCTTAGTTTCCCTCATTGGATGTATCTCCTTTGTTTTATATCTAAGTGGTGTTGGGTTAGAGATTAGTCCAAAGTCCTATTTTTACCTTATACACAGTATCAACAGATACTCATTTTTTTTTTTTCAACGTTTATTTATTTTTGGGACAGAGAGAGACAGAGCATGAACGGGGGAGGGGCAGAGAGAGAGGGAGACACAGAATCGGAAACAGGCTCCAGGCTCTGAGCCATCAGCCCAGAGCCCGACGCGGGGCTCGAACTCACGGACCGCGAGATCGTGACCTGGCTGAAGTCGGACGCTTAACCGACTGCGCCACCCAGGCGCCCCAACAGATACTCATTTTGTTCTGCTTCTTTAAATGCTATCTATATGCTGATGACTAAAAAAATTATAACTCTGACTTTCTACTGAACTCCATAGCCACATACATAATTGCTGATGGAGTCTCTGTGAAATATATAATTCATCTCCTTTAACCATTTCTTTCCCAAATTTATCCATCTACTTAATGGTGTCACCCATCAGTTGTTCAATGCCAAATTGTCGAAATAATATTTAACTCCTATTTTTAAAACTTTCATTTACAATATGTTAGCAACAACTTGAGCTCTGCATATAGAGAGTCTTCCTTGAACATCAAGGTCCCAGGACAGTGACATTTTCAGTACCCTTGTAATTTACTATAATTTTCCAGTTAACAGGTAAGCTCTATGATCGCAAGATCAGTATCTATCTCTTTTATGATTATGCCTACAGAGCCACCTATCAAACATTACAAGTATAAAAACATATGTTTTTTTTAAATAAATGTCATGGTAATGCATAATCAATTATCAATTGTTGCATCCCTTTTACTCTACCTGCACTAGAGCTTATTTAATTTTACATGCAGAATTTCTAAGCTAAGAAATTAAAGAACTAAAACAGAAATCTTAAAATTGTATAAAATCACACACACACACACACACACACACACACACACACACACACACACCAAATAGCCAAAGCAATCTTGAGAAAGAAAAACAAAAACCCCAGATTTCAAGATACACTACACAACTATAATAATCAAAACAGTGTACTACTGGTACAAAAACAGACACATAGACCAATGGAACAGATTGAGAGCCCAGAAATAAATCCATGCATAAACGGCCAACTAATCTATGACAAATTAGGCAAGAAAATGTAATGGGAAGAAGGTAGTCTCTTTAATAAATGGTGTCAGGAAGACTGAACAGCCGCAGGCAAAAGAATGAAATTAGATCACTTTCTTACACCATACACAAAAATGAACCCCAAATGGATTAAAGAACTAAACGTACGACATGAAAACATAAAACCCCTAAAAGTAAATATAGACATTAATCTCTTGGCCACCCGGCTTAGCAATATTTTTCTGGATTTGTCTCCTCAGGCAAGGAAACAAATAATTGAGTCTACCTTAAACTACACATTAAACTGAAAAGCACAGCAAAAGGCACCACCAACATGACAAAAAGGCAACCTACTGAATGAGAAAATATTTACAAATGGTATATCTAATAAAGGATTAATATTCAAAGTACATAAAGAACTCATACAACTCAATACCAAAGACACAATCCAAGTAAAATATCCAGATTATTTTAATAATCCAATAAAAATAAAATAAAATAAAATAAGATAAAATAAAATAAAATGAAATAATCCAATTAAAAAGTGGGCAGGAGATCTAAATAGACATTTTCCCAAAGAAGACAATATACACGGCCAACAGACACATGAAAAAATGCTCAACATCATTAATCAGGGAAATGCAAATCAAACCCACAATGAGATATCATCTCACACAAATCTAAATGATTACAATCAAAAACACAAGAAATTGGGTGCCTGGGTGGCTATCAGTTAAGTATCTGACTCTTGATTTTGGCTCAGGTCATGATCTCATGCATCCTGAGATCAAGCGCCACTATGGGCTTTGGGCTAATAGCTTGGCTTTCTCTGTCTCCCTCACTCTCTGCACCACCACCATTTCTCCCCCCCGCTCTAAATAATAAATAAATGATAGATAGATAGATAGATAGATAGATGATTAGATAGATAAAACTTAAAAAAAAGACAAAAAATAAAAAACGTTGCCAAAGATGTGGAGAGAAGGGAATCCTTGTGTACTGATGGTGGAAATGTAGATTAGTGAAACCATTGTTGAAAAGAGAGGAGGTTCCTCAAAACACTAAAAATGGAAGTACCATATAATCCAGTATTTCTACTTCTGGGTATTCACCTGAAGAAAACAAAAATACTAATTTGGAAACATATGTACCCCAATGTTTAGTGCAGCATTATTTGCAATAGCTAAGATATGGAAGCAACCTAAGCGCCCACTGATAAATGAATGGACAAAGAAAATGTGATATATATACACAATGGAATATGACTCAGCCATAAAAACAAATGAAATCTTGTCATTTGCGACAACCTGAATGGACCTAGAGAGTACTATGTTAGGTGAAATAAGCCAGACAAAGGAAGACAAATACCATATGATATCAGTTATATATGGAATCTAAAAAACAAAACAAACAAGAAAAATGAAAGAAGCAGATTCATAAATGTAGAGAACAAACTGATGGTTGTCAAAGGGGAAGGTTTGGGGGGATGCGTGCAATGGATGAGGGCATTAAGAACTACAATCTTCCATTTATAAGATAAATAAGTCACCGGGAAAAAATTATAGCATAGGTGATGTAAGCAATATTATTCTAATATACTTATTGTGGCAAGCATTTCATAATGTATGTAATTGTTGAGTCACTATGTTGTTAACCTGAAACTAATTTAATATTATGTCAAATATACTTACATTAAAAATAAAGAAAATTTACAAAAAGAGTTTGAAGCAATATTCCCAGCCTTCCTTAATGCAATCCTTCCAAAGCTTTGACTTACAATATGTGAAACAACTTACACGTGTGAAACAACTATAAATCTTATTAAAATATAATTTCTGATTCAGAAGATCTGGAGTAGGGCTTGAAATTTTGCATTCTTAACAAGCTCCAAAATGAAATAGACATTATTTGCCTGACCACTCTTTCAGTGGCAAATTTTTAAAGACTTCTATCAGTCAATATTCTAAACTTTATGATGGAAATACTGTGAGCAATAAGTCAAGTGAAATTTGGAGGATCAAAATACTACTGAATAATTTTTCTCCAACCCTACATTTTCATTGTAATATTTGCATGGCCACATGCATGCTTTCACAATTCATATTAGAGTATTTTAAAAGCTAGCTTTGGTATGAATTATATTACTTATAATGTGAATAAGAGTCTTTCTCTTTACCTTTTTTTAAATTTTTTTAATTAAAAAAATTTTTTAATGTTTATTTTTGACAGAGACAGAGCATGAGCAGGGGAGGGGCAGAGAGAGAGGGAGACACAGAATCCAAAGCAGGCTCCAGGCTGTGAGCTCAGCACAGAGCCCGATGCAGGGCTCGAACTCACAGATGGTGAGATCATGACCTTAGCTGAAGTCGGACGCTCAACCAACTGAGACACCCAGGCGCCCCTAAATACCTTTAATAACAATTTCATATGTTAAGTTCATTTCCAGTCACCTGCATGTTGGTTAATATTCCTCTGTAGAGCTAAGTGACAAAACATTCTGAAGTAATTAATATCAAGATAGATATTTTTGTAAATTGAGGGTAAGATACATAGCTTAAGAATTTATCACTCAGTACAAATATGAAGATACGCTTAACACGATGATTTCTTCTTGGAAGCGATCTTTTGCAGTGATTGAATGTTGTATACGTTTAGCATTTTAGTATTACAGTCTCCTAGAAATTAAGATATTTTTCTGAGGAAATGTTTCTGTCTAGGTCATTATAAAAGTGGATTAGTAGAATAATTCTGGGAAATCTACATTTTGCTAAATGTTATGCTTATCTGAGGATTAATAGATAATGCTATTTATTATTAAAGTCATCATTTTAATTGACAAAACAACATTAAAACTAAAATATAATGAAAATTTCAAAAATATATACTAACCAACGAAGTCATTTGAAGTTATTACAATTATTAGTTACACTGCACATTATTTTTTAGGCTGTAACATCAGACACTATAAAAAATTTTTGATGATATGCAATTTACATTAATTTGGTCAGTAAAAAATTAAAACAAATTTTATATGGGGAAAGAAAATCATTTAAACTGTGGAAATTCATGTGCAAATAAATATTTTCTTCTGTTTTTAACAACTGTACAATAGCATTTATGATTTAAGAGTTCTGCAGATAGCAATAGCTCTATTAAGAACAATAAGATAATCAGGAGCACCTAGGTGGCTCAGTTGGTTAAGTGTTTGATTTCAGCTCAGGTCATTATCTCACAGTTTGTGAGTTCAAGCCCCACATCGGGAATCTGCTGTGAGCACACAGCCCACTTTTGAATCCTTTGTCGCCTCGCTCTGTGCCTCTCTCACTCAAAAATAAATCAGTAAATACATAAATAAAAGAATAATTAGAGAATCAGAAATTAATTCCTGCATTTTTAAATTTTGAAATTATATTTTGAAATTAGGCTAAATATTTGGGCCTTTTACTCATGAAGTTATTGTAAAAGAGAAAAAAAAGTAGTGTTTAAATACACAATCAAAACTTTTCTAACTGGAATAGTGTTAAGATTATTTTTAACTTTTTTTTTTTTTCAACGTTTATTTATTTTTGGGACAGAGAGAGACAGAGCATGAATGGGGGAGGGGCAGAAAGAGAGGGAAACACAGAATCGGAAACAGGCTCCAGGCTCCGAGCCATCAGCCCAGAGCCTGACGCGGGGCTCGAACTCCCGGACCGCGAGATCGTGACCTGGCTGAAGTCGGCCGCTTAACCGACTGCGCCACCCAGGCGCCCCTTAACTTTTAAGTACAATGAGTATTTTTTTAATGTTTTATTTATTTATTCTGAGAAAGAGAGAGAGAGCACGAGTGGGAGTAGGGGCAGAGACAGAGAGAGAGAGAAAGAGAGAGAGAGAGAGAGAGAGAGAGAGAGAGAGAGAGAGAGAGAATCCCAAGCAGGCTCCACTCTGTCAGCTCAGAGACAGATGTGGGGCTCAAACCCAGGAACTATGAGTTCATGACCTAAGCTGAAATCAAGACTTGGATGCTAAACTGACTGAGCCACCTAGGTGCCCCTAGAAGGAATATTTTAGAGTAATTAGGTACTTAGAATAAAATTTTGGTAAGCCTTTGACTGTTATGAGAGTAATATAGCATAGTTATGAACATCAAGTTGATAGTCATTTATAATCATATTTGGCTTATAAAAATAGCAGAAAAAATAGATTTTTCACATTCCTGATATTTTTAATTTATCTTTTATCTCCATAGGACATTTTAAATACCTGTGAAAGAAAAAAATTTCAATGAATTCTCACAAGTCTCACACATAGTTATGAGATGTATTTCGTAAAAGGTATTCAAACATATACAGTTTTGATATTTTCGGAGATTTAAATAACTATTTTTATAATGATAGGTGAAGTATTATTTAAACTTTAAAATATCTACAAATTAAAGGATCCTGAAGTGCTTGAGGATTTTTCCAAACTAATAAATTCCAGGGCACCTGGGTGGTTCAATCAGTTGAGCATCTGACTCTTGATTTCATCTCAGACCGTGATCTCAGGGTCATAAGCCCCACATCAGGCTCAATGCTGAGCATGAATCCTGATTAAGATTCTCTCTCCTTCTTTCTGCCCTTCTTTCCTGTTAGTGCTCTCTCTCTCTCAAAAATAAATAAATAAATAAATAAATAAATAAATAAATAAGTAAGTAAGTAAGTTCAATTTGTTGAGTATCTATTCCTTAGGAGGAAACTTTATGTTCCTTTACTCATGTCCCCATGGAAGAAAGAATTATTTAGGAGAAATAACTCAGGTCTCTCTATCTCCTTTCTTTATATCACATATTTCCGTATGAGAAAGTGTCATTTACCTGTCAATATGGAAAGAAGAAATAGCCTTTTTCTCTGGGAGAAGCATATCTTATTTTCTCCTCAGCTACGAGTAAGTGTTCTATCAACAATGGAGACGTCTACCATTGTCCAGTTCTACCTGTGACAGATAATAACTTGATAAGTAGTGGAATGTGTATGTGTGTTGGGAACAGGAAGGGAAAGTTAATGGAAGTTTTGAGTATTTTCAAGTACATTTGGTAACAGATCACAACCTTGTTCTGCAAGCAATTTGGCATGATTAATAGTGATAGGATTGGAAACTTGCTAAATTAATATATGCAAAGAGTACCAAACAAAATATTTTTGATGTGTAAATGTTAGCTCCTGTCACCATTATTATTATTATATTGAGCAACATATTTTGATCTCCATATATCTCAGTCTTTTGCCTCAACTGGTTCCATTAAGGAGGGTAAGGGAGATGTGTTGTTATTGATCCATTGAACATCAGGAGAATCGTTACATGCTCTATAGTAGAGTAACCCTAGGGGCACCTGGGTGGCTCAGTCGGTTAAGCGTACAACTTTAGCTCAGGTCATGATCTCGTGGTCCATGGGTTCAAGCCCTGCGTCGGGCTCTGTGCTGACAGCTCAGAGCCTGGAGCCTGTTTCAGATTCTGTGTCTCCCTCTCTCTCTGATCCTCCCCCATTCATGCTCTGTCTCTATCTCAAAAACAAATAAGCAGTAAAAAGAAAAAGTTAAAATAAAAAAAGAAGAGTAACCCTAAAAAAGCAGAGAGAGTAGATGACCTAACCTTGGAATCTAATATATATCAGCTAGATACAAGAGCTTGTACCCTTCCCTATTCCTCAGTGCCTCTCAGAAGTTAAATTATAATGAATCAAAATACAACTCAAAGGCTCCCCCCCCATTATATAGTAAGAGCAAAAACAACAACAAAAATAAACTCTTTTTTCAGATATCTATGTTGTGATGGATTCTATCTGAAACGCCAGAAGTTGTATTTTTCCATTTAAGACTTCAAAAATTTAATAACACTCAAGAAAAAAATTAATGACACTCAGTTTAGTGGACATAAAAACAACATTCGCACTTGTGTCACCACTTTCACAAAGCTATTTTTAAAAAATTAAAAAAAAATTAAGTTTATTTATTTATTTTTGAGGGAGAGAGAGAGAGCGCACAAGCAGGGGAGGAGCAGAGAGAGAGAGGGAGACACAGAACTGAAGCAGGCTCCAAGCTCTGAGCTGTCAGTGTAGAGACTGACACAGGGCTTGAACCCACAAACCATGAGATCATGACCTGAGCCAAAGTCAGACACTTAACCAACTGAGCCACCAGGTGCCCCTATAAAACCATTTTAAAAGTGAAGTGACGATATTGTTTTCTTCTGGTGTCCAATATTAAGACAAAAGTTCAGAATTCAGATTGATGTTAATGTTTTTCAATGTATACTTGTTGATGTAATGGGTATAGACATGATCAGTTATCATTTACAGTATATTTTAATAATGCCTTGCCTTTAAACATTAATTATCATGTTACTATGATCATTTATTTTTTCAGCTTGTGCTCAATGTTCTTATAAAAATTGTTAAATATTCTATTCCAATGCTCATTTTACTTGTTTTATTACTTGGCTTTGAAGTTATTCAGTTGTACATCTCTGCAGTAGTCTTATAAGTGCTCCCCACATTGTTCTTTTTTCAGGTCCGTTCAACAGCTGTCATGGTAAGTACTGCCTCCCTATTGGTGCATATGAAAAGTTCTTGTTGTTTGTTTTCTCCAATTAGGAAAACTCTCCTTCAAAGATAAAGTAAACACTTAAAGTGGTGCTTTGTACATACCAAGCAATGAATGATTTTTATTGTATTAAATTAAAATGAATTGAAATAATGCATTTTGCTGTCTTCTTTAATTTTTTATTTATTGGGAAACACATTTACCTGTGAACCTTGTGGGATCAGCAATTCTTCCAGTAAAAGGGAGTAATTTATGTTTCTTCATTTCCCAGATTTCACATCACTCAGAAGCACATGGACAGGCTTTCAATGAGGCATCCATGAGAAGACTCAGTGGGATGTCTGGCAGTTTAAAGCAAAGAGAGAGGAGATCAGGAATTTGTAGGGATGACCTACAAAACCACCAACATAAAACAACCTTTCTAGTTTTATGTTTCCCTTTGTCAAAAAAAAAAAATGAAGTATCTAAAGTATAATACAAACATGTGATCTCTGTTTTGGCAATTTCTTATATATCTTTTTAGCTCTGTCACGCTGGACTGATATTTCTGTTTCTTTATGGTGCTATCACATCACATGACACAAGAGAATGTGCCAAACCAATCTATATATGCAGTTGAATAAATGAAACTAAATCCCGTATGAAATCATCTTCAGGGAAATGTGCCATACATAAAAGTATTCAGACTCTCTGATAAAAGACGATTTTATTTTCTTAAAATGAATGACACTGTTTAACCATGGGATCAGTTACACACAGATATGCTTATAGTTTATCATCACAGGATAAGTGATCTTTTTGGTTTGTTATACATACAAACACACACACAAATATATATTCAAATCCTTGGTTTATCATCCCAAGTGTTATATTGTGGAAATAAATGTAAAAAGAAAATTGTTTTAAAACTAAG
This sequence comes from Lynx rufus, assembly GCF_022079265.1. NCBI lineage: Eukaryota > Metazoa > Chordata > Mammalia > Carnivora > Felidae > Lynx > Lynx rufus. Next base: position 40,153,824 of record NW_025814823.1, read on the forward strand.
TATTACATGTTTTAAAGCAAATTTAAGGAGTATATTGCAGGAATTTGTGTAAAAACTGATACAATGAAAAGGAAAATTTAACAGCCACATTAAAGGCTATTTTTGATATTAAAAAGAAAGCAGTGGCAGCTTTAATTAACCGTTAGGGTGAAAGAAAATTCTGTGTATATTTTTTACCTATTTTTGGTACCAAAGATACTGAATTTTATATGAAGGAAATATTGATTACCACCACATTGAATATAAATTCATTAAAATACTATTTGCAGCTCTCGTGCAGAACCATGAAGAGTAAGCCTGGGACTGTGAATAAATTTCAGGACAAGAAGAAGAAAAGGAATATGAAGAAAAAGCAACCCAACTTAATGAAAAATGCTTAATGTTCTCATTCTGATTGTATAGGCAGATTGGATGGTCTTATTTTAACGCTAGTGTGCTTATTAAATGCATTAACCTCAGGTACCAAAGCAATATTATATTTATTTCTTCTTTTTCTGCTCATCAAATATTACTCCAGTTATATATGACAGGGAAGATATGGGCAGGCAAACTCTGAAAATATGGTACTTCTGTCAAATGTCTTTTAACTCAGGTTCCTGTCATTTTTATATTTATATTTCATATGCCATGCAAAATTTTCTTGTGGGACTGTCATAAACTACCCGTGCTTATTTCTCACATGAGCTGTGATCAAAACATCAACATTTTGCCAGAGGCTTTTATTTCAGTTTGTTTTATACCAACTAACTTCTTCTTTGGAATCATTACAAAGCATTAACGGAACATTCTAGAGATGGGTTATGCACGGCATGCTCACTGATGATATACTAAAATGCCACATATTATCATTTTGTAACTGGGTTTTAAAGGTTACCGGCAAGGTTGTTAAAGGAAAACAATATAAAAGTTAAGAGATATTGTATTATGTTAGTTTTTGAGGTTTTTTTTTTTAACATATAGCGTAGGCTAGAACCTTTTTTCCTAAGGCTTGCCATTTTCTCTTGAACTCTTAAGTATATTTGAGAAATTTATGATATGAAGAATCATGAGATGTTTAGCAGCTACAGATAAATATGTGAAGGGTGAATATCTAAGAGTAAATTGCAAAGGGCGAGAAGCCAAGCATTAGCACAGAAAATGTAAGAAGTTAGATTTGAAAATGCTGTAACTATAATATCGTAAAGGGAGAAGGAATAGCTTGCAGCTAATGTTAAGCTTCTGCCATAGCTGGTCTTCTTTTAAATTTTTCTCATTCGAAGTTTTATACTTCAATTTACACAGAAAGTAAAACATTTTCAATATCCATAATAATCATAAATATCAAAAGACACAGCTTTTTAAAGAAAAATGCTTCTTTTTAACAAATAAAATGTGTTTTCAATTGAAATCTCTAGTTAGAAAAGATTTCGCTCCTTCTCTTTTGACATAAAATTTCTACTTAAAGCAAACTGATTGTCAAAGGATGCACTGAATGAGATGGTAGAAAGGACACCACTAATATTTTTTTTTTAATTTTTTTTTTCAACGTTTATTTATTTTTGGGACAGAGAGAGACAGAGCATGAACGGGGGAGGGGCAGAGAGAGAAGGAGACACAGAATCGGAAACAGGCTCCAGGCTCTGAGCCATCAGCCCAGAGCCTGACGCGGGGCTCGAACTCACAGACCGCGAGATCGTGACCTGGCTGAAGTCGGACGCTTAACCGACTGCGCCACCCAGGCGCCCCACTAATATTTTTATAATATTAAACAAGTCACTTAATTATATATAAGTCTCACTCCTTTTTTTCTTTCATAAAAACAAGATAAAAATTAACGCAGTGGTTTTCAGTCTACTCATAGGAACATCTGTAAGTATTCAGAAAACATTTTATTTAAGCAACCATTGAAGCTCAGTACTTGGAGAGGTTCATGATCATTGATTGCTGCTAGTCTTTGGGCAGGAGAGAAAGGCCAAGCCAGATACCAGTGGAGGGTGAGTTGCTTAAAGATGACAAGAATTTCAAGTCCCATGGCCTCAGCCATGGTCCCTTGAGGCTTCCCGGTTCCCCCAAAGCTAGAGTTTCTTGAAATATTTTGTTTGGAAGATGGAAATCAATTTTCTGAAATAAAGCTAGATATTCTCTATTTTAATACTCTTTAGTGATCATTACAATTCTGACATTCTAGAAATTAACTTACTGATCAATTATTCTCTCTTGACCATAAGAAAGCTATGTTATTCACAAAACTTTAAAACCACTAAAAGTAATTTTAAACAATTAAAGAATTCAGATTGATAGAACACTGAAATACAACCCACCTAAATTATTAAGAATACTGTGGTCTACGTACCTAAAAAGGAATTGAAAGTTATCTTTGTACAACATAAATTATTGGCAGTAGGAGAAAAGGTATGTTTGGGAGTAAACATTACCCAACAAATTAGTGGGACAGGCTTAAACAAAGAACAATAGATATTGAACAAGGAGTTAGTTTATATAGGTAAGAATATGATCAAACCCTAATGCCTGGGCCAGAGCGTACGTTCATATTGAGAAAGATAATATAACGCTTCAGGGCAACATGTATCTCCTTCTTTAGGAAGAGAAGTAGCCCTAAGAGTTAGCAAGATTAAAAATATAGAAGAGGATTAACTCTGAGAATTTAACTCTGGGTTTCTTCAAGTATGATCCATATGCTCTCAGGAGTAACGTTTGTTAGTAATGTAGGTTTCTAAGCTCACCACTTGCATCAGATTGTAACTTCTTTTTTATAATTGATTAAGCTTAGGTAATGACTAAAACAGAGTAGTGGGGAAGCCTCAGTTATGACGTGACAAGTTTTATAAATAGTTTACAAATTGTTAAGGAAACTTGCTAAGGAAGAAAAAAAAACTTTAGAGAGGAAATAGCAAAAGAAAATCCACAGCGTGGAGGAGAAGCAAGTTTAATGTATGACAAGAGAAGAAAAATACAGATAATCCAAGGCAATAAATTTGAATCACAGGGATGATAAATAGAATGTACCGGATCATGAAAGAAAGGACATATGCCTATGGTTCAAAGAGTTAATACCCTTACTCCCCAAAACAATAATCAGAGGACTAAATATAATACTTTGTCTTACAAGTAGAAAGTGGAAATGAAATCAGATAACCCCTCAAATCCTGTAATTTTATTCTGTCCAGTGATGGGAGCCACAAAGGTTGCTTATTCTCATACTGCTTTCTAGGCTTTCACATGGCAAATGTAAGAATTGGAAGAATTTTAGAGAGGACAGAGAAGAAAGGGTGTGTGTAGAAAATGAGTAAAAGAACTGGAGAGAGTTGGAGCTCCTGGGTGTCTCTGTCAGTTAAGTGTCTGAGTTCAGCTCAGGTCATGATGTCACAGTTTGTGAGTTCAAGCCTCACATTGGACTCTGTGCTGACAGCTCAGAGCCTGCTTTGGCTCTGGAGCCTGCTTTGGATTCTGTGTCTCCCTCTCTGCCCCTTCCCTGCTTGTGCGCTCTCTCTTTCTCTATATAAATAAATAAATAAATAAATAAATAAATAAATAAATAAATTTAAAAAAGAAATGCATTAAAAAAAGTAATCAGAGAAAAATGAGAGTCGACATGGGAGATGATGCCATTTTTTACCATTCATCCACTCTTCATTTATTCACAAGTACTAAATGCCCTTACTCTGCCAGGTAAAGACAGAAACTACAGAGGGGAATAAAGCAAAGCTCTTGACATCAAAGTGCTTAGTTTTGTGAGCACTTGGTGAATTATAATGGGGACAATGGCAATTAATGTTTTGGGGGTAGATCAGCATCTGAAGGGGAACAGGTACATCAAAGAAATAGCTGTTCCACTTTAAGGATAAAACTCAAATTTTAAACTTGATAGCTAGACAATAGTCCTGAGAACCCAGCTTTGTTGAGGAAGAATGCAGGTTGAGTGAGAGAACTGTAGGAGCTCCACTGAAGTGCAGCGATAGGGCAAGTGCAGGGAGAATTCAGCATAGGAAATATGTTAGAAGACAAATCATAAATATGAAAAAAAAGGCTGTACAGTCAATTGTTTCATGAAAAAAATGTGCTTAAGAGCATCAAACATTGCATCTAAGAACTAAAAATTGCTTATTTTATTTCACACTAAGGTCTCTAGCAATCTTAAAAATAACCCATTCAGTCTAGTGGCCAGGGAGCATTGTAGAGAATATTAAGTAAGAACTGAGCAGCTAATGTAAACAACTCTTCTATAAAATTTAAGGTGTATCAGAGAAATGACTGTGAAATACAGAGGATAGTTGATGCTTTAGCTATAGGGATTTATAGTATAGGGAGAGAGAATAATGGGTGAATCAAGAACCTCAAGCAAACAAGGTACAGGACCCAGAGCATAAGGAAAGTAATCATCTAGACAGTAAGAGAGAAATGTTCTTTGATATTTTCATCATGACAGTAGGGGAAAAGATCACAAGATTTCTAGAACTGTACTGGTATAAGTATGAAAGAGTCTCAATTTGATGGTTTCTATTTCTGTTTCAGAAGTAGTAGAGAAGGAGGCTCTCTTCCCAAGTGAAGGGAATGGGAAGTTGAGGATAATTGAAACATTTTGAATTAGCCACTGTGAAGAATTATAAAAGGGAGTTACAGAAGTAGTTTTAAGGAGCATTGAGAATTCCATTGAAGCAGATTACATAAAAGTACTGTAACTTGTGAGGAAAGTATCTGTCACAAATGATGGATAGAGTTAGGATGAAAAAAGAATTTGGGGCATTAATTTTGAAAGGGATAAAATGAAACAAACATTCAGTTAAGAAACACTGAAAGGATGAAAGTTGCCTTCAAAAAATGTTCCCAACGCAAACTTAGCTAACTAAAATTTTACTGAAGGGTAGTCCTAAAATCAACTTGCTCCGTGGAACTCATTGATTGAACTTGCTGGTTCAAGCAAAAAGTCATTGAATTGGGCAGATTTACTGAAAAAAAGTCAAGGATTAAAGCCTGCTGTCTTAGACTGTGATCCCTGGAGTTGTGTGCAAATGATGTATAAAAATTGCTCCAGAGAGATAGGCTTGAAAAGAAGTTAGGGAGTGTATCCATCCAGGTTTAACCAGCAAAACAGACCAAGTAGGAGGTATATGTTAGGAGTCTAATAGGCAAAAAATCAACTTAAGCAATTGTGGGAGCTGGCTGACTAGTCAAATTCAAAATCCATACAGCAGGCCATCAGGAAGGGTAGGCTGGACCTCTCAATATAAGCTGAAGCTGTTGTCCAGTGAGCCTCACTCTGTTGTGAACACTTTTTAGCTAATTGAATCAGGCGCAACCAGATTATGGAAGATTTCCCCTTACTAACATTCTATTGATTATGGACTTTAACCCAATCTTTAAAAAATACCCTTGCAGCAACATCTAAATTAGCATTTGATTGAATAACTAGGGACTACAAAACACCATCATTGGAAGGTATGATTGGACTGGACACACCCAGCCCAATGGAGGTTGTAATGGAGGCCTCAGTCCTTCCTCTGGGAGCTGAGCTCACCCTTCAAAGTTGTCCCAGTTGAGGCATGAGTGTAAGGCTTTTGTATTTCCAAAGACTCAAATAAATTCTCAGTATTGACCATTCTGAAATTGTCTAGAGAGATGGTGGGTTCTTTTTCTTCAGCTAAATAATTTGCTCTTGGTTCTAGAAACATAGGATCATTTGGTATAATCTATATTCAAATAAAAAAAAATTTCTCTTCCATTCTTTGTGGCTTGATTATTGTGATTCACTCAGCAACTGCTACTCCTCATTTCCTTTGATGTCTTTGATGCTTTTGCAGATGAATCTTAGTGGATAGGAACTTCATGTTGATGAGGAAAATCAACAAAACAATTCATTATGTAAGTGACTTTTTCATCTGAGCTGAATCTATCAAAAGGCAGATATTTCATTACTTTGATCATCCTTTTTCTTTTTCTAATAATCATATCTGGAAATAGCCAATCATAACAGAAATGTCTACAAGCACACTGGTGAAATAAACAACCATTTAACTATCTTAGTAACCTATGAATTCACTGTTTTTTGCTAAATATGCTATTATTTTTATTCGAAGTGTCATTTAACATTAACTTTATATCTTTTGTCTAAAAAAATCCATGTTTAGGAAGTTTTCTTAAAAACACAAGAAATGTCTATATAAATATCCGCACAAGGATGTACATACATAGTTCTAATAACAAAGCCATGACGCTCAGTTCCAACTCTCTCGTCTTTCAACTGTGTCACATTAGAAACGTAGCAAAACATTATTTAAAACCTTACAATTTCCTTTACTATTCCCAAACAGCCCAAATCTCTCTAGATTTTCTTACCTTAAACCCCAACATGACTGTGGTACTCCGTCATAGTCATAGCCCTTTGGTTTCTCGTGGTCCCTTCGTTCATTCTCTCTCTTCTATTCTCAGCCATGCGTGGTGTGATCCTTATCAGTCATGGTCATATTCTTAGCCTTTCACAGTCTGCCAAGTAGGATCGCACTGTCCTTAATGGCTCTTTCTCCCTCGAAAGCACTATTCCCAGACACTAGGAAAGTCAGGCAATGGTAGAGGGGTTATGTTCATCTTTATCTTATAAGACACAAACACTGTATCTATATCTATCTATGTATCCATGCATCTACCTACCTACCTATCTACACATAAACTGGTCAATAATTAATGAAAATGAAGAGAATGTTTATATGTGAGTGAACTTTATTCAGACATTTGAGTCATTAAAGGAGAGTGTTTGCTGATTCCCAAAATATTGGTGAAGGAAAACAGTTCAACACAATTAATGTTTTAAGGATTTGTATAATACTGAAAAATAGCAAAAGGACGTATATAAAAACCTTAAGAGACATTATTGAAGACAGTAGGATGATGATTAGTTTTGTTTTCCTACATATTTATCTGATTCCCAAGATTTTTTAAATTGAGCATGGGTAGATTTCAACAGGGCAAAATATACAAATTGATCTCATATTAAAATGAAATATACCCTATTCCAGAAAACAAAAGGAAATAAATATCCGAAATAAATTAATGCTGAGATATGTTTTTAACTTATTAGATCTGCCTCAACTGAAGATGAGGTTACACCCCCAATAAACTCATCATAAATTGAAAATATCATAAGTAGAAAATACATTTAATACACCTAACCTACCAATCATCACAGCTTAGCCTAACTACTTGAAACACGATCAGAGGAAGATGGCGGCGTAGGAGGACGCTGGGCTCACCGCGCGTCCTGCTGATCACTTAGATTCCACCTACACCTGCCTAAATAACCCAGAAAACCGCCAGAGGATTAGCAGAACAGAGTCACCGGACCCAAGTGCAGACGAGAGGCCCACGGAAGAGGGTAGGAAGGGCGGCGAGGCGGTGCGCGCTCCACGGACTGGCGGGAGGGAGCCGGGGCGGAGGGGCGGCTCGCCGGCCAAGCAGAGCCCCCGAGTCCGGCTTGCAAAAGCGGAGGGGCCTGACGGACTGTGTTCCAACAGCAAGCGCGACTTAGCGTCTGGGAGGTCATAAGTTAACAGCTCTGCTCGGAAAGCGGGAAGGCTGGAGGACAAAGGGAGGGTGAGCTGCGGAGCCCCCGGACGACAGAGCTCAGTTTGGCGGGGAACAAAGGCGCTCGCCAGCGCCATCTCCCCCGCCCATCCCCCAGCCAAAATCCCAAAGGGAACCAGTTCCTGCCAGGGAAATTGCTGCTCCGCGCAAACACCCAACTCTGTGCTTCTGTGGAGCCAAACCTCCGGCAGCGATCTGACTCCCTCCGGCTGCCACAGGGCCCCTCCTGAAGTGGATCACCTAAGGAGAAGCGAGCTAAGCCTGCCCCCCCCTGCCGCCGTGCACCTTGCCTTCCCACCCCAGCTAATACGCCAGATCCCCAGCATCACAAGCCTGGCAGTGTGCAAGTAGCCCAGACGGGCCACGCCACCCCACAGTGAATCCCGCCCCTAGGAGAGGGGAAGAGAAGGCACACACCAGTCTGACTGTGGCCCCAGCGGTGGGCTGGGGGCAGACATCAGGTCGGACTGCGGCCCCGCCCACCAACTCCAGTTATACACCACAGCACAGGGGAAGTGCCCTGCAGGCCCTCACCACACCAGGGACTATCCAAAATGACCAAGCGGAAGAATTCCCCTCAGAAGAATCTCCAGGAAATAACAACAGCTAATGAGCTGATCAAAAAGGATTTAAATAATATAACAGAAAGTGAATTTAGAATCATAGTCATAAAATTAATCGCTGGGCTGGAAAACAGCATACAGGACAGCAGAGAATCTCTTGCTACAGACATCAGGGGACTAAGGAACAGTCACGAGGAGCTGAAAAACGCTTTAAAGGAAATGCAAAACAAAATGCAAACCACCACGGCTCGGATGGAAGAGGCAGAGGAGAGAATAGGTGAACTAGAAGATAAAGTTATGGAAAAAGAGGAAGCTGAGAAAAAGAGAGATAAAAAAATCCAGGAGTATGAGGGGAAAATTAGAGAACTAAGTGATACACTAAAAAGAAATAATATACGCATAATTGGTATCCCAGAGGAGGAAGAGAGAGGGAAAGGTGCTGAAGGGGTACTTGAAGAAATCATAGCTGAGAACTTCCCTGAACTGGGGAAGGAAAAAGGCATTGAAATCCAAGAGGCACAGAGAACTCCCTTCAGACGTAACTTGAATCGATCTTCTGCACGACATATCATAGTGAAACTGGCAAAATACAAGGATAAAGAGAAAATTCTGAAAGCAGCAAGGGGTAAACGTGCCCTCACATATAAAGGGAGACCTATAAGACTCGTGACTGATCTCTCTTTTGAAACTTGGCAGGCCAGAAAGAATTGGCACGAGATTTTCAGGGTGCTAGACAGCAAAAATATGCAGCCGAGAATCCTTTATCCAGCAAGTCTGTCATTTAGAATAGAAGGAGAGATAAAGGTCTTCCCAAACAAAAACTGAAGGAATTTGTCACCACTAAACCAGCCCTACAAGAGATCCTAAGGGGGACCCTGTGAGACAAAGTACCAGAGACATCACTACAAGCATAAAACATACAGACATCACAATGACTCTAAACCCGTATCTTTCTATAATAACACTGAATGTAAATGGATTAAATGCGCCAACCAAAAGACATAGGGTATCAGAATGGATAAAAAAACAAGACCCATCTATTTGCTGTCTACAAGAGACTCATTTTAGACCTGAGGACACCTTTAGATTGAGAGTGAGGGGATGGAGAACTATTTATCATGCTACTGGAAGCCAAAAGAAAGCTGGAGTAGCCATACTTATATCAGACAAACTAGACTTTAAATTAAAGGCTGTAACAAGAGATGAAGAAGGACATTATATAATAGTTACAGGGTCTATCCATCAGGAAGAGCAAACAATTATAAATGTCTATGCGCCGAATACCGGAGCCCCCAAATATATAAAACAATTACTCATAAACAGAAGCAACCTTATTGATAAGAATGTGGTAATTGCAGGGGACTTTAACACCCCACTTACAGAAATGGATAGATCATCTAGACACACGGTCAATAAAGAAACAAGGGCCCTGAATGAGACATTGGATCAGATGGACTTGACAGATATATTTAGAACTCTGCATCCCAAAGCAACAGAATATACTTTCTTCTCGAGTGCACATGGAACATTCTCCAAGATAGATCATATACTGGGTCACAAAACATCCTTCATAAGTTTACAAGAATTGAAATTATACCATGCATACTCTCAGACCACAATGCTATGAAGCTTGAAATCAACCACAGGAAAAAGTCTGGAAAACCTCCAAAAGCATGGAGGTTAAAGAACACCCTACTAACGAATGAGTGGGTCAACCAGGCAATTAGAGAAGAAATCAAAAAATATATGGAAACAAACGAAAATGAAAATACAACAATCCAAACGCTTTGGGACGCAGCGAAGGCAGTCCTGAGAGGAAAATACATTGCAATCCAGGCCTATCTCAAGAAACAAGAAAAATCCCAAATACAAAATCTAACAGCACACCTAAAGGAAATAGAAGCAGAACAGCAAAGGCAGCCTAAACCCAGCAGAAGAAGAGAAATAATAAAGATCAGAGCAGAAATAAACAATATAGAATCTAAAAAAACTGTAGAGCAGATCAACGAAACCAAGAGTTGGTTTTTTGAAAAAATAAACAAAATTGACAAACCTCTAGCCAGGCTTCTCAAAAAGAAAAGGGAGATGACCCAAATAGATAAAATCATGAATGAAAATGGAATGATTACAACCAATCCCTCAGAGATACAAACAATTATCAGGGAATACTATGAAAAATTATATGCCAACAAATTGGACAACCTGGAAGAAATGGACAAATTCCTGAACACCCACACTCTTCCAAAACTCAATCAGGAGGAAAGAGAAAGCTTGAACAGACCCATAACCAGCGAAGAAATTGAATCGGTTATCAAAAATCTCCCAACAAATAAGAGTCCAGGACCAGATGGCTTCCCAGGGGAGTTCTACCAGACGTTTAAAGCAGAGATAATACCTATCCTTCTCAAGCTATTCCAAGAAATAGAAAGGGAAGGAAAACTTCCAGACTCATTCTATGAAGCCAGTATGACTTTGATTCCTAAACCAGACAGAGACCCAGTAAAAAAAGAGAACTACAGGCCAATATCCCTGATGAATATGGATGCCAAAATTCTCAATAAGATACTAGCAAATCGAATTCAACAGCATATAAAAAGAATTATTCACCATGATCAAGTGGGATTCATTCCTGGGATGCAGGGCTGGTTCAACATTCGCAAATCAATCAACGTGATACATCACATTAACAAAAAAAAAGAGAAGAACCATATGATCCTGTCAATCGATGCAGAAAAGGCCTTTGACAAAATCCAGCACCCTTTCTTAATAAAAACCCTTGAGAAAGTCGGGATAGAAGGAACATACTTAAAGATCATAAAAGCCATTTATGAAAAGCCCACAGCTAACATCATCCTCAACGGGGAAAAACTGAGAGCTTTTTCCCTGAGATCAGGAACACGACAGGGATGCCCACTCTCACCGTTGTTGTTTAACATAGTGCTGGAAGTTCTAGCATCAGCAATCAGACAACAAAAGGAAATCAAAGGCATCCAAATTGGCAAAGATGAAGTCAAGCTTTCGCTTTTTGCAGATGACATGATATTATACATGGAAAATCCAATAGACTCCACCAAAAGTCTGCTAGAACTGATACATGAATTCAGCAAAGTTGCAGGATACAAAATCAATGTACAGAAATCAGTTGCATTCTTATACACTAACAATGAAGCAACAGAAAGACAAATAAAGAAACTGATCCCATTCACAATTGCACCAAGAAGCATAAAATACCTAGGAATAAATCTAACCAAAGATGTAAAGGATCTGTATGCTGAAAACTATAGAAAGCTTATGAAGGTAATTGAAGAAGATTTAAAGAAATGGAAAGACATTCCCTGCTCATGGATTGGAAAAATAAATATTGTCAAAATGTCAATACTACCCAAAGCTATCTACACATTCAATGCAATCCCAATCAAAATTGCACCAGCATTCTTCTCGAAACTAGAACAAGCAATCCTAAAATTCATATGGAACCACAAAAGGCCCCGAATAGCCAAAGGAATTTTGAAGAAGAAGACCAAAGCAGGAGGCATCACAATCCCAGACTTCAGCCTCTACTACAAAGCTGTCATCATCAAGACAGCATGGTATTGGCACAAAAACAGACACACAGACCAATGGAATAGAATAGCAACCCCAGAACTAGACCCACAAACGTATGGCCAACTCATCTTTGATAAAGCAGGAAAGAACATCCAATGGAAAAAAGACAGCCTCTTTAACAAATGGTGCTGGGAGAACTGGACAGCAACATGCAGAAGGTTGAAACTAGACCACTTTCTCACACCATTTACAAAAATAAACTCAAAATGGATAAAGGACCTAAATGTGAGACAGGAAACCATCAGAACCTTAGAGGAGAAAGCAGGAAAAGACCTCTCTGACCTCAGCCGTAGCAATCTCTTACTCGACACATCCCCAAAGGCAAGGGAAGTAAAAGCAAAAGTGAATTACTGGGACCTTATGAAGATAAAAAGCTTCTGCACAGCAAAGGAAACAACCAACAAAACTAAAAGGCAACCAACGGAATGGGAAAAGATATTTGCAAATGACATATCGGACAAAGGGCTAGTATCTAAAATCTATAAAGAGCTCACCAAACTCCACACCCGAAAAACAAATAACCCAGTGAAGAAATGGGCAGAAAACATGAATAGACACTTCTCTAAAGAAGACATCCAGATGGCCAACAGGTACATGAAAAGATGTTCAGCGTCGCTCCTTATCAGGGAAATACAAATCAAAACCACACTCAGGTATCACCTCACGCCAGTCAGAGTGGCCAAAATGAACAAATCAGGAGACTATAGATGCTGGAGAGGATGTGGAGAAACGGGAACCCTCTTGCACTGTTGGTGGGAATGCAAATTGGTGCAGCCGCTCTGGAAAGCAGTGTGGAGGTTCCTCAGAAAATTAAAAATAGACCTACCCTATGACCCAGCAATAGCACTGCTAGGAATCTACCCAAGGGATACAGGAGTACTGATGCATAGGGGCACTTGTACCCCAATGTTCATAGCAGCACTCTCAACAATAGCCAAATTATGGAAAGAGCCTAAATGTCCATCAACTGATGAATGGATAAAGAAATTGTGGTTTATATACACAATGGAATACTACGTGGCAATGAGAAAAAATGAAATATGGCCTTTTGTAGCAACGTGGATGGAACTGGAGAGTGTGATGCTAAGTGAAATAAGCCATACAGAGAAAGACAGATACCATATGGTTTCACTCTTATGTGGATCCTAAGAAACTTAACAGGAACCCATGGGGGAGGGGAAGGAGAAAAAGAAAAAAAAAAAAAAAAAGGACGTTAGAGTGGGAGAGAGCCAAAGCATAAGAGACTGTTAAAAACTGAGAACAAACTGAGGGTTGATGGGGGGTGGGAGGGAGGGGCTGGTGGGTGATGGGTATTGAGGAGGGCACCTTTTGGGATGAGCACTGGGTGTTGTATGGAAACCAATTTGTCAATAAACTTCATAAAAAAAAAAAAAAAAAGAAACACGATCAGAACACTTGCGTAGCCTACTGTTAGGCAAAATCATCTAACACAAACACTATGTTATAATAAAGCGTTGAATATCTCATGTAATTTTATTGAATACTGTACTGAAAGTGAAAAACAGAATGGTTGTGTCTTCGTTGTTTACCTTGGTGATCATAGGGCTGACTTGAAGCTGAGGCTTGCTGCGGCCATCCAGCATCATAGGGTATGGTGCCACCTATCTTCTCTCTAGCCCTGGCGATCAAATTCAATATTTGAGGTAGAATTTATATTAAATGCATATCACTTTTGCACCATCGTAAAATTAAAAAAAAAAAGAAAGCCAAACCCTCTTAATCAGGAACAGTTTGTACTCAAAATTTCTTACATTGTAAAATAATATGTATTTCCAAATAGTTTATATTTTAATGTTTAATATTTTCTGAAAACATCATTATGAAACATTTGTTATAATTTCCATCTTTTAAAATATTAGGTCACTGTAACTATCTTTCTTACTCCACTAGACTCTAAACTCAGTCAAGCCATGCACAATGGTGTACAACGGCCAGCAGAGAACAAACACACACACACACACACACACACACACACACACACACACACATACATATATACTTTTTTTCTAGGCAAACATCCCATTTAGTATTGATTAATTTACAGTTGCAATATTCCTGATTCCATACCACATTTTTAGTTACACTTTCATTTTGACAATCATGTTTATCCTTCACCACTTTTTCTTCTTCGCACCATACCTGTGGAATTGATTATGCTCTCCTTAGTAACAGCTATTGTTTCCTGAATATTCAGTCTTTACATGTGGCATATTTTCAGCATTTGAAAGATGATAGATTGTGCTGAATTGTGTTAATTCACAATGGCACTAAAAAGGTTTATCAAGTTTCTCCTGCCCCTTCCTCTGAATCGGAGGAGAATAGAACTCTCCCCGACTCTACTTCTATGTCGAGGTGTAAATATTTAAAAAACGGTCTTTCCAGATTATTCCCATATTGCATATAAAGCCAGCCACAGCGTGGCTTTGGAGGTATAAATTGCTTTAGCTCCTTTATGTTTATCTTCTTAGCATTTCCCCTTGATTATATGCACAGAAACTAAAATAGAATGTGCTTGTTTTACAGGTACATCTCAAGCTATCCAGCCAACTCTACATTTCCAGGTAGATTGACACCATAAACCATTACTACATAACATTTTCAGGCTGCCACTTATAAGAAACATTTTACTTTTTTTATACCTCAAAGTAGCTTAAGTCTAAACACACTTTATCATTAAAATTTAGTTCTTTTTCTACTCTTATGATTTTGGTGTCTCCATTTTGATTTGAGTCAAACCCTGGTCCCTTCATTATCTTGGAAGGGGAATGAAAAGCTAAGGATAGGGAATATGATTTATTTTTTAAAATAGACAGAAGAAAAGATTTATCTTCCCTTGCTTATGCATTCTTTGTTATAGAGACTCTTCTTGTGAGTCAACATTGTTTGCAGATAGGGAAACAGCAAGTAACTGCCTGAAGTCATGCTCTAATGAAATCATGACGAGAAAAGTGACTCTTTGGAATAACTGAAGGAAGTAAAAAGTGCTTGAGGAGACCAAAAATATTTTTTTGATAAAAATTAAAAAAACACACAACCAAAAATCTCATACACACACTGTTGGAAAAATATAATTTAAAACAAAATATCCTGCCAAGCTATAAAACCTCTCCACAAAGGCAGAAGAGAAAGAAAACAGTTGCATTATTGAATAAGCATTTAACCAGAAAGTGACGCACATCATAGACAATGCACTAAGAGGCAAAGACAATAGTCAAACATTTACATACACACTCTCAAGATAAACAATAACGGGGCGGCACCACTTGTCACCCATAGTTCATCCTAGATTCACCTTGTCATTGAGGTGACTGTTTGTGTTAGCTAATTGGCTTTATCCAAGGAAAAATAATTTCCTCATATCTTTATGGCAGTAGGTATTTTTGCAAATTGCAGCAAGGCCCCCACCAAAGTTAGATTCCTACCCTCCCACAGAATATGGGAGGTTAGGAGTGCTGTCTTCCATGACGATTACATTTCAAAGGTCCTTGAGAAAGATATCCCTTGGTTGTAAAGCTGGCAAGAGGCTTATTTAGCTCTTAAAAAGATTTATATGTACTTCAAAGAGGCAGAGACAGAACAGTTAATATATCTCTAATGTAAATGTTCTAAGAAAGAGAGGTAGGAGAATTTCTTTCCTTATTCTCAACAGGGAGAATTAAGTCTCTTAGTTTTTAATTTATATTTGCCCTCACAACACCACACACACACACGCACCACCACCACCACCACATACAGCATATAGAAGTTGATGGATTACAGGGAATCGCAAAATAGCATACAAGTATGTTAATTGTTTCTCTCTGGTTTCGCCATGCTCTTAAGCTTTTATACCTTTCCTTGCTAAAATGCTATCAACACCCTTTAACTACTCTTTTAGATAATTTGCACTGGTCACTTCTACAGATACCACTGCAAAGGTTAAAGAGGTCTTTAGACAGCAACCTCTGCTTATTGATTATCCTGTGAAGTAACGCATCCAAAGCATCTCACACTCAGCATGACATTTCAGCTGTTTTATAAGATACATTTTATGTCTATGGAAGAGATCTCAGGAAACCAGCAGGAAAGTGACTGATATGCACAGTCAGTTCAACAATTTTTTCTTGGGCAGCTTGTCTATATCATGAAGTCAGAGAAACTTCCCTCTAGACCATTTCCTTTCTGGAATCTTTCCATATATTCCACTGCTATTTTGGTCCCAACTATTTCCCTCCTAGACATCTGACAATTTTGAGCTAGCTACTCTTTGGTCTGTGTCTGGAAAGTTTTAAGTTTGTTTCTTTTCTCGACTCCCTGCTTGCATCCTGCTGCTAACACATTTGGTTATTAAGCAATTACTGTTGATTGATTCTGTTTATTCCAATATTTTCCTTTCTAACTTCTGTTAGAAATCTCATTCCATACGTTGTGACTTGACTCCATGTTTTATTCAAAGATCTCAGATTATTTCCTCTACTATTTCTTTGTGTTTCATGACTCAATATTCATTTCATTAAACCATTAGAGTTCTGAATTCTTTGCATTATCCCCAAAATACAATACTTATCATTTGCAATGGAAAACAGTTATTAAGGGTAGTGTATAGTTTTATACTAGGTGGAGAAAAGAACAAGATAAAGCATATCATAATTTCCTAATTTTATGACCAAACTGGGCCTGCCTTTGCCACAGCTCATAAGATAAATCCATCTCTCTCCATCCCTCCAAAACATGAAGAGACCCTATTTAGAAGTTAGGGATGGCTGGGGCACCTGGGTGGCTCAGTCAGTGAAGCGTCCAACTCCGGCTCAGGAGCCCCGTGTCCTGCCCTGTGCTGACAGCTCAGAGCCTGGAGCCTGCTTCAGATTCTGTGTCTCCCTCTCTCCCTGCCCCTCCCCCATTCGCACTCTCTCTCTGTCTGTCTCTCAAAAATGAATAAACATTTGAATTTTTTATAAAGAAGTTAGGGATGCCTTGTGGAGGGAGAAGTGGAGAGGAAACGATATTTTCAATGAAGTTTTGAAAATAGGCCACAATTTGTTTGTTACACTGTGCATTAATTTCATTAACTACAATTCACAAATCTTACCTTTGTCCTATCGTTCTATCTTGAATAATCAAATAATAGGCCCAACAAGTGTTCCAAAGTCCTACAATATAAAAACTAAACATTTGACTTGGATATTGCTTTAAAAACACAATTTAACTCTTTATAGTATATATTTGCAGAGGTTAGGAGAAATGGGCTCACTGTTTTTTTGTAAATGATTAAAGTTAATGGTGTCATTGTGATTCTTTCACAAGAACATATAGTATACAATGAAAATGAAATTCTCAATATTTTTTCTTTCTGAAACATTGTTATCGGTTTTCTCCTTACTGTAAAAGAAATAATGTTTAGCCTTGCCAAATTTCCTCCTATTCCTTTTTGCTTGCCTCTTTCAAGTGTCTCTGGAAAGATATCAGGCTTCTGCTTATTGCAACTTAAGTCAACCTGTCTATACTTATTTTCTTCCAGTAGTACTCCAGGTACTCCAAATCAACACTGGTCAAAAAATAACCATTTTCAAAAGAATATAAAATTTACATTTCAAATACAAATTGTTATAAAAAGAAACACCTGCTATTATTTTGATACAGCCATGTAAGTTAGTTTCATTGAGTTTATAAGGAAGGAACGTCAAATATCATTTAGAGCTTTGAATTTCATATAATTTTTTCTCACTGCACACCATTTCCCTCAAATTTTACACAAAATGAAAATAAAGAAAAAATAAGTATCAAAACAGAGATTCAAGCATTATGCAAATCATCAGATATAGGTGCTGAGTTAAAGCACAAGAAAATGGGTAATCATAACCTTTTGCTTTTCATAAATCTGATCAAATCCCATTTAATTTAATTTTCAGGGACTGTCTGGTTTCAGTTGATAATGAGTAAGCCATAGTCCTGAGCTTCAAAATCATTACTGATTGTCAGAGAGTTGAATTAGTCTGACTGAGTCCACAGCAGTCCGGTTCAGAGATGTTTAGATAAGGTAATGCATTTATAAACTCATTGGACTGAAAGCTATTGTACTTTCAGGAATTTCAGCTTCAAAAATATTCATTCTTTATTCAGCTATTTGTCAAAATAATTCTGGATTGCTCTTCCCTCTTTTTCCCTCTCATTTCTTCTCATCTGAGTTAGATACTGTTGTGTATGTGCTGTTGAAATAAATTTGTCACTCCTTCACATTACATAATATTCACTTAGTTTTAGTAAAACTAGGAAACTCCTTATTCTTTTTCAAAAATGTGGGTGATGTTATGGACCACTAGTTTTTTTTTTTATTTTATATTTCCCCTTCCCTGCTAAAAGAGTTGGTACATCCAGTGAATCTTTGAATTTCAACATCTAGTGAGGGGGATATCAATGGGCAGAGGAAATCTTTGAACTTGGGCACTGTGACAGCAACGAAGTTGATTTTGATCCAGCATCTGCGTCATTTGAGACTGATTTGAATCAACAGAAAAATCATGTTGAGAATACAGAAACATTAAGAAATTTAATACATATTTCTGAAAACGTAATTTTAGGAAAAATTGCATTATAAGCGATATTGTCTCTGGACTCATACATATTTTATTCAATAATATGCAGATGGTAATCTTTTATAAAAGGTTTTCAGACTTGAGGAGCCACAATTAGGCTATCTTCTCATATAAATTTCTAACTCGGTGACATAATGGCCAAAGAACAAAAACCACGTAATACTATTTGAAACTATAAATCAAGCTAATATTTTCAAATCAATATTGGTATCCAATGTAACTTTATATTAAACATATAATTTCAGAGCAACTAAGTGGTTTTTCCACAGACTGAAAGAGCCCATTACTTTGGCATTAGCTTGCTCATTTTAAAAATGAATAAGAACTAATAAGTATGAATTCTAAGCCATCTCACATCTTACTATGGCACAGATATTTTGCTGTACTTTTTGGAAGGCTAGGACACATTTAAATCAATCTGTAAACACATGTTTTCTCACCTTGTTATTTATCTTCACTAACTTTAAGAAGCACATACATGGTGTGTAAAAACTTCTTCAAAAAGCCATTTTTATCACTTTTTTCCTAAAAAGTCTTTAATTTTCTGGTACAAATTATTTCTTTTTGTGGTCTTCCCAAGTGATATTGTAAATATCATAATTTTATATGCCTGACTAGTGTGAAATAACAAGAGTATGATCCCCAATCAAAGAAACAAAAGCTTTGGACACATTGAAAGGCTCTGATCAAACTGATTATTTTCTGGAATATAATGACAAAATACTCTTTCATTAATTAGATAGTGGTTTGGTAAAAATTTTATAGACTTTTAATGATTTATGGTTTTCCATGTTTTCTTATGCAACATCCCACCAAACTACAGCTTTCCAAAAGTTGTAGTACTGTGTATGTTTTGGTATGACAGAATTTGCGTTTTTTTCCTTTTTTAATTTTTTCCCTTTTTTGAGAGAGAGAGAGAGTACACATGAGCAGGGAGGGGCAGAGAGAAAGGGAGATAGAGAATCCTAATCAGGCTCCCCGTCCAGCACAGAGCCAGATGCAGGGCTCGATCTCACGACCATGAATGAGATCATGACCTGAGCTGAGATCAAGAGTCAGACATTTAATTGGCTGAGCGACCCAGGCTCCTCAACAGCATTTTCATTTTAAAACCAGAATTGGACTTAATGTGGCTTTCTTTCTGAAGCTAAAATTTATGCTTTATGTATAGTTTTATGACACTGATATCCTAGTGTCTCATTACCTTTAATCAAAAGTAATTACAGTCTTACTGAAAAGTAAGTTATGTATCAAATAATGAAACTCCAAGTTGTAGTAAAAGTGAAAAAAAAAAGTAAAGGGCAAAAACACCTTGCTTCTTTGATTAATGCTTTATGGAATAGAATTTGTATTTAATTAGAATGACTAAAGACCCTTTTTTGGCAATGAGCTCAAAAGAAGCAAGTGTAATTGTTAGATCTCTTGGTTTTTGTCATTTGTTTACATTGTAATATCAACTAGGTATAGTATGTTGATATGAAATACTTCTGAAGTACATAATCTTTTTAAAAAGTGGAACTTATGCAAAAATCACATACTGCTAGACTGGGTGTTGAAATGACTGGTGTGTTATATTTTTTAAAATCTTCATTTATGGTCAGCATAAATTTCCTTTAATTTGTTAAAGGATTTTAATTTTGGGGTTTCCAGTAGGATTTCATTTTGGGGTTTAACATGTATGAAGCCAGTATAAAGTTTTACAATTTGGTAATTCTGGATTAAGTCTGGATTAAGATGAAAATTGAAATGCAAAGTTTACAGAAGAAAATTAATTTTCTTCTTCTGTAATGTCTAAGTCTTTGTCCTCTTCATCATCTTCTGTTTGTTGATCCTTTTCTGAGTAGACAGGTGGCTACATGTCCTGTTCAAGATACAGACTTAGCTGACAGTAATCTTTCAAGAGGCCACTTTGAATTTGCTCTGACCAGATTTAAACCTGAGGAACAATCTGGTGGTACGGACAATTTTGGAAAAGCTCTAAATCTTCCTCAATAATCTTTCGTATGTTTTGGTAAGCAGCAGTGTAGACCTTGAATGCTTTGCCAATAAATAACATTTCAATAGTGATCAAATCTGAAAATATAGTCTTTAGATCCTTACTTACTGCTTTTCGAAATTGTCAATAGTTTCATCCAGATGATGAGCTGTTTGGGTAGCATCCATTGCAGCTCTCTCTACAATTCGGTTTCTGTCTGTGAAGTAACATGCAGAGCAGATGGGTTTCGCTGACATGTTCTTTCTGAGTTAATTGTTTAGCTTCTCAATTCCTTGCTGTTAATGTTGCTTTGAAGTCATTTCCTTTCATTCTCAAAATCGGTCTGTAAGCTTTCAAAGCTTCAACCACTTCAGCTTCAAATCTTTCAACCTCTGCTTGTAGATAATGCTCAAGTTTGGCAAACTCCTCAGCGAAGTTTTTCAGGCCCCGCTTTAAATGTGGGGTCTCTGCAGAGGCATACAATTGATTTCATTCACCAGTAGGTCTGCTTTGCCTCACAGTCTGGCAGTTTTCCGCACATAAGCAGCAAAGATTTGGCACTGCTCTCCGAAATGCTTCTCCACATTTGCGAGAATATCTTACAGTTGTCTGGTTGGAGCGGCCTGGTTTTCCAAGCCCCGCCTTCACACCTTGCCTTGTGATCCACTGGGACCCTGGGTTGGGGCCTTTGACCTGGGTGTGTGCTAAGGGGTGAGTCGCCCTTCCTGGAGCCCTTTTCTTTTATGTTTTATTTTCTAACTGCTTCTTATTTTGTTGTAGTAAAAAATACAACATATAAAATTTATCATCCTGACCACTTTAAAGTGTAGAGTGCAAGTGATCTCTAAAACACTTTCATCTTGCAAAACAAGCTCTAAAACCATTGAACAACTCTTTCTCCCTCTCCCTCACCTCTGGAAACCACCATTCTACTTTCTGTTTCCAAAAAAAATTTTTTTGATGTTTATTTATTTTTGAGAGAGAGAGAGACACAGAGACAGAGCATGAGTGGGGGAGGGGCAGAGGGAGAGGGAAACATAATGTGAAGCAGGCTCCAGGCTCTGAGCTGTCAGCACAGAGCCCGACGACACGAGGCTCCAACTCACAAACAGCAAGATCATGTCCGGAGCCCAAGTCAGACATTCAACTGAGCCACCCAGGCACCCCTCTGTTTCTAAGAATTTGACTACTTTAGATACCTTGTGTAAGTGGAGTAGTGCAGTATTTGTCCTTTTTGTGACTGGCTTATTTCTTTTTAATGTTTATTTACTCATTTTGAGAGAAAGGGAAAGCTTGTGCTGGCAAGACTAGGGAAGGGGCAGAGAGAGAGGGAGAGAGAGAGGATTCCAAGCAGGTTCCACACTATCGGGACAGAGCCCTGTGCAGGGCTCCTTCTCACAAACCGCGAGATCATGACTTGAGCCAAAATCAAGAGTCAGATGCTTAACTGATTGAACTGATTGAACTGATTGAACCTGGCACGAGCCAGGTGCCTGTGACTGGCTTATTTCGCTTAACATAATGTCCTTCAAGTTTCATGTCCTAGCACGGGACACGATTTCCTCAATAACATTTAGAATACCATAATTACTTTGATGTTTTTCTTAAAAAGTTATTTAAGTAATTCAGAATTTTTTTTTATATTTTAAAGCAAAGAAACATCTTTGTAAATGATACCTAAAAGAGAACACCCATTATATAAAGCCAATAATGATGATCATTTACATATAACTTTGTTATGTGCAATTTTATTTAATAATATTTTTAAAAAATTAATGAGTACAATGAGTCACTAAAATTATTATAATAATATCATGACACAGCATGCTATGAATTCACTTTTTCATTTGAGTTTTACCTCCTGTTGTGTGCACAGATAGAGCAGATGCTCTCAAATATTTACTTGAGTGCAGGTCACATGTATTATAATGACATATTTGATTGTATGGAAAAGACTAAAATCATTTCCCTCCTAATAGGTGAAATATTTACAGAAAATGGTTGCATTATGTACGTGCTAAATTACAAATTAGCTAAATTACAAATTAATGAATTAAAAAAATATCCCCTGTGCCTAAAACAATAGAAATAGTTGATAAAAATTTGTGGAGAGCTGGTGCTTGGTCATCTGTAGGGAACAAAAGAGACAGATCTCAAACTAATTCTTGTTTCTAGCCACGGTGGATAGCAATAGTATTTATTTTTCAAGAATAAGAAACTTATAGGAATGTACAAGTTTTTAAAGAGGATAATAACTTCAGTTTGGAAAATCTTGGGTTTTGGAGATCAATTGAGTGCTCCAGGTGGAAATATTTGGCTAAAGTTGTATGTATGGATTCAGATTTTAGGAGAGTTATGGACTTGGAGATATTGATGTGGAAGTTAATACAAGCAAAAAGTCTACATAATGAGAAGGTAGAGTCCAATTGTCTATGGAATGAGCCTAGTTCCTAATCACAGTTAATTTATAATCTAGTCAAGAATAATCAAGAATTGACTATGTATTTCAAAAGAACAAGTGAACCAAACTTGTGCTGAAATACTTGTAAAGCCTCTATGGAAACCAGCTTGAAAAAAATTTTATCTCATAGGATAAACTGAAAGTAGAATTTAGCCAAACTTTTCACAATAGCTCCAGTTATCTTTCTAAATACTTTTGTACTTAAAATAATTTAGTGCCTTCCTACTGTGCACAGAATATTTAAAATATGTGCTTGAAATACTTTATGTAGATGTCACTTATATATTATTTATCTCCCTGTATTATACATATTTTTTATCTTAGTTTTATTTTATTTTTTTGCCTTCACAAATTGTGAGATACTTGAGGTCAGGGACAAAATTGTATTCCTAAGTGCTAAATGTCATTGACTTTATTTATAGTGAAACTTCTTTTTGAAACCCTAAAAAATGTGAAATTGTGACTGACATCCAAGATATGTTTACTGACTTAGAAAGTGACCTGAAGATGAAAGTCTACTGATGTGCGTTTGGCACCCACCAACTTGCCACTGCTGTTGCTGGTCTCCCAAGTAATGAGCAATAATGATTTCTCCATCTGATCAGTCTTCCTTGTTGTAAAGTCTCTCCCTGATCTGCAAGGACTATAGCGTTTACTCAGTCAGATAGAACAGAGTTTAACTGATTATTGTGTGCGTGTATGTGTGTGTCTGTGTGCTCTGAATTGAGATTCACCTGGGCCTGGAGAAATGATCTTATTTAGTGTAACTATCTCTTCACAGACTTGGGAATTTCAATTCCTTTGTCCATGTTTATTCTAGTCTTTCCATCTTGCAAACAGTATTCTTAATAGAAAATATGAAGCACATTTAAAGATGACTGCTTTTATTCTTTCTATATCATCTTTAGTTGAGATATCATTTGTCCTACACTTTTTAGCTCTTCTTCTTCTTTTTTTCCATAACATGCTTCACAAAAGGGACTTTTAAAAGGATGTTAGTATTTCCTACACTCCTCTGTCATTTAGGTTCAGATTTTTCTGAATCTCTTCTTAAAGTCTATGCTGTTAATTTGTCTTGGGTTTTACATCACAACTGCTGTTTTACATACATCTCTTTAAAACTGGGCTTGCCAGAAAATAATCTTTGCGGCTATATGAATTTCTTTAGGTTCTTCACTATCTTTTGTTCCTGTTTTACTTTTTTGTTTGCTTGTTTGTCTGAGTAGGAAGATTGAATTAATCAGAAACAATAACAGTAAAGTCCTTGTACCCTGAGGCCTAATAGTAACCTAAACCCCTGCCAACATCTGAATCTAAGCCTGGTATTTGGGCATATTTCACCTAGGTAAAACTTTAAATATGCACTTTTTAAAGTACATATCCTTACTTTCTCATTTTGGATGATATGTAGCATACTGCTTGTTAGAAAAGGTTATTTATAAGATTTTTAGACACCTGCAATGCAATCTGCTTGAGGATTATTACAATAGCCTGATTTAAATATCAATTTGTCAGTTTGAAGAATTAGATTTCTACAGTATATCAAAATTGACTTCTGGTTCTTAATAAGATGACAAACTAGTGTGGGCTGCTGATTCCCTCTTTCCAGTGTAACCCTAGAGATGCTGTAGGTGGAAGACTGTCAGACTTGAGATACTCATATAGATTTTTTGAAAAAACACTAAAGAAATGGAAGTGTCACAGAGGTATAAAATGGCAGCCCAGAGCACCTAAGGGACCATTGTTATTTATGGGAGTCTGTGGGTAGAGCTATTTTGTTATACAAATTTTGGACCCTCCCATTACTAAGTCCCTCTTTTTCCACCCTTTTACTACTGAGAGGCAGAACAATAGAACTCAGGTTCTCTGAGGGATGGATTCGGTGGGAGAGACTAATAATATTTTATGAGGATCTTATAACCAAAAGGATATTACTGTGCATGCTCTTGATACTCCTTTCTGAGCCCATTCCCAGGGGACACATAACCAGAGGAATCTGCACTGGAAGTACAGAGAGCTCCCTGGGAAGCAGAATCCCCTAATGGAAAATAAATGGGTGTGAAGCATTGGATGGGAGCTTGTGAGAGAAGCTTTCAGAACAGAGTTGTGTCACTGTCCCACCTTCCCACATCAGCAGGATTTTACCTGGGATCAAATTAATAGAGAAAAGCAAGATTCAAGAAAAAAAGAAATCATCAGGGAAAAGTGAGATTTTTAAATACTGGTAAAAGAAAGACCTATTCAATAAAATACAACGTCTATGAATATATATTTAAAAAGGCAATAAGGGTGCCTGGGTGGCTCAGTCGGTTAAGCAGTTAAGCCTCTGACTTTGGCTCAGGTCATGATCTCATGGTTTGTGGGTTCGAGCCATGCATCAGGCTCTGTGCTGACAACTCAGATCCTGGAGCCTGCTTCGAATTCTGTGTCTCCCTCTCTCTCCGCCCCTCCCCTGCTCTCTCTCTCTTTCTCTCTCAAAAACAAACAGTAAAAAAAGTTAAAAAAAAGCAATATAATTCAAGTATGTTTGGAAGTTTTAGCACGTTTCCCAAAAAATGATAGATTTGGCAGACAAAAGATAAGCAAAGTTATTGAAGATTTGAATAATTAATAGTTAGAATTAATAGCTATATATTTATGCCAACAGCATGGGTAGATTTATTCTTATCATGTACACTTGAACTTGAGAAAATTAAGCAACTATCCGCTCATAATGGCACCCCCCAAGAACCTTATTTATAAGGTCCAAAAGAAATAATATCATATTTCATAACCAAATAAATACTAGATATCAATAAGAAAGGATAAATTAAAAACTAACAATCATAAAACTTGTGTCTATAAAAAATACAATACAATACAATAAAATAATTCTTGAGTTAAAGAGAAAAATCAGGAAGTAATTATTTAAACCAAAAAACTGAAGTTCAAATCAAGCCTGTAAACCAATATCAAGTAATTAACCTTATTTGACCCTTGAGCAGAATTTAATATCATTGAGAATTTCCTTTTTCTTGAAACACAACTCTTTCTTTGGCCTCTGTGACAATAGCTTTGTCTATCTTTATGGCCTGTTTCCTCAGGTTCCTTGCAAATTAATCCTTCTTAGTCCTCCCATGAAATGTTTTAATTCCTCAGGATCATCCCAAGACCTTATTCTCTATTTTTTCTTTTCTGTACTCTTAGACATACTCATCCATATACTTGTCTTTAATGATCAAATGCTTACAAAATACTTCCAAAATACCTCTATTCTATACCTTTCTTTTGAGTGCCAAACACCTATGTACCAATTGTCTATTTGACATCTCTGCTTGATTATGTAAAGGCAGATGTAACTTAAAGAAGACTCCAAAGAATATCCTTGTGACCTTTATCCCTTAACCAGAGTCCTCTTTAAAGATGCTGTAAACAATGTCCAATATATCAATGTTATATTAATAAAACATTAACATATTGATATGATACTAGCATCTTGTGCAGTATATGTTCTCTATACTCGATGATATTTTTTCACAATTTATTCATATACTTTCATGTAGTCTTTTCAACACTCCATAACCTGGGTTATGAATTGTAATCAGATCTTAAAGACTTAAAATTATTTGTAGAGAAATTTTGTAATTTGCTCAAGCTCACATAATTAGGAAGTCACTGAGATGAGCTACGAACCCAAGTAATCTGACTCCAGAGCCTTCACCACAATCTCTCGGCACACACAACTGAATCCTGCCAAGTCCAGCTGAACAATTTCTGAGTCCTGCCTATTCTACAATATTCACTAAATATCTGTATCACTGACAGTACTTAGATTGTTGTAACAAATACCCCCCTAATGTGAAATAGCTCAAAACAACTCAAAAAAATATTTTGTTCAGAAAATATTCCCAGATGGGACACACCTGGTTGTGGATGACTCCCTTTCATTCAGTGGTTCTGAGATGCAATCTCCTTCTGTCATACAGCCTTTGCCTTTCCCTCTGATTGTACTACAGCTGTGTCAGGATGGTAAAAGGGTGAGAGCATAGTGGGTACATCTTGGCTTTTTTTAATGAGCTACTCTTGGAAGTGGCTCATGTCCCTTCTGCACAAAGCCATTATTTATAACTCATTCAACAGATAACACTCTTTAGGTAACCGAGGAAAGAGTTGGGAAATCTACTCTCACCGTATACTATTCTTGCTCTTGTATAAAGCTATCGTCACTTTTCACATAGTTTACTTATATAGTCTCCCAAATATCCCTTTTGTATTTTTTCTTGCTCTTTTCTAATTTTTTTCCCTACTTAAAACCTAACCTGATCACATAATTTTCTTGCTAAAACCTCTTCAATCCTTTCCATTGCTGTGAGAAGTCCTCAAGTCTAGCAAGCCTTGGCCTCCACTTACATTTCCAACCTCATCACACTCCATACTCTCTTTTTTTCTGAACTCCAGATGTGCAGACTTATCTTTGAGTTTGTAAACATGACTTGCTTCCTCTAGCCACTGATAATCTTTGTACATGCTGATTCATCTCCCTACCATGCTGTCCCAAGTCCTGACCAGTTCTAACTCATTTTTCAGAACAAATAAACACCTCACTTCCTTGGGGAAGCTTCCATAACATTCCCTTTTTGAAGCACATCCAAAATTTTGAAGTTGGTTTCTCTCATATTCTTACTGCATATTTAATGTTCTTTTCCTACATTATAACACTGCTTTAATTCTAATAGTACGTATTAACATGCATATTAGACTACTTGAGGATGGACATATAAATATCTGTTCTTCACAAATTTTTCTGTCATTCTAGTGCGAGGAAGTATAGTTTTTCTCTGGGGTTAAATGTAGGATACAGAAGTGGCCTTCATGAAAAAAAAATGTATATCAGAATAAGGGGAACTATTGCAAAAGGAGGACACACCCAGAAATTTTAGCAGGAATTTTGTGGCAAGATTCTAAATTGTATGGGTATATCAAAAATTATGTGTATGGGGTACATTAAGACAAAACAGATTGTTGTCAGAGTTTGCTTTAATATCTGGCTCTTCTAACTTCCAAATCTTTGTTAAGTTGATCACACTCTCAAAGAATTAGTGTGTGATTTTTAAGGTGCATTTTAGGGGCGTCTGGGGGGCACAGTCAGTTAAGCGTCCAACTCTTGATTTCTGCTTAGGTCATGATCTCACGGTTCATTAGATTGAGTTCCATGTCAGGCTCTGTGTTGACAGCACAGAGCCTACTTGGGGTTCTCTCTCTCTCTCTCTCTCTCTCTCTCTCTCTCTCTCTCTTTCTCTCTGCCCCTCCCCCACTTGTGAGCTCCCTCACTCTCTCT
The DNA here is from genome assembly GCF_022079265.1 of Lynx rufus. Lineage (NCBI taxonomy): Eukaryota > Metazoa > Chordata > Mammalia > Carnivora > Felidae > Lynx > Lynx rufus. The sequence continues at coordinate 40,181,914 of NW_025814823.1, forward strand.
TGCTCTCTCTCTTTTACTTTAAATAAGTAAACATTAAATACATTCTAGTTCATGTTTATAGCTTACCAACTTGTTCAGACATTAACCAGATGATCATAAAACATACATAGAAAGAATTGGCCTTTTAAATCTCAATGAAACTTGAATCATCTTTGTTCCCCACCAGGAAATTTTGAGAGATAGAAAGAAGTTGGGGGAAAAATGATTCCTTCTCCTCCATATCTAAAATCAAGAATTCATTAAAATATATGAAGTATTTATTTTATGGCTCTTTTTGCACAAAACATCACATTTTTACAAGATGCAAGGAATATAAAGATGAAACAAAGATAAGGCCCATACCCTTCAGCTGAATCACTTAGCAAGCAGGATTAGAAGAAAGAATCTTCAATAGTGGGGTTTTTCTTACCGTAAAGGTGGCAATGACAGTAGGAGAGAATCCCAAGCAGCTGTTGAAGGATAAGGTGAAATAGGGAAGCCACAGGCATTTGGGCAGAAGGTACTCTTAGCACAACACAAAACAATTTCACATAGTCACGGATGTTTGGAAAGTGAAAGCAGCAGACAGACCACCCTGTGTGTGATCATCTGAGATGCATTGGCTCAATTTCAGCAAAACTGTCATGTAGCCTCAGGGACAGATCCATAAAAGAGAAAGCTGAAATTGGGTGGATGCTTATAGCTTCTCAAATCCTGTTTGGGGAGAAAGGGAAAAAGGCTTGGAAAAAGGCCATAAATCAGCATGTATGAAAGGTCATCCAATATGTTTTCATCAAATTCCTAATAAAAATGATAGTGTCAACACCTGCTAAGAAAAGCAAAGACTAAATCAGTTCTCTACACAAACAGTGTCGAACATTGTCCTTTTCAGTTTCCTCAGTTTGTCAAGCAGGTTGTGCTATGACCACAGCCTGGTTTATGAATATTGAGGACTGAATTCACCACATTGGTCTAGAATGGTCAAATCACCTCTTCAGTTTTCTTAAAACAAATCGTTCCCTTTCTTCCAACACAACCCGGAGAGAAAGAACAAAACACTTGTATTTCTACATGATGGGTATTTTTAAAAACTCTCTCTCCCAGGTCATTTTTACTAGGGTTTATTTAGTGATTGTCTTATGCTGTGTTCTGAATCCATAGTGCAATTTCTTATTTCAATATTTGACATTGAGACAGAGAATGACTAAAATCTGAAATTATGCATTTCATGAAATATGTATATATGTATATATACACATAGATATAATTATTACTTGTCACACAAATAAAGGGAATTGACTTTCAAAATGTAAGTTTTGAACCCCATGAAATTTAAAATATCTTCTTTTGAAATCTTCTGTTTCCAGATGATATTCTATTAAATCTTATTTAGAGAAAAAAATAGAAAATAAACAGAAAGAAGACAGAAGAAGGAGGGAGGGAAGCAAGGAGGAAAGAAAGAAAGAAAGAAAGAAAGAAAGAAAGAAAGAAAGAAAGAAAGAAAGAAAGGAAGAAAGACAGACAAGGGATGTAAAGTGACATACGTTATTAAATACATTATTAAAATATAGAAATACATTACAATTCCCTGAGATATAGTCCAAATTCCTAAAACTGCACTGGGAGCTGGAAAGCAATTCCATCTCAAGGCAGATGTGACCTGGTCCTCTTTGCAGTGCTGAATGACATCCTATTACAGGCCTCCTCTGATAATATCCTCTCTTCTCTTTCACTTCAGACTTGTTTTCTCTAATTCTCTGTGTGCATAGCTATATATGGGAACCCCACAATTCAAGCATTAAGAGAGAACCACAAATATGTCACAATCCCAGATACAATTTTAGATGACAGAGCTTCTCTTCAGCCCCATTTGAATCAGGTGTCTAACCCTCTTACCTACAGGTATGGCTAACGATAAAGGGTCATGGTTGTTGGGGGGGGGGTATCACATCTCAGGGTGGGAAAAGTTGTCAGTAAAATGCAAGTGGATTATGCTCCTAATAAACCATTTAAACTATCATTTAAAAATAAATAAATAGAAGTGAATTGCCATTTAAATGATTCTATTCTCACATATGAAGTTAGTGAGATCTCACATGTCTATACAAATGGTGTACAACAGTGAGAAGTATTCTTTGAGAGCTTTGTTCCAAATATAATAACCTAACATCGATTAAGCTATGACATTTTTGAATCCTTTATTGAATAATTCATATGCGATTAAACTACACATAATTAAAAGTGAACAAAATCATAAGTTTTGACATAGATTCACCCATGAAGACACATTAAAATCAAAGACAATGAAGATATGTACTCCAACTCTTTCCTCATGCCTCTTTATAATTTTTCCAAACTGCTCTCTACCAAGCATTCCCCATCCCTAGGCAGCCACTGATACACTTCCTGTTGTTAAAAACAAAATTTTATTTGTAGAAATGTATATAAATGTAGAATAATAAGCATCTATTGTTTTGTCTCTCCTTTTACTCAGCATACTTTTTCTGAGATATATTCATATTGGTGCATATATTCAATACTTTTTTTTAATGTTTATTTATTAGCTTCTGAGAGAGAGAGCACAAATGGGGGAGAGACAGAGAGAGAGAGAGGGAGAGAGAAAATCTCAAGCAGGCTGCATACTCAGCAAGGAGCCTGACACGTGCTTAATCTCATTACCATGAGATCATGACCGTTAGATCATTTGTACTACTTTTTTGCGTGGGCATATGTTCTTTTTTTAATCTTTACTTTTGAGAGAGAGAGAGAGAGAGAGAGAGAGAGAGAGAGTGCAGGGAAGGAGGAAAGAGAGGGAGACACAGAATCTGAAGCAGGTTCCAGGCTCTGAGCTTTCAGCACAGAGACTGACATTCGGCTTGAACCCACAAACCGAGAGATCATGACCAGAGCTGAAGTCAGACACTTGACCAACTGAGCCACCCAGGTGCCCCATGTGGGCATATGTTCTTATTTATCTTGAGTAAATACCTAGGCATGAAATGCCAGGATATATTTCCAAACCAGTCTTATCAGTTTGTATCCTCACCAGCAGTGTATGAAAATGCTATTATTCCTCAGCTTTGCCTACACTTGGTATGATCAGTCATTCTAAGTTTAGTCATTTAAATACTTGTGTAGTGGAATCTAATTGTGTTGGCTAATGATGTTGACACCTTCATAGGTGATTATTTGCAATCAGTATATTTTCCTTTGTAATTCAAATATTTTGTCCATTTAAAAAAGTTGGTTGTTAGCTTTCTGTTCATTGAGTTATAATAGTTCTCTATATATTCTACATACATTTTTTGTTAACAAATATGTTTCATAAAGGGGATACAGTCTGTCTCTTACCTTCTCATTTTTTGATGAAACCCAATATATTGATGTTTTTCTTTCATCGTTCACCTGTTTTAAATCACATTTTAAGATTATTTACCAAAGCTAACATCGTCACAACTTTCTCCTAATTTTTGCCTACTTAATTTTTTATTCTCTCATTTATATCTATGACACATTTATATTTATTTTTTCCTGAATTAAGTTTCATTTATTTGAGGGCAAATTCAAAAGGAATTTTTTCTTTTTTGCCAAATCTTAGCATATTATTAATGAAAATATCTGTACACTTACCATGATACACTTGAAAGTGAGACAAATAAAATATAAATACAGATATGGATGTAACATGAAAAGCCCAAATTAAATTTTGAATATGGTGTAAGGTAAGTACCTAGATTTCTTTTTTCAATATTGCGTAAGAATATCCAATTGTTCCGGTACCATCTGTTGACTAATTAATCATTTTTAAATTGAATTGCCTTGGCATGTGTGTTAAAAATCAATTGGCCATATGTATGTGGGACTATTGTTTTCCACTGATGTATGCGTCTATTTTCAGTACAATATCACGTAGACTTTATAACTGTAGCTATATAAGAAGTGTCGAAGTCGGGTGCTTTAAGTTCTAAAACTTTATTAATCTTTTCAACATTGCCTTGACCATTTTAAGTAGATGGTATTTCCACATGCATTTTAGCTTTTCAACGTTTATAAATAAGCCTATTTGTATTTTGACTGGATTGACTTGAATCTATGGGTCAATTTTGAAAGAATTAATGTTTTAACTATATTGAGTGTTCTGACCCATTACCCATTAACATAATATGCCGCTCCATTTACTTAGGTCTTCTTTCATTTGTCAGCCATATTTGTTTTATAGTAGTCAATGTAAAACTTAAGACTTTTGTCAAATATATACCTATGTATTAAATGTATCCCTAAGAATTTTATTTTTATACTATTGTAAATAGTAACTTTTATTTCAATTTTCAGCTTTTCTTTGTCTGACCCACTCCAATTTTCTTTTAATAAGAATATAGATACTCCAACTTGCTTTTGATAAGAACATGATTTATCTTTTTCCATATTTTAAATTATAACCTATCCATGTCTTTACATTTAAATGTTTTGGTTTTTTTTTGTTTGTTTGTTTGTTTTTGTAAGCAACACATAATCTCCTGGCTTTTTTATTTAATCTGATAGTTTCTGCCTTTTAGTTGGGGATTGAGACTAGTTATATTTAAGGTAATTATTCATATATTTAGACTTAAATCTAATGTCTTGTCATTTATTGTTTATTTGACCTATCTTTTTCCTTTTCTTCTTTGCCAATTTTCTTTAGATTAGGTGAATATTGTTTTCATGATGTCATTTTCACTCATTTGTTCACTCACTAGTTAGCAGGAATTGTTTTGCCCTTTTAGTGATTACTTAAATTTTATGGTATATATCTTGAAATTAATGCATTCTAACTTCAATATATATTACACTACTTCACTAATAGTATTAAAAATTTAGAACAGAATATTTGCACCCTCTCTTGGCTTTTTTGCCATTTGCTCTCTAACACTTTGTCTCTGTGTTTTTATTAGTCCCACAAAAATTATATGTATGTATGTATGTATGTATGTATGTATGTATGTGTTTTGCTGTAAGAAGTCACTTATTTTTTAAAAGATTTGAAAACATACTCTTTTGCATTTATCCACACAAGTTAGTTATTTCGTGTGGAGAGGTAAATCTGTTCCCTGTTACTTCCTACTTTCCAAGATATGTCCAAGACTATCTTTTACTTTAGATTTTATGCTTTCTTCTTCATAGTTTCTTAGCCTATACAAAGATAAATATTATTTATTATTCAGATAAATAACAAGCAAAAAGATAAAGAGTCCAGATTTAATCATTCATGATTCTTTAACCCAAATATCATAGTATTTATAGATTCTGCAACAGTAAACATTTAAACTTAAGAATCATTCTGACTATAATTATGAATCTGAAATATTTTCTACTTCATATTTTCCAATTGAAAATTTTCAATTTCAAATTTTCTCTTGGGAAAGTAACAAATGTGTGATATTGAATTACCACAAATCGATAGATGTTTATATAATACAGCAAAAAAGATTCTGTGGGGATACATGTATCCATAGGATACATAGATATGTATGTCAGCACATAGGAAAATAAATAAAGCTCAGATTTCTGAAATCAGGGTGTCTGTGAAGCATGTATACAAATAATTTAGTGAATGTTTATGTGTTTGTCTGGAGTTCATTGGAGGATGTTATACATTTTTGGCAGTATTAATAAATAGCTAGCCAAGTTCTTGAGTACGATGAAACTGTCAAAGAGAGTTAAAAAGAGGATAAAGATTAAATTTGATGATGTGATCCTGGAAAACTCAAGTACACAGCCACAAATTAAAAACAGGAAGCATGTAAGAGACAGAATGAGACAGAGATTCTAAAGCTTTATTGAACTGTTGAATTAAATAAAGAGAATGTTCTTCTCTCTTTTTTCTTTAAATGTTTATTTGTTTGTTTGTTTGTTTGAGACACAGGGAGCACAAGCAAGGGAGGGGCAAAGAGAGTGGGGGAGAAAGAATCCCAAACAGGCTCTGCGCTGTCAGCATGGAGCCCAAAACAAGGTTCGAACCCACAAACCATGAGATCATGACCTGAGCCAAAATCGAGAGTCAGAGGCTTAACCAACCGAGCCACTTCCCTTAATAAGGTACTCCCCTCTTCCCTTAATAAGAAGACAGCCTATAGTTTTAACTCTATAACTCAAAATACTTCATTTTTCATTTCTATATTTTAATATGCAAGGCAATTTCATTTCTTTCAAAAATATTATATTAATCTACCCCTCTCTTTATTTTGAGGAAAATAAAGTCATATTATTAAAATAGGCCTAAGAATGGAGAGGGTGCAGTTGGAGACATTTATGTGAGCCTGAAGTACAGGGTTTAATTTAATCATTATTTACTAAATGCCTACCTATAATCAGTTACTGTTTTAGGAACCAAGATACATGAGTGAAAAAAGATAAACATCTCTGAACTGATGGACTCAGGATAGATTACGTAATTCTCAGGGTTCAGTGCCAAATGAAATTATATAGTCTCTTGTTTAAAAAAAAAAAGATTTTCAAGGTGGTGAAAACAGAGAATTAGCTAAACACAAAGCATAAGTTTCTATAATTTCACAGGTCACTGATCCATAAAGCCAGTCCGGTGTGAAGTTAAATCCTGTGGGAAGAAATAAATCATGTATAGAGTTTTAAGGTATTCCCAATCGTGCCTTAAAATCTCTTCCCTTACACTCTAGATTAAAGAGAAGAATTAAAGAAAGAAAAGATATTTTCCCTTAATATTCCTTGAAAATCTACTCTTTTGGAACATTAATTTGAATATTTCAATAAAATTTGCCTAACACTAATGAAGAATAAATATTCCTATAAATATTTAAAATAAATTGTGAAAGGTCCCATATGGGGCACATAGTCAATAAAAATCCAGTTTAAAATTCTTCAGGGCAGCTGGGTGGCTTAGTCAGTTAAGCGTCTAACTTCAACTCAGGTCATGATCTCATGGTTCGTGAGTTTGAACCTCAAGTGGGCTCTGTGCTGATAGCTCAGCGCCTGGAGTCTGCTTTGGATTCTGTGTCTCACTCTTGCTCTTGTGCGCATGCTCTCTCTCTCTCTCAAAAATAAATAAATGAACTCTATAAAAAATAAAATAATACGATAAAATTCTTGAACGGCTCACTACCACTTTTCTTATTATACTTGTCTTCCCAACATTTAGCTTTTTATTAGCTACTAGATGTAATATATATGGATACACATTTTTAGAAGACATTATCTGATGACATACAATAAAATTTCAATTTCAACAGCTAACTCACCTGCATGTCCCAGCCTCAAATATAGTTAATAAATACCAACTTTCCACTTTAGGGTCTGCATCTTGTGAATTGGTTATCTAATGACTAGGTCAGTGATCAATCTGAATATGCAGTGTCATTGCATAAAATATGTGCAAACATTCTAACTATAGATTCCAGAAACCTGTCATATTGTCCTTTTACTGTTTCTGTGCAATAATTGTATAATGGGTTGGAATTTATTTTAGTGAATTTTATTTCCTCTGATATCCTAAAGGATTCATCTTTGTTCAAATCCTTATTCAAGTTCTTTATTACATGTGAAAGTTATGATCTGATATTCATGTTACCACTTATTCTTATAGGGTTACCATCAAATTGTGATTCCAATATTGATATTAATTTTTCTGCAACCATGACATCAGAATATGTATATATTTTAGATTATCTTCCCCATCCACATAGGAAGATATACTCTCAATTTATTCTTATCATACAATTTGTTGTTATTTTATATGTTTTCCTATAAAAGATTCCAGAAGATTCCAGTTATATGCAGTAGAGATGTGTCATTTGAAGATTCAGAATGACATTTAATTACATTTTTAATTCAATTTTCCTCCTTTAAAATAGTTACTCAAGGGGCGCCTGGGTGGCGCAGTCGGTTAAGCGTCCGACTTCAGCCAGGTCACGATCTCACGGTCCGTGAGTTCGAGCCCCGCGTCGGGCTCTGGGCTGATGGCTCAGAGCCTGGAGCCTGTTTCCGATTCTGTGTCTCCCTCTCTCTCTGCCCCTCCCCCGTTCATGCTCTGTCTCTCTCTGTCCCAAAAATAAATAAACGTTGAAAAAAAAATAAAATAAAATAAAATAGTTACTCAACTTCACAGATGTTATCTCAATTCATATGCAACTTAAATTTAATATTATTCTAGTTGTTGCTGTCTGTGCTGTAAATTGTATTTACTAGACACATAACTCTGAAGATGATTTTTTTGATGAGGGCCTATATATAAAGCGTACCAAATACTGATTTTTAATATATTTTACAACCATGTTATTTTATAATAAATTGGCTAAATTTTCTGAGGTTAATCCCTATTCCTAAAAATATGATGAAAAAATCATATGGATGTAGTTATTTTCCATAAATAAATATTTAATCAAGGTATCCTGTATGCCTGGAGTTTTTCATTTCATCTCTAAACTTTATTTTAGCAGACAGAAAGAGGAAAATTTGGAGGAATTATTTAGAAGGTGATGTCAGCATACTACTAATAGACATTATAGTTAGTCCTTTTCCTTATTATAAATTTACAAATATCAAAAATTGACAAAACTTACATATTTCTACTGTATATAATTTGTGATCTTTTTAAATTTTTGGAGAAATTCATATCTCTGATTCCCAAATTTGTGTGCGTTTTTGCCATATACTACTCTAAGGATTAATATCTCAATATTTTAGTGGCTACTTTAATTTTCAAATTCCAGCTACTTTGTATAGATGTTCAGTGCCTGCATAGGGTTCTAACCTCTCTCATTTTCTCAGAGACAAGAAAAGTCTATAGAAATTTTGATTCAGAACTGAAAATACCAAGATCTAGTTGCTTGCAACTTCACAAAGTATAGGTGTTATAGCCAATATTCTCTGCCAGAGTTAGCCCAAAGCAATGGAGAAGCTTGAAGCATACTAGAACTCAAAGAGTTCTGAAGACATTCTAATGACATCCCAATTTCTGGATCTAGTGTTCTTGAGGTCATGCTGAATTTCTATCCTTGTGGAAACAAATAATTTATCATTCAATTGTTGCCACATCCTTTAATTCTACATGTGCGTGTGTGTCGCTACTGTACCACCTTGGATCTCAGCAAGAAAAAGACAGCACACTTGAAAGAGAAAATTGAAAAAAAAAATTCAAAAAGAATATATACAAAGGTATGTGCAGGGTATAGAGAAATAGCTAGAGATGGCACGGTATGTGGGAAACTAGCAAGATTGGGACATTTTTATCTACGTACAGATTTAAAAAAAAAAAAAAAGGCAAAGGCAGAGAGTGATTATCTGAGCCTGAAGAGAGTATTTGTGAGTTTTGCGCTTCCCACTGGAACTTTGTCATTTGGTGGAGGGAGGCAACCAACTCAGGAAATACAGGACAGGGAAAGCGGGGAACGTAAATAAATATTCAGTTCTCATTGTCTTAAAGCCTTTTTTGCCAGTGCTTTTCGCCAGGAGCCAAACTCAGCTAGAGACATAAAGAAATAATGTAATTATTAAGATAAAATGGAGGGACTAGGTTTTAAAGAAGATTTGAGCACCTCAGGTTGAAAACAAAGCTATCCAGAATTTGAAAGGTATTTTATTCAACCACTAGGAGTATGTTACACCTCTAAAACACACACACACACACACACACACACACACACACACACACAGAGTGTATGCCCTAGTGCAGAGTCTAAATCAAACATAATTACTAATATGTACTTTGTGAGAATGTGAAAGAAAAAAATTACAAAATTTCATATTCATCTTCAATTTTTATTTTTTTGTATACACACACACATGAATCATATATTCAGTATTGTATCACAGATAAACACACATGCATGAAATACATCACTCATAACATTTCATTGTAAAAAAGAGGAATACATTTTATGAAATATTATTTTATTATTTTAAAATGCTTTTAAAAGTGGAATGAAAATTCAATTTTCTCAAGGAGTTGGAAGCTTTGGCTTATCTTTTAGAGCATATATTGCTGGGAAGTCTATTGCCCCGTTTGTCATTTCACTTTTCCCTACAGGCTCTGCCCTTATGTGAGATATATTGCTTGTCCAACATAAAGAGTTGGAATATTTATTTTTTTAAATTTTTTTTTCAACGTTTATTTATTTTTGGGACAGAGAGAGACAGAGCATGAATGGGGGAGGGACAGAGAGAGAGGGAGACACAGAATCGGAAACAGGCTCCAGGCTCTGAGCCATCAGCCCAGAGCCTGACGCGGGGCTCGAACTCACGGACCGCGAGATCCTGACCTGGCTGAAGTCAGACGCTTAACCGACTGCGCCACCCAGGCGCCCCAAGAGTTGGAATATTTAAAGTATGGATTGGTTTTGGTCATATAGTGTGAATCACCTAATATATGAGGGATTTTGTTACTTACATAGTTTTTATAATTTAATAGAGCTATCTTTTTTGATAACATCAAAATCTCAAAGTTGCATAGCTTTTATGAACTATTATATTTATCAATAAATAGAAACTGATATCCAGTATTTTTTGTTTATTTATTTATTTTGAGAGAGACAGAGACAGAGCGAGTGGGGAGGGGTAGAGAGAGAGGGAGACAGAGAATCTCAAGCCAGCTCCATGCTGCCAGCACAGAGCCCAAGCCAGGGTTCAAACTCATGAAACTGTGAGATCATGACCTGAGCTGAAATCAAGAGTCAGACGCTTACCTGACTGAACCACCAGGTGTCCCCGACCTCAAATGTTTTTAAGTTATGAAAAATTAAAAGATCAAGAAGATGTCACAATATTATATAAAACACATCTTCCTTAATTTTATGTGTTGAATGAGAGTATTGTGAAAGGATATGGTCATTAGCAATCAAAAAATATCTTTTTTTTTTTTTTCAAGAGAGAGAGAGCATGGAAGCGGTGGGGAAGGGGCAGAGGGCAAGGGAGAGAGAATCTTATGCAGGCTCCATGCCAACCGTGAAGCACAATGCAGGGCTGGATCTCATGATTGGGAGATCATGAGCTGAGCTGATATCAAGAGTGGGATGCTTAACCGACTGAGCCATCTAGGCCACCCAGCAATCAACAAATATCTTAATGCTGTTATTCTAAGATGTCAAAAAGTAATCAAAAACTATAGAATAATAGTTATAAAAGAGTTTCTGTTCTTAAAATATTGGGGAAGAGATAGAACATTATATAGCAAATATATTTTACATCTTGAACTTATGATAATGTTGATAGTTTTTTCAGAAAAAGATGAGATCTCTTTCAGCTGTGTAGATAAGGAATGTATTATACAAAAAGCAACACTGAGCTACATTTTGAAGAATAGGTAGGTATTTGACAGGCAAAGAAGATGGGCATGTCATTTGTCACTCATGCATGACTCTGGAATGAAAAATCATAAAGCATGTTTAACATACACTGATTTATGCCTTCACCAAGGTATCTTGATTTGTATCAGTTTCCTTGGAATAGTTTTTGTAAGGAAACAAACCTGAAGAAACAAGACTGCAACTAGATTGTAAATGCTTTGAAAATCATGTTTCTTTCATTCTATTAAAAATGCCTTTGCTGAGGTCAAATATCAATAAATTCTATGCTCCTCAGTCCTTCAGACTTAGAGTCATGGCATCACTTGAAATGGTTGATTGGTCCACATTCTGTTTTGCCTTCTGTCTTAGTCTGATTGGGCAGCTATAACAGAGTACAATAGACTGGATGGCTTATAAACAACAGAAATTTACTTTCTCAAATTCTAGAGGCTGGGAAATCCCAAATGAAGGTGCCAGCAGATTGGATGTCTGCAGAGGACCTACGTCCTGGTTTGCAAACGGCCATCTTCTCCTCTTACCTTCACATAGAAGAGAGCTGAAAGAACTTTAAGTCTCTTTTATGAGAGCATCAATCCCATTCATGAAGATTCCACCCTCATGACTTACTCACCTACCAAAGGCCCTACTTTCTAATATCATCACATTGAGAATTAGGATTTAAACATATGAATTATGGGTAAAAAGGCGGTGGGGAGGAGGGAGACATAAACATTTAGTTTATGGAAGCTTCCAAGGCACTCCATCTCTTGTATTGTTTTGTTTTCTCCCCCAAATTTTATCTCTTCTCTCCTAGTTTCTTTTTAGGCTTACTTTTCTTTCTGAGCCTCAACTCAGAATATATATATTCTATATACAGTCTTATTATTTCTTTTTCTCCTTCTACAGAAATCTCTTAGGTAACAACAATCTGTCCCAAAATTTTATTTTTTAATGTTAATCAGTAAAATGTTTTGTCAATATTACTTATAGTGAATAAATTTATAATTCAATGTGGCTAAAACTCAATTAATACTATTGATACCAAAGGTTATATCCTTGAGTTCTAACTCTGACTGCCTCTTCACCTGTTAGATTACTCAAGTCAAAGACACAAGTCATTATTGACATCTACCTCATGCCTCACAGCCATATCCAATGCATCATAATTATACAATGAGATTCATACATTCTTTTTAACTATTGATGATTTGATTGGCTGCTCCCTATTGGCTCTATTCTCTTCATGTTCTGACTGAACAAAATTCGATAGTTGTTATTTTCTTAGAGATGAGGTTTCAAGCCTGTCTACATCTTTTTCATCAACTTCTTCAAACCTATATTTATTTTTAATAACATTTTTCCCCTGTACTTAAGATCTTTTTAGTCTTGGGAAAGGGGACAGTATATAGGGATAGTTTCATGTATACAACATTCATTATTTATGGAGAAAATCTTTACTGAGTTTTCCCAATTAACTCTAGAGATTTATTTACAAGCCAAGAGTCTTGGAGAGACCTCCAAGTGAAGCTTCTTGTTGGAATGCACGTACTGGAATATAGTATATAAGCAATAAGCAGACATGCCTTGAAAGCTGTAATAACCCTATGGCCCATGGACTTTAATAGCATATTCAGAGTAGTGAAAATTTTTGAAATTTGTAACTATGCTGAACAAAATAGGTCATATGTGTAAGATAACTGTCATTGCCACACAAAGCTTCCTTTATGATATGTTTGCTGTGTAATGCATTGTTCTGGGGAAAATATTTCACTTAGACCAGAATATCCTTTTTCCTCATCCCAACTTTGTAATTTAACCTCCAAATAATTAGCTATTTTCTTTTGATCATTTCCTTGACTACCTGGAGGTTTTTGCACCATTGCATTTATAAGATTTTTAACTTAGTATCTTACAATTTACCCTGAATATTAAAGTTAGCATTATCCTTCAATTCTTTGAGACTGGACATTTCTTCTGCTATGAGGCAAATATGCAGAATGGACAGTGCTTTTCAAACAAACTTACTTCATATACCTAGAAAATATTTATTGCTACAGTCTCATTCATCAACAAGGTTTTATAAATCAGACATTTGTACACAATCTCTTCAATGTCAACTATGTTCCCACTTTGCCATTTTTATTATGGAGCATGACACAACTCTTGAATCTATCCAACTGTATAAGGCTTGTTTTTAATATTAACTTCTTTGCTGACTCATGACTCTTTTCCACAAACTCCATCATCAGCTGCTCAAGCAAGGTCATTACCTTCAGCTGGATCAACAAGTGAAGAAAGGGATGTCACTATCACTAGACTCTTTGTCCATTTTACTAGTTATTGCACAAGTTTTTCTATCACAAAATTAGGTGTTCCTTTTGTACAATGCATCTTACTATCAAATACTATCTACACAACTTCTTGTTCACTCTTTATGTTAGCATGCACTGTGGTAACTGGCATATGCAGCATGCATATTACTGTTTTGCAATGTGCTCCTTTATCAAAGACTATTATATTCTCATTTGCATTTATTCAACACATCTCAGTTTTTGAGTTCAAATACAGTTCAAGAGAGATTAAAAACAAAGGCTAAATAAAAAAAGCATTGAACAAACACATTGAGAACAAATACAAAATGTCAGACAACTCTCACTGAGTGTGACCCTGAGTTGCCTCAGAGCTAACAATATCTCAGATGCTCTTATTGAAACTCTGCATGTTTTTCAGAGAATAATAGATATGAAGTTCTGCAATTTTATTTTCAATGTTGTTCAAAGATATTTCTGTGTACATATTGCTGTTTTTATTTGGTTCAGGGAGTCTAAATTTTTTTTCATTTATAAATATTAAGCTAAAATCATTGAATTAAAAGAATATATAATGAAATGCATTTATTCCATAAAAATGATACTAAGAAACAAGGAGAACTCTAACATTTTGAAGAAGATGGCAGGGTTGACAGGGTATGTCTATTGTTAAAATTTGTACCTTCTCACTTGGACATGTTCAAAGGACAAAAACCCCAAATCATTTAAAATTGAATTTATTAATCTTATTGTTACAAGTGATAGTAAATTATTATATGTATAGGGGCACCTGGATGGCTCAGTCAGTTAAGCGCCCAAGTTCAGCTCAGGTCATGATCTCACGGCTTGTGAGTTCAAACCCCAAGTCGGGCTCTGTGCTGACAGCTCAGAGCCTGGAACCTATTTCAGATTCTGTGTCTCCCTCTCTCCCTCTCTGCCCCTCCTCTGCTTGTGCTCTGTCTCTCTCTCTCAAAAATAAACATTAAAAAAATAAATTATTATATGTATAAACATGATAAAGAAAATAAGTATACTCAAGTCATTAGGAATCAAGATTTTCAGTATTAAACAGTTCAAAATATAAAATCTACGAAGTTAATTAAAATCCAATAGTCTCTAATTTGAATTGTAATAGTATTATGAACATATGATTTATTTTTGCTTTTTAAAAGCTATGTAATTCTTAACTGTCCCCTGAGAAATCTTAAAAACTATAACAACCCAAAATAAGTGGGAATCTCTAGGGTCCCAAGTACTTGTAAGTACCACTTTCCACTAGAAAAAAAAAAAAAAAAGCTAATTCTAGATTTGGAACACAAATTTGAAAGATGAGACATGAACAAGGATTCTATCAGTAGAATTTAGGAATTAGCCTAAAGTGGCTCAAATGGGGTAAAAGATGAGATATTTTGGACATTAAAACAATTAAGATGTAGTGGTTTGAAGTACATTAAGTACTTCAAAAATTGAAGTATCCATAATGAAAATCAGCTAAAACAAAATGATGCCTCATGGGTCATCATTGAGTTTACTAAAACACCAAATAATTATTCTGAAATTGTTAAATAAAGGTTAAAAAAATTCAATGAAAAATGAGGTTACTTTTCATTAGAATTTAAGTAGGAGGGGCTCCTGGGTGGCTCAATTGGTTAAGCATCCAACTTTAGCTCAGGTCATGATCTCATACTTTGTGGGTTGGAGCCCCACATTGGGCTCTGTGCTGACAGCTCAAAGCCTGGAGCCTGCTTCGGATTCTGTGTCTCCCTTTCTCTCTGCCCCTCCCCAGCTTGCACTCTGTCTCTTTCCCTCTCTTTCTTTCTCTCAAAAATAAATAAGCATTAAAAAAAGTTTTTTAAAAATAAAAACTAAAGTAGAATCAGGGAAATGAGAAAAAAATATTTATTTCTTCTCAGTTTTCCAATGCCCACATACATATCATATCTTATGTATCACCTTTATGCTTTTTTTAAGGACAACATAAAGATTTCACATTTTCAAATTTATTAGCCATTCTCCACTCTTATCTCTATCCTATAATTGTGGTAAGTAACATTTAAATTTAGGTGTAGTCTATCAAGCAGTATAACTCACTATTTTCTAAGTCCCTGTTTTCAAAATAAAAGAATATTTTATGGAATAGGACCAATGTTATATAATTACATCATAAAGACATATCTTTAATATTTTTCTTAAGAGATCCCAAAGTGAAATGCAGGAGGCCTCTTGGATCCCATGATTTTTGATTTTCTGAAATCTAAGATACTTTATGCAAATTTAACCAGAGTTTAGTCTTCATTTTATAAATGTGGGTTGCATCAAACTCTGTCTACCTACATGAGGGAAATGGTGTGCTTTCTCTGGAAATGTATAAGGTTTAGAATCTACATTTCATTATTTAAAATAATCTAAAATTAATCCCTTTCTCTTGGCCTCATAGAATGAATGTTTCAGATCAAATGGTATTTATGGCAAAAGCTTTAGAATGGGACACTGGAAAAAGAAAAATAAGTAAAGTGGTATAGATCTTAGGTATTTGTAATTAACATGGAATCTAAAAGGCTAGTCTGAATAAAGTGCCTAAATATAGCACAAGTGGAATAAGATATATATTCTCTTCTCGTATTAATAAGAGCAGAATGTATACAATATTGATTCAAAAAATAATGTTCAAATATTGTAATTGTCACTTGGACTACAGTAGTTCACGAGATATATATATATGATCCTTGCCCTTGGAAGACCATCACACATATTTCAATGTGGAAAGTCCAAGGGCAACCACCACCATTTTACTCTGTTTCCATGAGTTAAAATTTTCATTTTCATTTTAGATTCCACTCATGAGTGAGATATACAATGGTGGCTACTATGGCAAGGGGATAGGGAAAATGTATAAATGCTGGTCAAAGGGTACAAACTTCCAGTTATAAGATGAATAAATTCTGGGAAACCAATGTAGAGCTTGGTGACTATAGTGAATAATGCTGCATAGTATACTTGAAATTTGCTAAGTAAATGGACCTTAAGCATTCTTATCACACACACAAAAAGGTAACTATGTGAGATGATGGATGTGTTAATTAATTCAGTGGTAAAAATCATTTCACAGTGTATATGTTTATCAAATCATCATGCTGTACACTTTAAATATATATAATTTTATATTTCAACTATACCTCAGTAAAGCTGAGGAAAAATCATAAATTGAAAAAAGAGAAAAAGACAGAGAGGGACAGAGAGAAAGCCCAGGGGCATTATTGTGAAACATTATGCAGCAGTAGGACAAAAGTTATTATATCAACAATGTGGAATCACTGAGGATAATATCCCAAGAGGGATAGGTATCTGAAGGAAAAAGAAGGTCTCATAATTTGGTGAATAAAAACAGAACAGGAAAGGGTTCTCTTGCGTCTTAACGTGAATTTGTTTTACTAATCCAGGTATCCTCAAGGCTTGGAGAAACTTGGCTTTATCACTAAGCAGATCCTTAAAAATTTCTCTTAACAGCACATAGGATGAAACACAAACCGTATCTCACTACACACTTCCATATTCATTATACCTTCTAATGATACTGTGGATATATCCTTAGCTCAGGCCACGGTCAGGAATAAAATAACCTCAGGAGCTAGTGTCCTTTATTCATAATAAAGTACTAAATGTTTACTTCAGCTGATTTGCTCAAAAATATGTGCTATCAGATACAAGAAAGATAAGAGGAGAATGTAGAGGTAGAACTGAAAAGCCAGCGTAGTAGAAGTTGAGTCAATACTTCATCATTAAATTTGAAGGACTGCACAGTATTTCTGATATGCTTACTTGATGTATTTACTTCAACTCACCATACACTTGATCTTTACAAGCCGACTGACCATTTGTGCCTTCACTTTGAGAACTGAACTGAGCCATTACCACACAAGTGTGGCATCTGATGGACTCTAATGAATGTAATTACTCCAGTTTATTGGGTCAGTAATCTGTGAACAAAAAATTATCCATAAAGATTTTGACAATATAGATCCAGTGAATAATTTTCTTTTAAAAATATTTTTTTCTTTGAAGATAAAGAATTGAAAACAGCTAAATTTTAAAAGTCTGGCTAACACTATAATTACTGGATAAGCAGTATGAAATAAACAATTACTTTGCTGAATGCCAGTAGGTAATAATTGTCTGATGATACCCAAATTAATTTCAGATCTTGGAGCATACAAAACTGTTAATTTCCTAGATTTTAAGTAGGGATAATAATATAACATGTCTGCCTACAAGTACATAAAAGAATGTTGTTCAAGGATTGAGGAAATACGTATGAAATCAGTGCTTTTGTTAATTATAGAGTTTTACTTGGGCTTTGCCTTTTTACCAGAACAGAATACTTTATAACAATGTATTTTTCAAGGACTTCAAGAATATGTTTGGCAGTTTTCTTTTTCTCCAAAAGGTCATCAGTGTTGTTGATTTGATAGAAAGACAAAAGTCAATTAACTGCTGATCAATAAAAGGTCATTTTTCTGATCTAGATGAGATGTTTAATCAGAAGGTCTGAAATGTATTTTAACCTAATCATAAATATTTCTGGCACTGAAGGTAATGTGATTAAGGTGTATTAAAAACATCAAATTATATACAATTTTTAAAATTATTGTTCCAATTTCAATTGAGAGGTATTTACATTTTAAAGAACATTTAATGAAATGGGTGCACTTATGAGTAAAAACTAACAAGGCAAATATTTTTACTTTAAGCCTAATGTTACTGTAAATATTGATACCATATTGGCTAAACAAACAAATTCTAATTGAATAACAATAGAAATCATCCTTCAAGGATATAAACAGCCTAAATGTTTTTTTTTTCTGTGAATTATTCTAAACTCTTACTCCTGATTCAAAGTATTGATGCATAATTGACATGTCTGTTTAAGAAATTTGCCTATAGATTGGTTTTATATTATATTAGACGCATCCTATCATAGGCTGATTGTAGAATGCACTATTCGTGGTCTTTTGCACTCTATAATATTGTTCAATCATTATCTTTTTTAGTTTTCCAGACAATGCTGCCTTAGATAAATTTTCTTGCTCTATTTAAAGATTTGAATACTGACTACAGATGTGTAAGAGGTCATCCTGCCTTCATGTATGTGCTGTCTTGAGGTAGATAGAAGGTAGAGTCTGATGGCCCAGGAATGCCATGGTGAGTCAGAAGAGAGGATGGAAAGTGGTTAATGGTGAGGGTTTGCATATAGACATACTTCTGGACACTTACAAATAGAAGGACGTGGGATTATACTCTGGAGCAGTGAGACAAAAGTGAAGGAGTGGGAAATCAGGGCATATTCTGTGGTGGGAGCATTAGAACCCAGTAGGGCAGTAGTGTGCATACCAAGACTGCCCCACCTGGAGAACTGTACAGAAGGTGAACTTAGGTTGATGACTTACTATGGGCTCAGGGGTGAGGAGCAGATGTGCTTGGACAAGGCCTGGGCTCTCAGGGCAGCTCTCAATTTACAGGGAGCCCAGCATATACTGGTCATAAATATAAATACTACTCTTGAGACCTGGCATGTTTTGGGTGACATAGCTCCTTCTTTTTTCTACTAAGATACTGTGAATCTGAGTTCTTTTATGCAAAAACAAATTAAGCTCATGCTTATTTAACTTCAGGGGGGCTATAAAAATCTGAATTGACTTTCATGGACCATTTTGGATATTTGGAAATGAAAAAAAATTAGTAAAACTATTATATGTCACACAATTATAAAAAGGGCAAGAGGAAAAGATGTTAGTTGGGCTTTTGGGAATTTTTCCTCAAACAAAAAAAAAACTGTCCCATAAGAGGACCAATTACACACAGTTAACAATCTTGAATATTAGAAACCCACCAATGAGACGGGTAATTTCAAAACACATCATTAGACTTCCAATGCCAATTAACATGGCATAAGCTAATCACAGCCTATCTTTTCCATTGATTACAATTAAAATCCCTAAACAATAGAGGACTGAGCATTTTGAAAGGTAAATAGAGAATAAATAAGCAGATTCTAGATATGGACCTAGGAGTTCAACATCTTCTGGAACAGATTTGAAGCTAAAGTGAAATAAGGAAACTACTGGGTCATAGTGGAATGCATTAGAAACTCAGTATATGTAAACTCCCTCTTTTCTACTTTTCTTTTAAAAATGTTAATAATGTTAACCGGAAGATTATAAATTCCAACTTCTAGTCTCGTAAGAAAAAAAAAAAAAAAAGGAAGTGACATAGTTTGCTAGAGAGCCATCTGGTCAGGTGCCTGAGAGAGACTGAGTCTCTTGAAGTGTCCACAATTGTTCACCTGATTTTTGTTATTATTGCTGATGGTGGCTGTAGGGTATGTATTTGTTTGCTTGTTTTGTTTTGTTTCTCGCTCTACATAGAACCTAAGATAGTCTTGCCAGAGTTCTAAAGAAGTTTTGATGGATAAAAAGGCCTATGGAAACCAGAAAAGACTTGGAAGGAGAAAGAAGCTTTATTTAAAATTTATTTTAAAAAGTTCCTGTCAAATTGGGCCAAGAGTGATAATTTCGTAAGATATATATATACATGTATATACGTATCTATCCATCCAACTCCACAGGGATTAGTAGTTACTAATTACAGATGAGAACAATTTGTGTGATAACATAGATAATGATTAATTGAAATAATTGATCAGCACCATAGGAAAGTTATCTGAGTTGGATCAAAGCAAGGACAACAAATATTGCACTTTACTCTCTTAAGCTTAACTACATTTTTTAAAGTGTTGCTAAACATGAGGCAAGCTGAGCTACTAAAACTGTTCTACCCTAGAAACAATAGAGATTGAATCTACTACCACTTATATTTAAATAAGTTTAATAAGTTAAACGGGTTAAATATTAATTTATTTATAAGTGCTTGATTTTATTGTATATAGTATGCCCATTTGATTCCCATATACATTTTTCAAAAAGCAAGGCTATCAATGTAATTCTGTTCTTGGAAAAGAAAGGCTTAAAGTATTTCAATTAGCAATCTTCTAGATAACTACCATTATAGTAAAATAAATACTAATTAACATGCTAATTTTGGCAATTAATTGATATCCAATCAACTCACTATAGTTATTTTGTTAAACACCAGTTAAATGTTCAAATTCTCTGCAAGTTTAATGTATGAATTTGGGCAATAAAGCACATTTAATGTTTTCCTTGTTGAGATAATTATATGGCAACTAAATTAACTTACTCTTACTCATTTAAGTTTATTACAATATCATGTATTTAGTGTACAATAAATGTGTAATCTAATTTAAATACTGAGAAAGTGCTAAGGTTTATGTAGTTCTAGACTATTTAAGGACAGTTCCATAAACCTTTCCTAGGAAGAATGATATAAACTGTTTTTGTGGCTCTTATTCATTCTTTGCTTATTTAAGTTGTACTTATGAATGTGTGTATATCTATACAGATACAGATATTTACAATAAATAAATTTGATACCCTGGCCTTAGAAATTTCTTACAACTGTCTTATTCATAAAGGTAAAAATGTTTATCCTTCTAATATATGTCAGTAATTTTAGAAAACCATCATCTAATAAATAGGTATCTTCAAATTATTCATGACAGTCTTTTATTTACAGAAAATATTCAGAAGTAAGGTTGAATAATCAACATATCTTTCTGGGATTGTTAACCACTGAAAACTTAACGAAGTTAAAAATTACTTAGGAATCAAATGCAAATGCTAAATGCAAATACTAAAAGTATTTTTTCTTTTAATTTCTAAACTTTCACAAACTAAATTTAAAATAACTAATAAATCCTTTTGCTGTTACGTTTTTCCCTGATTAGTCATGTAGACATCTGCCTGTTATTCACACTATAAATACTCCAGGAAAAATCAGGATTTATTATACAAAGTATGTATATTGGCCATCTATTTTTTTCTGAACACAGTGAAACTGCACAGTAAAATTCACTTTGACGATACAAGCTATTCACTTCTATCCTGCCCAGGCTCTACTCCAATTTGACTTACTAAAGTCCTTCTCTTCCAGAGTGTACTGGGTGAGTAGGGAGCAAATGCCTCAGGGAAATTGAATATATCTGCCTTATAAACATTTGGACTTTTTCATTTTTATTTTTGATCAGTTGTATAAAGTCTGTTTCATAAACTGTGTGTGTGTGTGTGTGTGTGTGAATAAAACTGTCTTTTATTTATTTCATAATAATACAGGCCTGTACTGATGCCCTTCCTGCTACAGCATATGTCCTGCTGGTATTCCACTTGATGTTGTTTTGAGCTTTGTAATAAAAATAAACAATTGACTCTTCTTATTCAAATTTTTCTTAACAATCTCAGAGTTTTCTCTCTGGGCAGAGGCCATCATTCCTACAGTGTTGACGTATTCAACCAGAAACATTTGTTGAATGTCTCCATGTGCATGAACTAAGTCTGGCAGATGGGGAACACAAGGATGTAGGTACGATTCAACCCTCTGGTCAGCTCCTGGGAATAAGTAGGGGCCCACAAACATAAATTAGTGGTGAGTTACGGTCCCTGTGTGTTACCAGGAAGTATCTAAAATGTTGTCAGAAAAGAGCATAGGAAGCCCTCATTCCTGATATTCAAAGTTTAAGCAAAGTCAAAGCAAGGGATTATTTTTCCAAATTTCATGGTGAACTCAGGAATAATTCTGATTTTGACAGGCAGACAATGAAAAATTCAATGAAAGAGAATCATACTGCAACGTAGTGATTCTGATTCTTAAAATTACAACATAGAGATTGGTTTTGCATAAATTGCAATGAATTTTATTTTACAATGCTATTGTAATCATGGAGGATAACTTGGCAATACATACCAAAAACCAACTGTTAAGAAATGTTCCTAAAGTAAGGTAAAGTATTATAAACATTTGCCATTTGCAAAAATTTAACTGCAAGGAGGAAATATATGTATTTGGAGTGGAATATAAAAAATAAAATTATGGTAGGTCTATAAGCAGATTTTATAAAAGCAGGGTTTTTTTTTTAACTGCAAGGTGTATTAAGATTCTCTAGAAAAACAGAACCAGTAGGAGAGAAAGAGAGAGGGAGGGAAAGAAAAAGAGAGAAAAAGAGATTTATTGTGAGGAATTGGCTTACATGATTATGGAGGCTGAGAAATCCCACAATCTGCCATCTGGAGACCTAGGAAGCCAGTGTTGTAATTTCAGTCCAAGTCCAGAAGCCTGAGAATCAGGGGAGCCAATGGTATAAATCCCAGTCCAAGGGCAGGTGAGGACCTGTGTCTCAGCTCTAGCAGACAGGCAGGAAGTCAAAGGAATGAATTTCTCCTTCCTTTGCCTATTTGTCCTATTTAGGTCCTAAACAGATTGGATGATCTCCACTCGTGTTGGGAAGGGCAATTTACTGAGTTCACCTATTCAAATGCTAATCTCATCTGGATACACCCTGACAGACACAGCCACAAATAATATTTAATCTGGGCACCTTTCAGCTCAGTCAAGTTAACACATAAAACAACCTTCACACAAGACTATTAGCGACTAATAAAATGCAAATTATAAATAGTATGTATTAGATGATCACAGCTTTACATTACGTGTGTAAATGTGTTTATGTGACACCATACCTGTATTTATTTATGTCTTGACCACATATACCAATTCTTAATAGTTTTTGTCTATGCATATTGAGATTATAAATAATTAAAAATTGTTTTTCTTTCTATAATTTTTTCTTCAATAAACATACATTATTTTTGTAATTATAAGTGTTCAATGTTGTTTACTGTGTTTATCTTTCTCTACTCAGAAGGAAAAATTAAGCACAAATGTACATTTTTAAATTACCTTCACAACTGAAAGAGAAAGATGTCTCTAGTTCAATCAAGAGTAAAAGAAATCCTGCACATGGAAGAGAGTGGAGTGCTTTGTACACTGTGGATATTCAATACAAGTGTATTTGTTTGAAATAAGCTTTTTTATCACTCACCAAATTTCTTAGCCTCTTCTGGTATATTTATTTACAAATTATTTACAGAGAAATGGCTTCATACTTAGCAACACATTTGACAGTCCTCAATTCACATGTCCAAACACATTTCATACAACGATTTGTAAGTTATTATAGGATTACTAAAAACAATAATGAATAAATAAGTAATCAATAGATTGTCATATATATGTGTGTGTACACACACATATATATAATGAATTGCTAATTTCATCCATTGTTAAATTCTGTTACACATCATTTTGAAGAAATCTAATTATGTATTAGGGTAAAGGAGCACATTTTCCTTTTCTTGATTAATCTCATTTTATATGGTTTATGTCAGGTGATGGCCACACTTTCCATGTAAGATTAAAATACTCCTGGGCTAAATAGTCATACCTCTAACCAGAGCCTCAAAAATTACACACACAGACACACACACATATGTGCAGATACATACATACAGCTTCTAAAGTATCCAGATATACTCAATTGTTTCCTTCAGTCGGGCCTAAAATTCATCCCTTTTTCCATAGTTATTTGCACTTCTTTACTTCATAATTTTTCTCATTTTGCCTTATGAAGACTAAGAAATGTGGCTGCAGACTGCCTGCAAAGTGACACAGGCAAGTGTCAAGTCTAAGACAATAGAGGACTCCAGATTCTATTCTGTACAATGACAGAGGTCAGATTTTAAGTAACTTAAAAAAATTTTCTTGATCTATGCTAAAAAAAATATGGATCCTTTCTGAATAACTTCAACCTTTCATTTTATAATTTAAGCTTTATGCTATGGTCGGAGGTCTATAGAACTGTGCATTTACGTCATTCAGTTCTTACTATAAGAAATATTGATACTTGAATAAAGGTATATCATATACAGTACACTAAAAAGTGTAGAAGTGAAAATAACTTTTCCAATTACCTTGTGAATGCAGCTTTGGTGCAAAAGAGATCATTCATTGTATGCTTCATACTTGACAGAGCAGAAAAACAAAAGTATGCATTAACTAACCCTGGTTTCTACTGCCCAAACCCAAACCAATTAACATCATGTTATTTTTTTTATTAATTTTATTTTTTACAGAGAGAGAGAGAGAGAGAGAGAGAGCATGAATGGGGGAGGTGCAAAGAGAGAGGGAGACACAGAATCCGAAGCGGGCCTCAGGCTCTGAGCTGTCAGCACAGAGCCTGACGTGGGGCTCGAACTCATAGACCTGGAGATCGTGACCTGAGATGAAGTTGGATGCTCAACCGACTGAGCCAGCCAGGCGCCCCAATCATATTATTTTTAAGTGCTATTTTATTTTATTTGAGAGACACAGAGCTGGTGCGAGTGGGGGAGGGGCAGTGAGAGTGGAGAGAGGGAGAGAGAGAATCCCAAGCATGCCCTGTACCATAAGCTCAGAGCCCGATGCAGGACTCAAACTCACGAAACCATGAGATCATGGAACCCGACTGGAAGCCAAGAGTTGGACACTCAACTGACTGAACCATCCAGGTGCCCCGACATTATGTTACTTTTAACTGGAGTCTTTAAGTATGCATTTAGATAAGAAAGTAATTACCACACTATAAAATAGAAATCCAATGAAATTGCTTTACACTGTAAAATCTGGGAAAACTTATAGTGGCCACATCCAAGACAACTTCCCCTCCAATACATTGACTGGTGCTATTTTAAAGCTGCAGAATATTTGAAGATTTTTTAAAAATCCTACCATTAAAAAAGGAAAGGAAATGAAATTGAATTCTATGAAAATTACTCATTTTATCCTAAAGTCATAAATAGGTTGGCATTGGAATTGGAACTGAAACTCAGACTTCCTGACTCAATACATATTAGATAAATCTTTTATGTAGCACATAAATTCCTGAGCATAAATTTTCAGAATTGTGTGTCATTTTTAACATAGACTTCAAGATTACATATGTTGATACATTTAAAAACTATACCACATTTTCCCAAAACTTACAGCTATTTTTGACAGTGAGAAAAAATCTGGGCAGTTATGAAACTATAATAAAGCATGACCTCTGCCATGAGGTAAAAAATAAAGATGTTATATAAAACAATAAATTAAAGAAACCAACTGTTAATCGACACTGACCAGTTGTCTGACTAGTGATTTTTTCAGGTTAATATTTTTAAATGATTCTGAAAGAACTTATAAAACTCCAAAGGAGGGGTTGCATTAAGAAAGGAATGGGAAAGGCAATTACTAAACTGTCATTCTAGCAAATCTATGTGAACTCTGTAGTCAAAACAATTTTTAACTCTTATGTCGATAGACAACTTAAAATTATAAAGGTAATATAGTATACTTTTACTTACCATTTTCTATCCTGTTTGCAATATTGGCACATTTCAATAGTAAACTTCCCCTCCTTCCAAAAAAAGAAAGTGAAATGAAACTAATAAAAAGATAAGAAAGCATAAAGAGATGTATCTTCTAGTACACGGGGGAACAATCTAATTTTACTTCTCTTGTAATTCTCAACATAAGGCAAGTAAAAAGGATGGCAAACATCATTATATTCTGAAAATCACACCTGGAATACGGATATAAATCGTGTCAATGTAATGCCACAAATGCTTGCATTCAATTTTGTCTTCTAAGTATTATCCTTCTCCCAATACTTTAAATGACATGAAGAAAATCAGGTTATATTAACTTGCTTTTAATGGTTTCTGCTTGGAACCAGGATAAACAAATGAATATAGAGAAGGCAGGCAATGAGTTGAAAGATTACTAAAATTCCTAAAAGTAAACTTTGGGAGCATGATGCACACGTTCACTTGTTGACATCCACTCCATGTCAGGTAGTTCAAAAGATAGTGAAAATATAGTGTAAATAAAATCTAGTCCCTGACCATAAGAAGATACACACTGGTAGGCAAGGCAGGCAAATGAACAAGATATTACGTACTGACGATGACTTGAATCATAGAGATGTGTATCAGATGCTGTGTAAAGATGGAATGAGGACACTAATCACAGAAGAGGACAAAAGTAACAGTTACAGTAAGCCATTTCAAGAAAGGTGGTGATTTAGCTGAATTTTCAATAATAGTCACAGATGATAAGAGAGGCTACATCCTTCAAAAGAAGCAGCAAAAAAAGTAGCAGGAATATGCAAAGGCTAAAAGTGATCTGGAACAATTTTTCAGTCACTTAGTGCTCAAAACTGAGGGTTCAATTTAAGTGTGTAAATAATGGGACAGAATCTGGCAGTGTAGAAAAGTGTATTGTCTATGCTTGTAAGCCTGAATTTTTATGTCTACTACATTTGCCTTCAAATGCCATTTCATCTAAATATTAGTTACTGACATAAGGAAGTAACCCTTTGCCTCAGTATTCTGAACTGCAAAATGGAGAGAACACTGTATATCTTGCATGTTGTAGGAAACATCCATGATAATATTATTTAAAGCCCCAACTCTCCAACTAACCAAACTTGTTCATTGCAACCATGATATACGTATTCACAACATACATATATGGCATTCATACTATCCTTGATCTCTCGGCAACATGCCTCAAATTTGGCCCTCCTTCTTTCTGAGGAATAACTTAGAAAATTTCTATGATTCCACTTTCTGTTCCTCATACTTTCTGGCACCTTACACTTAACCTGTCTTTGTTAATTATTACTTTTTGTTGGGTCTTTTTAATTTTGAAATTTGTCTCTCTCTGTGCTCCTCACTTATAATTCTACATTTTTAGTTTTGTGAATGTCTTTTATTCTCATGACCTCAAAAGCCTTACACATATCTTACAAATATATATTTAAGAGCTCAGCTGCCTTACTTTAGCTCTAGGCCTATATATCTAAATGTTCACTGACTATCCCCACTTGGTATCTTGCTGACATCTCAATCATGGTAAAAAGTATCCTGATATTGACTGCAAAAATATATTTATTTCCTTTGTCTTTCATCTTGGTAAAAAATGTTACTATTCAACCAGTTAATTTCTCAATTCTGAAACCAATATTGACAACTTCGTCTTCTTCTTTTCTATTCATTGTCAAATCATGCTCATCATGAACACAGTGTATGAATTAGATTCCTCAGTTTGTTACCATCTCTGCATCCATAACCTTGTACTGTTTGGGTTATGTAAATGATCTTTGAACTAACCTCTTTCTCTACTTCTCCCCAGCTCTAGACACCATGCCAATCCATTCCTTACATATCCAGAATAATCTTTTAAAAATATACATCATCAAGTTTTTCAAATACTCAATATTCTTTAGTGACTTTTCTTCACCTGGAAATGTTTTCATCCTAAATGTTCGTAACCATGATTATAATACCTTATAACTCTACCTGAAAATATGCCCCCTGCCCATTTTTCCTAGCTAATTCCTACAAATCCTATAGATTTCAGTTAATTATTATTTCTACAAAGAGGCATTTAATAACCTAATCAGATTTGACCCATCCCTCTTGCTCTTCACAATGTCTATTGCAGTCTTCAATGTTACATGCATTTGTATATTTTGTTTTATGTTTATCTTTGCCACTGAGCTTCAAGATGTCACAGATCTCATAGGTGGCAAAAACACTACAGGACCTAGCACATAGTGAGTGCTCAAAAATAGTCACTGAATAAACATAAAATGGATAAATTAGTTATTTCTTGTAGATATGAGTCAACATGATCACAAGCATGAAATAGCTGGGGTGTATGAAAAGTTACTTTTATGTTTTTCCTTTTTTGTAGCAAGGCAAAAAAAAATTGTAAAATAAATCCTATTCACAGAGAACACTTTTGGTTAGACTATGCCATATAACAGTACATTTTTTAATTTTTTTTAAATGTTTATTCATTTTTGAAAGAGGCGGGGGGAGGGGCAAGAGAAGGGGGAGATAGAGGATCTGAAGCAGGCTTTGTGCTGCCGGCTGAGAGCCTGATGCAGGGCTGGAGCCCTGGATACTGTGAGATAATGACGAAGTTGGATGCTTGACCGACTGATCCACCCAGGCACTACAACAGTATATTTCTTAAATGAGTTCCTTTTTTGTTCATAAGAGGAAAAAGACTACATCATCAATTTGAGCATTGTGTTTCTTTATAGACAAGAGTAATAGTGTAAGAAGTAATTTTTCCATGGTTCCCTCACCTTCAGCCACTACTATGTAAAGCTAAAAACAATGTCATTCTATCTTTCAATTTTAGTAATCTAAGAAATCAATGTTGCTGGGCAGTTTACGTTTCATCAGCAAGAGCTTGAGATACTGCTCCATATAATATCAAATTGAAAGTGACAAGTTGCTGTTCTTAAGTCTTTTGGTCTTTGCAGGTTACCTAATGTCAATGCAGGTTTATGGCATCAGATCAAAAGGAATCTGTGTTGTCAAAATAAAAATAATGAAAAAGATGTCGGTGGAATTGGTTTATTAAGGTAGTTAATCAGAGTTTCTCCAGACAAACAAAATACCTCTATAAAACCTGTTTGGCTTATTTTTAACAGATAAAAAATAATGTAATATATGATAGTTAAATAACTTGTTATGGTAAAGTTTTTGATTTTTTTTCTCAGAAGATAAGAATAAATAGATATAAATTCTAATGTGACCTATGCCACATAGAACAGTCTCAAATTTACATTATCTGTCTTGCTGAGTACACAGTTTCTTAAATCTATGTTGAAGAACCAAAGATGCCTGAGAGATGGGAAGTTTTCTTGAACTGCCAGAAAAGCATTGTGGGGCAGGAGACCCCTGTGTCTGTGCATATCTGCATTTACACCTGCATCTATATTTAGATCTGTATGTTTTCTCCCCTTCGGACACTCCTCAGACCTCAAAAATGGAGGGACTTTTGGGTGATGACAGCCATGAGAAAGTCTTAGTATTATGCATGAAGTGGTTTCTAAAGGAAAGTATGAGTTTTCTACAAAATGTGAATGGTGGCAACAAAAGACAGTGAACAAAGATTGCGTCTTCCCTAATTATAAGTGGAGTGAGTCCAAAGAGGTGCAAAAAATCAAGTAGGAGGGAAACAGCCAAAATTTGTGTGTATAATTCTGTGTATAATCATTGGACTAACTTGTCCTTTTTTCTCCTGAGAAATTCAAAGAAGACAACAAAAACAATGAGGGATTTATTGGGCTGAAATTAGATATTTTAAAACTTATTCTTTTACTTTATTTCAGTTTTTCTGAATTCTTTTTATATATATTTTCAATCTCTCATTAGAGAGTAACACACACAATGTTAAAAATGTTAAAATGGCTTATCAAAATGAAATATACAATTTAAAAGGATCACAATATACTATTTTCAAATAGATCTTAAAATATGTACTCTTATGAAAGAAGATAATTTACATTTAAGCATTATCGGTTTACTTCTCTTAGTCTTTTCATCATTCGTGTGGGGTGTGTGTGTGTGTGTGTATGTGTGTGTTGTATCCCTACCATGTACCAAAACCCAATTCTGAGGTTACAAAATGTACAGAAGTGAACACTACATAATCACAATCATCAACTCAGTGTATTGGCATTGCCAAACCCCAAAAAGTGTTCTGGAAAATGTTACTGGTGAATATGTATTAGCTAAATTCAATTGATTTTTAATTGCAATATTTAAATCTTTTCTGTCGTTCGTGACTGTCTCTCCTCCTTGAAATTCTCTATTCTGTCTTGTTCCTCTTCTACGTGTATGGCAGCTGATTCTCAAATTTCTGCTAAAAGTTGAAGAAAAATGGAGAAATTTTATGTCAGAAGTGTAAGAGTGTGTGTGCCTGACATGGGCCGGAAAGCAGTTTTGAACAGCTGTATCACAAAGAGTAAGTGTTGGAGAATGGCCAAACACTAGGTCCAGATGCTAGCACAATGGCTAACACATATAGAAGTTCAATACATTATAGCCTCTTTTTTTTCTCATACACAAATCCTTTTATTATGGTTCTTTACCTTGATTTTTTGTGTGTCTTTTTATTGTCCAGAAAACAATGTTTCAAGACCTAAGTGTGTCGTGAAAAATCCTCCATTACCTCACTCATGAAGACTTACCTGCTTTACTTCTCACTTTACCGACCTCTTTCTGTTCTCTCCAACAGTGGTGCCCCAGAAAGCCCTATCCAAGAGGAAGTTGTCAGACGATGGAAATGCTCCACATCTGCATGATCCAATATGGTAGCTACTAGTATTTGTATTTATTGGTCCAGTAAGCACTTGTACCTAGTGCAATTGAGGAACCGAATCGTTAATTTAAATTTAAATAGCTATATGTGGCTAGTAGCTATTATATCGAACCACACAGATCTAGAATTTTATTTAGTAGTAGGTTAAGAATTGCAAATGCATTGGATAGTTGTGCTAAAAGAATTAGGCTTTTGTATAGTAAGTATTTCTCCTTAGATTTTATGTTTAATTAGTTCATGTCTCAGAAGACAGAGATGATTATAATTATAGGTAAATTAAAACCTACCTCCATGCTATTATTAAAGCTCCCCCAATTTATATTCCAGCTGTAACATACTGTCTGCAGTTTTCTGAATTCACTATGGCGGTTTCCCACCTCAAAGACTTGGCTATTGCATATCCTCTAGAATGTCATTCCACCCTTGGCTGCCTGGGAAACACATATTTATCTATCAAAACACAGCTCATTGTCACTTTTTAAACATAGGTTTTCCAGAAACACAGGAAACATTATCTAAACTATGTGAGATTCTCTCTAGAATTCCCTATACTGCCCTTTATCCCACTGTAACAAGCTTATATTTCTTTCTTATTTCCATCCCATAGTTTCGTATAATTCTGTCAAGCAGATTTTCTTGATGACTTAATGTTTTTAGGAAATATACATGACAGTCAGATGTTACAAATGCTGCTCTCCCAATGACCACGTTGAATGCATGCAATAGCTACCTCAATGAATGAAATAGCAAAAAATTAAGCATTATGCAACTTCCAGTAAAGTTTGGTTAAAGTAGTTTTTTTATTACATTATTTGCATTCAGTTTGTTTTACCTTTTTACGTGACAGTTCAGTCCTTTTTAAAACTTACTCAGAAAACTTGAAATGGCGGTAATGGTTTACATTTGAAAAAGTGTTCTATTACATACGTTTTATCGTGAAAGATACGAAGGTTATTTCATTCCATCCAATGTGTTTTTGGTTGTTTTATTTTGTAAGCATCTGTTGTCCTCTTTTCTTGTTTGAGAAGGGCTTGCATGAAAGGAGCACACTATATTACTTGAATTTATCTCTCTCCTTTTGCTAGCAAAACCTTTACTCCTTTATCTTCATCTTTTAAATCTGACAGTTTGAATTTAATTTTTATCAGTTTTGTCATTCCCATTCTTTTAGCTACATGGGAGCTTGAATATCTCTCTACGGTGTATTGATTTTTGCCCTTATTTAAATATTGTAAAAATTACTATCGATTGTCTCAAGATGATTCTGATGCGCTCCCGCCCCCGCCCCCTCCCCCCCCAGCCTCCTTCATTACCAGTATCTTCATGCTAATGGTGTGAGGGTGACTTTGACTGGGAAAGAGCTAAATTAAACCGGGGTCCTGCTTACTGCTATGTCCTTGGAATACTTTTCTTTGGCAGCAGCACTTCCTCCCCCACCCCCCTCCCACCCCCCGCCCTGCTCTTCCTGCAGTTTTGTACAACAACTTGTTCAGATATGCAAGTATAGTACTGAGTCCAGCTTTGGTATCCATGGCAGCAATTTCTGCCCTAGTTTTATCTGACTTTTCATTTAATTCTTCTGAAAGGGCATTCATCCCTTTGTGGAGGAAGCTAATGAGGCGCTGGTACCAGAGCCCTGGTTCCTATGTGCCAAAAACAGCATCTTGCAAAGCTGCAAGACACATGACCTTGGGGAGTAAGTCTCGTTGAGTAAATTTTGCATTTCAAATATCTTCAAACATTGTCCTACAACATTAAACTTTTTTAAGTATCAGAAATAGAAGTGGATGAATAGATTTTCACTGAAAATTTTTTTCACTATTAGGGAAGAAAGAGCTCTTTTTCTCTTTCTCTACCCACATTTGTTGAGTTTTATCCAGGTTTGGAGAAATACAGCATATTCCACTTCCACTGGTTGTAGTGCCCAAGTGATAACTTGATAGCATGGTCAAGAAAACTTCTTGTGCTACTTTATAAATTATAATGGGATTTCATAGCTCATACTACATTTAATCTCTATTGATACTTAAAAAATCAACTCTCAAAAAGCCAATATTTCAGAAAAGTATAGTACAAAATAGTAATCCACATAGTAGAGTCATTAAACTTTACCCAATAATGCATAAACCGAAGGGATTTAAAAAAGAATCAGCAGTTGGGGTGTCTGGGTGGCTCAGTCAGTTGAGCAACCGACTTCGGCTCAGGTCATGATCTCACAGTTTGTGAGTTCGAGCCCCGCATCGGGCTCTGTACTGACAGCTCACAGTCTGGAGACTGTTTCAGATTCTGTGTCTCCCTCTCTCTCTGTCCCTCCCCTGCTCATGCCCTGTCTCTCTCTGTCTCAGAAATAAACATTAAAAAAAAAATTTTAAAAAAAAGAATCAGCAGTGAGTAATGTCTTTGCCATTGTCCATCTCCTTTGCTAAACTAGTCAGCTCAGCTTTACATGTTTGTGGTAAAAGAAGTGGTAATAATTTAGCTTCAATTATACTTTTTAAATTTATATTTTACGCAAATTAGTAAGGCTAAGCTAAATAAAGTGTCTTTTTGTCTCTGGATCAGAAATTCTAGCACTGTATTTTTAAGTCATGTTATTCTTATAAAGGAATACAGAAATGTGTCAATCACCAAAATTGCTTACAGAAAAGATTACAAATAATTTTATGCACTCGAGATAAGCATAAATGTCAATTTTTCATTAAAAAAGTAAAAAAGAACAGTGAGTGTGTACCTAAGACACAAGTTTTATTACCTTTGTTTTGTTTATGGTATTTTTCATTAGCATTTCTTACTATATTTCTGAAAATCCCATTATATTTAACATATACTGGTCTTACCATTCTAACGTTTAATTTTAAATAATACACAATGTCACAACCTTATACATATAAAAGCTATTCAATAAATATTTTCTTATTATCATTCACTATCTTGTATATTTAGAATTTTGAGAAATCCAGTATCATTGCCATAGCAATATAATTATATAGGGCCTTAATTTTCCTAAAACTTCTTCCTGAAAATTAAAAACATGTGTATAGAATATACTTATCTATTTTAAGAGCAATTTTAACTCAGAATGCATAATACTATGCATAATAATGTTTGTTCTTTATTTAAGCAATAAAAACAACATGAAAGCTAAGTACTGTTTTGTTGAATAGTAACCAAGGGTAATCTGAGATAAGAAAATGTCACTAAATTAATCTCTTAGAAAAAAAAACTTAGATTTTAATGATAATAAAACATTTTTTTTCATTTGAATGATATTTAAAGAATCATAATCTCACTTTTGTAGCAGAGACCACGGAGGAGGCAGGGCTTGCTTGCTTAATAATGAGATTTGTCTCCAATTTAATACGTGGGTAATATCTTAGGTAGAATAAATTTAAGGGATATTTTTAAATTAATTATTCATTGATGCAGTTATGCTAACTAGCAACTATAAAAGGAGAAAAAAATAGTAATGAGAAGAGTACATTTTGACTGGAAAAGTATAAAGGATTAGGTTTCAAGAAAAGGCAACTGTCACAGTCAGAGAGAGTACCTTAGAATACTCTGGACAAGATAGGTAAAAATTACAGTTTTCAAGGTAAGTCTTAAAAACTGTAATTGTTATATAAGATAATTTCTTGGAGAATGGCTATGACGTGACAGAAATTGTCCTGCATGTTATGTGTCTCTGTTCATAATGTCAGACGGTAAGCCAGTGTAACTTTGTAAACATACTTGACTTAAGTTTTTACCCATTAAATTAATTTCCAACTGAAAATGCTTGCCTTTACCTTTCATTTTTCAATCATAGACAACTCACTAAATTTCACTTGTCGCAGGTTTATCAAAGCCTTTCCATAGAAGCATCACTCAACACCACTAATCCAGTTAACTGGAGACTGTTAACACATCCCTGATGTGAAATGGAGCCTCCTTTTTACTTCCCAAACCATTCTGTTTTGTGTTGACTCTGTTCCATCTTTACGTGTTTCATCTTCTACATGCCAATGTGTTCCATTCGTGTACAAATTAGACTTTTTAAATCTTCTTCTTTTTTTAATGTTTATTTATTTTTGAGACAGAGAGAGACAGAGCATAAACGGGGGAGGGTCAGAGAGAGGGAGACAAAGAATCTGAAGCAGGCTCCAGGCTCTGAGCTGTCATACACAGAGCCCAATATGGGGCTAGAACTCACGGACTGTGAGATCATGACCTGAGGCAAAGTCAGATGCTTAACTGACTGAGCCACCTAGGCACCCCTAGGCTTTTTAAATCTTCTTAAACAACACAATTAAATGGTATTGGGTATTCTGATCACAGCTATCCTTTTTTAAAATAGCTGTAATTTTAAAATCAACAGAAATTTAAAGCAGCATATTCTATTCCCTCTGATTTTCTTCAGATGTTGAATACAGAACATGAAAAACATGGTTAGAAAAATAATACAATTTTTTAATATAATCACTGCTTAATACGTGCACACCTACCAAGTTCTTCCAGACTAGAGTCCCAATTTATATGCAATGCAGTTATATCCCTCTTCATTTTGTTAAAATAATTGATACCTCGCATTAACTTCCTAATCACTCCCTAATATTCTCTATGCCTAATTAGCCCTGAATATTCTCAATGCATGCTTATACAATTTCTAACATGTAGCTAATTTTAAATACTTCCATTAGACATCATTAGATAGCAACTTACTTTTCTCCCTAAAGTTATGTCTGCATTTTCACTGTTTATATCATCACATATGTGAAAATAATCTAGGCTGATACTTCTACGACTTGATAACGAATTGTCCTTGTTTTCCTAGCGCTGCCTTCCTTGCTCTTTTTCTCAGATCTCTTTGATAAAATGAAATCATGTGCATTTATAGACAAATCAAAAAATCCAAATAATACATAATAAGTGGAATTCTTAAAAGGATATTTCAAAATTAAAATTCCTACAGTGAGATTACTTAAACAACCTAAGTAGTAGTTAACAAAACACAAGATAAAGGATCAGAAAATTGATAGTTTACCTGAAGAACTACATACAAATATTTCTTGAAGCCCAGAGCAATGAATCTGTATTATGATGTACAATCTAGGATTAATGCTTCATTAATTCTATCTGTACTTTCTTTGTCTTAACTAAAACGA
Organism: Lynx rufus; assembly: GCF_022079265.1. NCBI lineage: Eukaryota > Metazoa > Chordata > Mammalia > Carnivora > Felidae > Lynx > Lynx rufus. Next base: position 40,217,803 of record NW_025814823.1, read on the forward strand.
GTGTTTAGCAGTCATGTGTAATGATCAATGCATTTTTCTTAATAACTACTATTTTTTATTCATCATACTCTCTGTGTTCTCATCACTCTCATTTTGTTCTTTAAATTTTTCATAATATGATTCATTTTATGACTTATTTTCTCTTTGGGTGTTCTCTATATGTTTTCCAGACTGTCAGTATGTTCTTTATAGAGAACAAGAGAACTGGGCCCCAGCTGTGGTTTAATCCTGCTTTATGATTTAAGTTCATGCCTCTGGTTGTATATCCAACTGTTGAATTTTTTATCACTTTATGATAAAATTTGCCTTTTGTCCATAGTTCTTCTTTGGCAATTACTCTGACATTGTTTTAGATCCGAATGCGTAGTGCCTCTTTTTGGCACTGGTATATGCATGCATCTTAAATAACAATGTGCATAATTGCATAATTTAATTATATACATATTGAATGTTGTTCGGCAAGAACACATGATTGCAAATCTCTCTAACACAAAAGAGAAGGCTGTTTAAAGTTCCAATTTAAAATGTTTGCTTCTCCCTTTACTAATGCATGTGCTAAAGCTGACTTAGTACCCCTCTGCCCATTCTTTTAATCTCTCCAGATTTTATTAAATCTTAAATCTTCAAGCATAGTATTTGCTTTTCCTCTCATTTTGAATCATCTGCTTCTCAGCACTCTTTCCAGATTGTTAATAAATATGTTAAATAGCTATGGGCCTGAAACTAATCCTAGAGGGTCTTACTAGATGCTATTTTTTGAAAGCCCAATATGGTTCTATTAATAATAATACCTATGCATTTTAATATGGCTCTCTTTTTGATACCCACAATATTATGTTGTACTGGGATAAATTTTAATAGGATATATTTGATAATAGACTTCACAAATCCTCATTGAAGTCGTTATTAAGTTGAAATTGAAAGAATAGTATTCTTCATACCCATACCAAACATAACCCATGTATATAATTCCATTTAAGTCCATTTTAAGCAAGTATAATAAATGAAAATAAAAGCCAATGTGGCATCACCCAGGAGGAAACCTCTGGGCTATACACAGTCAATTACCTAATTTTCTGAACCTTCCTTGGGGTAACCCAGTAAGCACAACAAAGGCTGTGAGCATTTGAATTGATTATCTTGAGATTTCCTCTTTGGTAACCTGAAAGTGTTGAACTGATATCGAAAGTGACTTCCTTCTTTAAAACCCACAGGGATTAATAAAATCAGTGCCAGAAAGGACATTTTCAGTAAAGACAGTCCCCTTGAAACTAAACCTGCATGTAGCTGGAAATGTTGGCAGTCTTGGAGACCTTAATTGTCAGAAGCAATTCTGTACATTTAAGGACCTGGGGCTCACTGGAATTAAAGTCAACTGTAGCTGCAATAAGCTGTCTACAAAAATCTTATCTGGACCTTTACACAAATTACTCTTTCTTATAGGGTTGTTTCGTGTATGTTTTTAACATAAGCATACATTATTTTTGTCTAATTAGCCTTTCCTTGTACTTTGATGTGAAGTCAAATGTCTGATTATTTCTTAATTATGTATTCTTTGGGGGAAGAAGCATAGATAAATAATCTGTGAGAACAGAAAACCCAAGACATTTATGTTGAACTTTAAAAGTGATTTCTTATTTGTGTTTGCAATTATGTTTACACTAAATGTTCAGGATTACATATACCTCAAGCCAAAATATGTGATCACAGCCAAGGTTAAACACAAGAACAGCCACAGGATTTCTTTATCTTTTTGTTGTGGTATTTAACTCTTTGCCATGGTCTACCACCCAAGTAGAGGGAACAAAATAACTCAATCACAACTCAAAAGTAAAATGAAATACCACATTCATAATTCCTATTTACTTTTAGAGAGGGGCATGTTGAGGATATTTCTGCAAAAAATCCCAGCACTTCTCCCCACAAAAGGGAAGAGATAACAACAGATAAACATGAAACTGGATAAATCAAGTTACAAAACTGAAATATACTAGATGAGATTATACATGTAAAACAACCTCAGAAATAAACTGTTTCCTGAGCTGGAAGACAGTAAAGCAAAGGCTGATTGGACCTGAAGGAAAACTGCCATAGAAACAAAATGTCTGTAAGATGGGGGATGGGTGCTGGGTGCTGTTGATCTGTTGCTAGGCAAGGAAAAGCATTGTTTATTCTGGTGGGTACTAGTCCTGTCACTAGAGAGAGGTTCCTTATTATACAGCAGAGACTCCATTAGTTCAGAATAAATACCTACTTTCAAAGACACCCACTTCCTCCCTTTGCTCCATGCAATGTTTTAAATGTAATTTTATCCTCCTTGATATTTCAATAGAAAGAGGGTGCACTATGTGGGACACTAGATTAACATATTTTATTTTCTTTCTTTTTTAAAAATGTTTATTTATTTTTGAGACAGAGAGAGAGACAGAGTACGAGTGGGGGAGGGACAGAGAGAGAGAGGGAGACACAGAATCAGAAGCAGGCTCCATGCTCTGAGCTGTCAGCACAGATCCTGATGTGGACCTCGAACTCACTAACTGTAAGATCATGACCTGAGCTGAAGTTGGATGCTTAACTGACTGAGCTACCCAGGAGCCCCAAAATATTTCACTTTCAAGGCAAATGAAATCCTTTAGTAGAAAGGCAAATGAATATCCGGTACACTAATGCCCAAAAATCCCGAAAAATTTTACTAGTTGGCAAACATTACAAGGAATTGTATGATTAGCTATGAATGTTAAGTAGTTTAAACAAATGCAAGCAGTACTTACTGTATGATCATACTTGTGTTAAGTGTTACAGGGCACACAAAAAGAACATACGGTTTATTTTATAATCAAAAATGTTCAGGGATTTGTTAGAAAATGATTGAAACACCCAGAAAATATATTATAGAAGATATGAAATTTACGTTGGACCTTGAAGGATGTTACCATTTTTACATCACCAGTATAAGAAATGTTAGAAAGATCTATCATGAGCTGAGCACAACCTAACATGGCGAGGTACAACTACTATCATTCACCATTATAAATGACATTCTTTCATGTTTTCATTATGGTCTGTTGTATGTAGTAAATTAGGATTCAGAATGAGTACTGGGTCTAAATTACTAATGTTGTGATTAAATGAACTAACAGTCACCCAAGTAAATATTATTGCTCTCTGTTATGTTAATGTCTTAAAAGAAGATATTAACAACCTAAAACAACCACATATTTTGTGTGTGTGTGTGGGGGGGTGCTCAGGGAGAGGAAGGAAATAAACCAATTTTAGTACAAAAAGAAAATAAACTAGTGTTGAAATGCCTCCTTCCCAAGAGTTACATGTGAACTATTTTGGGTAATCACACATATAAATTTTATATATTAGCAATTTTTGTTTCCTCCTGGAATTGATTGTTCAGAGTTAAAAGCATTTATGACTAATCCATTTAAAATCTTTGAGAAAAGCTTACCAAGAACTACTGATTTTAAATAATTCATTTACACAGATATTTCATCCCTTCACCTTTCCAATATAATGTTTATACTTTAAAAAATGTTTGTGTGCATGACTTTGCTGAATAAAGATTATATTTAGCATTTGAAAAAGATACTTAGCTCTACTCCTAACTACTTTATCCTAACTACTTTATTAAGGAAAAGTTCAGATTTTACACATTCTCTAAATTTACACTAATAGTTTGTTGGATTTTACAACTGTTCATTTAATTTTTTTTTCAACGTTTATTTATTTTTGGGACAGAGAGAGACAGAGCATGAACGGGGGAGGGGCAGAGAGAGAAGGAGACACAGAATCGGAAACAGGCTCCAGGCTCTGAGCCATCAGCCCAGAGCCTGACGCGGGGCTCGAACTCCCGGACCGCGAGATCGTGACCTGGCTGAAGTCGGACGCTTAACCGACTGCGCCACCCAGGCGCCCCTACAACTGTTCATTTAATATTGGCTTTAACTACTTTCAATATTCTATTAATATATTTTCAAAATATTAATTTTGTAAATCTTCTATGGAGATCATTTATCTTTATCTGTTTATTACTACTTTTCTCTTATTTCCCATGCCTATTTCAATTACATTTTAGCAACAGTACAATTTAATTATAAAACACATAGTGAGGCAAACTAAGTTTGGATTTCTGCTCTAACATTTCATTCTATAATTCCTAAGAAGTTACTTATTTCTCTCTTTGTTCTTCATCTGTATCTTGGATACAAATTTCAACTATCTTGTAGGGATTTTATAAGGTTTAATAAGATAATTTATTAAATGAGGTTGGCAACTAATGAGTACTCAATGAATATTGCTACTATTATGTTCCTTCTACTTAGAAATCTTCCCTTCTCGCCACCAATGTTTGACTTTAAAACTTTATCATCACTTTGCTAGCATTTTTCTAAATGTGGATTATAACCCATTAATTGGCTTTGAAATCAATTCATTGGGTCTAATTGCATTATCTCTTAAAAATGAAAATAAAATGAAATGGAAACAATACCAAATTACATCAAACATAGTAAGATGAAGAAGTTTTATGAGACTTTTGTCTTAGTTACATGTGTGTGGATATATCAATATTTTTTATACCCTAAGTCACATTAAAATTCTAAAAAACACTTTCAGTGTTCTTTCTCTGAGTGTTTATGGAGTATTTGAACTATGCCTTGAACTAAGAACCCTACTACTCCCAATTTCTATTTTTCTTAAGGCTGCCAAATTAACTCTCTGAAAGATGAATCCTTATGACATAGCAATCTGTTTATTTTTAAATAAAAACAAAATATAAAAATTGGCAAAATTTTGAGCTCCCAATTTAATATGACATGTAGGATTCCTTCCTAAATTAATTCCAACCTGTCTTTCCTAGGAAGTATGTACTCCATTCACACTGTTTTGCTAGTAACTTCCTAAATGCCATGCACTTTTACCAACCTGAAACACCTTCTTTTCCAATTGTTTGCTTCTATTCATCCTTCAAGTCACAGCTCAATTATCTTCTACTCAAGGAAGGCTTGGCTGACTCAAAAGACAAGTGCAGCCCTCCTTGGTTGCTCTTTGGTGTTATCAGTGATATGGGTTTTTGTCTACCTAAAACAAACAATAAATTAATAGCAATGAAATAAATTTTGGTAGTGTATTTTTTCCACTAAAATATTAAGTTTGCCTCAAATTCAATAATTGTCAGTAATGACTTTATTACTTTTGAGCTATAAAATGATGCTATATTTTATGGACAATTTGTATTTTTCTCTCGCAAGTTAAATAATTTACATAAATAGGGGATCTGAATTACTAAAAACCATTATCATGTTGATCATCTAATTTACATAACAATACAGTATTACAGGAATATGGTCACCCTGACACATCTCTATCATTTGAGAATCAGTATCTTCAACAGTCTACTTAACTCATTTGCTTTGGCAATTTTTAAATTTGTATGTTTAACTGAGGAATATATATTTGTGTCTCTGTACTATTTTATATTTTTTACAGTTTTTTTTTCAGAATTAACATCATTTGAGAAGAAAACATGGTCTTATTTATATACAGCAGGTATGTCTTCATGTCTGTATATGGAAGTTTTGGGGTTTTTATTTTGCTTTTTGTTTCAGTAACTGTTAAAACATGTTTCATGTCACTCTTTTAGTAGTTAAGAGAAAAATGGGGGAAAAAGTAACAGACGTAGCAGTATAAAAGTAGACTGTCATTCATCCAGGAAAAAGTAAAGCTGAATTAAAATAATTCTGACCCTGAGGACAATACTACAGTCACATTCAAGAGGAGGGAAGAAGGTAGATAGGACTTGAAAAAAAGGGGTGCCTTATTTTGCTTGACATAAAATATTTAACAGTACATATTTTTGTGAGAGGATCTGAAAAATACTTTCTTTACTATATCTGGAACCTTGGGGGTACCCAGATTATAAAAGTCAATAACTCAGAATCAAATAACCAAAAAGGCATGTTTTTTGCATTTATATGAAAGACTACAACTTAAGGGAAAATATGCTTCTTAGCTTGAATAATACACACAGGAAAGAAAATTTACATTGCAAAAATTGAGGGGGGGGTATTGTTAACTTAAGAGATACAGTAGTCATTATTACTAACAAAAGTTATAGTCCAATATGCTGTCTTTATCATTTTATATATTTTTAAGACTTGTGAGTTCACTTCCAGTCTCAGCATAGCAACTCTAGTGTTTCAGAAAGATTTTTAATCTCTCAATTTGGTTATATTATGGGGATTTTTCAGAAAAAATAATCCTTGTACAGATTGTAGAATGAGGGATAGGATAGGATAGACAAGATACAACACATAGTATTTATACTCACAGAACTCATACTCATGTTGAAAATAATAGCATTAATAAAGATGCAACAATTGGATAAAGGTAGAGACTAAACCAAACATATATATATATATATATATATATATATATATATAATGGTCATTCAGAGAAGTAGAAAAAGACAAGTTTTTGATGGTCATTTTAAAGGTAATAAAGTTGGGAAATTTTCCAAAAATGATCAAGATTTGAATAAGTAGACATGAATGCTAAGTACATATGTAATGTAAATATTCAAATGGCACTAATAAATTCAATACTTCAATGTTTTTCACTATTAAAATGGAAAGCAACAGATTAACAGATGGTGATTTATTAAAATGCCTTGAGATATTGAATGTAATAATTTAACAACATAGATACAATGTTATAAGAAAATAAATGATTAAGACCAAATGTGTTATTCATAAACTGTGTTCAGTTGAGAGAGGAATCATTTGGGTGGGACATGGTAAAAAGTGTATCTTCATAGTTGTATAGTTAATGAACTCAGTTATGACTTACATACATATAGTGTGATTTGAACTGTTCCATGCACAAAGAGTAACATACTCAAATAATGTTCATAATGATTTATTCACAGGCAGTGACCAGATTAGATTTTTTAATAAGGAATTTTTTTTCAATCAATAATAAAAGATAAAATCAAGCATACTGGGTAGAGGCAAATTGTTGTGGAATACAAATGCCCATAAAACAAAGTCTTGTGATTCATGTTACTCTTTGGGTTTATTATCATTACTAGTCCTCATGGGTGTGCAACTTTGCAATGTCAAAAATATTTATCTCTACTATGCCAGTTAGTTGTCAAAATAATTCTTTGTGCAAACTAAGCCATAGAAAGTTTAAATTATTTACAAGTAAAGTTATATATCTAATAAGTGGAGAAGCCAGGACCATAGTGCAAGTATTTTTTATAGCCAAGCCCATTGTTTTATTGGATACTTAGACTGCAAGTAACAGGAATCTGAATTTAAAATGGCTTAAACAAACTATAGAAAGCATATGAAGGTAACTGAAGAAGATATAAAGAAATGGAAAGACATTCCCTGCTCATAGATTGGAAGAATAAATATTGTCAAAATGTCAATACTACCCAAAGCTATCTACACATTCAATGCAATCCCAATCAAAATTGCACCAGCATTCTTCTCGAAACTAGAACAAGCAATCCTAAAATTCATATGAAACCACAAAAGGCCCCAAATAGCCAAAGTAATTTTGAAGAAGAAGACCAAAGCAGGAGGCATCACAATCCCAGACTTTAGCCTCTACTACAAAGCTGTCATCATCAAGACAGCATGGTATTGGCACAAAAACAGACACATAGACCAATGGAATAGAATAGAAACCCCAGAACTAGACCCACAAACGTATGGCCAACTCATCTTTGACAAAGCAGGAAAGAACATCCAATGGAAAAAAGACAGTCTCTTTAACAAATGGTGCTGGGAGAACTGGACAGCAACATGCAGAAGGTTGAAACTAGACCACTTTCTCACACCATTCACAAAAATAAACTCAAAATGGATAAAGGACCTGAATGTGAGACAGGAAACCATCAAAACCTTAGAGGAGAAAGCAGGAAAAGACCTCTCTGACCTCAGCCGTAGCAATCTCTTACTTGACACATCCCCAAAGGCAAGGGAATTAAAAGCAAAAGTGAATTACTGGGACCTTATGAAGATAAAAAGCTTCTGCACAGCAAAGGAAACAACCAACAAAACTAAAAGGCAACCGACGGAATGGGAAAAGATATTTGCAAATGACATATCGGACAAAGGGCTGGTATCCAAAATCTATAAAGAGCTCACCAAACTCCACACCTGAAAAACAAATAACCCAGTGAAGAAATGGGCAGAAAACATGAATAGACACTTCTCTAAAGAAGACATCCGGATGGCCAACAGGCACATGAAAAGATGTTCAGCGTCGCTCCTTATCAGGGAAATACAAATCAAAACCACACTCAGGTATCACCTCACGCCAGTCAGAGTGGCCAAAATGAACAAATCAGGAGACTATAGATGCTGGTGAGGATGTGGAGAAATGGGAACCCTCTTGCACTGTTGGTGGGAATGCAAATTGGTGCAGCCGCTCTGGAAAGCAGTGTGGAGGTTCCTCAGAAAATTAAAAATAGACCTACCCTATGACCCAGCAATAGCACTGCTAGGAATTTATCCAAGGGATACAGGAGTACTGATGCATAGGGGCACTTGTACCCAATGTTTATAGCACACTCTCAACAATAGCCAAATTATGGAAAGAGCCTAAATGTCCATCAACTGATGAATGGATAAAGAAATTGTGGTTTATATACACAATGGAATACTAAATGGCAATGAGAAAGAATGAAATATGGCCTTTTGTAGCAACGTGGATGGAACTGGAGAGTGTGATGCTAAGTGAAATAAGCCATACAGAGAAAGACAGATACCATATGGTTTCACTCTTATGTGGATCCTAAGAAACTTAACAGAAACCCATGGGGGAAGGGAAGGAAAAAAAAAAAAAAGAGGTTAGAGTGGGAGAAAGCCAAAACATAAGAGACTGTTAAAAACTGAGAACAAACTGAGGGTTGATGGGGGGGTGGGAGGGAGGGGAGGGTGGGTGATGGGTATTGAGGAGGGCACCTTTTGGGATGAGCACTGGGTATTGTATGGAAACCAATTTGACAATAAATTTCATATATTAAAAAAAGTAAAAATAAAAAAATAAAAATAAAATCGCTTAAACATTTACAAAATTTACAAAGTTTATAAGAAAAAGTTCAAAGTAAAGCAGCAGTGTTATTTAATTAAACAGTACTGTCATTATTAAATTCAGGTATTTTTTCATACTTTGTCATCTATTATTGAATTCATCCTCAGAATATTGGCATTTCCGATCATTATATGAAAACATGATGATGTTCAGAAGACGAAAGAAGTATTTTCCTGTGATTTTTTAAGGGACTTGAAGGAAAATTTTACAGAAGCACATTTCCCTTAGCCTTTTTGGGAAACATGCATATTACTGATATAGTCACTAGAAGTGAAAAGAAATTGCTTACAGACCAGATAAAACCTTCTCTGAAGTTGGTGGCAGGGAGTTGTCTTGTGTCATATATCTGCATGAAGGCAGGGTGGATAGCTAAAGAAGGAAGAAGGAGGTATATGTGCTGCATAGATAACTCAAAGTGACAGCCTCATTCTGTGTTTTTTTTTCCTGCAGCTATAAATGTAATATGATTACTAAATGAACACATATCAAGTGAACCAAACTGATACAATGTGTGTGATCTTTACTGAATGGCATTTGATAACTGGAGAGTTCTTGTTTCCTATTGATTCTGCAAAAAATTACTGAAATATTAGCAGCTTAAAACATTATCATCTTAGAGTTTCATACCTTATTTTTGGAATTTATAAATTGCATTAAATGCTTATTTAAAATGGTCTGAAACTTGATTTGCTACATTTGATGTTTGATGTGTTATTAAGGAAAATGTTGAGTAGCCATAACTGCATTTACCGATATAGTGCAAAAACATTTGCTTGATAATGGGGATACTTGGATTTTGATCCAAGTTATGCCAGGAAAAAGCTTTATAACATTTTGCAAGCCAATTAATTCCTGTAGGACTCAGTTATCTCATGTGGTGGCCAGACTATATTATAACTTAAGGACCCTTTCAGTTATACCACTTCTAAATATCAGTCCAATATTTCTGGAAAAAAACTCAAATCTATAGATAGCCATATTATGCTGATTGAACTATATGAATTGACATATTATTATTAGAAGAATGTGATTTCAGAACTGTATAGAATAATATACTCTTTGGGTTCCAATTTGAAATATGTTATTTGTTGTGAAATCATTGACTTATCTTACGTTTGCTAATTCAACTAACTCTGTCTTGAGAATCCAGTTTCCAAAATATCTACTGTTGCTTAAGATCATAAAGGTTCTGTAGAAAATAACCTAGAAGGCATCATCACCGTATCTGCTTATTCTCTCTTGGACCAGATTTAAGTGTGAAGAAACAAGTTGGAAACAGGTAAGAAACATTTTTTTTTTTGGGCAAGAAAACTTAGGATCTACACTTACACACGGGAATGGAAGAAGATGGAGAAAGCATTTTGAGAATGTAAAAGAGACTGATTTACAAAAACAGTTTTTCACATAAATACACTCACACACAAACACACACTTTGCTTACATATACCTTTTTATTTTTTCCCTGTCATGCTAGTCCAGCAATTTCAAAATCTTACTTATTGATTTGCCTTGCTAAATAGAATTTATTTAAGAAGCAGCATTGGGGTACCTGGGTGGCTCAATGGTTAAGCGTCTGACTCTTGATTTTGGTGCAGGTCATGATCTCACAGTTTTTGTGAGATCAAGCCCCATGTCGGGCTCCATGCTGACAGTGTGATGCCTGCTTGGGATTCTCTCCCTCTCCGCCCCTCTCCCACTCGTGCTCTCTCTAAACATAAATAAATATATATTTTTTAAAAGATGAGGTACAAAAGTATATTTCATAGAAGGATAATATACCCATATGATGAGTAAATCTTCAGAATTCCCAAATTCTATCAGTACCCCAAAAACTCAGAATCACATAGGTGAAGGGACTGTTTTGCTTCTGGTCAAAATTGGTTGAAAGACTTTTGGTGGTGGATACGTTGAGATCTCTGCAATAAATTAAAAAGATCAATACAGAATGAGGCCTAAATGAGTTGATTCCTGGGGTAGGGATACATAATATTTTAGATTTGACTGTATTAAAAAGTGTACATATCAATAAGTCACCATTTATTTTCTTGCAGTGTATAAGGTATTAGCTTTTATTTTGAAGTAGCCAGTTCAAAACATAACACAAAAGCATAAAAACCAAAACATTTCTAAGGAGAGATGTACATATCTGTTTCAGACAATAACAAATATGCTTTTTCTGTTATTGTTCTAGTTTTAAATTACCTCCATGGAGTTTATTACTGAGTTGATTTTTACTTGGTGTTGATTAAACGGTACTGTGAAAAGTTTAACTTCAAAATTGCCATGTATCAGGTAATCCAGGCTAGGTGATACCTTATCTTTGACAAGTTAGCATGTTTTTTTTTTTTTTTTTGAAAAAAGAATGCCATAATGGTCTTTTCTCAGAAATAATACTCTTTTAGATGAAATGCTTTGATCCTTTGTTATGGATTTTATTAGTTGAGCACATTTTTAATGGAGAAACTATCTCCCAAGAAAGGTAAACTTAAACAACTTTAATGGGCAAGTGCAAATGTATTATTTGTGATCAAGATTCGGCAGAAGACTTAGCATGCAATTTTCTATCTTCAGACTTTAGTTCTCAAAAGATTTTCCTTCACATTTCCTCTCATAGGAAAAATTCCTCCTGTCCTTTAAGCCTTCAGTCTAATTATAATAATGATTAGGATTATTTAAAAAATATGAAATAACTCTATGTGATGGGCTCTTCAATAAGTATATTATATTCACGTCAATTTTTTCCTTGATTTTTCAAATCAAAAAAATTTTTTTTTCAAATTTTTATTTAAATTCTAGTTAGTTAACATATAATGATGTAATGTTGGTTTCAGGAGTAGAATTTAGTGATTCATCACTTACATATAACACCCAGTGCTCAACACAAGTGCCCTCCTTGATGCCTATCACCCATTTAACCCATCTTCCACCCACCTTCAATCCAGCAACCCTCAGTTTGTTCTCTATAGTTAAGAATCTCATAATTTGGGGGGCCCAGGGGTTCAGTCAGTTAAGCATCTGACTTTGGGTCAGGTTATGATCTCATGGTCCGTGAGTTTAAACATCACATCAAGCTCTGTGCTGACAGCTAGTAGCCTGGAGCCTGTTTCAGATTCTGTGTCTTCCTCTCTCTCTGTCCATTCCTGACTTGCACCCTGTCTCTCTGTCTCAAAAATAAACATTAAAAAAAGAGTCATAATTTGCTTTCCTCTATTTTTCCACCTTTCCGTATGTTCATCTGTTTTTTTATTAACTTCTACATATGAGTAAAATAATATGGCATTTGTTTTTCTCTTACTGACTTGTTTTGCTTAGTATAATACACTCTAGCTCCATCCACATCATTGCAAATGGCAAGATTTCATTCTTTTTGATGGCTGAATAATATTCCATTATATATACATATGTGTGTGTGTGTGTGTGTGTGTTAATAATGGTGCTATAAACATTGGGGTGCATGTGCCCCTTCAAATCAGTATTTTTGTATTCTCTGGGTAAATAGTAGTACAATTGCTGTCTCATAGGGTAGTTTTATTTTTAACTTTTTGAGGAAGCTCCATACTTTTTCCAAAATGGTTGCACTGGTCTGCATTCCCAGCAGCAGTGCAAAATGGTTCCCCTTTTTGTACATCCTTGCCAACATCTGTAGTTTCCTGTTTTGTTAATTTCAGCTGTTCTGACATGTGTGAGGGGGTATCTCATCATGGTTTTGATTTGTATTTCCCTGTTGATGAATGATGGTGAGCATCTTTTCATGGGTCCGTTGGCCATCTGGATATCTTCTTTGGAAAAATGTCTATTCATGTCTTCTGTGCATTTCTTAACTGGACTATATGTTTTTTTGGGTACGGAGTTTGATAAGTCCTTTATGGATTTTTGATACTGACCCTTTATCAGATATGTCATTTGCAAATATCTTCTCCCATTCCACAAGGTGTTTTTAGTTTTGTTGACTGTTTCCTTCACTGTACAGAAGCTTTTTGTCTTCATGAAGCCCCAATAGTTCATTCTTGCTTTTGTTTCCCTTGTGTCCAGCAATGTGTCTAGTAAGAACTTACTATGGTCGAGGTCAAAGAGGTTGTTGCCTGTGTTCTCCTCTAGGATTTTGATGGTTTCCTGTATCACATTTAGGTCTTTCATCCATTTTGAACTTATTTTTGCATATGGTTTAAGAAAGTGGTCATAATTGGGCAACCTGGAAGAAATGAATAAATTTCTAGAAGTGTAAAAACTGCCAAAACTGAAATAGGAAGAAATAGAAAATTTGAACACACTCATATCCAGCAAAGAAATTGAATTAGTAATCAAAAATTGCCCAAACAAACAAGAATTCTGGGCCAGATGGCTTCCCAGAGGAATTTTACTAGATATTTAAAGAAGAGTTAATATCTATTCTTCCCACTTTGTTCCAAAAAATAGAAATGGAAGGAAAACTTCCAAATTCACTCTACAAGGCCAGAATTACCTTCATTGCAAAACCAGACAAAGATCCTACTAAAAAGGAGAATTATAGGCCAATATCCTTGATGAATCTGGATGCAAAAATTCTCAACAAGATACTAACAAATTGAATCCAATAGTACATTAAAAGAATTATTCACCATGATCAAGTGGGAGTTACTCCTGGGCTGCAGAGATGATTTGATATTTGCAAATCAACCAACATATAGAGTATTCCTCTCTTTCTGAAAAATCACAACTGTTAATGCTATCCCCACAACAACACAACCCTGTATTTTAATTATTAGATCATATATCATGGCAAAATCTTTAAAATCTAAATAAGTAAATTGTTTCTATTGCATAGAAGATGTGAGATATTAATTAAATCAAGTTATCATAATTAAAGCAAAAAAAATTTTTTGACAGGTTGGGCACCAGTTAATACTGTAAGATTTTCATTACAATAGAGACACAATTTTTCTAGGCCATTTTACTTGTTGCTCCAGACTTTGAACAGCCATTGGGGATACATACAAGTCATTCTGCATGTTTCTCTGTATGTCAACAATGTAACACCTTTTCTGGTATTGTTCTTGAGTTGTTTACATGACCCTTTAAATTATTAGAAATTATCTGTATTAAGAGGAGATGTGAAGAGTACTTGGTTTGCTTGTACCCTAGACTTAATATCCAGGTAGAAGACTTAGGAAGAAGCAAATTTCAGTCATCGTTTTTTTTCACAAAAACTTGTCTGACATTTATAAAAATAGCAATTGACAGAGAGTGTGGCATAACTATTATGATCATTTTTGTATATTTTATGCTGCCTAAGAAATTGTGTCCTAAATTACTCTTCTGTCAGACATTATGCTTTAGGAGAAAATAGAGTTATCTGGATTTGAGGCTGCTTAAACATGGTTTCTAAATACATAACATTAGGAATAAAACTGAAACAATATATAGCAGAATAAATCAAGTCATTGCTTTACATCTAGGCTTTGAATAACTTAAACATTTGTCAGAGGAAAATGTCAGAACTTAAGATTTTTTATTGTGGTCAGCTGTGAGTATTCCTTGAAATGATTACAGCCTTTGTTCAATCTAGACTCATCACTGTAACAGAAAGACATTTTAATATCTTTTTTGAAAACTTTTATGTATGTTATGCAAAACTTGTGTAATGCTCCATTCTTTTAAATCTACCTCACTAAAAACCGAATCGTTGTTATATGGGAAGGTTTTAAAATCAATCAATTAATTCTTCTGCATTATAATGATAGGAGGTCAGTAAAGCACAGTGAATTGAACTATCTTGAACTATTATTTCCCTAAAAGCAAATCATTAAAATAAGCACCTACATATATAAACAGGAAATACTGAATAGTAGATCAATTATTTTCTATAACTCAAAAGGAATTGAATTTCTTTTGAAAATTATTTTTAAATTACTTGATATTTAAGTATTACTCTTATAAGACTGTAGAGGGACTGTAGCTTCACAGGTTTCACATAATTACTATAGTAGAGAGTAGAAAAGTTATGAGTTTCCAACTCATATTTAAAATGCCACATGGACTTCTGGTTTAGTCACTTGATTAGAAAAATGGCATTGGAAAGAAGTCTAACTGAAAAGACACCATTATTTCAATTAATGTGACGAATAGACACAAATTTATACACAATTAAATCACAGTACTTTAACATTAAAAAAAATTAACTATAATCCCCTTTCCTATAAAACTCTCTAAATTAATTCCAATTTCTGTTTGTTTCATCCAGTGGCCAAAAATAGAATCTTATAATCATTTTTAAACTTTTTTTGCTTCTACTTTCCTATGCCCCTTTGTTGCTTATATCTCAGTAATGTTTAAGAAGGTTTTAAAACCAGTAATGCAAAGCGTAAGTAGGTCTGATGGAAAGATATCCTGTAAATATCCAGGAAGTGGATATTAAACACACTAGGAACACGGGGACGATTCACTTGCAAGACATGAGAGGCACCCGGCCAGTCATACAGTATAAAATGTTCAGTCAGGGTGGTGCAGGATATATTTGACAGTCCAGATGGATTCCAGCAGGCAGCTTCAGAGCAGGGAGTACTGAGACCCAAACCAGAAGAGGATTTAGAGAGAGTAGGCATCAAAAGACATAAGGCAGCAGGTATCAGAGCCCAGATTTTGGGCACAGAAACGAGGGCAGGAGTCCAGAATCTAATGGGGCTGACAACATTTATCTCAGTACTGATGATGAGGTATCCGGTACTGATCATGGGGCTCTGAGCAAAGTCTGATATTTTACAGGATTACTCAAGTATCTATTCTCAAGATCTTAGTTTGTCTCTAAGGATGAGATCTGAGTCATTCCTTCTTGCATTGAAGAGCCATTCAAAATCTTTAAAATTCTTCTTCTATGTCTTTTGTGGGGAGCTCTCGGATCTACTCCCATTGCAACTGCCTTAATAAAAATTCTGTTTATTCTATAACCTATGTTAGTAACTTCTTCAGTGACTAGTCTACTATTATTCCCTTTCTTCTTTAATCCAAACCAGATAATGTTGCTTGATTAATCTGTCTCAAGAAAGCTAAATTCAGTTAACTTAATGGCTCTGATTTGTGTACCAAATTGGGTGCAAATTTCTCTTTATGATATTCAAGACTCTTTATAACAGAAACTCAATTTATTATTTAAATCTGATATTTCATTACTTAAGTCCCATGCCTTATTCATCCTTTTTATGCAAGTTTGCTTCACCTATTCTGAAGAATAGTATTTACTGGGTTTTTAAACATAGATTTTCCAAATATTTTTTGTTTGTTCTTTCTGCTGAAAATATAACCATAAGCCTCTCTTTAAATTTTCTTTCAATGAAAGTTTAATATTCTCATAAATGACACCTACTGAACCAAATTCTCTTTATGCCCTTTCTTTATCATCTTATTTCAATAAAATTTATTTTTTTGAACAGTGGAGGTGTGGGGTTAGGGGTTGTGAATTAGCTGCAGATCTTTTTTTCACATTTGCATGAGAAAAATATGAGCTGCCAGGGTCTGGGGAGAACAGAACGAATTCAATCTACATGGCTTCTCCTTAACACAGATTGCTGAAGTTACTTTAATGATGCAGGAATCCAGGTCAACCACTGTGACCACCAACAAAAATCTTTATTGATTGATTTTGCTATGAATGCTTTCATTTGAATATCTATCATCTATCTATCTATCTATCTATCTATCTATCTATCTATCATCATCTATCATCTTCCACAGGTGTATACATACATTTAACGCATATATTCCTATATCCACATACACATTCCTACAGCTTTGGGCTGGATTTGTTTCTAGAATGACATCTGTAGTTAGATTTCTCAAGTTCAGCTGCTTGCCCAGAACTACTTGTTTATTTAATTTCAAATTTATACTCATACTGCTTTATACTTAGATTTCCATATGTTGTGCCATTCTGTCACTAACTACAGTATGTTGAGTACAAGGTGTCATATATTTATCTTATTTCCATAACTTTTCTTATACTTTATTAGTCTGGATGCCTACGATTTAGGATTCTGTGTAATTAAAGCCCTGAAATAATTTTGGGAAATTAATTAATAACTATGAAAAAGTATGGGACGCCTGAGTGGCTCAGTTGGGTAAGCATCTGACTCTTGATTTCCGCTCAGGTCATGATCTCAGCTTACGACCTGATCTCAAGGTTTATGGGTTGGAGCCCTGTGTCAGGCTCTGTGCTGACAGCATGGAGCCTGCTTGGGATTCCTGCTCTCCCTCTTTCTCTCCGCCCCTCCCCTGCTCACACTCTCATTCTTTCTCTCAGTCTCAAAATAAATAAATAAGCTTAAAAAAACCATGAAAAAGTGTTATCTACTTCTAATTTTTATGATAGATAAGTATCTCAAAAGAAAAATTTTCATAAAAATCAGTCCATGGTATCCCAATACGGCAGTTTTTATTAGTATTTTCAATTACCACTGGAAAAAAATGAATCTTGAACATAAGTTTCTTTATGGAGGTCCAAGGCCTAAATTCTATGCATTAATATACAGATTTTAATCAGCATCAAATGAGTACGGGAAAAAAAAGAAAGTAAATATTAAAATGCTCAATAAATAAAGTTAATTTCATTAATGCTGCCATTAATTTAACATTTTGGTTACATGATATTCTTTTTTTTAAATTTTTTAATGTTTATATTTTGAGCGAGAGAGACAGAGCGTGAGCAGGGGAGGGGCAGAGAGGGAGGGAGACACAGAATCCAAAGCAGACTCCAGGCTCTGAGCTGTCAGCACAGAGCCCGACATGGGGCTCCAACCCACGAACCATGACATCATTACTTGAGCCGATGTCGGATGCCTAACCAACTGAGTCACCCAGGCACCTCTACATGATATTCTTTATTCCTACCACTGTGCCATGCTGTGTGCTCTGTGTATTTTAAATTTTAATACACATTAACACTGTTCTTGACCTCAGGTTTAAATTTTAATCTGGAGTTCTGTTGTGCAAATATCTCCAAGTACTTCCAAAACATTCCAAAACACAAATTTGGAAATAAATTCCTTTTCATCCTGAAGGTGAGCAAATGTTCTTAGGGAAAAAAATTTTTTTGATAATATAAATATGGTTATCCTTTTATAAAAATATAAAAAGTGTTTTATCACAAGCATACGAAAGTGTATTAAAACAAAGAAAGTAGGGGCGCCTGGGTGGCGCAGTCGGTTAAGCGTCCGACTTCAGCCGGGTCACGATCTCACAGTCCGTGAGTTCGAGCCCCGCGTCAGGCTCTGGGCTGATGGCTCAGAGCCTGGAGCCTGTTTCCGATTCTGTGTCTCCCTCTCTCTCTGCCCCTCCCCTGTTCATTCTCTGTCTCTCTCTGTCCCAAAAATAAATAAACATTGAAAAAAAAAACAAAAAAAAAAAACAAAGAAAGCTATCTAGAGGTGTCAACAAAGAAAGATATTAAAAACAAATGAATTAGCATTTATGTCGGTGAAATAAAATCTACCAGGAGATTTTTAACCAAGGAAGAGATTTTAAAACTTTAAACATCCAGAAGAATGTTTATCAAATTAGGCATTTAAAATATATATTTATACTAGCATTTTTAAAATGGTTATTATTTCCCAACTGTAAATAAGAATGTCTTTTACAAGTCATTTGAATCTGGTTTGCTTATATTTCACAAGAAAGTCTCATCATTTTAATTCTCCTAGCAACTCACCAGAGGCAAGAGACTGATTTAAGATAACAAAAAAATTGCTTTCACGATAAAAATACAATCAGGACCTGGATTTCTGAATCTGGGACTGCAAAATGATGTATGTATAATATGCAGATGAGACCTGGGGACAACTAAGGTTGCTAACAGAGATTCCTGACCTCACTGGAGAGCTTTTTCATTTATAAAGTGATGCTCACATAATCCTCACTGTAGCAGATGTCAGGATAAGTATCCTTAATGGACAAAAGGGGCAGTTTATACCAATAGCTTGGTGCCCAAGATCAAAGAGTGATCAGGACATAAAATAAAAACAAATCCAAAATCTCTGGGTGGCTAGACTAATGTCATTTCCTTTGCATGTACCACTTCCATATGTAATAGAGGTAACTTCTTTCCAAATTCATTTCAGTGGCTTAGGGAACGCAAAGAATTTCTAAGAACAAAATAAAGGACTGTGTAGAGGTTCCAACATCATTCCTTTGCATGTGGATACCCAGTATCCCAGTATCCCAGTATCATTTGTTGAAAAAGCTATTATTTCCTCCATTGAATTGTCTTGGCACTCCTGTCAAAAATCAATTGATCATAAATATGAGGGTTAATTTCTGGGCTCCCAATTCTATTCCATTGATCTATATGTTTATTCTTATGCCAGTACGACACTGTTTGGATTACTGTGAATTAGTTTTGAAATTAGGAAATGTGAGCCCTTCACCCTTCTTTCTTTTCAGGATTGATTTGGCTATTCTTGTGTCCGTATAGATTTTTATGTGAATTTTAGGATCAGCATCCCAGTTTCTGGAAAAAATTCCAGTGAGGATTTTTGTAGGAATTTTGTTGAATCTGTTCATCAATTTGGGGAGTATTGACATCCAGGAACTTGAGATGTCCTTCTATTGATTTAGGCCTTTTTGAATTTTTTTCAGCGTTTTTTACTTTTCAGCAAATAAGCTTTGTTCTTATTTTATTTGGTTTATTCCTAAGGTTTTTATTAATTTTGATGCTTTTATAAGTGAAATGATTTTCTTAAATCCATTTCTGCATGGTTAATTGCTAGTATGTGGAAATAAAACCAGTTGCTACTGGCTACAGTAAGACTTTTTAAACTGATAAAAAATAAGTGTAATAATTAAGTGGGCTTTTTGTGTACAGCCCACTGGAAGTCGAATTCTGTTTAAAGAGATATAGAGAAAAAAAATCAATTTCTGATTTATCCAAGTTCTTCATGTCTCTTAAAATAGGTGTCTTTTTAAACACTATAGAAAATACATAGTTGTATGCACATATTAAATTGTTAAAAAAACAAAAATGGTACAGTAAAATTATTCCAAATAAATTCTTGGTTACTTATTACTTCTGGAAAAATCTGTTATGTGTATTACTTGATACATTATACTTCACCACGCCTTTTGCTTCTAAATATATCTGTTCAGCACTAAATGCAACTACTATAACAATATCATCAACAATCATTTGCTTTGTTTTCTGTATGTTTTATTTCCGAGGCCTAATGGAAATATTAGACTTTGTTCTCTGAAACTACTGAATTGGATATTCTGAGGTTAACTTATAGATGCTTGTAGTTGTGTGTGTGTGTGTGTGTGTGTGTGTGTGTGTGCCTGTACATGTGTGTATAATTTTTTTGTTAATTTTTTTAATGTTTATTTTTGAGAGCGAGACAGGCAGAGCATGAGCAGAGGAGGGACAGAGAGAGAGAGAGAGGAGGGAGAAACAGAATCTGAAGCAGGCTCCAGGCTCTGAGCTGTCAGCACAGAGCCCGATGCAGGGCTCAAACTCATGAACCATGAGATCATGACGTGAGCCAAAGTTGGTTGCTTAACCGACTGAGCCACCCAAGTGCCCCTTAATTTCTCTCTCTCTACATATATATTTCCTCATCTCATTTTTTCAAAGGGACATAGAATCCTTGTCCTCATTTGGTAGCTGTTTTTCCCCCTCCTTGGGATTTTTACTTTAAATCTATGTATGATTTTTAATTATAATTTTACCACTCAATGAACCTCACAATGGCAACATTTTAGCATCTACCCACCATGGCAGATGGCAAACTAATGAGGCCTGCTCTACTTGCATACTGATATCTTTTCTACATAACACTTCTCTGATCCACAGGGAGGTCAAAGAGCAAGTTTTATTTATCTTCTTTGTTTCATTTGATCCTTAAAAATCATAAGGCTGATTATTACAGAATGTACATTTTACACCTCTTAATTACACTCATTAATGTTTGTTTCATACATTTGACAAATATGATTGAAAAAATCACTGTCAGTGCCAGTAATTTGTTTTTGTGATTTAAAATTGTAAATGCAATGTTGAGTTAACCTCAATCACTTTCACCACATTAAGAAGTCCTTCTTCCTGAAGCAGAAAATAAATTATTTGCCAAATAAATGTGTGTGTGTATATAAAAAACATATACATACTTGTATACAAAAATTTTTAGAATACATAAGTATGTAAATTTTTGGCACTGGTGTATTTAAAATGAATCTTATTAATAAGTGACTAAGCTTTTCTCAGGCTTTTGCAAGCTTTCACATTTAAAGACCAATCCATTAGCAATCATTTTAGTCTGAAGATAGCCTAAAATTTATCTCCATAGTCAGTGAATATTCTCAGAAACAAAATCATCATTAACTGAAATGTCTTTCATGAGGAGGGGCCTTATCTAGCTTGTCCATCACTACCTTTTACAATTCTTGGCATAGCGTAGCTGTTCATTACAAAATGAAATAAAGTAATCTTCTTAATATTCACTTTATCTTGATACTTTTTCATCCTTTTCAAATGTTGGTCAAAGGAATAATTTTGTACAAGGAAAGGTCATGAAATGAGTACAAAATTAGCTTGAAGTTTCTCACAAGTACCAAATGAGCATACCTTAAATCAGAATTACATATTGCAGGTATTTCCAAATAATACGTAATAAAAATAATAAAATATGCTGATTCATTTGTCACTATTTTATGTCATTATTGTATTTCCCCCCAGTTTATCATACATAAGTCAAACATAGAAAGTATTTATATTTATTAATTCATTAACAAAATCTTTTTCACCCATTTCTTTTAGCATTTATTTGACATTCCTGTCTATTTATTGTCTTTTCTCTCCTCTTTACATTTGAGTTTAGTGAAGTGATTATGTCTATTTCCTCACCTTTTTTTTCCTTCTATGAGTCCAGGCACATATTACTTTGCAGAAACTATGCTCCCTAAAATTATCAGGGGTCTTTGTTAGTTGCCACTGAGCAGTAGAGCACACTACACTTATGTTTTGTTTTGTTTTGTTTTGTTTTGTTTTTGTTTTTGTTTTTGATAGAGAGAGAATGTGTGAGTGTAGAGGGAGAGAGAAAATCTAAAGCAATTTAAGCAGGCTCCACACTGGGTGATTTCATTCTTACCATTGTGAAATCATAACCTGAGCCAAAATCAAGAGTCGGTAACTTAACAGATTGAGCCACCCAAGTGCCCCAGACACTGCACTTATCCTAATTGGCCTCTGAGGTAGATGTTTTGACTGGCTTTCCAATACTGCTTCCAATTCTTCAGGTTTGTGTGGAGTATAGTTGAACATTTAGCTACTGAAAGGAAGTATGGTTATGCCAACCCAAACAAAGCTAATGTCACTCAATCATTACCCAGTGTACTGAGTACTGATGCCTGGCCAATTGTTGCATGGCAATCCACTTATAAAATGGAATTTTTTCCCCCATAAAAATGGCCCAATATTAAAAATAAGGCATGGGAAGAGATCTGCTGAATGCTCCTGGGAAAAAAGTCACCTCACTCTTCAGACAGTCCGACTACACATTTCTTCTGGATGTGGTCATGTGGAGATAAGCATTTTGAACTGCTACAGTCATGCAGGCAGCCATCACTAGGGGGAAAACTCCAGCAAAAGAAGAGGGTAAATTGAGAGAATGAGCAGAACAACAAACAGCAAGCCATAAGGAGAATAAGGTGCTATTACTTGGGTGAATTATCAGAAAGGGGTGTATGTACATATTTCAGCTGAAGAGTATTTAAAACAGAACTAAAAAATACACTATCCCTCGGCCTTATCAAAACAACATTCAATCCACTGTTAACTTGTCTTGATTCTCACTTAAAAACATAACTGATCTTTTACTCCTCTGAGACAATCCTTTGTCACATACAAGTCTATGTAATTGCACTTGTCATTGACCTAGTTTTTATATTTCTTTTTCCTATCAGAATCTGAACCTTTTAGAAGAGAGGCCATGGCTAATTTACCTGTGTACACCCACCTTGTAGAACTTAAGTGACATTCAGCCACATTTGCTGGTGGACCTAATGAATTAAACACACACACACACACACACACACACACACACACAAATAAATGAGAAATTGGTGAATGCTTTCATTAAAATATGGTTCATCCCTGGGGTGCCTGGGTGGCTCAGTCGGTTAAGCATCTGACTTCAGCTCAGGTCATGATCTCACAGTCTGTGAGTTCGAGCCCTGCTTCGGGCTCTGTGCT
Organism: Lynx rufus; assembly: GCF_022079265.1. Classification (NCBI taxonomy): domain Eukaryota; kingdom Metazoa; phylum Chordata; class Mammalia; order Carnivora; family Felidae; genus Lynx; species Lynx rufus. Next base: position 40,241,123 of record NW_025814823.1, read on the forward strand.
GAAGGCTCAGCGCCTGGAGCCTGCTTCAGATTCTGTGTCTCCTTCTCTCTCTGCCTCTTCCCCGCTCAAACTCTGTCCCTCTCTTTCAAAAATAAACATTAAATTTTTTTTAAAAATAAATATTGTTCATTGCTTAGAAAGTGTACAGTTTAATTCAGAGTAAATACTCATCCATGTATTTTCCAACTTATTTGAAAACAAAATGTGACTTGAGTTAGTCTGTAAATATTATGGATGACTGATATGGTTTCCTTGTGACATGTTTTGAAAAACACCCTCAGATAAAATCATTAATTTGATGCCATAAAAAGTATATCGATGTTTCTCTTCTTAGTAATGGTTAGTTATTTTGCAATGTCAATTTTATCAAAAATAACTATGTGGGTTTTCTCTATCTTAAAGCAAACAGAAGAAAAGGATAATGCTGAAAAAAGTGCATATTATAATTTCAATATAGTAATTTTCAGATTCTGAAGTCCCTGACCTTCTTACAAAATAAGAAAGTAACACTTTTTAGTATTTTTAAAAAGCCTAGTGGAACTTTTATTAAATAGCAATGAATCTGCCCAAATCTTTTGGTTTTTTTTTCTTCTTTGATACAATTATATCAACTATGTACATTGATACCAGAGAGAGAAAGAGACAGAGAGATAATGATATGATTCATAAACAAATGAATAAATTAAGTATAGTAATAATAAATAAATCCAGTTTCAAGTGGATGAAGCAATATCAATAAAGTGGTTATTTGCTGGAAATTTTGGAATTGCTACAAATTCTTTAACAATTTCCAATAATGAAATCTCTATTACTTAATTTTTAGGTTCAGAGCAATTATTTTTTTGGCTGATCAGCTTAGAAAATTTTCAGTCATTGTAAAAACAATTAAAAGTAAGAATTGTTATCTGGCAACAGAGATAAAGCAAAAGTGGAAAACAGGTATGACAGAAGAAACATGTTGTCAGACATCTTTTGGAACTGAGTATTTATCATGTTCACTTCTGGTTCTGAAGGAGTTATTTCTGGGCATTCTCCACGTCAACAGGAAGAAAACTGACATAAGAATCTATTTCCTATTTCTCTCTGAGTAGGTGATTGTGAAAGGAACTCAGGTGACTTAATGTAGTTCAAAGAGAGCTTACATTTGAAATGAAGGGGAGCTTCACAGAGAATCCTGGCTGGTCTCCCAGAATACTGCATTACCTTGTTCAGTTCAACACAGTCTAAAATTGGCCCTTAGTTTAAAGGCTAAGCAACCTGCTTTGCCAGCAATTGGCCCTGGAGTGTGAATCTGTCTGTGAGGGATGGATTCATGTTAGCAAAGCTCACAGAAGGGGGGATATCTCCTTCAGAGTGAGAAATGTAGGTGACATCAGGGCCAGAAGAATTTCTATGACTAAGGTCATCATCTTCCCTGTAAAAATTCTATACGGAAGTCAAGTTACACCTAATATGTAAGCACATTCACGTGTAAAGCACTGTCTTAAATGCTTTACCTGCATTCTCTCATTTAACTTTCCCAGTAATCATGAAGAGACTATTATTGGTAACCTCATTTCACAGATGAGGAAACTAAAAGTCAGAGAGGTTAAGTGATTCCCAGTAAAATTGCTGGAAAATTGGAGGAGACAGAATTTGAATTCAAGTAATCAGGTTCAGGAATCAGTGTTTTAATATAATATGCTACACTACCTTTCTTGACAGGAAACACGATTTGACGGTTTTATTTTCCCCTGCCTCATCTAGCTTGATACTAATTTCTCCATGCTAGAGATATACTTGGAAACAGAATGGCCCAATATTTGGATCAGAACCCTTTTATCCTTAGACGGATATTCAGTAAGTACTACAAATATGTGTGATAGTGATTCCTCATTTTCTAAATTTCCACCACAGATAATGCTATTTTAAGATATTGAAATATACATATGTAAAAATATACTCTAATTTCAATTATAAAGATTTAAGGGGCAATTTCTGGTGGTCTTGTGTATCTTTTATTTGATCCATTGCAACTGGTATTACAGTTTAAGTCTCAGAGAGTTCTACGAATCGTAAATTATTAGGACAAAAAACTTTGTGGAATTCTCCTGGTAACTGCTAAGTCAAGATCGCTTTAACTGCCTGTATTTTGCAAAGAAAGATGGGTAAGTCGTCTTTTACTCTTTATCTGCATTAGGGAGATAGGAAGAGGCACAGGAGAACATTTCTTTCTTGTCAGTTTTCCCCTTTCCATATTCTATAGTGATAGTTAAACCAAAATGATAAGCAACTAGAATTTCAGCCTTATTCATTATTATAACCCCTAAGGGATACTCTGCTTGAGGTCTTTTAATTTTGCAATTAACAAAGAAAAATTTGACCTTGTCTGATATTGTGTCTAATTGCCCAAAATTCTAATTTAAAAGACGATCTCTAAGGATTTGCACACCTGACCCCCCCCACACACACAGACATGATCTCTTACTCCTACTGTGACCTCAGAATTTTATCATTTGTTGAGAGAGATTCGAGCTGAAATCATGGATCTATATTGACTCTCCCTTTCACAGACAGTATCTTACTATTCTTTTCTATAACCAGGAGATATTATTCTTTTTTTTTAAGTTTATTTATTTATTTTGAGAGAGAGAGAGAGAGAGTATGGCAGAGACAGAGGCAGAGAGAGGGAGAGAGAATCTCAAGCAGGCTCCACACTCAGTGTGAAGCCCTATGTGAGGCTCGATCTCACGAACCATGAGATCATGACCTGAGCCAAAATCAAGAGTCCGACACTTAACCAGCCATGCAAGAGCTCCACAAGGTATTATTCTTAAATTAAGTGCTGAACAATTAAAGAACAGAAGAAAAAGATGACTTAAATAATAAATACACATTTTCTGTCTTAAAAATATTAAGTATCTTCTAATCTAATATTTAATTTGGCCTTCTAACCAGACATTAGAGATTTAAATAGGCCAGATATTATATTCAACTTAGAAGTGTGAAATCTCAGTGTCAGATCTGTTGTCATTGACTCAAAGCCATCAATTTCAAAAGTGAGGAATCAGGAATTTAAAATAGTGTCTTCCTGATTCCCCTCTCCCATGATTTTCCTCTTCCATTACCTCAAGATCACACACCTGTTTGATGGCATTGACAGCAACAGACTTGTCAGAAAGCAACAACAACAACAACAACAACAACTACAACAACAAAACCCTGAAATTTCCAACTTGGATCCCTAAATTATCTCTTCATTCAATTTTCTCACAAGTGTCATTTATGTTGTGATTATGAAAGTTTCTTAAGCTCATTTTATATATATTGCAGAAATATTCCAAAGCTGCAAAATACAAACCTTTCATGATATCATATTCAATTGTAAGAGTAAAATTGCATAAAAATTTGCATGTGCTCCTGGGAGTTAAAGGAGCATACCTTCCTATTCACATGATCTACATATCTAGAAAAGCATCTACAAACAAGGAAGGTAAAATCCACCTCTGGAAAGCAAAGTGACTATGGTGCAAAGGCTTAACAGGATTTGTTTAAAATGCTGCGTTAGGGGCGCCTGGGTGCTTCAGTCAGTTAAGCGGCCGACTTTGGCTCAGGTCATGATCTCACGGTCCATGAGTTCGAGCCCCATCGGGCTCTGTGCTGACAGCTCAGAACCTGGAGCCTGTTTCAGATTCTGTGTTTCCCTCTCTCTGACCCTCCCCCGTTCATGCTCTGTCTCTCTCTGTCTCAAAAATAAATAAACGTTAAAAAAAATTAAAAAGAATACATAAAATTCTGGGTTAAAGTTCTAGCACACTTACAGTACATTTTTGATAGAAAAAAAGTTAGGAATTTATTCTGGACTTAAAAATATGTGCACTCGGGGGGGATCTGGGTGCTCAGTTGGTTAAGCATCTGACTCTTGGTTTTGGCTCAGGTCTTGATCTCACAGTTTCATGGGTTCGAGACCCACATCAGGCTCCATGCTGACAGTGAGGAGCCTGCTTGGGATTGTCTCTCTCCCTTTCTCTCTGCCCCTCCCCCACTTGCACTGTCTCTGTCTCTCTCAAAATAAATAAATAAACTTTAAAAGAAAATGTGCATTTTGATCTGTTTACACTAAAATGTCCAGGTTAAAAAGAAGAGCATGTTGGAGGTGAAGAAAACTTGGTGGAGTGTCAAACCGAAGCATACATCTTACCTCAGCCAATTGTGGAGATTTTTAAAAGTTGCTTCTTTACTCGTGATTTTAGTTTTTAAATCAATCACAGCTGTTAAGTAATGTGCGATGTTCTCAATAGTCTCTTCTTTATCTGAGGTTTTTTTTCCTCTCTGTTTTTATCAACTATCGTGCAGTCAAATGAATCATATCCACTAATCTGGTCCCTAGTTTTCTGTACCCAAATAAATAAGACACCTGTTATGCTTCATTTCCCACAGCAGTAGTTCAAATTATACTAATAGTTTTCCAATACCAGACATTATGCTAAATAGTTTAAATAGATTTCTCATACAGTCATTAAAAGCAAATCTGATTTAGGTACAATTGCTATTCCCATTTTACATATGAGTTAAGTATATTTTAGGAAGCTTTAGCAACTTTCCTAAATTTATTTTGCTGGTGGTGAGAATAGGCTTTGGTCTGACAGTATTACTCCCTATTTGTGTGAAGAATTCCTTCGAGTTGGCTTATTTTTATATTTTTAATAGGAATCCAATCTTACCCCATTAGAGACAGAACCAAGAATAGAAAGAGAGCTTGCTTCTAACCCAGGCACACCTGGGTCTGAATCACATGTCTGTTATTTCAGTAACTTAATTTTTATATTTATGAAATAGAAACATACTCTACCTTGTAGATTCCTTTGGTGGGCAGTGAGGGGAGCTAATATATAAAACTTCCGAGACAATAACTGAGGCAAAATTCACACACTACAAATTTGTGGCAAAAGGGAGTCAGTTCATGCTGTCACCTATGTCCTTAGAAAGTACCTCATTGGTACCTTAACAATTTCATGGAACACAGGGTCCTTCTAAAAAACGATGAAATTAAAATGTCAAAATTAAGTAGCATTTTGCTTGGACCACTGTAATCTATTGCACTATAAATTTTACTTTAAAATAATAATAAAGGGGCATCTGGGTGACTCAGTTAAGTGTCTGACTTTGGCTCAGGTCATGAAAGGACTGCTTATGAGTTCAAGCCCGTATCAAGCTTTGTGCTGACTGCTCAGAGCCTGGAGCCTGCTTCAGATTTTGTGTCTCCCTCTCTATCTGCCCCTCCCCAACTCTGACTCTGTGCCTCTTTCTCTCTCAAAAATAAATAAACATTAAAAAAATTTAAATAATAATATTCATTTTGTCAATTAGCTGTTCAAGTGAGAAAATAGGCCCAATCCCCAAACCAATAGAACAATAGTTATATTTTTGATTCATTGTAGATCAGGATGTTTATATAATAGGGAAATTAGACTAAACTCCTTAAACTGATTGCAGCTTTTTCATCATCTGTCACAAACTGAGAAACAGAAGTGCTATTTACATTCATGAACCTGGAATATACTTCTGGTTCTATACAGAAAAAAAAAATATCTATATCTATATATCACATATAGAAATTTGAGCTTAAGGGAAGAGATTCTTCATGCCAATTTTGATTGTTTTATATTTTTATGTTTATATGCATGGTATTTAGGAGATTTCTTTTTAATATATCTACTCAACATAAGAGGTTTTTATGAATATGATTAAATACACAGTAATCTACTCATTATCTTAATTATTTGCATGGAATGCAAATTATAGTCTGAAGCTGTTCAATCAATGTATTTTTGGAAAAGTCATGCAGAGAATCAACATTAAACAAGTATTTGCTTTCAATTAGGAATGTGTGACTTTCTCAGAGCCAATCATTTGGAAATATAATTTGCACACTAATTGTAATTTGCAAAGTCATCTTCCAGTTACATTGCTTCTTGGTCCCTATATTTTTATGTTAATTTTAACTTTCATCTCTAGATGGTGCTCTAAGTACCTGCATTGCAGTCAAGCATGTTAACAACACTATAAAAGGTAAAAGAAACAAAAGTTTGAAAATAAAAAGTGATCAAAAACCAAATAAATTGACTTAGAAAATTCTTGGAACTTTTGCTTTAGGCCAGAATAGCATATGCTGTGAGGTGATTAAGCCCATGACAAAGATGTTTGAGTGCTGTCCTTATTAGAATTAGGAAAACAGTGACTGTAGAGAAGTATTTTAAATCTAGTTAGCAAATTCAGAATTGATATTTCCCCAATTAACTTATATTTCTTTTCTGACATCTATGAATTGTAGTGTTAAGTGTTTGGCGGAAGAAACAACTACACCCAAACACATTAAGCACAAATTAACTTATTCAAGTCCTTTAAGATATCTTGGGACTAAAGCCATAGCTAAAGGAAAAGATGAAAACAGTTAATTAAGGTTTTATTTAACTATCAGTGATTGGCAAACTATGGCTTCAAAGCCAAATCTGGCCTGTTGCCTGTTTCTGTGAGTTTCATGAGCTAAAAATAGCTTTTTCATGCTTAATATTGTTTTTAAGTCAAAAAAGTATAATATTTCAAGACACATAGAAATTATAACAAGTGTGAGTTTCAGTGGCTATAAAGTTCTATCGGAAAACTGCCATGCTCATTTAAGTGTTGTCTACAGCTGCTTTGGTACTATACCCGCAGAGTCCAGTACTGGGACAGACACTGTATGGACTACTAAGCCTACAGTATTTAATATCTGGCTTTTGCAGAAAAGGCTCACTCAATTCTGTACCAAATGAAAGTTGCAGACTGTCGCATGATTTAGTTAGCTGGTAACACTGTTATTGGGATGACAGCCAAAATAAACAGATAAACGGAGCTCTAACCTTTCACCTTAAGTTAACAGGACACAATCAAGTCAATAGGAAATTTTTCATAATTTTAAAATTTGGTATTTTAGAGGATTTCTCACTAAAGGAAATTCTGATTCTTATACCTTCCCAGGAAGAAAATAATGTATTCAAAGATCAAAACTTAGCTAAAGTTATCATTTTAGTATCATGCAGCTAAGACAATTCCAATGCAAACTACATAGAATTTTAGTGAATTTAAATAGGTTATGAATCTGTTATCTGGACTGTATATTATTCTATAATGGTCCCCAATGTGACACTTGCATATTAATGAGAATTTTCATCCTCCTAAGTATGTTAATTTTTATCAATTGTTCCAACAAAGTATTTCTTTGGAAAGAATTACAGAAATACTGTTTCTGCTGCTACACTTCAGAGCCTTATCATCCCCCTCTTTTATAACCCCTGTGGTCTCCATTTTTATAATTGTGTTATCATTACTCTGTGTTTCAAGTGAGAGAAACACAACTCAGAAGTACTTTAAGAGAGAAAAAAAGAATTTGTTGGAAGGACACTCAGTTACTTTATGTAATAGAAATGGAAATGAGTGGAAAGATCAGCATTATTCCCCCAATGCCATGGTCTCTAGTTGGCATTTCTGTACTCTCTTTTTGCACTAATGAACAAAATTTAGGAGTGGTTAAAATATTAAAAACACTGAGAAGAAAAAGTAATTTTAAAAGAAAAGATACTTTATCCTCAACCAATCCTTTGTAAAATGAGGTCTGTGTACAATAATGAATGGCAAAGCATTTATAGGAATAACTGAGACATTATATTTGCTGTTGTCTCAATTCTCCACTCCATTTTGTTAAGACAAATCATTATACTGGGGCTAGAATTGTCTATTTTACAGAAGCACAAACTGGAAATGATCACATCAGACCTTAAATTACAGAGGATCCTTTAAATTGTTCATTTCTTTAACATGGAGCACTATCTTTGAGACAGATTATGGAAGATGGATCTAGTTCATTTGATTTGTAGTGAGATTCTACTAGGGGTAGAAATTCTACACCTATTACTAGGGAGTTTTATATTAGAAAAATACATGGACATTTATTGCAATAAATAGAAATTATTGACTCAGCCTGTTTCTAGATAAAGTAAATACACAGAACACAAGTCTTCTGTTCAAGATATTTCCTTTGGCTAAATGGCCAATTCAGGTTGCCACACAGTCAATGTGATCGACTGGGTAGTAATTAATTGGCAATTAACATGGCCCTAACACAAACACCCATGAACTAATTTGATGAGTAAGTACAGATTTGACCACAAATCTGAACAACATGTTATTGAGTAGAACTGTATGATTACCCTTTTGGAAGCATTCTATTAATCCATACTAAAAAAAATGTATTCTGTAATATGTCAACACAATTTTTTCATGTAATGTTTACTAAGGCATTTTGATTCAACCCATTGACATTATGAAAAAAAGAGGCCAATTCTTTTCCCTTTAAGACAACATTTCTAGTAGTTGAACCAATGATATTACATTTTCCTTATTTTTCTCTTTCTGAGAGTAAAAACTTCAATTTCTAGGTCAATTCCTATTATAACATGAATTCTTTTGCCATGCTCATTATCTGCTGTATAAATTCTAGTTTGTCTATGTCTCTTTTAATATGTAGTGTCTAGTAATTAAAATATAGATGGGTTATCAACATCTCACTTTAGATTCTATAATGCTATTAATACTGTACTTTTGTCAGCTACATTACACTTTGTCCACACAATAACACAGTAACAACTGAATTCCCAAAATCTGTTTCACACTTGCTTCAATTAAATTCTGACTTCCCCATCCTCATTTCTGCATTATTTTCACTATAAAAGCAATTATGTTAAGAAAGGAAAGTAACCTCTCATAGAATACATTGCAGACATTTTACGTACTCTTTGAACATGCTTCTATTTGCTTTGATTGTGAAATGCACTGGGCAAAAGCCCTCCTGAAAGCATTGTGTACTTTAACTGTAAGAACCTCAAGCCATATTGCAACCATTGTGTTCATTTGAGATGCAAAACATTGTTAAAAATTCACATACAGAGAGTGAAACTAGACCTTTATCTACACCATACATAAAAATCAACTCAAATGGGACACCTGGGTGGCTCAGTCGGTTGGGCACCCGACTTCGGCTCAGGTCATGATCTTGCAGTTTGTGAGTTCAAGCCCTGCGTCAGGCTCTGTGCTGACAGCTTGGAGCCTGGAGCCTGCTTCAGATTCTGTGTCTCCTCCTCTCTCTGCCCCTCCCCTGCTCATGCTCTGTCTCTCTCTGTCTCTCAACAATAAATAAATGTTAAAAATCAACTCAAATGGATGAAAGGCATAAATGTAACACCTAAAAGTACTATATTTTCCCTAGAAGAAAATATAGGGAGAAAGCTTCTAACATTGGTTTTGTCAATGATTTCTTGGATATGATACCAAAAGCACAGGCAACGAAACCAAAAATAGGTGGGATTCATTAAACAAAAACTATTGTGTGGCAAAGGACACAATCAACAAAGTGAAAAGGCAAACTACAGAATAGGAGAAAATATTTTCAAACCTTCTATCTGATAAGAGGGTAATAGCCAAAATACATACAGGCTCACCTTGGAGACACTCTGAGTTTGGTTCCAGACCACCACAATAAAGCAAAATCACAATAAAGCAAGTCAAATGCATTTTTTGGTATCCTAGTGCAAAAAGGATATGTTATGTTTTCACTATATTGTCATTTATTAAGTGTACAATAGCATTATGTCTGAAAAAACAATGTACATAAATTAAAAATACATTTTTGCCAGAAAAAAAAGGAAACCGTCATCTGAGTTCTCAGTGTTTGTCTCAGGGAATAAGGAAGCTGGAGGAGAGGAAGAGAGACAGAGCAAGGACCCGTCAGTGAAGCAGTCAGACACACACAACATGTATTCAGTTCACCATCTTACATGGGTACAGTTTGTGGTGCCCCAAAACAGTTATAATAGTGACACCAAAGACCACTGATTATAGATTTCCATAACAAACATCATACTAATAAAAAAGGTTGAAATATTGGGATAATTACCAAAATGTGACACAAACCCAAAGTGAGAAAATGCTATTGGAAAATGGTGCCCATAGACTTCCTCGATGCAGGGTTGGTGCAAACCTTCAGTTTGTAAAAAACATACAATATCCGTGAAGCATGATAAAATGACGTATGCCCAGAAGGAACTCCTGCAACTCAACAGCAAAACAAACAAACAAACAAACAAAAACCAAATAGCCTGATTTAAAAATCTGTAAAAGACTTGAAAAGACATTTCTCCAAAGGAAACGTACAAAGATGCTGAATGTCACTAATCACTGGGGAAATGCAAATCAAAACACAATAAGATACCAATTCCCACCTGTCAGGATGACCTTTATACAAACAAACAAAAACAAAAACAGAAAGTAACAAGTGTTGGTCAAGAATGTGAAGAAATTGGAACCCTTGTTCCCTGTTGGTGAGAATGTAAAATGGTGCTGCTGCCACTGAAGACAGTATGAAGGTTCCTCAAAAATTAAAAGTAGAATTGATGCCATCCCACTTCTGAGTGTGTATCCAAAAGAATTTTTAAGAAGCTCTAACTCCCATGTCCATTGCAGCATTGTTCACAATAGCCAAGAGGTTCAAACAACCTAACTGGCTGTGAAAAAAGTAGATAGAGAAAATAAGGTATATGCATACACTAGAATATTATTCAGTCTTTATAAAGAAGGCTATCTTGGGGCGCCTGGGTGGCTCAGTCATTAAGCATCTGACTCTTGATTTCCACTCAGGTTATGATCTCACAGTTCGTGAGTTCAAGCCCCACATCAGGCTCTGTGATGACAGTGTGGAGCCTGCATGGGATTCTCTGTCTCCCTCTCTCTCTGCCCCTCCCCTGCTTCCCTCTCTCTCTCTCTCAAAAAATAAATAAACTGTATTTTAAAAAAAATAAAGAAGGAAATTTTGTCTTATACTACAAGATGGATGAATCTTGAGGACATCAGGCTAAGTGAAATAAGCTCATCATGAAAAGACAAATCATGCAGTACCGAGTCTATTGAGATATCTAAAATAGTCAAAATCTTAGAAACAGTGAGTAGAATGGTAGTTGCCAGGGACTGAGGAGAGAGAGGGATAGGGGACTGACGTGTTATAGGTATAAAGTTTCAAAGAAGCAATAGGAAAATTTTCTAGAGATCTGCTGTGCCACAATGTGCATATAGTTAACAATACTGTACCATGCATACAGTTAAACATTTGAGTAGATTTCATGTTATTCTTTTGTGTTGTTTTGTTTCTGTAAACAAATAAATACCAAACAAACAACAACAACAACAAAACTCCACTGGAGAAACTAAAGAAAAAAGAAATTTTACTTAGAAATTTTTGAAAAATAATCTTAGTTAAAAAAATTAGTGAAACCATGCCAAATAAATTTCCCTACAATTTTACACAAATGATTTGATGCTATCTTTCAATAGAGCATCTCAGAGTATGAAATGGTTCCAACAGGGTAGATGAGATATTAGGAAAGAAGCTCCAGACTTAACTGGTCAACTTATTAGCTAAGAAACTAATGGATGAATTCTTTAACCTGTGTCACATTAATGAGAATACCATTACTTGCCTTTTCTCAGATAGCAATGTCCTTCCATACTCCCTAAAATTTCTCACACTGCTGCTTCTACCTGAAAGGCCCTTTGTCCCAACTCTGCATAAAACATTTCATCTTACCCTTCAGGTGCCCCTGCTTCCATTAGTAATTTTCCCATGTGCCCTTTGTGACATACACAGAGGTAATACTTCCACCATACTGCTTTCAAAGACAAGTAAGATTACGAAAGTAAATACGATTTACACCGACTTGAGCCAAAGTCGGATGCTTAACTACTGAGCCACCCAGTCTCAGTTTACAATCTTATGCTTGTAAATTGAAAATTAAACTTCTGTGTCTCTGATGGGTATAATAAGTTATTTAATGTAAAAGTTGAGATTAAATGAAGTTTCTTTAATGTGTATAACACCTAATAGTATAAAACACCCTTGCCTGAATATAATTCCATTAGATCTGTACAATTACACTGAGGGGTGTGGAGAGAGGTGGAAAGGAGCCAAGGAGCTGAGGTTGACTGAGAAATGCATGCTGGTTCAATGCCTGACTCTTTAGCAACAAGTGTGATTTGAGTGCTCTTTGCCCCCAGAGAAAACCACAGCTGTGAGAGTCAAAAGACTTGCCCACAGGCACAAATCAAATAATTGGAAGTGTTTGTTTTGATTAAAGTTAGGTATTCAGATCCCACATTCTGTGTTTCTTCCCCTAAAAAAATTTTGGATCTCATATGCACATGTAATTCTAATTCGATTCCTGTAGCTCCAATATTGCAAATTATTTTTGAAACAAGGAGGGAAAAATGCACTCTTTATCAACAACTAATGTACCAAGATCTAATTTTAAACAGTTTAAAATATAGAAATAAACAGCAAAAATCTACTTCAATTTAAAATATTGAAAAGCTGTTTTAAATGAGATAGTGACACAACAAATGTAACACAATTACTTAATATAGTTCTTAAAATGTAATTCCTGATGCATTTCAGAACAGAGCCTCAATTCATTTGCGGAAAACACTGGTTCCACCAATTGTTATTCTAAGGAGAAATATAAATGTATCACTGAGGCTCATGACCAAAAATGTGAAATACTGTCAGGGGCCATCATTTTTACCCCAAATAGGAGCAGTTTCTCCAGTGATTTTGATTGGCATTTTGAAATGTGCTTGTGAATAAAACAGAAAGAAAATGGCATACCTCACATTCAAATGCCCACACAGAGATAATAATGGAAGCAATGTTTTATGGGTCATTGGGGAAGCCAATCCCACCTGAATGTTTGTTTCTGAGAATGATAAGAGCAGAGTGAATATTCTTCTGCACCATGTAACCTGGACTAGAGGAAGAACTGATGGATGATGATTGATTTAATACAAAAAAGCTGAGCAGTAGAGGGTGGAAGACATGGGGGGAGGAAAAAACAAACAAACACACACACACACACACACACACACACACACACACACACTGAACAGGAGTTATTCCAGATACTTTGATATTGTGATAAACTCAAAGCCCAGAATCCAACACTCAGCCTTGAGAGTACATCTGTAACTTTGCCCCCATCCGCGCCCTTAGGTGTAAAAGGGTAATAGAATTATAGAGTCAAGGCAGACAAAATGTTAAGACAAACAAGTTTGCTTATTTGTTTGTTTCCATGACTAGAATAAGCTCTTCCTCCCAAACTTTCTAAAACAGATGGTTATCTGTTCTAGGATAAAAGATTAGTAGAAAAGGAAATTCCTCAGCCCTGCTCAGAAGCACACAGTCTGTGCTGGTAGGCAGGAATCAGAAACAAAACGCCCCTTTTGAAGCAATGTTTTCAAGAAAGATTGAATTTGAGAGGTAGAGTGGTAAGTAGGATTATTCCCTTTCTTACTGTTCTCTCTCCCGCCCCCCTGAAAACTGTCCCCCAGCCCCTTCCTTTATCAGTAATACACTGAATTCACTTATAAATCTTTCCATGTCTTAGAGATCACCTGGAAAAAGAAGTTTCTTTCAGTTTTCATGCACAGAGTGAAAAACAAGATAAGCTAATATATATGCATAATAGTTATATATAAAAGTCATCTGATTGTTAACTATTTTTTTTCTAAGAAGTGGGGAAGGAATTATGCATAATCTATTAGCCTGAAGTACATACACTGCTAGGAGGAAAAGTTGTAAATATTTAGCACAATAATTCTTTTTTTTTTTTTAATTTTTTTTCAACGTTTATTTATTTTTGGGACAGAGAGAGAGCATGAACAGGGGAGGGGCAGAGAGAGAGGGAGACACAGAATCCGAAACAGGCTCCAGGCTCTGAGCCATCAGCCCAGAGCCAGACGCGGGGCTCGAACTCCCGGACCGCGAGATCGTGACCTGGCTGAAGTCGGACGCTTAACCGACTGCGCCACCCAGGCGCCCCTAGCACAATAATTCTTTAGAACATAGGAAGGAATTTGCTAGATGACACTTTTTCCATCAATAAACACACTTGTAAACACATGAACACACGTACACAATTTTATATGATTTTATGGATAGTTTGATGGGATTTTAAAGTTTGATGGTGTGTTCATCCCACTTTTGAGTTAAGGCCCCCTGATTGTATTACACTTCTTACTTAACCTTTATATAAGTGACTTCTTTAAGAACAATGGATGTGTTAATTACCAGTCACTTTTGAGTATATATTTAATGAATTTTGACAATCAAGTGTTTGCAAGTCAACTTTATGCCTGGGAGCAGAACTTCTGTGAATGGAGAGAAGGTCAAAAAAATAAAAAATAATGTGAGTGATACACGGGCTTAAAAAAGGAGTTCTGCTAGATTTCTGCTAGAAATCTGCTAGATTTCTCTGTGGTATAGAAAAAAATGGACTAATACATAAGCAAACCAAAAAGATTTCCTAATATTTTCATGTTTTGTGTCCAACAAAGATGTTGTGTCGGGGCACCTGGGTGGCTCAGTTGGTTAAGTGGCCGACTTCGGCTCAGGTCATGATCTCACAGTTCGTGAGTTCAAGCCCCGCGTCCAGCTCTGTGATGAGAGCTCACAGCCTGGAGCCTGCTTCGGATTCTGTGTCTCCCTCTCTCTCTCTGCCCTTCCCCCACTCACACTCTGTTCTCTCTCTCTTCCAAAAATAAAATAAACATTAAAAATTGTTTTTAAAAAAAGATGTTGTGCCAACATAATAAGATGAATTTGGTCTAGGTTCATGATGCATGGAAACTTAGAATGGGCTGCCTGGAAATGGAAAAATAGGATTTCTGAAAGGGCAGCATCAAAGCCAGGATTGTATCTTTCTCATGGTTAGAGAAGTGCTTCTCACTGTCACACCAGGGGTGAGGCTGAATATCAGTTTTGCTAATATTGTGTCATCTGTGCCATTCTGCTTTATCTCTCTTGTTTTTTTTTTCCTTTTCCTGTGTTCAGAAAATTAGACTAATCACTCGAAGAGAATCAGCAATATGACAGTAATATCAATGTGACCTGTCTAAACATTTCACTGTGGTTTTGAAATGCTATTATTTCACTTTCTTTCTTATTATGTAGCATTAACGTACATTCAGTTAAGTTGAAGTAAATAAACTGGTAGGAAGTTTATAAGTGTTTTTTTAAATACTGAATGATATTTTTATAATTTTCACCCTGGCCTTCTCTACCCTAGATAAAATAATTGGAAGCTATGCTATTCTTTGACAGATATTATATTTCTGGTTTATAATTTATTTCTAGTACTTATAGAACTTCCCACAACCTCATTAAAGAAGTAAAAAGACTTTGTTCAAAGATATATTATGCCTGAATATTTTATTTTATTATTTTATTTTATTTTATTATTTTATTTTATTTATTTACAGTGAGTGGGCGAGGGGCAGAGAGAGGAGAGAATCTCAAGCAGGCTCCATGCTGAGGGTGTACATGGGGCTCAATCTCACCAAATGTAAGATCATGACCTGAGCTGAAATCAAGAGTCCAACACACTAAACCAACTCAGCCACCCAGGCACCCCTTTTGTGCACAATTCTAAAGCCTATGCTTCACTTTACTGAGACTTTAGACAGGGAGAAATATTTGACCAGACTAGCGATTAGGGGGGCATTCATTTAGAATAACTGTTCCATTAAATATTTTTCAATTTACGGACAAAATACTGTTTCCCTTTTTTATTTGTTGGGTTGAGTAATTTAGTCAGAAACAAGTGCAATTCTTGATCATACTTAGCTATGTGCTATTCGTTAGCATAGCTATCAGGACAAAGTAAAAAAATAATAATAATTACTTAGGAGTTAGGGTTTTCCATAGGTCATGATTAAATTGAGAAAGACAAAATAAAACTTAAAATAAAATTCCAAAAATATTAAGATTGAGAGATCTTGAAAAGGACAATGAAATTAAGAGACTATACAAAACATAAAGGGGTGGCAAATGATGATGCTAATCATTATTATCATTATTATTATTGTTACTGTTATTATTATTATTATTATTATTATTATTATTATTGAAAATCTCCAAATCTTGAAAACTTGATGGCTAGGCTTTCATCTTTTTTCTTGAGTTATTTCAGGTGCTCATTTATAGCTGTCACATGACATGAAAGGTACAAATTTGTGACAGTTTTACCTTGTACCTGCTCAGATGGAAATTACTCACCAAATGGAATTTCTTCTTTTGTATTTTTAAGTGGCTTTTGTAAGATACGGAAAAAAATGCTAATTCTCATTCTTCCTTAATAAGACAAATGTAAAATATTTAGCCTATTTAGTATAATATTTAACCAAGTGCAATGAATACAAATAAAGAATCCTTATGTTTTAAAGTTTCATAGCCCAGGGAAGAGTAATAGATAAAATAATAAGAATAACAACAATAACAGTAGTAATGATGAATAATGCAATGACAGAAAAACTATAGAGATATTACTTTGTCATCAAACTTAGAGGAAGACCAAAGAGTTCAGAGATTTTTCCCTGAGTTTTATCTATCTCAAAAAGTGATTCTCACTTTCATTAAAAAAATGCACACCTGTTGGACACACTGTGAGTACATTTTATAAAAAATACCTGGAGAATAAAAGTTCACTTGGAAGAAAACTTATGGCATGATCTAAAGAGAAGGATTCATAGGCTATTAAGAAGGAGAGTTTATAATAAATAGCCAGATATTTGTAAGTGAGTCAGATTTGTGTGTTTGTTTAATTATAGCTGTTTCTGAGCATCAAAGAATTAAATATTTCTGGACTCCTGCTGCTGGTGAATATTTTGACTTAATGCTTTTATCTTTCTTTCTTTCTTTCTTTCTTTCTTTCTTTCTTTCTTTCTTTTTGAATGTTTATTTTTGAGAGCGAGAGACAGAAAGCATGAGCAGGGGAGGGGCAGAGATGGGGGGGACAGAGGATCCGAAGCAGACCCTGTGCTGACAGCAGAGAGACCAATGTGGGGCTCAAACTCATGAACCATGAGATCATGACACCAGCTGAAGTCAGATGCTTAACCGACCAAGCCACCCAGGCATCCCATGTTTTCTTTATTTTTATAAATCATTACTGTAGGCAGTGCTAAGGGTGCATTAAGTTAGGTATGATATTCTTATAGTATAATGCCTAATATGCTAAAATATTATGTTGATTTATCAAAAAGGAAAATAAACATATTTACTGAAAGCCATAATAACAGATTTTATTCTGTGATATAAGAAGATAATGGTAGTAAGGGCCTTCAAGGACCTCTTAGTAAATCAGTTCCAAGAAAAAAAAAAAAACCACTATATATATGTATTTTATACACACACAATATAATACTGTTTTGTATCATATATTATACATTATAATACTGTTGTGTATCATATATTACATATATAATATATATACTTGTAATATATATGTAATGCATATTGTATAACACACTACAGTATTATTTAATACTTATATATGTAACATATAATGTATAACATATTATATAATATATAACATATATAACTACGTATACTATAACTGTCTGTTCTATATTTCATATTTATACTATATAAAATATTATATATTATTTTATACTTCATATTATATATTACATATATGTTAGTATTATAATGCAGTATATATAACACTTACATATATATTACATATGTATGTATTAAACAAATTCAAATAAGTTTTAACAGAAAAGAAGCGCGGAGAATCCCCAGAGCTGGGGAGATTTGTGGGGAAGGTTGTCAGCATTTCAAACCCTGTACAGCCACAGGGAGAAAGGGTATGACTACTTTAGAAATCAGAGTCAGGCTGAAACAAGATTAAAAGAATTTAGATCTGGCAGGGCTTTGAGAACAAACTTGAGCTACTTTACAATTTGTTCTAGTGCTGATTCTTCACAACTGATGGTCTTGATTTTACCTGTTTTTGAAGTTAGTCATAACATACAGTTGCTGATTTTTATGAATTTGCATTATTTTATGTGCTTTAACTTTACCATTTTAAGCCAAGCACATTTAGCTTGACATTTCATATTCAGCCAGGCCCAAGCGAGCTTCCAAATTGAATGTAAAACAGGTGAGCTTCAGCCAACTCTTTTGGGTTCACCACGTTTTGACAAGTATTGTCATATTTTAAAAAGAACTCAAAAGGAATCACAAAACCTTGTGAATTCTCAAGAATTTGCTATAAAAACTGAATGGCTAACCTAAATTGAAATAGTGAACCTAGGTCTCAGTTAATCCAGAAACAATGAAATACTTCATTTGGAAACCTAAGCAGGGTCTAGACAAACTTGACTTTTTTCTAAAATTGAACTCCAAATAGCTGAGCTTGCATGCTATTGGATTTGAAATGAAATCTCTTCTTGACGTTTGCTGAGACTAAAAGTATGAATTTTTAAAAGCCATAGGAAGAGAAAAAGAGGTATTTCTTAATTCCCTGATTAAATATTAAAGGGAACTTCAAGAACATTTGTTTAAAGGATTAAAACTGGGTTCATTTCTGGCGTAAAGACAACCAAATATTTTTGGATACTCCTCAAAAGCTGGGTTTTATTTCTCCTCCCATTAAAAATAGGCTGGCCAGTAACCTACTGGCAGAGTACCGTGAGCGTAATACTATACCAGTTTCTGCAGGTCTAGACTTTCCAACAACTAGCAGGTTCCACGTCCTGTATTTTGGAAGATTTATTTTTAGAGCCCTGAGCTTTCATGAAAGTAGTCTATTTATTGAGGAGACTGCTAGGAAAGTCCTAAAAGAGGGTTCTATTTAAGCTAGTCTTCCAGGTGGCCCTGCCAAGGTACTTGGCATGTAAGTAAAATGCTCTCTTATCTCTAGACCAGCCCAGAAACCAGGTGAAGAGGCTGAATGATCTTAGGCACTCAACTTCACCAGGTTGTATTGACTTCCAAAGAGCTGCCGAAATGCCTGACCACACTTCATGGGTTTGGGCCACAAAATTTGGGGGTGTTCCATTACACAGCATAGCTAGAAGGGATTTCATCATTAAATTAACCTCCTTATTTACTCCCTAGAAGGTCAATTAAACATCTTGATTTTTAGTAATAGCTGTTTTCTACAACATATCACAAAAAATTTTGATCCACTTTACAGGTGGCACTGAAAACATGAATTTCCTTCAAGGAAGCAATGATGCTAATGAGGAAGTTTTTTCAAACTAAGTGACCTCTCCAGAGTGGTCTTCCCCTGTGGCATCCAAAACACTAGCCCAGAATTTAACATCAACTCACATCGAAAACAAACAAAATTATACAAAACAAAAATAAAAAATAGAATGACAATATTATGTATGTAAATCATTGTTTATAATTTCTTCCTGAGGTTATGAAAACAAGTCACCTTAATCTAATATGTGTTCTCTCACAAGACTAACAGTTATAGTCAGCTGTTTTTCAATTGATTCTGATTTTTGCAATATAAATGACCAATTTCTGCACCATTGATTCAACTAGTCATGCAGTCAATAGCACAACAGAAACCACCATGAAGATCAGACTATTTTTGAATCTTTTATTGTAAAAGCTTGGCAATAGTTTTTAAGACCACAAACCATATTGATGTTTATTCTTTTGTAAAAGAATCATCTAAATCTTTGGGAATAATGCCATAAGAATAACTTTATTATCCCAATAGAGAAATTAACTTAAAACATTTTTATTTATCTCTAAGTAAAATGACCTGATAAACTGTACAAAAAATTGTATTAATACAAGAAATATATTATAAAGGAGTCAAGACAACACAGAGGAAACAAATTTAACTGAAGTAAAGAATAAACTATTATTCCTGTATAATATTCACTTACAGAGTTTGGAAGGATGGCAACAAAAGTTCTGGATCATTATGTTTAATATTATGTTGTAATTTATCTCAATGATAACAATAACAAATGCTTTGTTATTCTCTGAGTTCAATCACAAAACTTAGAAATCAACCTTTTTCCTTGTCACTAGGCCTGAAGATCTTACCTCTGTAGATTCCTCTTCTTTAATATTTTCTTTTTCACAGAATATTCAGTGTATCCCAACTGAATGTCTTTGTATCTAATCCATGCTTCAACCACTTTTATAACAGCCCTGGGAAGAGGTGATTCAAATAATGCTTAAAATGCCACCTCCCTAATTCCTGAGGCACCATTTTGTCTTTGTGGACAGCTCTGAAAGTTGGAATGTTCTTCACTATACTGAGCAGAAATGCAATTATTTATTTTACTTCCATTTCTTCATACTTTCAACCCTTAGAGACATATAGGACATTTTATCCACCTTCATGGATATTTGAGGGCATCTATTATATGCTTAGCAGTGGATCATTTCCCCAATAAAGATAATAAAGTCTTCCAATTCTTCTTCACATGACAAAAAACACTTCACCATCCATATGGCTATTCTGAATCTGTTTTTCTCAAAACACAGAGCTCATAATTTAAGATAATATATTAACTTATTGATATATTGTTGATATATTATTATATTGATATATTAACTTATTGATATATAACTTAATATATTAGCTGAATAGCATAGAGTAGAACATAACTATACCATTTTATTTTAGTACTCTAATTAACTAATTCATACAGTAAGCATTTTTGAGAAGTTATTCTTACCTTACATTGTCCTGGGGCTGGGGATCTAGCAGCATACAGTGAAAGAGCCACTGGGTGCCTCAGTTGGTTAAGCGTCCAACTTCAGCTCAGGTCATGATCTCATGGTTCGGAACTTCGAGCCCCATGTTGGAGACTGCTTTGGATTCTGTGTCTCCCTCTCTCTCTGTCCTCCCCTGCTTGCACTTGGTCTCTCTCTTTCAAAAAAAAACAGAAGCATTAATTTTTAAAAAAAATAAAGTGAAAGAGAAAACATCAAAAGTTCTGATTATTGTATGTGTGTGTGGCTGGTGCTGTGGAGACAATACAATAAAATTAAAACTGAATGAATTTTGTCCTGTGTTAGAAAATGAAAAGTGCTACAGGGGAAAAAAAATGAGAAAGGCAAGGGTGATAGAGAATGATGACAGAGGTGGTGTTGCAAATGCTGTTATAGAAAAGATCATTATAGAAGCCAGAGCATAAGAAGATATTCAAGCAATGGCCTCAGAAAAATGACAAAGAAACATGCAGAGGTTTGGGTTATCATATTTCAGGTGAAGAAACTAGTATGAAAGCTATGAAGAGGAGACAAGAGTGGCATGATGGGAAAAGATGGGATGTCCTGTAAGTGCAAGATGACTGGCAAATGAAATTCTACTCCATAGTTTTTAATACTCTCTGCTCTAATGACTCATTTCTTTTCCCTTGCTAGATTTGACCCTTCACTGAAAATATTGTCCAATATGCTTTATATTCCTCTTAGAATTTAGTCATTTGTAAATGTGGTGTTTTCTATGATGTGATTCACATCATTGATTACATTGTCAAATGTAACACTGGCCAAGTCAGACTCCTAAATGATGGCATTAAAAAGTCCTTCCTGCTTCTTAAGAGTTACAATCATCACACATGGGTCATGGAAACAATTGTATTTTCAAGAGCTTTCACATTTTTTAATTAAAGAAATGTTTAAATTTTTGCAATCATATCTCCCCATATAAAATTGAATACTAAAAGAGAATCAGTAAAATCTTTGTGTGAAATTGTATAATATTCATAGCATTTATATATTCAGACATAAAAGGATATATATTTCAAACTAGGGTGAAATCACTTCTATTTCAGGTAGTTAAGCAGAAAGCTCATGAGGTGATTGATTATGAACAGGACTGAAATATGAGGAGGGTAACAATGACTATAAATGGAGGGCAGAACAAGAATCAAAGACACATAGATGGGGAAAAAACGTACATTCAGTGGTTGTAAAGTAGAGCAGTTTGAAGCCAAAATGTCACATAGACAGCTCTGAGGCTAGAAGATATTTTAAGGCTACACTGTCCTTAAAAACAACTATAAGGCATTACAACCTGAAAAAGCAATAAGAAGGTTTTGAGTTGAAATGAACAAAGAAAAGGGAAGAGACAGAGAGAGAGAAAAACCAAAAAGCAGACTCTTAACTATAGAGAACAAATAGATAGTTACTAGGGGGTAGGTGGGAGGGGGGTGACAGGCAGGATGGGTGAAACAGGTGAGGGGGATTACAGTACGACTTACCATGATGAGCACTGAGTAATATATAGGATTGTTGAATCACTATATTGTATATTTGAAACTAATATAACACTTGATGTTAACTATACTGGAATTTAAGAAAATAAAGAAAGAAGGTTTTGAGTTGGACTCTGAGGCCATTACTTAATTTTTTTATAGTTAAAAATGTAGATATACAGAAGAGTTTAAAAGGTATAGGTACCAAGATTACAATAATGGGAAGAGTCAATTACTGTCAATTACAATCAAATGAAGAGACAAATGTCACAAATCTGGGAGAGTTAAAAAGTTGTAATCCCAAAAGACCAGTATCTATAGCCCTCCCTAGGTCTTAGTAGATATGAAAGATACTGAATAAATTAATTAATATGACTGAATTAATTAGTCTTAGTTAAAATGAAAATCAAATAATAAAATGTAATGAGGATAAAATTAAATTTCCATGTAAATAAATCAAAACTACACAAATACATAATGATAAAAGTTTTAAACGTTCAAGTTTTAAAATAAATACTTAAGAATCTTCATGTCCTGTGTTCTCTGTGTCAGCCAAATATGTGATATGTCAGCCTGGACAGCTAATGCTTTTTTAGATTTCATTATTATAAATATAGCACATGGATAAAGAAGGTTACAGTCACTCTGGGTATTGGTCACAGAGCATCTGGTAAACCAGATATAGTGTTTCCTCATATCTCTACTTCTTGTAGGATAAAATCTAAAGGCATGTTTAAGGCTTTGTCGAATTTAACTCCAACCGTTACTTGGAGCCACATCGTTAGCAGCTTCCTGCCCTCTAATAATTTATCTGCAAACAGAGCTTTCTTACTCAGTCCTACAGGGGTCAAGATGGGAAAGTAAAAAAGCAGAAGGTAGTGATGAGCAGAATAATGAAGAATACACCTTAGGACACTCACTTTTAGTGGGTAAGCTGTAGGCTGCTGGCTAGCCATTTGTGGCTATTACTTTGCAAAGTACCTACTGAGCAGTATTCACTATTTCAGAAGTTGTCTTCTTTTCACTCCTCTGATTACGTTTAGAGTTTACTCTTACATAGATTTTAATTATTCTCTCAACATTTATGTTCCAGTAAAAATTAGAGATCCTATGAATATTTGCCCCAGCGCGCCAATCAGAAAACGTCACTCTTGTTATCATGTTACTATAGCAGTTCATAGATATGTTAGCCTGAAGGCTCATAATATTATATTGTATTATTTTTTTAATCTGTTAAAATATTTTCACACTACAGTTACACATACAAATACAGCAAATCAAAACTTAAATTCATGGGTGCCTGGGTGGCTCAGTCCATTGAGCGTCTGACGCTTGATTTCAGCTCAGGTCATGATCTCAGGGTCGTGAGATCAGGCTTGCCTGAGTGTGGCACCTGCTTAAGATTCTCTCTCCCTCCCTTTCTCTCTCTGTCCCTTATCCACTCATAATCAATTTCTCTCTCTCTCTCTGAAAGAAAACAAAACCCAAAAAGAACTTAAATTCAATTAAAAATTAAAATAAAAACATCTAATTGTGAATAACCTATAAACAATTATATTCTTCATGGTTTCTTGGTTAGGAGTAAAGACAAAACAGCTTATTTTAATTTTGGAAGTAAAATCAACCTGCCTTAGTAATAAATCATCTAGTGTTGTCTAGGGTTTAGGGATATTGTAGATAACTTTGGGGCCTAATCCTTTACTGGTGGTGCTTTTCTTAAAAATGCCCTGGAAGAACACATGTAGGATTGGGTTCAAAGAAATGAGAACAGACCCACCACAGGGTCCCTGCTGAGTTAAAGAGAGAGAGAGAGAGAGAGAGAGAGAGAGAGAGAGAGAGAGAGAGAGAATATCATTAGGGTCCTATGGACTTTAAATAAATGGAGGGACTTTAAATGACCTGGGTGTTAAACAGAGGTAGTGGAAGTGAGGTAATGATCAGCTAGAAAAATAGGAGCTTATGATTATACAGATATGTTAGAGGTAAACCAAGTTTTAATTAACATGGAGCAGTTACAGATAGTGGCAACATCTAAGATGGCGTCTTTGGCTACAGAAAGCTAGCAAGAAGTACAGAGAAACACATAAGGGGTTGAAGACAGAGATTCTGAGATTCTGGTGCTATATTGGTCATTCACATGAGCAATACATCAACAAAGAGAATGGCATAATTTTAAGTAAAACAGAAATAATGAGCAGGGTGCCAAGAATTTCAATTATTCTGGGGAGTATTGTTAAAAAGTCAGTAGATTACAGCAATGACTAGCGGTAGTGGGTACTGGAGTGGGTTATCATGAGCCTCAAATGAGAAAGTTATTTTACACAGGTGTGGAGGACAAAGACTTTAAAAATTTTAATGAGGAGCTAGGTGAATGCCTAGCCACCTATCCATAAGACTTGGGAAAATGAGTGAACGTATTAGACAGGATTTAAGTGGAAACAGTATCTAGGAACTGAATGAGATTTCTTTCAGTGGGAGGCAAGGGTCAGAAGTGTCAGGATATAAGAAAACTAACTCCCAAGCAGATATTTTTTAGTATGAAATGGATATTCTAAAATGTACCATGTTACCATTTGGCAAGAAAGAAGCAATGCAATTATAATTATAATTATAATTCTGGTAATAAAAACCAGAAAACACTTTGCAGATAAAAGTACTACAAATGAGAGAGGAATAGCGCCTTTCATTCACAGTAGTTGTAGGAATGGCATGAACACTCACATGTTGACATGAAGCTGGCCTCAAATTCCCAAAGAAGCATGGTCAAATTAGAATGTAATCCAGAAGAGATTTTGTAATATCTCAGTGAAAAAGTTAGGATGCTGTGATTTTGGATAGGCTGACAGTAGAAATCATTTATTATTCTAAATGTTCTCCATACTAGATGAGCCACTTTTAGTAATGATTTCATGCTTGCAACTTTCTATAATTTTTAAATGTAAGAATATATCAAGATATTGTCTTGAGCCATTCATCTTCTCAAAAAGTCTTTATAAGAGATAATTTCCCTATTGATTCAGTATGCTCATGGCCTTGAGATAAAGTAAGTTCTTTATAACATGAACACAAATAAAAACAAACAATGTTCAGTTTTGTACCTGCAAATTAGGTCCTAGAAGCTCATGTCATTCCAACAGAGAGATTTCACAGCATTTTAATTTGGCACTATAAACACATGGAAGGGAACAAAGACACAGAAGACACTGATGTCATACCTGGCCTATGATCAGGAGCCACATTAGCTGTTTTTTTTTTTTTTTGGATTTATTCCCCCTCCTATTTCTATATAATTCCCATGAAATATCTAGTGGCAAAAAGCTATGATCCAAGATCATCTGAGCTTCAACTACTCTGGCTTATAGAGGTGTATACGTTTTCAATGGTGTGAGGTGCTTATAATTAGGATGTTCATTCATTACATTCACAATCTCAATTTCCAACAATTTTGTTGCTTATCTTGCACTCTCAAACGGGGCCTATTTTAGACAATTATCTGATCAGCCTACTCATAAAACCACCATTCTCAGTTCCTCTGCCTTCAATTGAGAATCAAATCAAATTGATTTTAATTTATCTACACAATTTTAGTTGATACCAAAAATGAAGGATAGAAAGAGGATTGTGGTTAAGACTAGTAGGCACTTGGGGCACCCGGGTGGCTCAGTCGGTTGAGTGTCCGACTTCAGCTCAGGTCATGATCTCATGGTTTGTGAGTCTGAGCTCTGCGTCAGGCTCTTGGCTGACAGCTTGGAGCCCGGAACCTGCTTTGGGTTCTATGTCTCCCTCTCTGCCTCTTCCCTGCTTGTGCTCTCTCTCAAAAACAAAATAAACCTTAAAAAAATTAAAAAAAAAAAAAAAAGACTGGTAGGCATTTGAATAAATAGGCATGACAGCAACAGTGATAAATTATGGGAGAGAGGAATCAAATTCTTGACACTCAGAAGGGTAGTGATTAGGAAAGAACTATACTGGGGTGACTTGGTGGTAATAAGGCCTGCCCTGCTTAGTTAGTGCAAAAAATGTCACAATAGTATTGACCATCTGCTATTTCAGAAAACTGAGTACACCTGTGATGAAACTACTAAAAATTAAATTGTTGAAGGAAATAATACATTTATATTTGTATTGATATTTTCTACATAGAGCATACTTTGTACTAATTCACACTCCCGCTAATTCTCTGAAGTCTTTGCTGAGGAATATTTAATCAAACAGTTTGCTTTTTGTCAATTTGATAGAGAAAAATGGCTTTGATTTTAGTTTGAATTTAGCTTTCCATGAGTGAAATTTAGTATCTTTTCAAAGGTTTAAGATTCATTAAAAAAAAATTATTTTTGTTACAGTCCTTGTATATTTCTAGTTGTGTCTTTATTCCAATTTTCTGATGGGGTTTAGGATATATTTCACTCATTTTCATAAACTCTTTAGAGAATACAGTCAGTTGGTAATACTTTGATTATTTTTATTCATTTCTAAATATTTTGTTTACTTTGGCAGTATTTTTTAAGTGCTTTAGAGTTTTCAGTAATACTAAGAAAAATTGTTTTAAAATTATAAAGATTATTTTATAAATACTTTGCCATTTTTCTAATACTACCATTATGTCAGATATATTCTTTTTAATTAAATTATTGACCCACGTAAAATTGTTTTTTTTTTTGTTTTTATTGAGACATAATTGACATACATTACTTCGGTTTCAGATGTAAAAATAATGATTCAATATTTGTATATATTGTGAAATGATTACCACAATAAGTCTAGTTAACATCCATCACCATACATAGTTACAAATTTTTTTTTGTGATAAGAACTTTTAAGATTTACTCTCTTAGCAACTTTCAAATATGGAATATAGTATTATCGACTATATTCTCCATACTATACATTATATCTCCATTACTAACTTATTTTAGCTAACATACAGTGTAGTATTGGTTTCAGGGGTAGACTCCAGTGATTCATCACTTACATACAACACCCAGTGCTCATCCTGACAAGTGCCCTTCACCCCATGCCCCCACCACCTCACCTCCAGCAACCTTCAGTTTGTTTTGTGTATTTAAGAGTCTCCTATGGTTTGCCTCCCTCTCTGTTTTTATCTTATTTTTCCTTCCCTTCTCCTATGTTCATCTGTTTTGTTTAAATTCGACATATGGGTGAAATCATATGATATTTGTCTATCTCTGACTGGTTTATTTCACTTAGCATAATACCCTCAAGTTCTATTCACAGTGTTGCAAATGGCAAAATTTCATTCTTCTTCTGTGCCAAGTAGTATTCCATTGTATATATACCACATCTTCTTTATCTAGTCATCAGTTAATGGGTATTTGGGCTCTTTCCATAATTTGGCTATTGTTGATAGTGCTGCTATAAACATTGGGGTGCATGTGCCCCTTGGAATCAGTGGTTTTGTATCCTTTGGATACATACCTATTAGTGCAGTTGCTGGGTCATATGGTAGTTCTGTTTTTAATTTTTTGAGAAACCTCCATACTGTTTTCAAGACTGGCTGCAACAGTTTGCATTCCCACCAACAGCGTACAAGTATTCCTCTTTTTCCGCATCCTCGCCAAAATCAACAAAAACAGGTCAACACCATGACATATCATAGAGGTTAAACTTTGTGGAGTTTATTTCTTCTGTAGGGTTATCCAGATACCTGAAACACATTTATTGAATGATCCATCTTTTCGTTAACAACTCTTCTTAATTAAAAGATTCTTCCTAATCAGCAGTGTTTTTCAGTCTTTTTTTAGTGAAGAGTATGGGAAGTTGGGAAAAACAGGACAAACAAAACAAAAATAAAAACAAAACCAAGTATTCAAATAATGGCTGCCTCTTATAATTTGTTTAGACAAGAGCAAATTAATTAACCTCTTCCAACATCTGCTTTCTCTCCTTAAATTGCAGGTCGTGTTGGTTACCATTACTTCTTAACATGGTGAGGTCTAAATTAGATACCATTTTTATGAGCTGCTTTATACTTTGCATGTTGTAAACTTTTCAGGAGTGCTAGGTCTTGTTGTTTCACTAATTATGCTACCCGTGTACTGGCCAGTAGGATCCCCAACAAGAAGACTCATCACTTGAGAACTTGATACAAGTGTAAAAATAGTGGCCTCAACCCAAACTGCTGCAAGTAAAGTTTGAGAAGCACTGTTCCACACCATTAGATTGAATTAATTGACAGCTACCTAAGGAAACGAATCTATTTAGAAAGGAAAGGTACATGTAGTTCAAGGAGAAAGACTCTGTTACAAGTTGTAACCAAGTACCTAAAATGTTTTGCCTTCTTCACAATTTTGCCTAGGGTTACCATGTTTACATCAGTGTTTTCACAAGGAGGATTTGTCAGTCTGATGGAAAATGATCACAAAGATTGTATAGGAGTTGTAAGATGAACTAGCTCTATCTTTCCAGCAGGGTGGATAGCCAGATATAAATGAGCCTCTGCATTAGCTGTTAATCTTAGGTAACTTAATTGGTGTTAGGTATTACTTGTCTCTTATTTACATGTCTAAATTTGTTCTTGGATTATACCTACTTTTTTTCCTGCTTGATTCTTTCTGTCTCCTAAACATTCAGGGATTTACGTTTTAAATGTTGCAACTCAAGCATTTATGTATTTTAAAATGCATTCACTATAGTAGTAAAAGCTTACTTATATTTAATAAACAATAGAGCAATTTCAAACAATATAAATTGATGTCATCTTCTCCTTTTATACCTTATTACTGTGGCACAGTGACCTTTAAATTGCAGCTTTGGAGTTATGATGATGTAGATGGTGGTGTCAGTGATATAATTCTTAAGATATTTAATATCAATTCTCCCCTTCAATGAGCAAACTCTATATTGGGAAATGAATAAAAGTAGAGTTCAAAGCATAAGTACAATGGCTCAGTCATACTCGTACTCATATGGTCAGTTGGCTAGTAGGTAATAGGCAGGAATAGATGATACTGGGGAAATTCAGATCTTCAGTTGTTGAACTGAATAACTCCCCAAATTCCAAATGTGACTGCTTCTAGAAAACCTGCATTTGTATTGATGATAAATCAACAAGTACATTTTTCTTATTCTTGTACAAACCAACATCAGGAATATTCTAATATTTGGTAAATCTGAAATACAGATTCAAAAACCTCACAGTATTAGAAGAACTTAAATTAAGAATTTGCTTTGTCTGTAAATATAGAAAAGCTATTAGGTTTAAGAATGTGATGGAAAATATATGATTAAAAACTTCATATATTGAGGTGTCTGGGTTGCTCAGTCAGCTGAGCATCTGACTTCAGCTCAGGTCCTAATCTTGTGGTTCGTGAGTTCAAGCCCCAAGCCAGACTCACTGCTCTCAGCCTGTCAGAACAGAGCCCGCTTCAGATCCTCTGTCCCCTGTTTTCTCTGCCCCTCCTCTGCTTGCCCTCTCTCTCTCAAAGAATAAAGAAAATACTAAAACAAACAAATAAATGTTCACATATTTAGATACATCTATATCCTAGCACTTAGATTATTAGAATATAGCAGAATCTAAATAAATATTACATTATCTATCAATAATTTTCTATGGTTTTCATTTACTTATACAAGTTTAGTTGATACTAAACAATGAATGGTAGAAAGAAGATTGTGGTTAAGGCTGGCGTGCCCTTGAATAAATAACCATGGCAGTAGTCACAATGAGAAATGATGCTACAGAGGAAGGATTTGTTTTTCTGAAGTTTCACATTATCTTGCAACTTGAAAACTGTCTGTAACTTCAGAACACTTATACTGAGGCAAAACTGACTTGGAAAAATTAGTTTGTGGATGCTATCAACAACAGCAAATTAAAGTACAAAATGATCAAAGGGGCAGAAATTATCAAGTTAAAATAAGACAGTCTGAACTAGGCTAAAAACTGTTGCATCTGATTTTGAGGGTACATGACTAGGAGTTTTGAGTTTAAAATTAATGCCCTGACTTCTTTGGAAAAACTTCCTAAGAAATAGTGTCAGTTGCTAGAGAAAAAAGCAAAGTAGGTCATCGGTCAGGGAAAAAAAGATTTTTACAGAAACTGAACTGTAGTATGAGAACAGTCTCATTGGTCAATTTCAAGTTTAAAAAATTCTTCCAAAAAGATTGGATTTATCAATAATACTTACGTTTTTTTTGTTTTGTTTTTGTTTATTCCCCCCGCCCCCCCCCCCCCGATGGATAGAGCTCTCTTTTGGGAGCCTGGCTAGAAATAATTGATATAACATGCCCTACTGACTAGAGAATTATAATAGAAACTTCTTATGAAATTAAAGAAGATATGATCTTTATCAACCTCTTGCATCAAGTTCAACATAAGATGTAGGAGGTTTTTATTCTTAAATAGCACTCTACCCCTCCAATAAGCAGTGATTTATACAAATGATTTAATGTGTCTGACTGCTTGACTCCTAGAAATAGAGTGCCAATAAAATCCATTACTTAAATTTTCATTAGTCTTTGACCATAGAACTGAAATTAATTTGCTCCAAGAGTACAAGATATAGTCTTTACATTTGATTCCATGTAATTTTGTCTTAGCATTTAATTATTCTTTTCAAATACATAGCAGTTAGATGAAAAATGTCTTGTTGATTCCCTTTAACGGTAAAATTCAGAGAAACTTGTGCTTGATGTGTAATTGAATCTTATTAAACTAAACATAGATAGTAAGAGGTTTTTTTTGATTTTTAAAGCCAAGAAAATGAAGTTTTTTTTTAAAAGCTTAAAACAAAATAGAAAGATGTCAGCTTTTTGGTTCTCTTTTGTTTCTTTCATCATATTTTGGTTACATAAGAATATAAATATCTGATTTAGTGTCAACTTCTCTTGAGATAAACTTTTCCACACTGAGAAAATAAAAGTAAAACAAACAAAAAACAATAAAAACCTGTAATATTTATTAATCACTTAACATTTAAAAATTCAGAGTTAGGTCTTAGAGGAAAGAGAACATCTCTTTGATATTTGATCAAATAACTACTAAACCTATTCCTATTATATGCTCTCAAATAGAAATTAGCAAATATTATGCATTAAATGACTAGATTTGCCTTTTGAGAAAAAAATACACTATTAAAAAAGTAGTTTTCACTAATTTGATTAAAAATAAATTTGTTGCCAAATGCATTTTTTTGTTTATTTTTGTCATTATTTGTTTGTTTTAGTTTGTATCTCCATAATAGTGGCTGTGGTCACAAAAGATTCCATTTCTGTAATATTGTTACTGATTACTCACACATTTTACATGAAAACAACATAAAACAATTTTCACATTCTCCTTTCTATTCAAGTTATATGAAAAAAAATTTTTATCAGATACTCTTTCTTATATCATATCATTTCTTACAGGTTAATTAAAAATAGCTCTTTTCTCAAGATGTTTAAAATAGTCCCTTTTGTCTCAAACATTTTGCATAAAAAGATCTCCTAATTTATGTCTGTCATAGAAACAAAGTCTGGTGGTTGCAATGAGGCATTGACAATTTCCTTAGCAATAGCCTGAGTCAGCACCTACAGTAGACACTAGGTTGGTTTTACTACATGTAATAGTAGTCAAGTGTGAGTGTGTTCATTCACTGTGAGATCTTGCTAATATTTTTTTGCTTAATTTGGGAAACGTTCGCCCAAACTGGTACTTGGCAGAAGGATGGAAGCTAATCTGGACTCAGGATCGGGGGAAGCTAATCTGGACTCAGGATCCCGTTGACACTGCCTTGGCCAGAAAGCAACATTACTGCTGCTTTTAAGATCATACTAAGCATGTCTACAGCAGCAAACACTCCCTGCACACAGAGCTCAAACCACTTACACTCTACATAAAAATCCAGAGATATATCAAATACCTATTCATACTTGATGCCTCTGCTGCCATAAAATAATACAGAATTATGATACACAGAATACTGAGAAAAAGTGAAAAAAGACTTCTGAGAGGATATACCACTGGAATCATATTGAAAAACAGATATTAGTTATATCATGGTGAGAGGTGTTGTGAGGCAACAGCCTAACAAAGACACATAGATCAGAAAGATGGCGTGGGAATTGTAATGGAAGGTGATTAGGCTCTAAGACCATAAGTGATGAAGTGAGACTGACAATGTGGGCAGGTGTCAGAATGCAAAACTTGAAGGGAAGTCTCTGTTGGGTTAAGAAACTGAAATTTCACATGAGATAAGGGTTAACTGCAGAATTTTATTTGAAATGTGCCAGAATCAGATTTGTTTTTGAGGTGGTTAACTCAGGAGTTACAAAGAAAATCTATGATGAAAACCGTAATGCAGGCAACAAAGAAAATTAAGCCTTTTTTTTAGTTATCCAAGTAAGAAAAGTAAATTTCCTGATGTAGGACACTGAAAGAAGTATTAAGGTGCCTTGGATATAGAAAATTCTCAAAGATTGATTGGACTCTGTGAATATAATAGTGAGAAGAGTCCAACGTAAGTGTCAGTTTTCTCTCCTGCATAACTGGATTGACGGAGGTATCTCTAATCAAGATATAGAGTAGGGAAAAGTTAAGAAGAAAATGTGAAAACTAGGTTTGTAAATGTTGATGATAAGGTGCACATGAAAAATCCAGATATAAATATCCAGAAGCCAATCAAATACATACGTCTGTGGTTCAGGAAATGGTTATGGGCTTGACTTCTGAATTGAGACATCAGTAGAGTGTAGGTGGTGGTTGAAACAAATGAGAATGGGTAAGATCACCTGAGAAAATATATTGCATAAGAACAGTGAGCTAAAAATAAAACCCTAAGTAATAGCATTATTTAATGGGTCATAAGAGAAAAAAGAATCTCATCAAGATAAATTGAGGAGTGAACCAAAAACATCTCAGGAGAAGGGAGATAGTTTGGGAACATTAACAGTCATGGGAGTAGAGATTTATTAAGTGAGCATTCACTAGTACAGCAGAGGACACAAGATAAAAAGTCCTGACAAATAGCATGTGATTTACAATATTAGGATGTTACTGTCAAACATATTAAATAGATGAAAACTCAATATAGTTGGCAAATGACTTACTGGGAAGTAAGGATGGGAAAGAGCATGTGTGTACTACTCTTTCAAGAAATTTGGAAAAGGAAACAGTAGACTGGATCTACAACTTAATGCAGCATCCAAGCAGAAAAATGAATTAATAATGGATGAACCAAGAGTGAGTAAGCATAAAACAGGAAAGACGATGGGCATATCAGAAAGATACAGGATCAACAGGGAGCTACAAATACAAAATCATTTTGTGAGATTTCTGAAAATAAAACCAAAGGCATATGCTCTATTCAGTTTATTTAAACTTTTGTATCTTTTATTTATGATGTCATATACCCATATAGCAGTTCTTGGAGGCAAACTCATCTACTGTATATTCATTCAGAGTTATAGTTTTGACCAATAAATCTAACCTTAATCAGAAATATAATGAAATAGAAAATGTATATTTAATTCTAATTATCTCTAAGCAATTCTTTGAAATGTGGAACAAGAAGAGACGAGCCATAAAAACGTGTTGGAAGAAAATTCACCCTTATCTTCCTTTATGGAATTCATAAGTTGGTGAGATGTTTTGCATCAAAAAATTAGTAGACTATTACTTGAGTTCATATAAATATTAAATAGACCTGCTGATATATTGTATTCAAGTTTGACTAGCAGCTTCACATCCCTTTCAGTCTTTCCACTCCTGGCTGCACTAACACCTGTTCTGCTCAATTCTGAAATAAAACGTACATCAGATTTTCTTAGTGGATTGTAAACATGTTCAAAGGCAGTCCAGGGTGAGGATGTGTGCATGGTGCAAATTGCTTTTTAATATTTCTAGACATATAAACCTCCCCCTAGCCATCCTCCTTACACAACTTCATATTAACCTAATGATCTGTCTATAACGAATTGTCGAACTGCATTTTGCTGCCAAACTGTTTTACAGTTAAGCTGTTGCTTTGTGCTTGCCCCTTTTTGTTCAGCCAAACAATTTGCGACTCAGATCCATGGCCCAGTAAAAAGTAATACACAGGGATTTGGAATGGATGTAATCATGTACACAGCAAGACAAATACCATCAATTTATTTCCAGTGAATTCCACTATGCATATTTTGTATTTAGTAGTAGAATTATAGCTTTATTGAGGAAACAAAATATAAAGAGATTTATTTTGTTGTTGCTTACCATTCAAAAATAATATTTGTGAGTATATCATGATAATTCACAAATATGTGGAATAGCATTTCTGTGTTCAAGAAATGTTTTAGAACTCTTAATTCTACTGTTGGATGAATAGCTTATAATTAAGGAATAATAATGTTTGTCATCTATGTACCCCAGATTTAATTTTCAACTTTGATTTAAGTGGCATTTGGCCATGGAAAGAATATAGTATTCCTCCTGTGAGAAGAAATACTATGAGCCACAGATGCGATGCTACAGTTGCACAGTAAAATACAGGCAATGAAATTACTTGCATTTTTTTCAGCAGCCTTCAAAGTTTTATGAGTTTCTGATTCTTAAGAGCACTATAGCCTTTCAATTATTATGCATTTCATTCATTATTACGTTAACTTCCTCTAGCTCTTAACCATCTAGAATTTCACATTAAATCGTGTTTAAGTTAACTGTTCTTTCCTTTTTATGTTTATTTTTGAGAGAGAGAGAGAGACAGAACGTGAGCGGGGGAGGGAGACACAGAATCTGAAGCAGCCTCCAGGCTCTGAACTGTCAGCACCAGAGCCCGATGTGGGGCCCAAACTCAGGAACCATGAGATCATGACCTGAGCTGAAGTCGAACACTTAACCAACTGAGCCACTCAGGCACCCCTAAGTTAACTATTATTACTTATGTTTAAAATTATTTTAACCCAGATTTGGATGCACATACAGTTTTCAGTTTCTTAAGGCTTTTAAAAAAATATATTGTCCTTGAATTTTTCCCAATAATTATGACAAGATTGAATTGGCTGGTTATACTTTCATGATTTGGGTGATTTCTGAAAAGGTTTCTATCAGAAAATACAGTATCAATTTTCAGAGGGCTTGTTTCACTTATTTATTCCTTAGGTTGATACATTTTTAATGAGGGGTTAATTTGTTCTTGGCTCTGTGTTAAAACACATTTACTATTCTCAAGTTGCTAATTCTTTAAAAAGGTTCTTCCCCAGTGCTGAAACTCAAAACAGTATGGAAACCAATTTGACAATAAATTTCATATTAATAAAAAAAAAAGAAAAAATGGCATGGAGACAGAAAAAAATGTGCCAACTTTAACATATATAAGTGATAATGTGAATACAATACATAAGTAAAGCATTTAATTATAATCTTTTTTTTTTTTTTTTTTTTTTTGAGGAAGAGAGAGAGAACACACGTGAGCACGGAAGGGGCAGAGGAAGAGCAAGAGGGGAGAGAGAACCTTAAGTAGGCTCCACATCCAGCCCAGAGCCTGATACAGGGCTCAACTAGGAGATCATGATGACCTGAGCCAAAATCAAGAGTTGGATGCATAACTGACTGAGCACCCAAGTGCCCCAAATATAAAGAGATTTATTTTATGTTTTTAATTTTTTTCTATAAGCAGAAAGTGTTTTCAAGAGCCCTTTGTTTGACAACACCACACTAATATTTCAATGAATTTCCCCCTCATCAGTTGATTTTTTTCTGATTAACAAGTTAACGATTAATTTGCTAATCAGAAAATTCCAGGGGCGCCTGGATGGCGCAGTCGGTTAAGCGTCCGACTTCAGCCAGGTCACGATCTCGCAGTCCGTGAGTTCGAGCCCCGCGTCAGGCTCTGGGCTGATGGCTCGGAGCCTGGAGCCTGTTTCCGATTCTGTGTCTCCCTCTCTCTCTGCCCCTCCCCCGTTCATGCTCTGTCTCTCTCTGTCCCAAAAATAAATAAAAACGTGGAAAAAAAAAAAAAGAAAATTCCACAACATTCCTTTATTTCTTTCCACTATTTTGTCTGTAACACTAACACTGTCGATAAATCTCCACTCATCAAACTTCCTTCTCTTCATACCTATAACCCTGAACTAACCTTCGATTTTTTTTTTCTTTTTGTTCTCATTCATTTCCTCAGCCAGTTGGTCAGTCTGTCAATAACAAGAGATAAACAGAAATAAACAGTGGCCTCAAGGGATTCAAAGAAATATAATGCAATTTCCCAAAACTCTTTCTTTCTATTTATTTAATGAGAACTGGCATCCATTTCCACACCTCAAATTATTTTTTTTTTAATTTTTTTTTCAACGTTTATTTATTTTTGGGACAGAGAGAGACAGAGCATGAACGGGGGAGGGGCAGAGAGAGAGGGAGGCACAGAATCGGAAACAGGCTCCAGGCTCTGAGCCATCAGCCCAGAGCCCAATGCAGGACTCGAACTCACGGACCGCGAGATCGTGACCTGGCTGAAGTCGGAGCTTAACCGACTGCGCCACCCAGGCGCCCCTCCACACCTCAAATTCTTAAAGGCTCTCAAATACTTTTCTGTGGTTTCAAATTCTACCTGAAGTTCTAAGAGCCCCAACTCTTGACTCTTGACAAAAATACTGACTACTTGAGACATGAGTCATGGGCTAGGAACTTGCTGAAGCTTTAGTCAAATCCCATAGTATCTTAGTCCTCTTTTTCTCAGCCAAATAAAAGAGAATTTGGACTAGATTACCATTGAGATCGTTTATAAATCTAATATTCTATAATGCCACAACTGACTTCAACCTGAATGTCCCAAACATGTCATCTCCTTTCGCTATAAATTAGTTTCCTCTCATAAATTCTCTGTCAGGTAAGATTCCATGATTTTCATTATATATACAGTTTATCTCTTTCTTGTTCTTTCCTAATCATGAAATCTAATTTGTTGCCTGAATGAAGGAATCAGGGATTCTATCACCTTTATCATTTTGGGCATAATTCAAGATGTCATTCAAGATAAAAAACAAAAAATATATTTATTGTGGGGCACCTGGGTGGCTCAGTCGGTTGGGCATCCGACTCTGGCTCAGGTCATGATCCCACAGTTCATGAGTTCGAGCCCCATGTCGGGCTCTGTGGTGACAGCTCAGAGCTTGGAGCCTGCTTTGGATTCTGTGTCTCCCTCTCTCTCTGCCCCTTCCCCACTCATGCTCTGTCTCTCTCTGTCTCTCAAAAATGAATAAATGTTAAAAAAATTTTTTTAAATATATTTATTGAGTGATATATATGAGGATTTCCAGATTAGAGTTGTATTTAATATGTTATAGTGTTCAAGGAATGAAAATTGGCTAATGGTTTCAGTTATCTCAGAAAAAAAAATTGGGGTGTTCAACTTTCCTAGGGTTATTTTAAGCATACAATTCTCTAACTTAGTATATATAAAATGAGTTTAAGTCTGGAAAGAAAGGCCTGATAAGAAATGGGGATGAAAAACAATGTAGAAGCAAGATACTGAAGGACTTTATATATCATATTAAGTGTTTTGAACTTTTTTTAAAAGCAAGATATACCCGGTGAACTAATTTACATTGAATTGTCATCACAATTCATCTTCATTATAAAAGATCAAATTTTGCATTTTGCAAATTTTGCATTTTGATGTGAATTGTCATCACATCATCTTCATTATAAAAGATCAAATTTTGCATCAACTAAAAATTGAATTGAAGAGAAATAACTGGAAGTAGAGGAACACTTATGAAATTTTGCTGAAACTTAGATATAAGATGATGAAAGCCTATCCAAGGCCAAGTTAGAAGAAGTAAACAAAAAGATATTACTGGAGAATTTAAGCATCTATAATTGACAGGGCAATTTTTATACCAAATTTTATATAGGAAATAATGTAGACAAGAATCAAGGATGACAACAGTGTTATGGTTTAAGCAGTGTTATGGTAGATTATTGTGCTTCTCACAGTATTGGGAAGTTGATGAAGAAGAGCTATTATTGGAGAAATAACTTGCTTGTAGATTTTGAACTGTATATGTATGGTATGTGTAATATAGAACTGGAATAGGTAGCTGGCTGCAAGGTTGTTCTCCATGTCCACTCAAGACTTACAAAAGGGTATTACCTTGATTCCAAAACCAGCAAGGCCTTGCTACAAAGGAGAACCACAGACCAATTTCCCTGATGAACACGGATGCAATAATTCTCAACAAGATATTAGCCAACCGGGTACAGCAATACATTAAAAGAATTATTCACCATGACCAAGTGGGATTTATACCTGGGATGCAGGCCTGGTTAAATACCAACAAATCAATCAATGTGACACATCACATCAATAAAAGAAAGGACAAGAACCACATGATCCTCTCAACAGATGCAGAGAAAGCATTTGACAAAATGCAACATCCTTTCTTGATAAAAACCCTCAAGACAGTAGACATAGAATGATCATATCTCAAGATCATAAAAGCCACATATGAGAGATCCACCGCTAATATCATCCTCAATGGGGAAAACCTGAGAGCTTTCCCCCTAAGGTCAGGAATATGACAGGATGTCCACTCTTGCCACTGTCACTCAACATAGTAGTGGAAGTCCTAGCCTCAGCAATCAGATAACACAAAGGAATAAGAGGCATCCAAATTGGCAAGGAGGAAGTCAAATTTTCACTCTTTGCAGATGACATGATACTCTATAGGGAAAACCCAAAACATTCCACCAAAAAACTGTTAGAACTGATCTATGAACTCAGCAAAGTCACAGGATATACAATCAATGCACAGAAATCGGTTGTGTTTCTATACACCAATAATGAAGCAACAGAAAGAGAAACCAAGGAATTGATCCCATTTACAATTGCACTGAAAACCATAAAATACCTAGGAATACCTGACCAAAGAGGTGAAAAATCTATATACTGAAAATTATAGAAAGCTTATGACAAAAAGTGAAAAACACACACGCGAAAGGAAAAATATTCCATGTTCATGGATTGGAAGAACAAATATTGTTACAATGTTGATCCTACCCAAAGCAACTTACATATTCAACGCAATCCCTATCAAAATAATACCAGCATTCTTCACAGAGCTGGAACAAACAATCCTAAAATTTGTATGGAACCAGAAAAGCCCCCAAATAGCCAAAGCAATCCTGAAAAAGAAAACCAAAGCTGGAGGCATCACAATCCTTGACTTTAAGATGTATTACAAAGCTATAATCATCAAGACAGTACGGTACTGGCACAAAAACAGACACTCAGATCTACGGAACAGAATAGAGAACCTAGAAATGGACCCACAAACGTATGGCCAACTATCTTTGACAAAGCAAGAAAGAATATCCAATGGAATAAAGACAGTCTCTTTAGCAAATGACTGTAATACAGTTATTTAGCAAGTAACCCCAGTGATTATTGGTGTTGGGAAAACTGGAGAGTGACATGCAAAAGAATGAAACTGGACCACTTTCTTACACCATACACAAAAATAAAATCAAAATGGATGAAAGACCTAAACATAAGACAGAAAGTCATCAAAACCCTAGAGAAGAAAGCAGGGAACAAACTCTTTGACCTTGGCTGCTGCAACTTCTTACTCAACACGTCTCCAGGGACAAGGGAAACAAAAGCAAAAATGAACTTTTGGGACCTCATCAAGATAAAAACTTCTGCACAGCAAAAGAAACAATCAACAAAACTAAAAGGCAACTGACCAAATGGGAGAAGATATTTGCAAATGACATATCAGATAATGGGCTAGTATCCAAAATCTATAAAGAACTTATCAAACTCAACATCCAAAAAACAAATAACCCAGTGAAGTAATGGGCCAAAGACATGAATAGACACTTCTCCAAAGAAGACATTCCAGATGGCTAACAGACAGATGAAAAAAATGTTCAACATCACTCACCACCAGAGAAATACAAATCAAAACCACAATGAGATACCACCTGACATCAGTCAGAATGGTTAAAATGAACAACTCAGGCAACAACAGATGTTGGCAAGGATTCAGAGAAAGAGGATTTCTTTTGCACTGCTGGTGGCAATGCAAACTGGTGTGGCCACTCTGGAAAACAGTATGGAGGTTCCTCAAAAAATTAAAAATAGAATTACCCTATGACCCAGCAATTGCACTCGTAGGTATTTATCCAAGGGATACAGATGCACAATTTCAGAGGGGCACACGCATCTCAATGTTTATAGCAGTGCTATTGACAATAGCCAAAGTAAGAAAAGAGCCCAAATGTCCATAGACAGATGAATGGATAAAGAAGATGTGGTATATATGTACAATGGAGTATTAGCAACCAAAAATAATGAAATCTTGCCATTTGCAACAACGTGGATGGAACTAGAGGGGATTATGCTAAGCGAAATTAGTCAGAGAAAGGCAAATATCATATGACTTCACTCAAATGTGGAACTTAAGATACAAAACAGATGAACATAAGGGAAGGGAAGCAAAAATAATATAAAAACAGGGAGGGGGACAAATCATAAGAGACTCTTAAATATAGAGAACAAACTCAGGGTTGCTGGAGGGGTTGTGGATGGGGGGGATGGGCTAAATGGGTGATGGACATTAAGAAGGGCACTTGTTGGGATGAGTACTGGGTGTTATATATACAGGATGAATCACTGGACTCTACTCCTGAAATCATTATTGTACTATATGCTAACTAACTTGGATGTAAATGAAAAAAAAGAAAAACCTGTAAACAAATAGTAAACTTTATTTAAAAAAAAAGTTACAAAAGGGCAAAGGAGAAGCCAAGTGGTCTGAATTGAGGCCCCCACCTGTACTTCAATAAGAAGAGCTGCATTTTTATCTGTTAGATTTCCACGAAGTTTTTCCTATGTACAAATGTTTCCAAGGCTTTAATAAAGTCAAATGAGATAACAAGTTGACACGTTGTGACTTTCCTGCAAATATTAGTATTTTCATATTAACAGAAGAAAGAATTTTTTTAAAAAAATAAGTTCTTCAGAGAGTCTCAGTGGCTCAGTCAGTTGAGTATCCTGACTCTTAATTGTGGCTCAGGTCATGATCTCACCATCGAGGAATTGAGCCCTGCACTGGGCTCTGGAGTGGGTGTATTGTTTAAGATTGTCTCTCTCCCTCTCCCTCTGTCCTTCCCCTGCTCATGCTCTCTGTCAAAAAATAATAAATAAATAAATAAATAAATAAATAAATAAATAAATAAATAAATTTTCTGACTTGTGATCCAATAATCTCAACTTTATGCACATATATTATGTTTTAGAGAACTAAAGATCTATACTTGAGTACTATGATATAACTATAGAAATATGTCACTGACAGAAAATCTATGTCACAGATTGAGAAACTTTTTCTATAAAGACTCAGGGAAGGTACAAACTTTCAGTTATAAAATAAATGTTTTGGGAAGGTAATATATAGCATGACAATTATAGTTAATAATACCACAATGTATATTTGAAACTTGCTGAGAGAGTAAATCTTAAAAGTTCTCATCATAAGAAAAATAATTTTGTAACTATGTGTGGTGAAGAGTGTTAACTCTACTTGCTGTGATGATCACATCATAGTATATACAAATATAGAATCGTTGTCCACCTAAAACTAATATAATGTTATATGTAAATTATACCTCAATAAAATGTCAAATTATAGATATTTTAGATTTTTTCAAGCCAGGTGGTGTTTTCACAACTACTCAAATCTGCTGCTTGTAAAGCTTTTAAGGCATCCATAAAGAGTACACAAGTAGGGGCGCCTGGGTGGCTCAGTCAGTTAAGCAGCCGACTTCGGCTCAGGTCATGATCTCACGGTCCGTGAGTTCGAGCCCCGCGTCGGGCTCTGTGCTGACAGCTTGGAGCCTGGAGCCTGTTTCAGATTCTGTGTCTCCCTCTCTCTGACCCTCCCCCACTCATGCTCTGTCTCAAAAATAAATAAACGTTAAAAAAAAATTATAAAAAAAAAAGAGTACACAAGCAAATGGGTGTGGCTGTGTTCCAAAAAAAAAAAAAATGTATCTACAAAAGTTTTTTATTCACCAGCAAGATTTGGCCCACAGACTAGTCTGCTGACCTGTATACTACGTAATTCATTGGCTATAGACTCCTAGAGACTGTAGGTCTGTCTCACTTGAGAGTATTTGAAGGTGATAAGAAGTACAAAAGAGATCTCTGCTCTAATCTCTAGAATACTAGAATGCAAAGTCATTTCAATATCACAAAAACAGGTCTGCTCTTTCAAAGAGGACAGCATATGTGATTAGAGAAAAAAAGGGTAATATTGTATTTGCTACCCCAAATTTGTGACCATTATACTTCCTAATCCTAGAAAATCGCCTATCAGATTCCCTGAGAGGTATTAAAACCTTGGTTCACAATTCTTTGGAAGGATAAAGAGAGAATAAATGTCTGTAAGCAATTATTTTGAGAAAAAGGAGATAATGTATTCTTAATAGATAACTCAGACTCATACTCAATTCTTACATAGGAGTGGGATGAGAGAAATCATCTGTAATTGTACATTTCAGAAGAAATTTGTCTTGAATTCATGAAAATTAAAATTATTTTCGACACTCCAATGAAAGTACTGTGTTCTTTACCATGTACTGAAAGATTTAAGTATGTTTAGCCACGTAGTTCTTATTAAAATTCAGCACTTGGTGCTTAGCATTCTCTTCTACTACAACAGAGCCATTATACAATGAAAAGAAATATGAGGAGGCTGAGGTATCTCTTCTACACATTTTTTTTTACGTTTTTTTCTTGCCAGAGAAGTGATTCCTTGGACCTTCTTTATTTGGCTTGCTTGCTCTTTTCTGTTTCCTTTTCAGGACAGTGAATAATGTGTCAAAGTGTGAGGTGCATATGAATTGAACCCAAAAAAAGGAGAGTTATTATTAACATTCAATTGTTACATTGAGCATTGTATTTATTGGATTGGAAGGGGAGGGGATTTTTAGAATTTGGCTCATATCCATGATGTAAAAAAAATATATACATATATATATTTTTCCCCACAATACTCTAATGTTCTAGACATTGTCTCAGGAATAAAAATGTGTCTCTGGTTGAAACAAAAAGACATCCTTCTAAATTCTCCCATTAAAAATAATCAATATGATTATTATTAAGACCAAAGATAAATTTAAAATGAAAATTGTATGTATGCCATCACTTAATTTAAGGAAATATATATCTTTGAAAGAATGGACAAATTATTTCTGCCCTCACTAAAAATGCTGTTTTGAAGATTAAAACTGTAGCAACTTTAGATATTTTTGTTCTTTTTTAGCAAGTAAGACAAAAATCACCACTGAAAAAGGAAAATGCTAAAACGTCCTCATTTATCACTTGTGAGGGTAAGGTGTATCCTACTGTTATTAAATGTTTAATGTAGCTGTTGGCAAGTGTGTATAATGAGCTTTGTTTCAAGTCTGGGACACTGTTAATATAACTCTTTCTCATTCACCTACTGCAAAGTGTGGAAATTGTCCCTACTCTTTCGAAAATTCATTACGGTATTATTTCCTTACAGTTAAGACCATTTGTGGCATACAGTGGTTTTGAGATTTGTTCAATTTTTTTTGCTTTAAATGAAATGGACATTTTCCTTTGTTACAGAAAATAAAACAGCCTCTAGTAAGTTTTGCTGGATTTAAGAAGACTTTGGTTATTAAAGGTCAAGAACATTGAAGGGTACTTCTTATTTGATAAAACTTTGTAGGACCTATTTAAGTCTAACAATTTCCTCCAATGGAATTTT
The DNA here is from genome assembly GCF_022079265.1 of Lynx rufus. Classification (NCBI taxonomy): domain Eukaryota; kingdom Metazoa; phylum Chordata; class Mammalia; order Carnivora; family Felidae; genus Lynx; species Lynx rufus. Next base: position 40,284,980 of record NW_025814823.1, read on the forward strand.
ATGTTACTTTGTGTCTTATTAAATTCATTTATTTTAGTTTCATCATCTTTAGAACCTCTTGATTTAATTCCTTCAAATGAATGCTGTTCCACCAATTCAACTTATACTCAGATGAAATTAACAAAATACATATTAAGATTTGTAATTGGGAAATGTTAATATGTAAACTTTTAAAGTAGTAAAATATTTTATAGTTATGTGCTTCAGATTAAAGATTCTCAAACTGTAGCATGTGTAAGTATAAAGTATGTAGGTTATTTTTTTTTTGAATCAAAGATATCACTCCAATAGGTTTTTATTCAGGAGACTCAAAAAAACATGCATTTTTATAAAGAAGTCCATGTGATTCTGATGCAAACGGTAAACCAACTGAACAGAGAAGCACACCTAAATAAAGCATTATAAGGAACCCGTTCTGAATATTAAGGACACAGCTATAAAACCTATGCAGAAAAACAGGGAGCAAGGTATTTGCATAAAATTTGTGCTGAATATAAAGGCAGTTTTGAAGAGAACACATATATCTCTTTTGTCAAAAATACATTTCTATTATGATGTTATTATAACACTGATGTTATTACTTTCTAAAACACTTATTAGTAGGAAACAATTTTTAAAAAAAATAGTGACCTGTTTTTTAAAGGAAACAAAAGAGAAAAAAATTGATATTTGAAGTCAACATCCTAAATTAGATTTAACATAATGTCCAGACTTACTCTATATTGAAAATATATACTCTATAGTATATCTATATACTCCTATTGCATAATAGTCACTGGTATCACCTGCTAGAAGTGCAGTCTTTTTAAAAAAATGTTTATTTTTTTATTTTGGAGAGAGAGAGAGAGAGAGAGAAAGAGCAAGAGCGAGAGCGAGAGCGAGAGCATGCAAGCAGGGGAAGGGCAGAGAGGGAGACAGAGACTCCCAAGCAGGGTCTGTGACTGACAACACAAAGCCTGAGGCGTAGCTAGAACCCACAAACCTAGAGATCATGACCTGAACCAAAATCAAGAGTCAGATGCTCAGCCAACTGAGCCACCCAGGCACTGAAGTTCAGTCTTGATCCCACATTCCAGGCTTCTGATCTGGTAACTGATCAGACAAAGGACTTGCATTTTTATAATCCCATCCTATAATGTGGTCCTGATCCAATTGATTTATGTACCATATTCTGAGAACACTGATCAGGGTAAAAAGACTGGAAATGAGAAAATTAATCACAAAATACAATTGATTTGAACTGTACCAGACTAGCATTAGGACTATGTCCAAATCAAGAAGTAATTCAGTGGTTTCCACGTTAAGACACTCAAAGTTGCCTCGCTTATCCTATTAGGAAGAACTTTCTATCTATTTCTCAGATATATTTAAAGAGTGCTCAATAATTACTATAACATTTCTTGATATAAGAGCATAAGATTAAAATCATATTGCTTTTATTTAAAAACCTTACTCAAGATCTAGGGGAAATGTGAATGAAATGCAAATAAAAGTGGGGTGAGCCTAGTTAGAAAGAAGGAACATACCATATATGGTGTGTTATAAATTAATACTCTTTAGGTTTCAAGTAATACAAAGTCAATCAATATATTTGAGCAAAAAGGAATTCTACTGTAAGTTGACAAGGTATCTTACAGACTCAAGGGAAGAAAAACAGCCAGACCTCACTAGGAAATCATGAGTTATATTCTGAATTTCTCATTCTTTCTCTCTAGAACTACATAATCTCACATACTCACATCAATTTCCACATTCACTTCTTACTTTGCCTTCTTCAGAATAAGCTTTCCCTCACTGTCCACATGAGTGAGTTGAAAATAGCCATTTGCAGCTCCTATGTTGTCAAGTCTCTTCTTCCTTTAATTTTTATTCCCTTAAGAATAATTTTTTTCACTCTTATGTGTATCCTGAGAAACTTAACAGAAACCCATAGGTGAGGGGAAGGAAAAAAAAAAGAAGTTAGAGTGGGAGAGAGCCAAAGCATAAGAGACTCTTAAAAACAGAACAAACTGAGGGTTGATGGGGGGTGGGAGGGAGGGGAGGGTGGGTGATGGGTATTGAGGAGGGTACCTTTTGGGATGAGCACTGGGTGTTGTATGGAAACCAAGTTGACAATAAATTTCATATATTGAAAAAAAAAGAATAACTTTTTTTCAAATACAATTTTTAAAACATACTTTTAGGTTATATTTTGAAAATATTTAAGTCAAATGTTTCTATAATCCTTCAGCCAGGATCCAACATTTATTCAAGAAACATTTAGAATCAATAATGCTCTTGACATTCATCATGAGTTTGGAAGAAAAAAATACATGAATAATTTGCAGTCTAAAAGACAAAATCGAGTAGGAAAAGAAGCAAGCAATTCAATTACATATCAGTTGCACAATATGAGAATCACGGCGCGTGTCCCTGAGTCTTTTTACAGAGTGAAATGAGACATTACAAAGAAGGCCATGTTTGAGAAGACATTTGAAGGATAAGTATGGGTTTTTCAGATGGACAAAACAGAAGAATATCTGAGGTAGAGGGGAGAGAACATATAAAGTCAAGCGGATATGAAATATCACAGTTTGTGAAGGGAAAGATAAATCTTGCACTGTGAAAAAGGCATGAGGTGTAAGTAAGAGAATAACAAGGAATTTGGTTAGATAAGAAGCCAAAAATGTATCATGAATCTATGAGATAAATCAGTAAGTTGTGAGAATCATACATATCAGTCAACATCTTGTTTTCACATCTAGTATCCATTTTATCCTTTCCTGATGTACTACAATTTTCCTCAGGATATCTCATCTCCATACTCTTAGTCAAACATTTGGTGAATATTCTTTGTATCCAGGCTCAGAGACGTGACTCAATGTTGGTCAATTAGAGCAAATATTTGCCAAACTACAATGACTAGTTCAGAGATCGTACCATTACGTACAAATTATAAAGATTTTTTTTTTCTGTGACTGCTGTGAAAGATACTGGCAATCTTTCAACTACCAATATTCTGTCATCTATGTGAAATGCTTAATTCCTAGATGACAATGATTTTTATAAAAGACAAAGTGTGCCAGAAGTAGTTATACTTCCTCTCTGGGGAAAGATATAATGTGGTTTTAGTTCTCAAAAAAATTCTGTAAATAATTCTGTCAATGAAACCTCTGGAATACAATTAGAAATAACAATGCATATAAGGAAACAACAAAATATGAGTGAAGATCAGAAGATAACAAAAAGAAAAAGCTATAAAAGGAGACTCACAATGAATCGAGGTATCAAATTAAACAATTAAACAATCACAATTTTTAAATTATATTTCCAATGATCCGAGAAGTCAAAGAAAAATTGAGAATTTTGGTAGAGAACTGGAAATCATGGCAAAAAGTAAAAAAATAAAAATCCCATGGAAACTATAAAATTAAAATAGAAAATAAGCAGAAGATTTCTGCTTCCAAATGAAAGAGGGTCACACAGAGTAGATTTATCCTGGAACAACCAAAGGGGAGGGGAAAGAAAAGAGAAGAGAAGAAAAAGGAAAGAGGAGAAGAGAAGAGAAGAGAAGAGAAGAGAAGAGAAGAGAAGAGAAGAGAAGAGAAAAAAAGAAAAAGAAAAACATTTAAGTTAGTTTCAAGACACCAAATAGGCAATAAATGACAGTGATTCCTGAGAAACCAAAAATGAGATGAACTCAACAATGGCCTTAAATTACAGCCTCGACAGCGTTCTAGGCTGATGGAAATGAGAAGACAGTGAAACCAAATAAACTGGACTTTGCAGAACAAGGTCAGAGAGAGAACTCAGAAAGGCTGCAAAAGCCTCCCACCTGTGAACATTGATGTTCATTGATGTGTAGGAAACTACACAAAACCAAGGAAGAAATCACCTACAAAAAATAAGAGTGAAAAATATCTGTAGTTCACACAGAGCCAGTAAAAGGGCCTACTCCCAACTAGAAAATATTATTATTCATGGAGCACTGGATTGAGTAGATAGAAGATCAATTCACAAATGGTAAGGAATAACTATCCCTAAACTAAGCACTCTTTTTGGCTCCACTTAATGAATCTTAAAAGCAAGACCAAAGAGAATCTGTTTCCAAGTAACCTCACCGTGTACAAAAAAATGATCAAAAATATTTATAGGAATTATATATATCCAGCCCTATTAGGGTAATATCACAATGTCTGGTATCCAGTTAAAAATTAATAGGCATATAAGAAGCAGGAAAATATTCAACATAATGAGGAGAATAATCAATACACTGAAACTGATCGGATATGATACATATATTAAAATCAGCAGATACATCATTTAGAATAGTTATTATGCTGAATTGTCTATGATCAGATATGTGAGTGAAATCTAAAAAAAGACAAAAATCTAATTTCTAAAAATAAAATTATAAATTATGAAATGAAAAACACACTGAAACATATTACAAGTAGAAGAGACATTGAAGAAAACAACTTGATAAACTTAGTAAATTCAAAGACATAGCAATATAAACAATCCAAAGTGAAACACAGAAGAAAAAGAGAATTAAAAAAAAAATTAACAGAACATAAACAAGTGATGAGATAACTTCAAGAAGCCTAATATTTGTATATTTTGAGTCACCAAGGGAAAGGAGTTACAGAAAAACATTTTAAAAAAGAATTGCCAAAAGTGTCCAAAAATGATAAAAAATATAAATTCACAAATATAAGAAATTCAGTGAAACTCAAGACCCACAAACATGAAGAAAACTTTAGCAAAACATATCATAATCACATTTCTCAAAATTGGTAGTAAAAAAAAATCTTAAAAGCAGTCAGAAGAAGATGAGAGATTTTGTGTAGTAGAAAAAAAATAAGTAAAACATCTAATGTCTTATTCAAAACAATAAGCAAAAGTCTGTAGAACAACATCTTTAAAATACTAAAAGAAAAAGACTATCAACCTTGGGTTCCATAACCAGAAAAAAAAATCTTTTAAAAACACAAGTGAAATAAGAACTTTTAAGACCCACAAAAGCAGAAATACTTTAAAACAGCATACCTACATTCCAAAAAATATCATAGGAAGTTCTTCGGTCATGAAAAAGGAAGAAAAGGTAAGTTGCTATGAATAAGGGTCTATGCACAGGAATAAGAAACACAGAAAATAGTAACTACCTAGAAAAGACGTGGTATATTTTTCTTATTATTTAAATCTCCTTATAAGATCTTGACTATATAAACAAAAGTAAGAATATAGTATGGAGATTATGACAACTGTAAAATATATGGCTACAAAAACACAAAGGCTGGGATGGGAGAAATAAATATATACTACTGTATAATTTTTTAATGTATAATGTGTTATAATAGCTCTTTATAGGAGATTGTGATAAGTTAAAGGTATAACATAAACTCTGAAACAACCATCCACACTTATTACCCAATAATCCAACTGAAAAGATCAAATGGAGTCATAAAAATATATACATGCAATCTAAAGGAAAGCATAAAAAGAAGAAAAAGGGAACAAAGAACAGATAAACAAATAAACCTGTATAGCAAGCTGATAGATGAAAATCTAACAACATCACTAATCACATTAAGTTTAAATAGTCTAAACACCCCAACTAAAAGAATGATATTTCCATAGTGGGTAAAATCAAGACCAAATCAAATGCTTCCCATAAGAAACAAACTTTAAATGAAAAAACTCAAATAGATGAAAGTAAAAGGAATTGGAAAAAAATATTTTATGCTTGTACTAAAAAACTGGGATAGCTGTATTAATATTAGGAAAATTAGATTTCAGAGGAAAGAATATGACCAGAGATAAAGAAGTCCATATTAAGTTGAAGGAAGTCAATTCATCAAGAACATGTAATAAATAAAAATATGTATATAAGCATGTATAATATATGTATAATAACAGAAAGATCATAAAGTGAAATGCACATATTTTCAAGGAGAAATGGACAAATCCACAATAACAATTCAGTATTGCTTCTCAATAATTAGTAGAAGTAGGAAGAAAATCAATAAATATATATTTCAAAAACACTATCAACCAACTTGTCTTAATTTACATTTATAGAGTAGTTTACCCAACAAACAGCAGAATATAGCAAGATAATCCACATTTTGGCCACAATTCAATTCTCAACATAATAGATTTAAATCTAACAAAATGTTTTCTTGACACAGTGGAACTGAATTCAAAAAAGTAACTGAAGTATCACTCAAAAATCCTCAACTGATGGAAATTAATAACACACTTTTAAAATAACCCATGGGTAAAAGAAGACACAAAACAACAAATTAGAAAAACGTTTTGAGTTGAATGAAAATGAAAAACAGCATAAAAATTTGTGGTATGCTGCTAGGTAGTATCTAGGGAGAAATTTATAGCACCAAATGCCTGTATTTGAAAAGAAGATTTCTAATCAATGACTTTCATAAGTATAGATGCAAAAATTTTAAACACAATTTTAGAAAATCGCATCTAATAATATATAAGAAGTATAATATTTCAGAGCCTAGTAGGGTTTACCTCAGGAATGTAGGCTTGATTTACATTTAAAAATTGATTAGTTCAAATCACCATATTTACATACTGGAAATACTGGAAACACAGATCTGATCATTTCATATAGCACAGAAAAAGCAACTGACAAAAACAGACACTCAGATCAATGGAACAGAATAGAGAACCCAGAAATGGACCCACAAACCTATGGCCAACTAATCTGAGACAAAGCAGGAAAGAATATCCAATGGAATAAAGACAGTCTCTTCAGCAAGTGGTGCTGGGAAAACTGGATAGCGACGTGCAGAAGAATGAACCTGGACCACTTTCTTACACCATACACAAAAATAAACTCAAAATGGATAAAAGACCTCAATGACAGACAGGAAGCCATCAAAATCCTCAAGGAGAAAGCAGGCAAAAACCTCTTTGATCTTGGCCACAGCAATTTCTTACTCAACACATCTCTGGAGGCAAGGGAAACAAAAGCAAAAATGAACTACTGGGACCTCATCAAAATAAAAAGCTTCTACACAGCAAAGGAAACAAATCAGCAAAACTAAAAGGCAACCAACAGAATGGGAGAGGATATTTGCAAATGACATATCAGATAAAGGGTTAGTATCCAAAATCTATAAAGAACTTACCTAACTCAACACCCAAAAAACAAATAATCCAGTGAAGAAGTGGGCAAAAGACATGAATAGACACTTCTCCAAAGAAGACATCCAGATGGCCAACCAACACATGAAAAAATGCTCCACATCACTGATCATCAGGGAAATACAAATCAAAACCACAATGAGATACCACCTCACACCTGTCAGAATGGCTAACAGTAACAACTCAAGCAACAACAGATGTTGGTGAGGATGTGGAGAAAGAGGATCTCTTTTGCATTGCTGGTGGCAATGCAAGCTGGTGCAGCCACTCTGCAAAACAGTATGGAGGTTCCTCAAAAACTAAAAACAGAACGACCCTACGACCCAGCAATTGCACTACTAGGCATTTATCCACGGGATATAGGTGTGCTGTTTTGAAGGGACACATGCACCCCCATGTTTATAGCAGCACTATCAACAATAGCCAAACTATGGAAAGAGCCCAAATGTCCATCCATGGATGAATGGAAAAAGAAGATGTGGTATGTACACACACACACACACACACACACACACACACACACACACACACACTGGTGTATTACTTGGCAATCAGAAAGAATGAAATCTTGCCATTTGCAACTACGTGGATGGAACTGGAGGGGATTATGCTAAGTGAAATTAGTCACAGAAAGACAAAAATCATATGACTTCACTCATATGAGGACTTTAAGAGACAAAACAGATGAACATAAGGGAAGGGAAACAAAAATAATACAAAAACAGGGAGGGGAAACAAAACAGAAGAGACTCATATATGGGGAACAAACTGGGGGTTACTGGAAGGGATATGGGCTAAATGGGTAAGGGACACTAAGGAATCTACTCCTGAAATCATTGTTGCACTATATGCTAACTAATTTGGATGTAAATTAAAAAAAAAAATAAATATAAAATTTAAAAAAAGTTTTGAAAAAACAAACAAAAAAAAAAACAAACCAAAAATAAATGAGTTCATCAGTTTCCTTATAGAGTCAAGGTACAAATTCTAATTCATCTCTATATCCTAATTTAAAAATATGGAAATTTTATAAATGATACTTTTAATGATATAGTAAAAATATTTGAAAGACTAGAAATGAAAAATTTCTATGTCTTGTATATGGGATATTATAAAACATTGTGAAAACAAAAGAAAATCAAAACAAATAAAGAAATATGCCATAGTGATGAATTCAAAGACAAAATATTACAAACTGGATCAAACTACAGGTAGATTGTTTGTAGATTATTACAAGTATATAGATTATACAGTATACTAATATTAATTAGTATATTATATTATAGTATATTACAAGGATAAGAAAATAGATCTGTGAAAAAGGAATTCAGAAACATCATCACTCATATACAGACAACAGATTATGTGCTTTCTGTCCCTCTTTCAAATAAACTTTAAAAAAAAGACTACAAATCAGTAGGTAAAGTATAGACTTCTCACTAAGTGGTACCAAGTTAATTGGTTATCGATATTAAAAGATAAATAAATAAATAAATAAATAAATAAAAACTGCCTCATTCTATATTGAAGAAAAATAACTAAGTTTGGGTGGATTTTAGAAAGTTGTAATATTAAAGCTTTTAGATAATCCTATAGGAGAAAATTTTAGTGAATTTAAGGTAGGGAAATTTTAAAATAAGACATAATCAGTGCCTATCAAATAATAATATATATAATGATAATAATTTGGTGATTTTCTAGTTAGGGGATTCTGATTATAAAAAATATCAAGTGAAAATTCAAGTCACGATGTGAGAGTAGATATTTTAACACATAATGCTGATAAAAGCTGGTATCCTGACTATATATCAAACTTCTACAAAACCAGTAAGAAAAAGACAACTGGAAAAAAAAAAAGATGAGCTAGCAATTTGAAAAGACACTTTACAAAAGAAAAAAAAAGATATTTTTATAGTATGGTCCATTCACGTAAAATTTCACTCAATCTCACTAGTGGTCAGGAATATGTAAATCAGAGCAAATACATACATCTACTCTTTAATCAAAAGAGCTCAAATGGAAAACACTGACAACCTCCACTGCTATCAACGGTGAGGAGCAACTGGACCTCTTCGTGCTGCTGGTAATAGAAGTCAATGCAATCATTTTGCAAAGTCCTTCAGCATTATCTAGCAAAATCAAATATATGCATACTATAAACAATTAATTCCATTCTCAGGCATAACCTCCACACAAATTCATTACATGTTCATCAGCAAACATTTATAGGAGCATTCATGATGATATATTCTACAATAACCTCAAAAGGCAAACAATATATACCTACACCACCAGTAGAACAAATAAGTAAGTAAATAAATAATGGTGTAGTAATGCAACTGAATTCTACTGAAAATGAAAAAGTATGAAGTACAAATAGATATCAAAATGATATAAACCTTACAAACATACTATTAAGCAAAGAAAGCCAACATATAAAAATATAAAATGTATCCTTTTATTTACATCAGGTGATAATGTGAATAAAGTAACACAACAAAAGTTTTCCCATAAATAGCAACATAATGGCTTCCTGGGAGGGGAGAAGCATATAAGAAGGGGGAGTGACTGGGATAGGGACAAGGTGCAAGGGTGTCATTCTATTTCTCAAACTGCGTTGTTTACAAATGTGTTCATTTTGTATGAAGTCACTGAGCAGTCCTTTGTTTTGCTTTCTAAGAGGAAGAGGGAAGAAACTTACACACTTCTGTAGGTGTATAATTTTCATTAATTAATGTTTAAAAAGAAGTGCTTTAATAATCTTAGGGTACATTTGTAGATCAGGGGAATAAATGCATTGCCAAATCATGTTGATTCCCCGTGACTTGAATCCCAGTGTAATTAACATGGACTTGATGTTTAAAACTTGGATTTTAAGTGTACACTTACGATCTATATGCATTTTTACTAGTTACGTTCCTCTCTCAGTCTCAGTTTTATCTTTAAGTTGAAAGTCAAAACATTTTTTTACAAGATAAACACATTTCTTAGAAGTCATTATGAGGATTCAGTGGAGTAATGTTGATTTCAACTCAGAAATATGTAAGTCAAAGCCTGGCTCTTCTTTCCAGTTTTACTGCTAAAGCCTTCAGTTAAGGCACCGTGGTCTTTTACCAGAATCCCAAAGTCCTGATTCCCATGTTTCAAGTGCATTCTCAAACTTAGTTTTCCCTTTATAAATCACATTGATAACATCTTTTCCTTCTTTTAGCACTTTGCTTGAAAACCTTTCATATTGGATGAAGTTCCATTTCCTTAGCATGGCAGAGAAGGCTGTTTTCCAATTCTATACATGACTCCCTCTCCAGATTCTTTGTTTTTTACAAATCTGCCTCAAATCTATCCCTCTACCACAAGAACTTTTTGCTGTTCCCTATGCTCCTTTTACTCCATATCTTTGAACAAAGTAATCTCTGGCTGAAATGTGCCCTCTCTTTGTCTCTGTCTAACAAATGCTTATTCATCCTTTCATATAAAGCTAAAATTATCCTCTTGTATGAAATCTTATAAGTTTCCCTGACATATTCAATATGAACTTCTCTCAGTACTTCATCAATATCTCTGCATAACTCCTCGGGGAAATTGGCACGGTCCATTAGTCTCTAGATTACTAGTTGGCCAAATTTTAGCACTTTGCTGGCATTTCCATAGAGGTATTTTTTCCCCTTCTCCAACAGGTCCAAGAACAAATGAAAAGGAAAGGATAAGGGCTGCAAGCAACGGCAAGGGAGAAAAAACCTATGTCAATGCTATTGAGAGAAGTCCGAGAGGTGTTTTTTTTGTTTTTGCTTTTGCTTTTGTTTTTTGCTTTATCTCGCTCTAGGCCCACATTTTGTGCTATGTCACAGTATTCTCAAGAGAAGAAGTGAAAAAGAGGGTTGATGGATAGCTGTGGTTTTACCACGGAACTTTAAGGAATTTAAGCAACACAACATCTGCAAGAATAGAAATGAAAGTACAGCCAGTGCAGGCTGGAGGCCTTCACACACTTAACATCAGGAGTTGATTTTGATGTTAGACACTCATATCTAATTTTCTCTTAACCACGTTACATTCCACTGTTGCTTAACTGAAGGTATCATTTCCTCTTAGAATACCAGCCATTTTCACTCCTTTTAGAATAACTGCCCACTGAGTAATGCTCAGGAAAATTGGAAAGCATTCTCCCATGAATAAATCTTGCTCCCACAGAGATAGGCCATCACAGATTTGCCCTTATAAAAAGGAACTCCATCACCAACCTGTAATTTGGAGTGGGAAATTTGGAAACCTTTTAATAGATTTATGTTTTTTAAGCCAATTCATTTTATGATTCCAGAATTCTCACAATTAGCATTTACATAGGCCTTTTAGGGAGGCTCAGTTTCAGCTAATTTGGAAGATAATTGCTTATCTCACCTAAATACTCACCTGGGGCTTGCAAAGTAAATTTTGGATGCCCTATGTCATCGCCAATGATGAAACACAATTCTGTACCTCTTACAAGAGAGGCATTCACTACCCTTTTCCCAGGATATTTGTACTACTTTTATATTTTTAACTTAAAAAAAAAATAATAGACTTCATTTTTAGAGCCCTTTTAGATTTGTAAAAAATTGGGCAGATAATATATATCTCTCACATACGTCTACTTTCTCCTTTTCACAGTTTCCTCTGCTACTGATAGGGAAAAATCTGTTATAAGGTGGCTGACAGGACTGATAGGGGAACTCCAGTCCCTGCCTGAAGACTCCCCTTCTGGGTTCTTCTTCCCACCCTGCTTGCAGCTCCAAACTGCTACTAATGAGGATGCAGAAGTAACGGACTATAAATCGTTCCCTCTGCTTATGCTCTGGGCTCAGACCTCTGGAGAATGATCTCCTCTGAGCCCATGGGTGTAAAATAAACCTCCTGCCTTCCAAGATCTCCGAGTGCCGCTTGGTTCTTCTGCCGGGTGATCCAGGCCAGGTTCTGTAACGTTACTTACACTTTGCCCTATGTGATAATTTGTTTAAAAAATGGGCCAATGTTGGTACATTATTATTAATTGAGGTCCAGAAGTTACATTAGAGTGCATTCTTTGTGTTGTACATTGTCATGGGTTTTGACAAATGCAAAATGTCATGGATTCACCATTAACATGTCATGCAGAATAGTTACAGTGCCCTAAAAATCTCTGTGTTCTACCTTTTCATTCCTTCCCCCCACCCCACACCCCTAAATTCTGGGGAACAACAGATCTTTTTCTTGCTCTATAGTTTTGCCTTTTTTGAAAAAAAAAATTAAGTTTATTTATTTATTTTTGAGAGAGAAAGAGAGAGCACACAAGCAGGGGAGGGACAGAGAGAGAGGGAGACATAGAATCTGAAGCAGGCTCTGGGCTCTGAGCTGTCAGAGCAGAGCCCAACTTGAGGCTCTAACCCAAGAACCCTGAGATCATGACTTGAGCCCAAGTTGGACACTTAACAGACTGAGCCACCCAGGCACCCCTAGTTTTGCCTTTTTCTGATTGTCATATAGTTGGATCATACAGTATGTAGCAGTAATAATAAGAAATATACATTTATTCTTTGTGTTCTATTCCAGATACAGAGCTTTAAAAAACTTCGCAATTTCCTGATAGGGATTATGAGAGCATCTTTTGTTATTCAAAACAAGCTCCTGTCAATACTACCTGAGTTAATGCTAATAAAGTGACTTTTGGTGAACCCCTAGATAGCTTCAGGATTGTTGCTTCTTACTAGAGGAACCACCCATGTAATTAAAGGGTTGAAAATTTCAGTCCACCCTGGACCTCCAGGAAGGTGAGTGGGCTGGAGACTGAGTTCAATGACCAATGGCCAGTGACTTAATCAATAATGCTATGTAATGGAACATGCAGATAAATTCCTAAAGGATCAATTTGGAAAACTTCTTGTTTGGTAAACATATTGAGGTGTTGGGAGGGTGACACTCCCACAGAGGGCTTGGAAGTTTTGTGTCCTTTTTTATTGTACCTTGCCCTATGCAGATCACTTTGGCTGTTCCTGAGCTGTATCCTTTATAATTAGCAAGTAATAGTAAAGTGTTTTCCTGAGTTTTGTGAGGCATTCTAACAAACTGTCAAATATACAAAGGGATTTGTGGGAATCCTCTGAATTTATTGCTGGTTGGTTAGATGTACAAGTGAACATAGGAGAAAGGGAAAAATAAAGGAGAGAGAGGGGAGCAAACCATGAGAGACTCTTAAATATAAAGAACAAACTTAGGGTCACTGGAGGGGAGATGTGGGGGGTACTAAATGGGTGATGGACATTAAGGAGGTCAGTTGTGTTGGGCACCAGGAGTTGTACGTAAGTGATGAATCACTAAATTCTACTCCTGAAACCATTATTATATTATATGTTAACTAACTAGAATTTAATTAAAAAAAGAAAAACAAAACAAAAAAAAGTACAGGTGGCAATCTAAGACTTCAACTGGCTTCTGAAATGAGAACAGTCTTGTGCTAACTCCAGGTAATTAGGGTCAGAATTAAGATACCCAACTGTGTCTGCAGAGTTAGAGAACTGGTACCAGAAAAAACCTCCACATTTGGTGTCAGAGTGTTGTGAGAAAAAAGAGCCCAGAAGTAGCCTTTTCAGACTGGCTTCTTTCAGCCAGTAATATGCATTTATAGTTCTTCCATGTCCTTTCATGGCTTGATAGCTCACTTCTTTTTATAGCTGAGTAAAATTCCATTGCATGCAAATATTTGTTTATCCAGTCACTTTCTGAAGGATAATTATGAATAAAGCTGCTCTGAATATTTGTGTGCAATTTTTTTGTGTAGACATAAGTTTTCACTTCACTTGGGTAAAGTCCAAGGTAAATGATTGCTGGATCTTATGGGGAGACTATGATTAGCTATGTAGGAAACTTCCAAAATGTCTTCCAAAAAGTGACAGTACCACTGCATTCTTCCTAGTATTGAATGAGTGCTCCTACTTCTCCACATTCTTGATAACATTTGTTATTGTCAGTTTTTTTTTAGCCATTGAATAGGTGTATAACAGAATATCATTTTTGTTCTAATTTAAAATCCCCTAATCACGTATGATGCTGAGTGTCTTTATATGCTTATTTTCTATCTGCATATATTCACTGGGGAAGTATATGCTCAGATATTTTGACCATTTTTAAATTAGATTGTTGGTATTCTTATGGTTGAGTTTTAAGTATTGCTTAATATATTTTGAGTATAAGTCCTTTATCATTATGTGTTTTGCAAATATTTCCTCCACTCTGTGGCTTTTCTTTTCACTATCTTAACAGTGTCTTTTGCAGAGCAGAGCAGAAGTTGTCAATTTTAATGAAGTCCAATTTATCAATTTTTTTTATGATTAATGCATTTAGTATTGTTTTTAAAATCTCATTGCCAAACCCAAGTTCACATAGATCTTCTGCTATGTTATCTTCCAGAAGTTATATAGTTTTCTATTTTATATTTCTATATTAATGTTTTTTGGTCTTCATTGAGTTTTATTCATATCTCTCTGCTATTATCTATCTATTCTTTCATATTCTCCATTTTTCCCATTAACATAGTCTTAATATTTGTTTTAAACTGCTGGTCTAATAATTTCAAAATCTGTCATCTAAATCTGATTCAAATTCTTGCATTGTCTTTCAAACTGTTTTTTTCTTGTCTTATGGTTTGTAATTTTTTGTTGTTGAAAGACAGACATGCGTATTGAGTAACAGGAACTGACACAAATAAGGCTTGATTATGAGAGATTATATTTATTTGGGTAGTAGTTACACTGTATTTACTCTTTGCTATAATTGTAGGTGTCTGAGGCTTTACGCTTCTCTGGTGTTCCTATTTTTGTCTCGTTTGTTGCCTTTGCGATTCTCTAGAAACTTTTTACTCTTTTTAATTTATTGTTATTATTATTTTTTTTTTATTTTTTTTGAGAGAGAGAGAGAGAGTGAGTGCTCACAAGCATGGGAGGGGCAGAGGGAGAGGGAGGAGAGAATCTCAAGCAGCCTCCACATCAGTGAAAAGACTGTGAGATCACATCAGGGAGATCACGACCTGAGCAGAAATCAAGAGTAGGGCACTTAACCGACTGAGCCAGCCAGGCGTCCCTCTCTGGAAACTCTTAGAGTCTAAGGCTTGTGGTTCTATCCCATATCCTCTGTTATTACAAAGAAGCCTTGTCAATGTGGTGGGGGAAGTGTAGGGGAGGAAGTACTCTATAATCCTATGATTAATTCTGTCTTTTAGTGGGTCTATTTCCTGGTATATGAATTTCACAAGCGCTCCTCAGCTTTTATTTCTCTTTTTAGACGAGAGAGGAGGGCTCGGGCAGAGGCTGAAGTTGTGTTCTTCTAGTCTTCCATTTTAGTTAGGTAGTCCCTCTTGAGAGCTGGTGGACACAAGCTCTGGTTCTATTTCAGAATGTCCTTTCTCCTATACCTGCTGGTACATAAAGAGATTTCTCTTTGATTTTCAACGTGAGAATGTTAGTGTTCTGGGGGGAAAAGCCATGAAAGTGTGTAGACCTACCTAAGACTGGGCCTCCAGAAATGTTTAGCTCTCAAATTATTCCCCACTCAGCCTCTAGTAGTTTATCAATTACAGTTTAGGTTTTCCTACCCACTTCTGGCTCCAGTGCGTTTTGCTCCTACTAAGCTATGATTCTCTATATTCTAGTTTTTAGGGTGTAGATTTGATCTGTGACACCAATTCTTTGATGAACCCAAAAAAAGAGTTGACCTTTTAGTTTACTATTTTCTTGCTATGATGATAGCAAGAAGTGATAATTTCCAAGCTATTTACATGTCAAAGCAAAAAAACAGAACTGAACTACTTTTTAAAGATGTTTCTATAACAAACAGCCTTGTAAAAAGGAGATAATGTCTCCTCCCTGGAAAAAGAAGGTCAGCTTTTTTATATCATTTGAAGATATACTGCTTCCCTCCATATCAAATAGTAGGCATGCTTGCTATCCAGAATTGAAAAGATAATATCTCTCTCCAGAGTAAAGGGCAGGCATGTTAACTACCCATTATAAGAGACTGAGATTCCCTATGCTCAGGGGTTTTCTGTAATGCAATCCACTGTGTCTACGGTGTCATCTTCCCCTCTCTCTGTCATTCTGTGGGAATTACATCTCACAAAAATCATGCTAATATGCTTATACTTTTTGACTAATTTTCTGTTTGAAAATAGAGAAAAATCTCAGAGCCTTCACAGTTCCTGACACAAAACATACTTCAAAAATTAGAAAAGATTTTCCAGATATTTTCAAGCAATGGCATAATAAGAAGAATGCAAACAATTAATAGCATTCCTATTAAGTACAAAATAAATGCCATTTACATTAATAAATTCACAAATATTGTGAAAGTTATTTTTATGTGTTGATTTGGAGGGATTTTTGGATAAGATTAACATTTAAATCAGTGAACTTTGAATAAACAAATTGCTCTCCATATTGTGAGTGAGCCTCCTCCAATCAGTTGAAGGCTTGATTAGAACAAAAAGACCAGCTTCATACAGCAAGAGTGAATTCTTTAACAGACTGCCTTCAGACTATCTGGCCTACTGGCCTTAGGATGGGAACTGTGCCATTAGCTCACCTGTGTCTCAAGCCTGCCAACCCACATTGTAGATTTTGGACTTGCTAGCCTCCGTATTCCCATGAGCCAATTCTTTATGATAATCTCTTTCCATATATATATCCACATCCTATTGGTTCTATGTCTCTGGAAAACCCTGACTAGTACAAATGTCTTGACAATACATGATACTGTGAGATATAATAGATAATTTGGAAAAGTAGATGGCATTTCTGTTTCCTGCAGTTCTTTAGCAAAAGAACAGTAAGATAACATAATGAAAGCCTGAAAAGTGTGCAAGAGTGATTGACTTTTGGAAGAGTTTATGGACCATATGTTAACAAGAACTCACTTCATTTGGAACCTAAACTACAGTAGCTGACCTGGTTTTATAACCGCACCCCCCCCCCTATTTTTTGAGAGAGAGAGAGACAGAAACAGAGAGAAAGAGCACGTGTTAGTGGTGGAGGGGTAGACGGAGAGAGAGGGAGAATCTTAAGCAGGTTCCAAACCTAAGGCTGAAGAGGACAAGGGACTTGATTTCACGACCTCAAGATCATGCATGATCTGAGCTAAAATCAAGAGTTGGACACTTAATGGACTGAGTTACCCAAGTGCCCCAACACCATTGTTTTTCATCCATTTATGTATTAAATAGGAAGCTACTGAAGAGATGAATGCATATTCACAACTCCTCTAAGTGATTACGGTAAATTTGAAAAACCAAAAGATGAACAATTTTTTTAAAAAAATTAAAATTTATCTATTTAGTGAGTTACTCATTATTTGATTTCTTTCTCCATGATATTTCAAAGGACAAATACCTGCATAATTTGCACTTTGAATTGGTAATTTGCCTAGGCTGGCCAGAGGAATGGAACACGGTAACAGGATGAGACAGTGTTGAGCCATGGAGCATCAGACATGCCCAAGAGAACCAGCTGGATGGCTATGAAATTGTAAAGCAGAGTATCTAGAATTTTACAAAACTGTCAAATAAAACTCTAACATTTCCTGGAGGAACAATATTTTGGAAAACAAATTGCCATAAGTACATCAGTACACATGAAATTAAAATATTTACATGAATATGAAATGGATCTCATTGAAATTTTGCTTATCAAAGGCCAACTTTGATTTTAATAGATTTTTTTTTAATTTTAATAGCTTTTTAACAAAATTATTTCCCTTGCAAGTTTTAGGCTCTGAAATTCTTTGCATGATTGCTCAACTTTTAAGATCCCAATATATGGCTTTATGGGCATATCGAATCATAAAGGGTTACATTTTTGTGTTAGTAAAAGATTGTTTACTCAATGTTATTTCCATCTTAAAATCTATATTTTAGGTGCTCAAGCATTTATGATTAATACAGAATGCTAATGTTTCTGTTTTGAACAATCAGCAAAGAAAGGATTTCAGTGCATTAAGTCACCTACTAAGAGTCTTGCAATTGCAATTTTTTGTTTTGATAACATAGAGTCAATTGATAATACAAAACTACCTTTATAGAATTATAGTTATAGAATTGTATAGCATGGCGGAACAGCATGGAGGTTTTTTGTGTGTCTTGCATCCATGAAAAAGAGCCAAACCCAACACTAAACCATCCTACACACCTAGAAAACTGATTGGAGGATTAACACAACAATCTGTACAACCTGAACCACAGAATTCAACAGGTACGCGGCACAGAGAGGTGAACTTGGGGAGAGAAAAGCTGGCGGCAGGCAGGGAGCCGCTTTTACAGGCAGAGAGAGGACAGAGACTGGGGTGGGGGGGAGAATATGGGAAAAGCACCCCTCCCCAAAAGCATCTGGAGAGAAAGTGGAAAATGGGAAACAGCCACAGGGACTAAGCTAAAAAGGGAAAAAGGAGAAAGGAGAGGGCTTAAATTCCATTAAGACTGTAAACAAGGGGAGTGCAAAGGCTGCAACTCCGCAGCTCCATACCTGGCGGTGCTCCGGTGGGAAGGACGAATCTCCAGTAACAGAGTGGGGTCTGGGAGGTTCTCAGGCCACACGGGGAAAAGCAGTTCCACTGCTGGAAGGACATTTGGCAGAGACTGTTGAAGCCACCTGGTGCCAGCAGACCGCAGAATATGGCCACATTCGCTGGTGCTGGTGCAAGGTTGTTAAGGGTGAAGCCTGGTGCCAGATGTGTGTTGTGATTTTCCATAATCCCTGAAAAGCTGCTGCTACACTATGTCGCGAACTTTTTCTGAGGCAGGCTGGCACCTGGCCATACTCTGAGGGCACCAGCAGCAGCAGGGTCCAGCAAGCGTTCCTGGGTGCAGCCGACATTCCGCCATTGCTCATTCGGCCATTGCTGGGTGAGACCCTCCCGCAGAGGGGCGGAACAGGTCAAAGCCGCAGTCCTTCAGAAGTAAGGGGCCGGGGAAAACAGCCGCATCTGAGACAAAACTTGGGAGAGAGGTACTGCCTGGGGCCTGGTCACGGACAGTGAAAAACCGGGGAGTGGATGAGAGCTGAAGACAGAGGACGGGTGCACGATTGCTGATTCCAGAGAACGGACTGGGTAGCTGGGTGCTGCCATTTCCCCTGCTCCCGCGCATGCCTATATTCACCTAGAAGCATCACAACAATCTACCCCAGTAGGCTAGCAGGGCCATCTAGTGGAGAGCAGAGCTATTACACTGAACCCCGCCCAACTGGGCCCACTTCACTCTACAAGAACACAAACCTCACCACCGTCTTAGTTTATGGACTATAAAGCGCTACATAGACTGACTTCTAGGGGAAAACGAAGTAATTTCAGTCCTACTCAATCTGTTAGCAGGTTCATCTATTCAATTTTCTTTCTTTTTTTTTTCACTTTTACACTTCTTTTTCTTGAATACAGAAAGAAAAAAAATTCATTTTTATTTTCAATTTTTATTAAAAATATTTTATTTAATTCTTATTACTATATTTTTTACTTTTGTGTAAATTTTTTCAAATTCTATATTACTTCCATCATTTTATTTTAGTCTACTTCAGTGTATTAACCTTTTCAAATTTTCAAACAATTTCTTTCTTAATTTTTTCTTTTTCTTTTTTCTCTTTTTCATTTCTTTTCTTTTTCTTGAATGCAGACAAGGAAAACTTAATTTTTAGATTCAATTTCTATTAAAAATATTTTTATTTAATTTTTTACTATATTTTTTGCTTTTATGTAAATATTTTCAAATTCTATTTTTCTTCCATCATTTTATTTTAGTCTACTACAGTGTATTCACTTTTTCAAATTTTCAAACAATTTCCTTTTTTTCTTTCTTTTTTATCTTTTTCTCTTTTTTATTCCTTTTCTTTTTTCTTAAATACAGAAAAAGAAAAACTCATATTTATTTTTAGTTTGTATTAAAAATATGTTCCTTTATTTTTTTCTACTATATTCTTTACTTTTGTGTATATTGTTTCAAATTCTATTATACCCCCATCATCTCATTTTGGTCTACTTCTGTGTATCCATTTTTTCAAATTGTCAAACGACTTCCTTTTTTTTGTCCACCCCCTTTTTTTCTCTAATCTGTCAAACCACTTTCAACACCCAGACCAAAACACACCTACTATATAGCATCATCTATTTGATTTCTGTGTGTGTGTTTAGTTTTTAATTTGAATATTTTTTTAATTTCAATTTTTCTCCCTTCAAAATGACAAAACGAAGGAATTCACCCCAAAAGAAAGAGCATGAAGAAATGACAGCCAGGGGTTTAACCAACAGAGATACAAGCAAGATGTCTGAACCAGAATTTAGAATCACGATAATAAGAATACTAAGTTGAGTCGAAAATAGATTAGAATCCCTTTCTGCAGAGATAAAAGAAGTAAAAAATAGCCAGAATGAAATAAAAAATGTTATCACTGAGCAGCAATCATGGATGGATGCTGCGGCAGCAAGGATGGACGAGGAAGAAACAGAGAATCAGCAATATAGAGAACAAACTTATAGAGAATAATGAAGCAGAAAAAAAGATGGAGATTAAGGCAAAAGAGCATGATTTCAGAATTAGAGAAATCAGTGACTCATGAAAAAGGAACAACATCAGAATAATAGGGGTCCCAGAAGAGGAAGAAAGAGAAATAGGGGTAGAAGGGTTATATGAGCAAATTGTAGCAGAAAAATTTCCTAACCTGGGGAAAGAAAGACACGACGTGAAAATCTAGGAAACACAGAGGACCCCCATTGGATTCAACAAAAACCGACCATCAACAAGGCATATCATAGTCAAATTCACAAAATACACAGGCAAGGAGAGAATCATGAAAGCAGCAAGAGAAAATAAGTCCCCAACCTACAAGGGAAGACAGATAAGGTTTGCAGCAGACCTATCCACAGAAACTTAGTAGGCCAGAAGGAATGGCAGGATATAGTCAATGTGCTGAATTAGAAAAATATGCAGCCAAGAATTCTTTATCCAGCAAGGCCCCACATTCAAAATAGAAGGAGAGATAAAAGTTTCCCAGACAAAAATTAAAAGATTTTGTGACCACTAAACCAGCCCTGCAAGAAATTTTAAGGAGGAGGACTCTCCGAGGGAGAAAAGGTGAATATATATATATATATATATATATATATATATATACACACACACACACACATACATATATATATATGTATATGTATATAAACAAATACCAAAAGCAACAAAGATTAGAAAGGACCAGAGAACACAACCAGAAACTCCAACTCTACAAGTATCATAATGGCAATAAATTCATACCTTTCCATACTCATGCTAAACGTCAATGGACTCAATGCTCCAATCAAAAGACATAGGGTAACAGAATGGATAAGAAAACAAGATCCATCTATACGCTGTTTACAAGAGACCCACTTCAGTCTTAAAGATACCTTTAGATTGAAAACAAGGAGATGGAGAACCATCTATCATGCTAATGGTCAACAAAAGAAAGCCAGAGTAGCCATACATATATCAGACAATCTAGACATTAAAATAAAGACTGTATCAAGATATGCAGAAGGGCATTACATCAAAATCAAGGGGTCTATCCACCAAAAGCCCTAACAATTATAAACATTTATGCGCCAAATGTGAAAACATCCAAATATATAAATCAATTAATCACAAACATAAAGAAACTCATCGATAGTAATACCATAATAGTAGGAGACTTCAACACCCCACTCACAGCAATGGACAAATCATCTAACCAAAAAATCAACAAGTAAACAATGGCTTTGAATGACACACTGGACCCGATGGACTTAACAGATATATTCAGAACATTTCATCCTAAAGCAGCAGAATATACATTCTTCTCCAGTGCACAAGGAACATTCTCTAGAATAGACCACATACTGGGACACGTATCAGCCCTAAGTAAGTACAAAGATCAAGATCACACTGTGCATATTTTCAGACCACAACGCTATGAAACTCGAAATCAACCACAGGAAAAAATTTGGAAAGATAACAAATACTTGGAGACTGAAGAACATTCTACTAAAGAATGTTTGGGCTAAACAAGAGATTAAAGAGGAAATTAAAAAGTATATGGAAGCCAATGAAAATGATAACACCACAACCCAAAACCTCTGGGACACAGCAAAGGTGGCCATAGAAGAAAGTATATAGAAATCCAGGCCTTCCTAAAGAAGGAAGAAAAATCTCAGATACACAACCTAACCTTACTCCTTAAAGAACTGGGAAAAGAACAGCAAATCAAACCCAAAACCAGCAGAAGACAGGAAATAATAAAGATTAGAGCAGAAATTAATGCTATCAAAACCAAAAAAACAGTAGAACAGATCAATGAAACCAGAGCTGGTTCTTTGAAGGCATTAACAAAATTGATAAACTGCTACCCAGTTTGATTAAAAAGAAAAAGGAAAGGACCCAAATCCATAAAATCAAGAATGAAAGAGGAGAGATCACAACCAACACACCAGAAATAAAAACAATAATAAGAGAATATTATGAGCAATTATATGCCAATAAAATGGGCAATCTCGAAGAAACGAAAAAATTCCCAGAAATATTTATACTACCAAAACTGAAACAGGAAGAAATAGAAAATTTGAACAGACCCATAACCAGTAAGGAAATCGAGTTCGTAATCAAATATCTGCCAAAAAACAAGAGTCCAGGGCCAGATGGCTTTCCAGGGGAATTCTATCAAACATTTAAGGAAGAGTTAACACCTATTCTCTTGAAGCTGTTCCAAAAAATAGAAATGGAAGGAAAACTTCCAAACTCTTTCAATGAAGCCAGCATTACCTTGATTCCAAAACCAGGGACCCCCCTAAAAGGAGAACTATATACCAAATGCCTTGATGAACATGGATGCAAAAATCCTCAATAAGATATTAGCCAACTAGATCCTACAATACATGAAAAAAATTATTCACCACGACCAAGTGGGATTTATATCTGGGATGCAGGGCTGGTTCAATATCCGTAAAACAATTAACGTGATTCATCACATCAATAAAAGAAAGGACAAGAACCATATGATCCTCTCAATAGATGCAGAGAAAGCATTTGACAAAATACAGCATCCTTTCTTGATAAAAACCCTCAAGAAAGTAGGGATAGAAGGAGCATACCTCGAGATCATAAGAGCCATATATGAACGACCCAACGCTAATATCATCCTCAATGGGGAAAAACTGAGAGCTTTCCCCCTAAGGTCAGGAACAAGACAGGGATGTCCACTCTCGCCACTGTTTTTCAACATAGTATTGGAAGTCTTAGCCTCTGCAGTCAGACAACACAAGGAAATAAAAGGCATCTAAACTGGCCAGGAGGAGGTCAAACTTTCACTCTTCGCAAATGACATGATACTCTATATGGAAAACCCAAAAGATTCCACCAAAAAACTGCTAGAATTGATTCATGAATTCAGCAAAGTTTCTGGATATAAAACCAATGCACAGAAATCAGTTGCATTCCTATACACCAACAATGAAGTGACAGAAAGAGAAATCAAGCAATCGATCCCACTTACAGTTGCACAAAAACCCATAAAATACCTAGGAATAAATCTAACCAAAGAGGTGAGAAGTCTATATACTGAAAACCATAGAAAGCTTATGAAAGAAATGGAAGAAGACACAAAAAAATGGAAAAAGATTCTATGCTCCTCGATAGGAAGAATAAATATTGTTAAAATATCAATACTACCCAAAGCAATCTACATATTCAATGCAATCCCTATCAAAGTAACACCAGCATTCCTCATAGAGCTGGAATAAATAATCCTAAAATTTGTATGGAACCAGAAAAGACCCCAAATAGCCAAAGCCATCTTGAAAAAGAAAACCAAATCAGGAGGCATCACAATCCCGGACTTCAAGCTATACTACAAAGCTGTAATCATCAAGACAGTGTGGTACTGGCACAAGAACAGACACTCACATCAATGGAACAGAATAGAGAACCCAGAAATGGACCCACAAACCTATGGCCAACTTATCTTTGACAAAGCAAGAAAGAATATCCAATGGAATAAAGACAGTCTCTTCAGCAAGTGGTGCTGGGAAAACCGGGCAGCGACATGCAGAAGAATGAACCTGGACCACTTTCTTACACCATACACAAAAATAAACTCAAAATGGATAAAAGACCTCAGTGTAAGACAGGAAGGCATTAAAATCCTCAAGGAGAAAGCAGGCAAAAACCTCTTTGATCTTGGCCACAGCAATTTCTTACTCAACACATCTCTGGAGGCAAGGGAAACAAAAGCAAAAATGAACTACTGGGACCTCATCAAAATAAAAAGCTTCTACACAGCAAAGGAAACAAATCAGCAAAACTAAAAGGCAACCAACAGAATGGGAGAGGATATTTGCAAATGACATATCAGATAAAGGGTTAGTATCCAAAATCTATAAAGAACTTACCTAACTCAACACCCAAAAACAAATAATCCAGTGAAGAAGTGGGCAAAAGACATGAATAGACACTTCTCCAAAGAAGACATCCAGATGGCCAACCGACACATGAAAAAATGCTCCACATCACTCATCATCGGGGAAATACAAATCAACACCACAATGAGATACCACCTCACACCTGTCAGAATGGCTAACAGTAACAACTCAGGCAACAACAGATGTTGGTGAGGATGCGGAGAAAGAGGATCTCTTTTGCATTGTCGGTGGCAATGTAAGGTGGTGCAGCCACTCTGCAAAACAGTATGGAGGTTCCTCAAAAACTAAAAACAGAACGACCCTACGACCCAGCAATTGCACTACTAGGTATTTATCCACAGGATACAGGTGTGCTGTTTTGAAGGGACACATGCACCCCCATGTTTATAGCAGCACTATCAACAATAGCCAAAGTATGGAAAGAGACCAAATGTCCCTCGATGGATGAATGAAGAAGATGTGGTATATATATATATATACACACACACACACACACACACAATGGAGTATTGTAAGATGTATATATATATATGTGTGTGTGTGTGTGTGTGTGTGTGTGTATACACACACAATGGAGTATTACTCGGCAATCAAAAAGAATGAAATCTTGCCATTTGCAATCACGTGGATGGAACTGGACGGTATTATGCTAAGTGACATTAGTCAGAGAAAGACAAAAATCATATGACTTCACTCATATGAGGACTTTAAGAGACAAAACAGAAGAATATAAGGGAAGGGAAATAAAAATAATACAAAAACAGGGAAGGGGGACAAAATAGAAGAGACTCATAATTATGGAAAACAAACTGAGAGTTAATGGAGGGTTTGTGGGAGGGGGAATGGGCTAAATGGGGAAGGAGCACTAAGGAATCTACTCCTGAAATCAATGTTGCACTATATGCTAACTAATTCGTATGTAAAAAAAGAAAAAAAAAAGAATTGTATAGAATTGTAATCACAATTTTTATAATGACTTTAGTCAGTTACATGGAGTCATCTCATTGAATCTGATTGTCCTCAACAAAATTTAAATTTGAAATAGCATCATGATATTTCCTTATTTCCTGGTTAGATTTGTCAATGTATCACTTTGGGAGAAGGCTTCTTTTGTTTGTAACTTTAATAATTACCCACATGGGTTACTGACACTTTTATTTAGCAAACAAAAAGAGAGAGAAAGAGAGAGAGAGAGAGAGAGAGAGAACTAAACATAAAGGACTTTGATTATATTTCTGGCAATCAGTTCTAACAAATGTTTTCATTCCATTACCATCCTTACAAGGTAATATGGCACACCCTATGGTCTAATTTGAAAAAAAAAAAATGTAACAATATAATCAACTTATAGTTTAATTTCAAGTTATTAAGATGAGACTTTGCACTTATACTTTAAAGTTGATGCTGGCACAAGTTAAGACTTTTGGGGATATTTGGATAGAATAAGTGTATTTTGCATGTGAAAGGACATGAGTTGCAGAAGCAGAGACAGAAAGCTACAGACCAAATAGGTCTCCCCCAAATTCTTATGTTCCAATCTAATCCCCAATATGATGGTATTTGGATATGGGGCCTTTGTGGGATCATTAGGTCATGAGGGTGGAGATTCCATGAATGGAACGAATATTCTTATAAAAGAGACCCAGAGAGCTCCCTTGCTACTTCTGCCCAGTGAGGACACAGCAAGCCACCTATCTATGAACTCCCCAAACACTGATTTTACCTGTGGCTTTAACTTCAACTTCCCAGCCTCTAAACTGTGAGAAATAAATTTGTGTTTTTTGATAAGCCACCAAATGTGTCTATGTTATTCTCTTATGGCAGCCCAAACTAAGACATACTTATAAAGCATTTTTTAAAAGTTAAAATTAATTAGAATATTAATATAACTTAGAAACCATTGGACTGATATTGCCTCAGTGTCACATGCAAACTCTGTACGAACCTTCACACAAAGGAACTATTTAACAACCGTGTTTATAGAGGATAAGAAAATTTTTAAATACTTACATCCTTACATGAGACTATGTTACCTATACATAGTTGCTTTACCCAATTCAATGACATTATAGTGAGTTGGATGGGGGATTTGTAGTTAAGAAATAAGACATTTTATTTTTTTTTTCTTTTAAATGAAATAGACTCCCATTGGTGTGATGCTGGACAGAAGAGTGCTTTATCCTAAATATGTATTATTCCACTGTTTGGATCTTTTAGATTTGCTACTTATCTAATTATTTGCATTGTACCAGAGTTTCTAAATACCTATAGTATTTTTAAAAAGTAAAGATTTCTGGGGCGCCTGGGTGGCGCAGTCGGTTAAGCGTCCGACTTCAGCCAGGTCACGATCTCGCGGTCCGTGAGTTCGAGCCCCGCGTCAGGCTCTGGGCTGATGGCTCGGAGCCTGGAGCCTGTTTCCGATTCTGTGTCTGCCTCTCTCTCTGCCCCTCCCCCGTTCATGCTCTGTCTCTCTCTGTCCCAAAAATAAATAAACGTTGAAAAAAAAAATTAAAAAAAAAAAAAAAAGTAAAGATTTCTATCAAGAATGAAATGAGCTTGGCTCATAAAGAAATAAAATATTGCTTATTTCCCATTTCTCTATTTCTTGCCAGTTAATTTCAATCAATATTTTATATGATTCTATTCAATGATTTGATGGTAGTACTGAGACAGCTTTAAATATCCCTTCAGCTTGACTAAACCTTAGGTTTCTTCCCATCTATATGCCTCTGATCTCCCTTTTCTTAGAAAACTTGAAATTGCAAATCCTTTCTCTTCCCCTTTGAGATGTAAGTCTTCCAAGCCAAGGATATCTTTCTCAAGGACCTGGGAGCCATCTTTTTGAAAGGTAGCCATCAGGGAAGGTATCATGACTATTTCCAGCCTCTGTGGGAGGGTAGGTGCCTAACTTCAGTAAGCACCAATTAGTCAACACTGATGGCTTAATCACATTCACCAACGTTCCCCATAATACTCTCCAGTATTTTTTCACTAGCTCACCTCAGTGCTGAAAAACACCTGCCTTTGTTTCAAAGATGAGTTTAATCTACTATCCCACTGTAATAGTCTTAAATAAATTCTTACTTATTATTTTAACTATAATTATAAATATAAATCTTTCATTGGTAATATGGTGCAAGGCCAGCCCATTCACTGATACTTAAAAAGATTACTAATCTGGAAAATTAATTTTAAGAGCAAAAGTATATTAGACAAAGCCCATTTTGGGGGGGGGGATGGAAAATAATTTTTGTGTTTAAGCCTTGTGAAATACATTTTTGTCTCGTTTTTCCTCTTCCTCACTCTAAATTACTTTTTTTTTTTTTTGCCAGTGTGTGGATCTTGTTGATAACAGTTACCAATTTGTGATGATTGGATTTGTAAAATCTGTAACTTAGAAGAATGATAAACCGTGAAGTTTTAGAAAGAAGCTCATGAAAAAATTATTTTCTGGAAAATCCAGTGAGTGTTGTGAAGCTGAGTACTTTTGAGAAAATAAATGTGTACTTTACATTACTAATTGAAATCTTTTGATTCATCTCTCAGTAATCAGCAAGAGCCATTTCTTCCACTCTGTGAATCTGTCTGACCCCTTCCTTCTATTAAAGCCCTATAATCCATTTCCCCCTTTTTTTACAAGTTCAAATGCTCTTTAGGAGCATTCTCATGTGGGTCATTGTTGAATAAAGATTTATACCGATAATGCTCTACTTGATTTTTTCCCACAGAAGATATTTCTATGCAATCTATTGTTCTTATAAAATTCAATATGTGTATATGTTATGTATATCATATATTAAGGCATATGTTATATAATATGTTATTATGTTGTGAGGTTAAAAAATATTACATTGCAGCGTAAATATTTTTACCTTTCTACACATAAGATAGAGAAATGTAAAAGAAATTATCCTCTGCTACTATTTACAGAATGTTTTTGGAAGACTAATCTCAAGAGGAATTTTGATCAGATAACTTTGAGAAAAACTATAGATTTATGCCCAGGAACCCCATCATTGCCACATTACGGCACATGCCAATATGATGCTATTTGTAGGTCACAGAGGCTTCAGCTGAAGGCAGTATGAAGTTCATGCTATGAATTAGATAGAACTGATGAGGGAGCATAAGGCAAGCAGCAGGCAAAATATAAGCTAGCACTGCCCCCCAGCCACCCCAAGTGGGATGTGTGTGATATTCTTCAGGCACTCCTGGCTTCCCAAGGACAAAGGAAAGGGAAAGAAAACCAATGGTTAACTGATAGAGGTCATAGTCGTGCAGGACACGAGTCTCCATCAGTTTACAAATATCTTAATAAATTACAAGAAAAAGGCAATCTTATAAATACCCTGATCTCCAGGAACTTGCTACTGTCTTAATGATAATGTTGACCTAGAGGGAAAAACCACCTTAGCTTGACAATAGCTAGGACTACAGTAATCTGTAAATCTTCTTTAGCATTTGGAAATTCCTTTAAGAAACTTCCTCTCGACTTTACCTCCCCCAACTCCATAGTATATAATCAATCACTCTTCACAACCCCTGAGCAGCTCTTTCTGCCCATGGGTCCTGTCCCTGTGCTTTAGTAAAATGACATTTTTGCACCAAAGATGTCTTTGAAAATTTTTGTGGCCAACAGCTCCTAACCCATGTTACCTCAAAACCTCATTAGAACTAGCCCAGGACTCAATTCATCTAGTCATCAGAGCAAGCTCTGATCTTGGCATGATTTATATTCATCTCTTAAAAACTCCAATAAATTCCATCTTTTAGAGGAACTGTTTAATTCTTCCTGTTGTTTTCTTGTTTGTTTTTAAGTTCCAGCTTAGGTTTAAAGGTTTTTTTTTTTTTTTAAATAAAACCTGGGAAAATATTTTGGAAAATATTACTCTAATATTTTTAAGGGAAATGATCTTTTTATACAACTTATGATCTTTATTCATAAAAAATGGAGAAATATAAATAACATTTTATGAAATGTCTTCAAATATTCCTTGGCCATAAATTCTGGCAATTACTGAAATCTACAAGGGACATCAGGTCAACTGTAGCAAATTTTAATCACATCAATGCAATAGTTTTAGAAAATGGCCCCTTTCTTTGCAACACTTTACTAATTTCTTCTTATTCTCCTTCTCTTTCTCCTACTCTTCCTCCTCCTCCTTTTCCTCCTCCTCCTTCTTGAATACTGTGTTTTCTTTTCCCTAACACAGCCTTCATATATCTCCTCACAATTCCCCATGCATTCCAGATATTGTATGGTTGATAAGACATATTTGTGAGTTGATTAATGCTTTTCCACTTTCTAAAGGAAACCATTTAATGTTTATAGTGTTTTGGTATAAAAATTTGCATATTTTAAAATGAATATATGATCACTATGTGTAATTATTTAATCATTATTTAAATATATACAATTTTATCATAAATACTATTAGAACAATTACATATTTTACTTACCATTTGTGGTACTAAAAATAATAAGCAAACATTTACAAACGTTACCTATATTACAAGCTTTTCTACAATTCAGCCAAATAAACCCTTTTGATTGAGCTGAAATGAGACTATTTTTTCAATGCCATAAATAATGCTTAAATATTCACGATCCTAAGATTGCTGTAAAAATAATACGTGAAATCGAGTGGCTTGCTTTAACAGAGCACTTTGTAGTGAAATAAGATTTTAAAGCACAGTATAGCGAGTAGTTATTAAAAAGACATCGAAGCAAAACCAAACAGGAAGAATTTATGCTCTTGAGTGCTTTGCTGAGATCCTTTCAGTCGTGTTGAAGCAAGATTGAGTCTATGCTTTCCCAGTTCTGTGTGTCAGGTAAAACATAGCAGGGGGTGAAATGAATTCATCTTTCTGTCTTCAAGTAAACTAAAAGCAATTTTTGTCTTCCCATGTGGTCACTTGAGGTGCTTGTCATGTTCAAGCTAATGATATCAGGCACCCTCAGGTTGTTTAAGTATTCATGAAGTAATTAAATTCTCATTAACATATAAATAAAAGAAAACTGAAAACAAGTTTAGCAGGCACCTAACATCTGTTCTAATGCTTTTAAGTATTAAAATGTGCCACACACAGAAGGAAAAGTGCATTCTGTTCTGGGAAGTATTTTGCATAGATTATTTATAGAAACTGTAATTAAACTGATTTGGCATATTAAAAAAAGTTAACAGCAGAGCATTATTTAGATCATTTGTTGGTCTCTGTCACCTAAATAAGGAATTAAAAATAGATACGGGGAAAGGAAAATTAGGTTTTGTTTGTTTTACATTTCAGATAAAATTATAAGAATAATTGAAATTTATTTCCATCCTGAAACAAGATGGTTAAATTTCAGTCTATACAGGCATAAATCCAACTTTCCAACTGCAACCAAAAGCCCTTTTCATGGTAAATTATAAAATGGCTTGGGTGCTTGTCCAAACATGTCACTTAAATCCATAAATTTATCTTATTCACATATACAGATGATTTCCTCTTTAAAGCTTTTTATATATGGATTTGTCAAAGGGTAAATTGAAATGGATTAAAGAAAATCTTACCTTTCATTATTAACTGTATGATTTCATGTTATTTGCCACTTATAATAGATTTTTTAATGCTGTGTATTATATTTTAAAATTTCAGATATCCCATGGGGCGCCCGGGGTGGCTCAGTCCATTAAGCATCCCACATCAGCTCAGGTCATGATCTCATGGTCCACGAGTTCAAGCCCCTTGTTGGGCTCTGTGCTGACAGCTCAGAGCCTGGAGCCTGCTTCAGATTCTGTGTCTCCCTTTCCTTCCCTCTACCCTTACCCCACTCATGCTTGGTCAATCTCTCTCTCTCTCTCTCTCAAAAATTAATAAACATTAATTTTTTTTTAACTTCAGATATCCCAAACTTTTTTCTATTTCTCATCTTCCCAAATTAGCCAATCAAATAGGACGAATTCACTTATCTTACCTGGAATTATTAAAATCTGTATGTTCGCTAATATTAGGACACCACGACAAAACATTGTGAACAAAGTACGAGTGGGAATTGTAGAGGAGTGAAAGAAATTTACCCTCTACCCTTCTAAGTTTTTGCCAGGGATCCTTGCGTCAAATAAAGATTGATAAAAGAAAACACTGCATGCAGGGGAACAGTAAGGGGACTATAGGAACAGTCCACATGGAAATGCTAGCTTGACTATGATAATATAGGGGACAGATAAATTTTTGGAACCAGATTCTGGATATGTTTTGAAGATGAAGGCAATGTTACTTGGGATACAAGAAAGAGAGGAGTAAAGGGAAAGTCCAATATATTTTTTTCCTGAGAAACTTAAAGAATGGAGTAATCATTTACTGATATGTTTTGAAGATGAAGGCAATGTTACTTGGGATACAAGAAAGAGAGGAGTAAAGGGAAAGTCCAATATATTTTTTTCCTGAGAAATTTAAAGAATGGAGTAATCATTTACTGAGATTAAGACTATGGGTGGAGTAGCATTAGGGATCAGTTCTGAATGTGTTGCATTTGAAGTGTTTCTTATCCAGCCAAGCACATCAATCAAATAGGCAGTTGAGTATATGGGACTATTTCAGAGGCAAGATTCAGACCAGTGATATAAAACTTGGAAGGCAGCAGAAAATTAATGGCATTTAAAGCCATTAAACTAAAGGAAATCACAAATAAAATGAATGTAAATAGAGGACAGAAGAGGCTCCAGGGCTAGGCTATTGAGCACACCAAAATTTTAAGGTCAAAGAGATGAAAAGAAATGGTCCATGAGGTCAGAAAAAATACCAGAAGAGCGTGATTTCTCAGAAGCCACGTGAAAAAGGGTTTCAAGCAGAAGAAATAATTAACACTGCCAAAGGTCAAGTAAGGTGAGGACTGAAAATTTATTATTGAATTTTGCAACATTGAGCTCATTGTTGATTTTGATTAGAAAGGCTTTGTTGAAAGGGTCTGGGTTAATGACTGATTGAGTGGGATAAGAGAAAATGTCAAGAGAGGAATTTGAAACAGGGAATGAATATAGACAACTGGGGATTAGGTTTTAAAATGTAATATATTAACACATCTGTTTCGTGTAAATCATGTAATCTGCATAGAGAAGTACTTAGGTCACAATCGCTTGCCTTAGTAGAGCCCCCTGGTGGTCCCAGCACCACTGGCAACAGCTGTGCCTTCAACAGAAAATTGAAAATTTACGTTTATGGACTCAAAACCATGAGCGGAAACAGCTTTTTTGTTTTGGAGTAGCAATCCATTTCTCCTCTTTACCCTTTGAGCCATCACTTTTTCCCCCTTTCTTTTTCAATATCTTATGACACAATTCTCTGGGTTAAATCCTTCCAGATGAAATATCTAACATAGCTTGTTTTCCTGACTGGACCTAACATTGCTGATTGTGGTTTTCATCTTCATATCTTGGTTATATTTCCTCTTTTTTCTAGAATATTCTTGCAGTTTTTTGCTTCTGAATTTAAGTTT